>NC_092524.1:6836500-7457500 GCF_037038585.1 Patagioenas fasciata | reverse complement strand
TTGTGAAACAAGAGAAAGAAGGGATACCGATACATTACTAATTGCTGTTTTCTTGAATAATCAGATACTTTCTGCCTAGTATCCTATTTTTATCCTTTTCTTTATGCTTTGTCTGTTTTTTTGTCGTATATAAATAAATAGGCTCACAATGTCTTTCTTAGGGGAATTTTAATCTGAAATTTTCAAGTGATGAGAATTGCTGTTATTAAGAAGTAGAACCTAGAATTCTTATTTAACTGAAATGTACTCACGTAAGTCAGGTTTCTTACCTGACTGTCTCTTTAATTACTGTTAGTATCTTTGCCATTCAAACTAAACGCATTTTTAAAAGTTCAAGCTTAATTTTTTTCCTAAAAATCTATGCCTACCTGTATTACAGAGTTCACATGTGTTTTTCTGGTATTGCTTGGCCACCTTAAATAAACTTGTTATTTCACTTAATTGTACAAGATGTTTATATCCTTGTGAAATATTTTAGAAGATGTTATGTATTAATTCTTTTTTGACAAACCTAGCAGCTCAAAAAGACTTTGCATGACTAGAGGAATATTAAATTTGATTATATTTCAGCTACCAGTATCCCTTTACTAATTCCTTCTTAATTCGGGCAACTTCTACTTTTTCTCTCCAGTTTACAATATTTTTTTGGCCAAACTGGCACGTTTGAAAATGTTCTAGGATGTCAAGGCTGACCTATATTGTTATCTATCAGCTTACTTAACTGTGACATCAGTATGGGGTTTTTTGGTATTGGAATTATTTTTGAGATGTGATATATTTTAGGTTAAATGTTTGTCATCCATAGCCTAATACACTGCATTATCTGCTCACCTATGGTGGACTTATTCTGTCACATTCACTTTTTAGTCTTTATGCAGCATGAAGTCTGTATTTATTCTGAGTGACTTGGGCTGCAGAGTGTCCATGTTCTCAAACAGGATCTCAGCATCCATGAGGTAGATAATATTGAAGGGAAAAAGTTCTAGCTAGACCTCCCAGAAGGTTCTGTTGTTCATTGTACCTCCTTAACACTTAACTCTTCTGAGGGTGTGCTCTCTGTTCAAAGCCAAAACTCAGACTCGTTATTGTCGGAGTCCCAAGTTGATGTGATGTTGGCTGCTGTCCTTTGTAAACAGCTTTTCCTTACAACACTGCTAAAGTGTAAGTCTAGGTCTCTATGGTTTTGCTCAGAAAAACGGTATACAAATCTGGGTTTTATCAAAGCTTTTAGATACACTCTCAGCTTTAGGAACTGTTACTTTTATAAGATTAATTTCCACTATCTTATTCGAGTCCTTCAATGATTATTTTCACCCAGGGGATCACCTGATTTCCCCAGTACGCAGAATATCATTACTTTTTAATAGGCAAAAGCAACTACTGTAAATGTGTCTGCATTTGGTAATAATAATTATTAAAAAAAACCTACTAGAAATTACAAATTTCAAAATGTAATTTAGCTTTACAGTGTGATCCACCTGAATCTGCCCTGTAGCCAAGCAGAGGCTGGAAGACAGGAGAGACATTGCTGAAAATCCAGAATGAGTGCAGTGGTGCTCATCAAACCCATGTTTAATTGCATGGACTAGATCAGCTGCCAGCTGCAAATGTGTGTTATAGGTGGGATTTTACAGTCCAATCATGATTTTACTCTCTGAAACTATATTGATGGGCTTTTCCTTTGGGGCTTTTCCTATTGATCTGCCTCCTAAAAATATTGAACGTTCATCACACTGGTTTTGGTGGGAAAAGGATGCTGTTTCTCCTGTATTTTTTATTACCTAAGAGATGTTCTATAGTCTAAGGATGTGTTGTAAATGTTTCAGAACATGGGTAAAGGTTATTTCCTCTGTGAACCTGCGCTAGTTTCACAGGATGGTATAACAATCGTGACTTTTTTTCCTCCAGTTGTATTTGGCTCAACAAAAAAGAAATTTCAATGTCAATGTGAAGAAGTAATGTTTTTAAATGAAAAAATAATTATTTTAAAATTAGTGAAGTTTGTAATTTTTAACAATAGTCAAATCTATGCTACAACTATGTGTGCTCTTGAAAATACTTCTACATATGAATAGCTTAACGGATATGAATGTAACTCCCCTGATTTCCCTTGTGGAACAACAGTATTGTTTGCAGAACCTCCAGTTTTTATTATTAAGTCTCAAAGGTGGAATCTTTCTCGAATTAATTGGTGTGGAATGTAAGGAAGCAATCTCAGCTAGGTGATCAAAAATAACATTTTAATGTCTTTTCCCCCAAGTCTGAATCCAGATGATTCTGCAGCTGTGAGTTTTGCTCTGTTTTAAACAAGAAACATGAAATAGTGCAAAGACTTGTTAAGGTTCACTTACGTGCTTTTGAGTTACTAAACATTTTAATGTTTATTCAGAAAACCTGGAGGCTAATATATTTAGAGCGTTATTCCTTATACTTTAATAGACAAAATTGAGTGCTCGAATATGTTTATTTCCTCCAATCTTCAGCCATCTCATCTTGATAAAATGAAGACAGCATTTCCAAATATCACGAGTGAATTCAGAAACTGGATGAAACGTGTGAATTCCCTTCTGGAAGTCCATTTACAAAAGGAAGGTCCGGGGCAGCCCTGCTGTAGCTCTGCACGGTGGTGATGGTGAGGCTTTCCTGAGACAACCAGCAGCCACATCTCTTTTCCCATACATAAATGGCAGTCAGCAATAGCTAGAAACAAAAGCCCCCTCTCTCACTCCCTGAATACAGTGACATTCATTCTCAGAGAAGCAGGGGCAGCTTTTTGAAAGCAGACTTCTTCAGTCCAACAATAACACACAATGAGTTATTGACTTGTTTATATATGGAGCTCTTTTCAGTAACTAACTCTGACTCCCCACAGTCTGGACAAATGATTGATTTCGTTGTTAGAAAAAGAGAAAGCTCTTGCACTAAACTCTGTAGTGCAAACTACTTTTTCCCCGTTTGTTTCCCCAGTGAATAGGACCTTATTAAAATGCACTTTCCAAAAAATACCTGCAGCTGGCCTTTATAAGCATGTTTTGTATATATAAATAAGTAATTTGTCCCACTCTTTTGTATGGTAACAAACCATTGGAGAATCTTGTCAACATATATATGAAGGTTGAGCGTCATAGGATTGTGGTTAGATATTATTTATATCGATATGCATATAAAGCATAATTTTTAAAGTATTTGCAGTAGCTGTTTGCTATTTGGATTCAAATACCAACATTAAAACTTAACAGGCATGACTTCTTTACTGAGAGATTCCTATTTCCTTTTGACACCAGTTGTTAATGTTATATGTCATACATGTGTTTTGATGCATTTTTTATATATGATCAACTACACAATTATTTTAATAACTGTTAATTAGTCTTGTAACTTTTGCACATTGCTGTTGCGTATCATCTAATACATTTTATTTTTTGATACACTGTTTATGTTAATTCTTCATATACATATAGGCACAACATTTTATTTTAAAGAATGCAAGCCTTCTTATGTCCTCCTTTATTGCTATGGGATTTCTTTAATAAGTAAATAAGCATTTGGTTTATTGTTTATACATTTAAATACTGAGACATTACTTAAAAAGATGCTGCATTTTTCCAACAGCTGCCTTGCAGGAACAAGTTTTATACAGCAAATTAATGGATGCAGAGTTCTACTGGGCCCTGCGATTTGTTCGTTACAAAACATTGTGGGAAGTTAAGTGCTCACTAGAATGTTGCTGAAGGTCTGTTTCCAATGCATTTTACTAACATGGAGAAATGACATGAAGAATTAATGGAGTTAGTGCCACATTACTCCTCATTCTCCTGGTTCTTGCACCTGTGGAATTGTGTGAGCCACGGCACACAGAATGTAAAATACTAGCAGATCTAGTGCAAAATGCTAGCATTTTACTGCAATGTGACATAAATTCTGTAAAAAGCTACTCAAGTTAGAAGGAAATAAAGTATCATATCCCCTTTATCCATATGAATATTCCTTGTGTTTCTTACAAGAGTTAAGGAAGTGTGGATTTTCAATTAGTATGGCTTTCTATGGCTATCAAGAGAGAACTGCAAAAGTGTAAATTGTGGATTTCTAACCTGGAATATCAGCCTTGAAACTTGCTGATTTTGTTACTGTAATTCTGTGAGTTAATCATGTCACACCTTGTTTTTACCGGTTTATGTTCTTTCCATCTTTTGTGTATGAATTTCTTGTATCTCCTTTATTTTAATTCTTAATCTTTAATTTGTTTTCCAAACAAAAATATTTTTGCTTTTCATACTTACTTCATTTTTAATATAAATTTAATGTAGTTTTCCTAACGTAAACTCCCTTTTGGAGTGCTAGCACAGACAGGCCACAAGTTTACATCTGTCATTAATCCTGCCCAGGCAGATCTGATTAACAGATTATGTAATATGAACATAATTTGTGATACTCCATCAGTATATTCTGAGTATATATCGGAGTCTATATCAGTATATTCTGAGTATATATCAGAGTATATACCAGTATTCTGAGGTTCACAAAGCCTTGCTAGAACCCAGTTAGAATTACCAAAGATTCAATTTTTAAAAAATCCCTGGTGGGTAAGTTGTGAGGAGAAAAAATTAACTACATGTCTTTGCTCTTATGCATTTTCATGTGAAAACCGAGGAGCAGCACACTTTTGAAAAAGCGAGTATTAGCAGAGCAAAGAGGGCTTGGAGAAAGTTATATTTTCTATAGAAGTCCATGCATAGAACAGGAATTTTCTGCAGAAATTAGTGCCTGTCTTGTTATCTTTAATTTCTGTGTGTCGTGCTCTGTGCCTGGTGGGCGCAGCTCAGGAGCTTATGGCAGCGTCATTCTGAACTGGTTGTGGAGGGTCGGGGGAGGAAAAGGAAGAGCTATTCTTCTGTGGAGCGTCTGTCGCCTTTTGTGAAGACCCAGAGATCCATAGGGTTTTCCTGTGATCTCAACGTTTCCAAACTTACAATTGACTCGTCCCTCCCCCTGTGTATCTGAATGTCCTGGGACAGACCCTCAGCTGCAGTGAAGTGGTGTCAGTTGGAGGTGGTGGCTTTTTACTCATTTAGTTGAGTGGCATGCAAACCTGGACTTACGCCTTCTCCACCAAAGCCTTTCAGAAAATCTCGGAACGGCAGCTTTGTAGAGCTTTTTAGCTTTTATCTCTCCTACAGCTTCAGGTGTTACCCAAGGAAACAGATGAGGATGAACAGGAACAGATCCTGGTCATTAAAAAACATTATGTTGCAGTTATCTGAGTATATTTGTTTCGTTGGACAGGCTACACTCATTTGACTGGAGAAATATATCTGTTTTCTGTCTGAAGTGCAAGCAACAGATTAAATATTTTTTCAGTTAGTATAGTCCCATTTGACAGTAATAAGCATGATACAAGGATAAAATTAGATGTATACTGAAGAAATAGGACACAGTATTTGTGTCTTTCATTTCTGTTCAATGGAAGTAAAGATGTAGTATGCAAACATGCAAAGAATTGTGTCTTAGAACAACTCTTTTGGCTCAAGCTGTTTAATTTTTCTTTAGAGGTGTTTTGTTTTTAGTTATGTGTAAAAATGCAGGTCTATGGGTTCTGAAATCCTTAGTAGTTCCATAAGAATTTGTCAAAATAAAGTTCTCAGATTCTTTGCAAGTGCTCTGGCACTTTCTCACATGTTTAGAATCAGAATTTTAATGTTACTTTTTGTCAAATGAAACGCATGCCTTATAGAGCTGACTTTGTTAGCCCTCTGCTCATGCCAGGAAGAAAATGTTTCTGTGCTAAGGCTAACAGTGATCATCTTTAACTTTTATATTTACTTAAAAGCTTCCCCATCTGCTCCCAGTTCTTGTGGTTCTGCTTTCAGCTGTAATTGCTGAAGACCAGTGGGTGTACTGGTGTCAATCACACGTCCTGGTGACAGCAGGCATGTACAGAGCCTTTTTCCTTTCGAGACATTTCATTTCCCACACTTAGATGAACAGTTTGAATTGTTGCAAACTTTGGGACAGTAGCTAAAATCTGGGTTTAATTTGAGTTAATAACTGATGCTCTCAAACCGATCTCTTCTGGGGTATCCAGAGAAAAGCAAAAACTTAGTGGAATGCCAACTGTTTGAGGCGGAAAACGCAGATGCGAGGCCAGAACTGACCATAGGTGGGGTACAAGTATCATTTCAATAGTTCCACCTCCCTGAGTTGGAGACTGGGAGTTTTAAACAACCCGTACAAAAACAATGGACCACGTCAAAAGTTGCCTGGTTTTAGGGTTTTTTTAACCTTATCTCAACTGCGTATGAATTAAGATGCTGTTTTCCTGACTTCAAAATACTAACCGCTGAAAAACGTGTGTGTTTTTAGGTTATTCATTCTGAAACGTTTTATTTTTTCCTACGGTTTTATTGTGAGCCACACAAACCTTGATAACGTTCAAAATACCTTTTCAGGCTGATGCAGAATAAAAAACAAATGCACATAGAAATTCTTATATAAAAATATATAAGAAAATATCACATATGTTTATATGAGATGCTTCATATGTGTAGTATGTTATGTTTAATTTTTCAGTTGGGTTTTGCTATTGATGTTCACAAGGGAAAAATCATTAGATTGTCTTTCAATAAGATAGGAATTATATTTAACTCAATATGAAGTTAATTGTATAAAACAATTTTTGTTGACAATCAACAGAAAAAAAATACCATAAAGACTATATTTGAAGGCCGGAAAAGTAACCATTTGTAAAACTAAATTTAGAGCTGCTTTCCATCTCCAAATAATGGGACATTTTTCTACCACTGTGTTTCTTAATGACCCAGTAAGGCCAAATGCCAAAAATATTTTCATATGTGTATAGGATACAGATTTCTGAATCTTTAGATTAATGTCTTTTTTTCTGTGAAGTTTTGTGGTGCCCAGATGCAAAGGAGAATTTTACCAACAGACAGAGCAAGAGCTCTACTAGGCAAGAACTAACAGCTTGGTATTCTTCTGTGCGTTGCCTTTAGGAACATACAAAAAAGCTTCTGTGATGCATATATACGTGCGACCCTATTTTAAACTTAGTCTCTCATTGGCCTATGATTCAGTTCCATTAATAAATGTAACCGTACTTTCAGAAACAAAAACCTTGGAAAGTCAGTATTAATAATGACTGGAACAAAAAAAATCTCAGTCCTTATTGAAGTAAATGAACTTTACAATGAATGGTGGCTTTCATGTGTTTTCAAAAATTATTCATATTCTGGGATATTACGGTATGTAAGACATTGACCACTTTGATGGCATTGGATCTGTTAAAACGAACAGTATTTGTAAATTGCTTAGATTGGTTAGGTTGGTGACTGATTTTCTCTTTTCTCTGTGAAAACTATTTCCTTTCCCCCAGATTTTTTTCCTCTTTTTAATTCCATATTGAGTGGGTCTGACATGAACTCTTTAACGTTCTTCTCTTTTCTAAGCCTTTCTATTTACGTATTTTCAACAGTGTAAAAATACATTGAAGATGAACTTCTAGCTCAAATTAACTCAAAAAATGAGTAGTGTCATTAGCATCCATGGTTACAATCAAATATTCTTTTTTGTTGACATCTAACATGGATTAAAAAAGAAGTAAAAGTTGCTAGTTCTGTGTAATAAGCAGCGCAGACCTAATTATTTGACTCTCAAACAGAATTTTGGCAAGTGCAATTTCATTCCTGTTTCCTCATTCTGTCAGAATGGAAATTAATTATTTCAATCGTTTTACTTGCACAGATGATTTCTTCCTCACAACCAGTTTCAGTACCTTTACTTCACTGATGGAAATGTATAGCAAAGCCTAGATCCTCTGTCCTTATTGCTACCAGCCTACTTTCTGCCTATGTGTTTGGAACAAAGGAAAAACCCCCAGTGGTTGGGTCTTCCCACTCAAAGGATGGGTGGGAAGCTTGAAATGAGGTAAATATTCGATATATTCCCATACATTCTGTGTAGCAGCTGTAAATATGTTTAATGTCAAGTGTGACTCCAGCACTGTATCCAACCCCGTGTAGAGGATGGATTCATCCTTCCCCTAGAGGAAACCTCCCTGACTGCAGTGATCATAGAAAATTGTTCTCATATACTCAACAGAAGTTTTGGTATATGTCATATTTTTTATCAGTTCTGTACGTCTCTAAGGAAACTAGGGTTGTTTTCTTCAAATTTTGTTTCCTACATTTTTTATATGCAATCCCTTTTGCTAGTAAAATAGTATTTAAGAGATTTTTCACCCTAGCAAAATATTTAGTATTCAGTTAAGGGTTGAAGTAACTCCTTTGCTTTTGTTAGAACTGTGTTGCTGTTCTAAAGAAGCTCTATTCTATTCTTTTAGTATAGTTTACAATGTGAAGCTTTAGTAAGTTAGTCATAAGATTATGCAGGAAATATCATAAGGAAAAAATATTAAATCAAACATTTTTCTTACAATAGCTCATGCCAGAAAGTTGTCAGTGTATTCTATAAATTACATATTAATACAAAATTCATTTTCCCTAATAGTAACTTGTGTTGGACATGACTTGTTTTCAGTAACATTATTTTCCTTGTTATCTACTAATTTCTAACAAATGGTATTTTTCTTAAAGAAAGCAGACTCACTAAACAATGTCTGCATGTAGATCTCAATCTTGAACTCCTTACTTCAGCAGAAATCCAAACCCATCTGCCTGAGGTTGAAATGAATAATGTCTCCAGTCCAATGCACTTGGTCATTTTATCTCTGTCTGCTGAAAAGCATCTGCAAAAATAAAAGGCTTTTAATGGCCCATCACTTTTTACCAGAAATATGGAGATAGAAAACAAACACTATTTATTATTACCATAATAGAAATATTGCCCAGAACCGTCCTTGAAATGTTTAGAAGACCATGATTATAAAAAGGAACAACAAAATTTAGCTAAAGAGAAATATGTGTTAAGTGGGCAATATGGTCACATCTTTTTGGTTCTAGATGCGTGAGATCTTCCAGTACATGTTATTCAGTTAATTTACAAGCACTGAAATTTTTACTTAGTGCTTGCAAATGAATACCCTGCATATAGAAATCCACAAGTTTTATTTTAATAAATAGCCCTTCAGGCTTTTCACTAATCTTCAGCAGGGTGTTTTAACTATCCTCCTAGAAACTTCTGGCACAGTGAAAAGTATGGAAGCGGTGCCAGGTACTGCAGTACCCAGTCCCCAGGCACCCGATACAAGAGAGGTCACACGTGTGTTTGAAGGAGTTGGAATCTGAATGGCAACTATGAAGGACCTGGGTGGAAGTAAGAAGCTACTCCAAGCTACTCCAACATTGCTCAGAGGATGTGGGCTCATCTACTTTGTCTTTTGGATAACTGAATCGGTTGTCAATATTTCACATATCCTTTGATGTGGATATTAATTTTAATAACACGACATTAGCATGGATAATAATACTTCCATGTTAAATGATCCAGCTTTATTTTTAAATATTCCTTATTTGCTTAACCAAATAATCTCTTACAAGTGTAATGCAAATAAAAGATGTTGTATCACATTAGTGGGCATATTAATTATCAGCTATATTATGAAAAATAATTAAATGTAGATATAGTTAGTCAATCCAAGATTAAATTTTTATCACTAACAATGAGATGCTCAAGCTAGCAAAGAGTGACCGATTGTTTAATGTGATCAGTATCACTTCGGTACATGGTATTTTTTTGTGTTATTTAAAATGTGCTGAATCAAAGCATTTGCACCCATAGTAAATCACTAACTGTGGCACCATCACAGCCTTGCTCTTGGATTTTTTTTGTTTTCTGATTACCTGTTGAATAGCCTTGTTTCTGTTTTACACTTTAAGTAATAAAGGTCCACGAAATTTCCGTTTCTTTCTGTCCTTAACATTCCTCTGAGATTCTAAAAGGTGAGTGCTATCAAAGCCATATTTAGAAACCATTTGGGCATATGAAGATGCAGGGAGGTACAGAATGTTTTTTTCAGATTCTGGGCAGTATTTCCTCTCTATTGGGAGTGAAAATGCTGGAAACTTTGCTGAGGAAGTCATCACTTTGCAGAATTACTTTACTCATTAAGAAAAGCCTTCCTCATGACCCCTGATGCCATTTGTTTTGCCTGGTTTAGAAAATAATTACAGATGCTGAACTCAGATCCCAGTGTAAATCAATACTGAAGTTGTTGAAGCTTGGCTGATCTATACCAGCCGAGGATTTGTTTCACTAAACATGAACTCTTACTGCTGTTCTTACAATTGTGCATCTCCTGCCCCTTGTTCAGATTTCAATTGACAGGTTCAGTGCAAAGTGGCTCAGAGCAGTCACTGATAACATGAGTGGACTCTGAGTAATAGAGCACTTAAACTGACAGCTGACTTTGCGGGGCCAAACTGAACAGGAGGGGCATGAAGAGATACTGATCATGGACTTTATAGGTAGACATGATAAAAATAATTGATACTTGTATTTGCTGTGGGTTTGCAGTAGCACCAGTAGACTTAAACTTATAAAATACCTTACAGGGTTGTCTTGAAGCCTGTGTACTGCATAATCATAGGTAGTTCATTAGTTCTTAAGGTATTATAAACATTATATTATAAATATTTACCAATGCAGGTACGAATGACACAGTCATCCCTCACTTTTGTGGACAGAGATTCTGGAAGAAGAAAACAGTTTTAGTGGAGCAAGAAAAACACGTTTCTTTCATAATGCAGAATTTTGTATGGCTGTGATACACAGGGGACCTCTACCTCTCTCCCCTTACCCTGTTGTTGCCAGCCAAGGAGATGACCCTTCTCTATTTTTAATGAGAAAAGTAGCTTATGCTTTGCATGTGTTTTGTTTTTCCTTTTTTTGCCCTCCGTTGTGTTCATTTACCATTCCCTCACCCAACTCCTGTACAAGTGTCACTTCCATGATGAGTTTTCCTGGAGAATGAGGAGTAAAATGTGTAGGCTCTCTGTAGCACAATGAAAGCACACATTTTTTTCAACTTATGCGTACGTAAGCCTTCCTTTGTGAATAAGACTCATAGGGTCAGATAATGTTTAAAGGGAAAGGCTTTATGTCTCTCAGGCCTGCATGTTTCCACATGGATGCTTCTACACACACACAGATTGAATTATGAACAGACCTATTAATGCTGGGATCACAAAAGGTCAAGTTTTGTCTTCTTTTACCTCTATTCAGAATTGCTTTTGAAAGGAGGGAAAAAAGGGATTTGCAGGAAAAAAAAAAAAAGATTCGTGATGAAGAATTTTACAGGTTTTGGTTTTTTCTTTCTGTCCTTTAGCAACATCTGGGAGTTAGAAAAAAAATCTTATTATGTAAAATAGTATTGTATTATGAGATTTTGATATATCTCACTTGGGTCACTTGTAGGGTTACCTTATGGAATGACCTGCTACCTAACGAACAAAAACACTAAAAAGGAACTTGAGCAAAATTTTCCTGCTACTATAGTGGATATGTTTAACTCAAGAAAAATCATAACAATATTACATGGAAAAAAGCTTTAGATTTATTTATTTATTTTTAATAATAAATAGAGGTCTAGACCCTAAAAGACTTTCTCAGGAAGATCTCACACTGAAGTTGAACTAATGCTTCAGAACCTTCGACTATTAATTTGAAAAGTTATATTAAACTTGTACATAGAAATGGACGTTACAAAGTACTCTACCAGATCCTACCATAGAGTATTATTTAGATTATTTTCACCAATATCTTTGCAAGAGGAAAATCAAATAATATTATTGTAGAGTTTTTACTACCGCATTTTCATGCTCTATATCCAGCTATGCAGACTCATGAAATCACTCTCATACCTAGAAATATTTTCTGCTATATTTTCTAGAGAAAACATAGTTGACAAACAGAGAACTGAGACTGAAATAATACTTTTAAGATGCCAAAAGGCTAACATTTTACCCTAAAGCTCTACATTACGTTTGGCATCTTTTTATGTTTATATGTTTGTATGTGTGCATGACGGAGAGCAAATACTTGCAAATATGAATCTCAAAAGTACACCACTGCTCACTTTTTGTACTGCTAAAAAGGTATTACTATGTCTTCATGTTTTGTTTGTATTGGCAAAAAATGGTACAGGATATCCTGAAGTAGAAAAATGCCCAAGTGATACTGAAGTTTCAAGTGTGATTAGAGCTTGGCATTAGCCATGCAGGTTCAGAGAAACCTAAGCAAGCCAAGGAATTGGTAATTATGATAAAGAATTAAATGCATTAATAGCAAATGTGATACATACTGGAAAGAATAATTGGTGTTTTTTATATAATTTAAAAATTACTGATTCTAAAATTGACTGTTACCGCTTAGTAATATCATCTAGTAATCCCTATAGGCTGGATTAAATGAGAGTAATGACAGGAAATCAACTCTGATGTTGTATAAAATCAGGAAAGAAAATGATAGTAAAATATTGTAATGCTCTTATGTAAATGGCACCATCTGAAAGTTCAAACATATTTTCACAGGAATAGGAAAGTAAGCTACAGTAAAAATACAAATGGCTTGAAGATTTGTTTTCAAAAAGACTACAAATATTTTATTTATAGTAAAAATGGAAAGTCTGTAGCTCAACTAGGATGTAAGTTATAACTTGCATAAAATAGAAATTCCAGATGAGATTCAACAAAAATAAGGCTCATTATATTTTTTTCTATGTACTTAATGAAATTCCAGAACTCACTTTTGCAACATATCATTGATTACTGTATCTTTGATGTTTGAAACTAGTGAAAACAAACAGATAATTGTTCTACTGCTTCAGAAAAGCAAAGTTTGCATAATATGGGGAAAAAATGTGTAATAAGTCATTGACTTAGTAGGGCCGATACTTCCGTGAAGAATGTTTTGCATCTCTGTAGTAAGGGTCAATGTCAGAGACCCAGCTGGGCTGGACTGGATTGAGTGGTATGTGGCAAAGTTCATACGCTTTTTTAATATACAGAAATCTGTAGGCCTTCTTTTTCATAACTGATGTCTTTTATCAGTAACAGAATAGAATAAGACATATAATGATCTAGAAATAAAGAAGAATCTGTGTTTGAGCTGTTGGATAACCTTTCCCCTTCAATGTATGTCCTTCAAAGAGAAGGCAGAATAAATAAAACTGAAAAATCTCATACAATTTAGAACTTCATGGCTGCCTTGATAGTGTGAATATGGGCTTCTGTATGTACATACATACTCTACAGTAAAATAGAATAAGAAAATCATGTGATTGCCCACACAATAGAAAGCTATAACTCTTTAATTGCCATGCACAATCTGTCCTGGTTATTTCTTTTAAGCCGTTAAAACTAACGGTATATGTAATCTAATTTTCTTTAAGTTAGATGGACAATTACATATGGAAAATGAATCTGGGAATACAAATGGAGACCACTGGAGGCATCAGCTTGGACATGCTGTGGTCCCAGTATTTTATTTGTGTTTGTACATGTAAAGTTACATTTTCCAGTAAGATACAAAGCTTTATATTTCCATACTGAAAAACAACGCCATCATTGTAGTCATATGTTTAAATTACATAACTGGTCTATGGGTGGTGAGACTTTGCAATTCAGAAATGTGAAATTTCTGAAACGAAAAGGGTTGAGAGAGTTTGGGATGGCTTTTTGGAAGGATGCCTCTTTTGAGCATCCTGCTCGTTTTAGCCCTTTCTGAAGGCTAATTTCATTAGCATTTCTTAATGGTTTACAAAATCTAACACTATGATGGTGATGACCTGTTTTTAACAGCTCCAAGAGTGTATATTCTAAACGGTAACTACATTCTTACTCTCTTTGTCCAATATACACATTTCAACACTGGAATGGCTCCCTTTATTTTTTTAAAAGGACATGTAAGGGTAGTCTTGATTTTTGAATGCATGACAGGGATGTTTTTTACTTTATTTAGACTTCTTTGGTTTGACACATTAGCTCGTCTTTCCCAAATTCATAAAGAATATATGTCTTGTTCTAATTGTAATGAAAATATGGCATGAAAGATATGTAAACATATCAAAATTATCTTAATGAAAGCTGGAAGAATATGTGCTAAATATATTCAAAGAAACACGTATAGTTAATAAATATCACTTCTTTTGGAGTTAAAGAATTGTGTAGTCCTTTTTTCTTTTAAGGTATGTCATCAGTGTGTGAGTACGGAATTTGTAGATTACAAATTATGGAAATAATGTATGTGTTGTTTAAGATCATTTTAAGTGTATAATTACTGGTGGTTTATGTGGTTGTCTATAAAATGCAAAATAAAGGGGAGGAAAACTGTATTTATTCCTTGCATTTCCCACTCTTGTATGTGGTTCTGCCTCTTTTTCACTAGAGGCATAAAAACATACCTATAGAGCTATATTAGATATAGGTCAATATGTAGAAGTTACACATATGTATTATATGTCCTGTCCAAGTTGGAAGAGTGAAAAACCTATATTTTCTGAAGGTTTGTGAGGAAAATTCTGGTAGGAGTGACATCACCTTCAGCTCATCACCTGTTGCAATTTAACTATGCAGGTGAGGACGCTGATTGACAAATTACAAGCAGCTGTGCAAAGCTATAGAAGTCATCGCTCTAAACTTCTTCCACAATCCCAAAGCAGGAGCAGTGGTGTCTTTTGTATCTGTGTGTGTGTATATATATATAAAAAATATATATATATGAATATAAAAATAAGAGCTTCCTACAAACAGAGGTTTATTGCAGGATCTGTATGTGAAGCAAGGTATGTTTCAAAAGTGGGGTTTTTTTGTGTGTTTTTAAAATATGTTTTAAAACTTTGATTTAAAAAGATCTTGGCTTCTACTTGATAATGTTGTGTATACCTCTGAATTTTGAAATATATTTATTCCAAGGAGTGTATTTCTCATCATCTGGGGGGGAAAGCTTAGTGATGATTTCTAATAGTTTTTAAGTTGTTAAAATAAGTAGAAATTATCAATTTATTTCACAAATTAGTTTTGAAAGTCAGTGAGTAGAACATGTATGCATCTAAACTCCCTTACTGAAAGCTAAATTCTGTGAAATTAAACTGAGCTTCCTAGTAGTTTTTCCTGGAATATTAAAAACCTTAACAGAATTGCTTGAAGATCTATAGTATTCATGAGAATGGGTATTTATAAATTCAGGAAAACACACTCTAAGTTGCGAATGTGTCCTAAGCTATACTTAATGTTACCTTAACAGGCAAATACTAAAAAAAATTCTGATCAGCAGCATATCCACTTTGGATGTGGATATGGATATCCACTCAGACCTAGTGGACAGCCGTGTGAGAACCAAAATAATTCAGAATTATTTTTACACAGCAACATTTGCTTTAAAGCACTTACAAGAGTGTTAGGTACCTTTTACAGAGTCTAACAAGCTCAAATGAAGACAACAGGAGAATGTTGCTAATTTTGCTCAGTTTGGGTCAACTTCACAAACAGCTTGGAAACGTGTTTGGAACTTGCTGTTTTCACTTTTATTTTTTTCAGCTTAGCCTGTCCTTGTCTTTTAACAGTTTTGCTGTTATAATGATAACTGTAAATCTTGTTCCTTGGTCTCTGTTATGTTAGCAGTGTAGCTGATGTCTTCTTTCTCTTTCTTCACTTCTTCTCAGAAGGGAATTGGATGGATATCCAAGTTTCAGATATTGGTTGTTTGTACTGAGTACTGTGGGTCTGTTGTATATCTACAGGAAACCTGTAGAATTTGTTGTTACCGCTAAGGAAGTAACTTTCTGTATGGTCTACTTTTTTCTAGGAAAGCCTAGTTCTAAAACCAGACTTTTTCCTTATTGTATTATAGTGTTTTGCTATATTATAAACAGTGGTAATTCCAGAGTTTGCTTTGGAAAAAATATATTTCATTTCTTTGCCACAGAAGAAAACGAGTCCTATGCAGTTCAAATTGTGCTGGTGTCACTTTACAACTGTTCTAGCAAAGATTCTAGAAACCATGTATAGCTCAGTTGTACAACAGTGAGGAGACATTACATAGACTGATGTTTAATACTAAACATTCAGGAAATGAAGAATACCTCTTTGTTTCTTACCATGATACCCTATCCAAGCTGGATAAGGAGTGAAATATAATGTGAGGTTAATTAATTAAAAGCTATCACAGTTGGTGGCATGTGGTGGTTTTGTGTGGTGGTTTGGGTTTTTTCATTTGGTGTTGTGTGTGTGTTTTGTTTGGGTATTTTTTTGGTTTTGTTTGTTTGTTGTGTGGTATGGTTGTTTGGTTTTGATTTATTTTTTTCCCATATTCTAGATGGAAGAAACTTTTAAGTGAGCATAAGGAAATCTGTGAATGTACCTGTGAGGATTATCCTGAGAACAATCAGCTTTGAGGACTAGAGTGTCCAGATGTTGCCAACTACCTCATTACTTAGTTTACTTTAGTAACTAGTGATTGAATTCACTAGTGATTCAATCACTTCAGTGATTGAACACGGTACCTACGTAGCAGCACAGACCTGGGAATTAGACCTGTACTTTCCTATTTGGATATTTGTTACAACTAAACCAAATTGATAATCACACTTTGCTCTCCAGAGACATTCAGAGTGAACTAATGGCTGAAGTTAAATACTTGCCTGTCAATATACACATATGTAGTTAACTTTCATGTTTTCCTGAATTGATCAGTGAGAAAGTAATTTTGACTTTGTATCGTTCTGGCTTATGCAATTCAAATATCTTGATGTGTCTGCAAGCTGTCCCCAGTGTCTGTTGTGTGAACAGGCAAGAATCAGGGCACCTGTGACCTCAGGAACTGCAGTGCTTCTGAATGTGGAGGGTTGGTGAGGGTCTGGGTGCTGCTGGAGCTAAATGACAAGTCTGAGCTTGTTGTTTGTTTTGTTTGTTGTTTTTTTTTTGTGTGTGTGTGTGTGTGTGTGTTTGGGTGTGTTGTTTGGTTTTTTTTTTATGACAATACTTGAAATTCTGAAAGTTTTAAAGCAGCTTTACAGAATCACAGAGTAGTTGGGGTTGGAAGGGACCTCTGGAGATCACCCAGTCCAACCCACCTGCTAAAGCAGGTTCCCCAGAGCAGATCACACAGGAAGGTGTCCAGGTGGGTTTGAATGTCTCCAGAGAAGGAGACTCCACAGCCTCTCTGGGCAGCCTGGTCCAGGGCTCTGGCACCCTCAGAGCAAAGAAGTTTCTCCTCATGTTTAAATGGAATCTACTGTGCTTCAGTCTGTGCCCGTTGCCCCTCACCCTGCTGTTGGGCACCACTGAGAAGAGTCTGGTCCATCCTCTTGACACCCACGCTTGAGGTATTTATAAACATTGATAACATCCCTCTCAGCCATCTCTTCTCTTCAGAAGTTTTGGGTTTTCCATTTCCTTAAGTTTCCTTTCTTGGGTGAGTTGTGGCATGGCTACTGAAGGAAAGCTTGTTCCACCTCCTTGTGTGGTGGAACTGTATTCCACATGCTTTGTAGGTAGACCTATTATCATACTACAGGTGTATGCTTTCGGTCAGTTGGTTTTGGTGGTTTTGTTTCTGAGTTTTGTTTTCTCATGCTTTGGTATTGTTCCTAAATGGTTGAAATAAAACATTTTTAGCACTACCTAGATATTTTTACTTTTGATTGAGTTATATGATTGTGAGTTAAAAACCATTTCTGTAACTTGAAGTACATCAATAATTCACTGAAAATAATTTATTTTTGTGACATTAAGAGCAATACTTGCTTGTTAGCATGTATTGGGATCTTAGGTATCTATCATGAAGATAGTTGTCATCTTGTGTAAGTCACTTAAAAAAGCTTTCAGTTCTCTTTAAAATTTGTGCTGACTGTTGTCTTTAGTGTATCTCTGTGATACATCTGGACTGAGAGTGCAATGGACATCCTTATGAAAGCTTTAACACCGTCTGTCAAAAGCTATATCGTGCAGAGGAGTACTTGTTTTAGTTTTCATCACCATACTACAAAAGGAGAGTAATTGTCAGCAGGTAACTTCAGCAGGCAGAAACTTTTTCTTCTTTGTGTTTCTGTGAACCATTTTAGTCTCCAGTAGACGTGATGGTGGGGTTTTCTTATTGATCATTTGAAGCATTTTTTTTTTTTTATAAGGATTGTGCTTTCATGAGTATTTATGATATACACACTGTAATTTGCTGAAATATGTTTTCACATTATGCCGAAGAATCCCAGATTGAATCAAATATATTCCACACAAACATCAGCACTACACTTCCTAACTAATGCATAGATCACAATAGGACTCTGCTGTTGACTTTAGTACAGGCAGGAATAGGGCTTGAATAGCTTTTGATTGAAACATCATGTTTAAGCTCATGCTGAATTAAAATGTAAGTCAAATATATTTCAGATATAGAAATGTCTTCCAAGAGACTTGTATGTTGTAACCATCAGTGTTGATATGTAGATTTTTTTCAACGCTCTCTTTCTGATGAGAATTCTTTTTACCGCCTTCATAGAAATTAAGAACACTTCCTTACAAGTGCCATAGAAGGACTATTCATGTGGTCAACAGTTTAATTAAAAGAGGCACAGGAGGAAATGTTGTTGCATATAGAGCTGAGTTGCAAAGTGAGATGCTCTTTACTATTTTAGGTGCAATTTTGACCGATCTTTACTTTTTATTTCATTGTTCTCTGGTTCATGGTTGTTTCTTATTACATTGCAAAATAGATGCAAGGTTAAAAGTGTTTCATTGTGCATTCCCCCGTTTTCCCCTCCAGTACCCAGTAAATACTTGTCTAAGCACTTCCACAATGCTGACACATCTGGCTATCCATCTTAAATTGCCTTTGAATCAAGCATTGTATATGTGCAGACTGACTCTTAATTAAATCATATATAACCAAACCATACTGTAGGTAAAGAAGCATATTCCATGGTTTAAAAAAAAAAAAGGTGACGGAGATGAACGGAGAAAATACTCCACAATGCATTCTTGTCATAAGTGCTGTGCAGCACTTATTGCTTTAATCCTTTGGTGCTTGCACTCACAGGTTGGATTATTCTGAAGTGCCCGTGCTTACTTCTGTAGAATGCCAAGATATTACATCATACGTCTACAGGGAGTTTAGGTCCGGGTTTGTAGACTAAGGTTGTTTAGCTCTGGTTTGCATACGAAACACTTTCTTTTGTGTGACATTAAAAGATGGCATTTCTGCATGTTTGCAGCTATAACTAAAAATGATGCATTTTGGTGTCTTCTGCTGTTTTAGGTAAATTTCAAACACTCCACTGTCACCTGATAGCATAGTACCAAAATTTTTAAGCTGTTTGTGTAGCAAGGTTTGCACTGATTATCTGACACTTTTTATCAAGAGGTGGTGTTGTTTCATCTATGCAATTATGCATTGACTGTACATTTGGATTAGTGTTTCTCACCAAGGACCTGATTCTCCTCATATAGATAAAAATTTCATCTTGGAGCAAGTATCTGAAAGAATCTAGACTATAATTTAAAAACAGAGTTCAGTTTTTCTAATTTATTTCTTGTTACGTAGATCAAACATGGATATGCATGTATAGATGTCTGTGTGTTTGTGTTTGGTATGTATTTAAAACAACAAACACATTCTCTACCTACCATTTTCATAATTGTCAGTTCTTAAATATGTTGGAAGTTTTGTAAACTGCTCTTCAGGCTTCAATTTTCACTTTATTCTTGAGAGAGAACTTCAGGGATAAACTTTATGAATGGTCTGTTGTCTGGTTTGAGCTGGATTGCATCAAATATGGAAACTGTGGCACCAGTTCTAGGTAACTTCAGTGTCCTTGCAGCACCAGGAGTTGAATAAAGATCCATGAGAACTGGAAGCCATAGAGGACGGCTTCTGTGTTTGTTCATAATGGCTAAGTGATCTGGTTTACTTGAGCTGATTAAAGTTGTGGGGTGTTTTGTTTTGTTTTTGTGTGGTGTTTTTTGGTTTTGTTTGTTGTGGGTTTTTTTGTTTGTTTTTCTTTTCAAAAATACATGAAACATTAATTCTGAGACTTTGGTCTTTAGTTGTGTTTCATATACTGACCTTTTTTAGAGAACCATCCCAATCTGGCCCTTTAATGGCCCTTTAAACCATTTTATTCTGTAAAAATGGGATTAAGAATGTGGTTATGCTCTGGATTCAAGAAGCTCTAAAGATTGCATTAAGTATTTAAATTTTCTTCAGAATCAAAAAGGATACTGAAAATATCTATATATTTTTTGTACTATGCAGTCATTAAAAAATACAGAAAATAGTCTAAATCTTTTCTGAATAGATTAAGATCTGTTGAGCAGTAAACAGATTCACTTTTACCTAATTTTTGTTCTTCCCAGACACTGTAATATGAAAATAGAGATATAAAAGGAAAGTTAAATAGGTGGGAATGAACAAATATTTACTTCCCCTCTCTTTAAAGAATCATTTTATCAATTCAAATGAGAGAGGTTTTAGAGTTCTCTGTATTGTAGCAATGACACAGTCATATTTGACTCAAGTGGTTTGCTTCCAGCTCTCCAAAAGTCCTCTGTACCTAAGAACTCATCTTTGCATTTGTTATCCAAAGGTCAGTAAACCACAGGTTCATCTTCCTTGCCTTCCCTCCATCTTGGCAGTTATTATATCTGTTTCTCTGCACATGAGTGAGAAGTGGCTTCTGCTGTAATGTAGGAAATGGGAACTGCTCAGTGTCTGTTAGTGTAACACCTGCTGTGAGACCTGGCAGAACTTGTATCACTTGGTTTAGTGATACTGTGAGGAACTAGGGTGGGCCCTGCATGTTGTCCAGTAGCATCACCTATTGAATTGATTCAGGTAGGCAGCTGGCATGAGCTTCCTGCTGATCCAGAGATCCTTCATTCCACTGTGCTATGGTGTCTCAAAGCAAAGTAGTGATACTTAAGGGCAATATCAACAGCCTGTTCTTCATTTCAGAAAAGCCAATGACCATACATTCGGCCTTTTGGAAAGATTTCTCCAGAAGTGTGTTGCCTTAAGTTTTTTTAATGTTATTTCTATAACTGTAGTCTTTAATTCCTCTGCCTTCTTATGTGTATATCTATTGTTCTGTTTATCCTGTTGTAGGAAACTGTAGCAACACATTCTTTCCATAACTTAGACAAATAATGAAAAAGATGTCTTCCAATTAACATTTAGTTTATCAGATCAGAGATTTTTGTTTTAACTTTTTTTAACAGTAGGTTGTAAAATGCAAACTGTTCTTACTTTCTCTGTTAAGACCTGTTTGCTGAGATCCAAGCCTGTGACTTGTATCTTTGTTGTCCTTTATTCCTGTAAGGGTTACAGTATTGGATCAAAGAGAACTTCTTTCCACCGTGCCAGGCACAAGAACTTCTGTTGGCATTGCTTAGGTGTTTTGAAGGGATTGCCGTCTGAATTTCACTTCACACTGTCTTATCAAGCCTCTTGTGGTGCTGGCCACCTGCCACTTTACACCATCCACAGGTCGCAAAGCACAGGGTGAAAGACCCTTTTATCAAAACTAAATTCATTGTGAGAGGAAAACTTCTTCCCAGTCTCAGAAAAGAGGGCTGTCCTTCTTATTTTCTCCTTAGAAGGTATCAGGTTTGGGTAGTATGGGCAGTATCTTCCCTCAGGAGGTGATTCTTTGGATCATTTTGTCTCAGTTGCAGAAGATCCTGGATGAGGACAGACTTAAGGCTCGACACACTTGTTGCTTTTCAGCCAGAGCCCTTTCAAACTGTGTAAGACATGCTGGACTGGGGCATGTAATACATGTGGAGAACTACTGTGACATGGTTATGATTATCTTCTGTAAAGTGATGTAAAATAAAATCACCCTTGCTGTCATCAGTGTGCTGATATCTGAAATGTCATTTCCTGTTTTTGTAACTTTTTTTAAAAAGTGGAAGAGGGTAGAAAGAGGTAATTATGAAAGTTGCTGCTGTACACGGTGATAATCAACATGGCTTACTACAGACTACGTGGAACTGACCTCATGGGAGATCCTTACCCACAGAACACATGGAAAGATTGCAGTGTTTATATGCTGATTTGTGAAGCACAGAGCTCATATAGAGAAAGCTCTGAATTTTGTGTTGGCTTTGCATTGCTTCAGTTGTTTTGCTGAAAACACTATTATGAAGCTTTTTCATATGAAAGAAAATAGTTGCTCAGAGGCTAAAATAGAAAGTACAGAACTTAACATTCACAAAATATCTGATAGATTTAAGGGGCATTGGGCTTTATGTAGCTGTGATACTTTAGAAAATTCTATTTAAGACTATGAACAGCAATGGACCACGTCCATCTTATAAACAAGAAACACCTTTATGTTTGGTTTTTGTCATACAGTAGCGTAGTACTTTGTAAGTGCAGATTTTAATGGCACATCAATAGTGATAACTATGGAATTTTCAAATTCCTCCTTATTTTCTTTTAAGGCCAAAGACATCAGAGAAACACCAGGAGTTTTGCAGATGGTGTCTATGTCTAGTAAGGAGGCTCTAGATAGCAAATGAGTGAATACTGATAGTCCTGTAAACACTCTAAATGCAGTTTGGTAGGTTTTACTCGGTTAGCTCATGTGTGGTCCCTAGACTGAATGACTTATTTGTGATTGGGGCACATTGGATGTGTCGCTGCAATGCGATGTTCTCCTTAATTTCATGCCAAAGGAATCCAGCTCCACATTCCAAGACACCAGCATGGGAGGAATGTGAGGATGGCTGGAGATCTCCCTCAGAGGTGCTTCTCTAGGTCTAAATTAAAATACTGGTGTAGATGAATCCAAAGGATTACTGAGAGTTGATTGTTGTCTTATTTTGCATCTTTAACATGCATATATTTGTTTTTCCAGTATATGAAGATGAGAAAGGCGTATGGTAAGTACTACTTTATTCATGAAAAATAACCAGGAAATTACTGAGAATCAATCCAGGGCTATTACCAAAAAAAAAAAAAAAGTAAATGACCACTTCTAATCCAGATGTTAGATTGTTCAGAATTAAATTAAGTTTTCACTTAAAACTGGACTCTTACAGCTTTGAATGGTGACCACTAAGGTTGCCATAGGGACTGATATGTGGGGCCTTTCCTACATTGGAGGGGCAGCAATCACCATGTGCAACTGGGCGCTTGCCAGGTAGAGATGCACAGCTTGCTGTGCTCAGGCATTTGAGATGCCGTCATGTCACTGATGCGCAGGCAGAATTCCCAGAGGATGAGTGACAATAGAACTCAAGCCCTGGTACAAGCTTTTGCTGGCATTTCTACTCCATAGGTATTTAACGGACATAATGGGCTTAGCTTCTATCAATGTGACTTTTCAGTGAGAGAGCAGCTGATTTATCTCCTGCCATGTTATCTTAGCTCATTCCTTACATAGCCAGCATTTTTTGTGGTGAAAACATGTACAAACCCTCTCTATTCTATTCCTTGTCTAACCAGATGGTCATATAATATCACTTTGTTAATTAATTTGAAGTTTGTATCTGGAGGAAGGTGTTTAGTTTCAAAATGACTGTTTTCTTTTGTACCTCTTCTGGCAACTGCTTTTACAAAAGTGACAGATGACTTACACTTTCATCATAACTCTAATACTTTCTTCCAGTTTGATGGGCATATTAACTTATACTGTAGTTCTGATAGTACTTCTCATTCTGTAACCCAGTGCTCATGCAGAGAGGTCTTTAAACTACAGATTAATTGTCAATACAGTCACAAAGTTGGTCGGACTGCAGTTTCTGTGTAAACTTCCATATTTTCTGTAAGTAGGTGTCTTTCCTTGTTGGGAGTTCATTGTTTTATCAGTAAAATAGTCTAGCTCCAGGGAAGCCTGGTAGTATCTATGAACTAGCTGATCTATGCTAAAGTATGACTACTGGAAAATATATTGTATATCCAGTAATGAATAAAAATTTGAATCGTGTTGCTCGTCATTGAAACACCATCATCCATAAAAGCTACATTCATCTGCTTTGAAAGCAGCTGGTAGAAGCTGGCGCCACTCCTAGACTTCTTTATTGAAAATCTCTTTAAGCTAGTGACATTTCTTTTTCTGAAAGTGTTTTTCAGTAGTGATAATTTCTGGCAAACCACAGAAAATTGTCCAAAATTTATTTAATTGAATTCAGAACTACATCCAAGTTCCTGTATAAACTAGTTTCGAATGTCACTTCTATCAGTAGTTCTGCTTTACACAACGTGATTCTCCTTCAGAATCAGGTGTCTGTAGGAACGTTTATTTTAGCCAGGTCAGAATACTAATTTGTTACTGCAGCTGACAGAAAGCCCAGATAAACTCAAGACTTTGACACGTGAGACTTCCTACTTCGATTATCGTGAACAAAGTACACTGAATGGGAGCTATTGGGAGGGGGGAAATAATGTAATAAACACATACTTTAGGGTATTTGAAAGCAGCTTTTTGCTGAATTCAACAAATGTACAGAGACATCAGAATATGTAGCTGTTACTTTAAAAATGCTCTATATTTGTGATGTCTTGTACTCTATTATTCCTTCCCCAATGGGGCTTTTTGTTTCATTCTGCTTGTCCCTTCATTTTTGTTTATGGCAGAACACTTCTGCTCGGTACAGATCTAGACATAGATTGATACAATGTGTTGGTTAGTTGATTAGTATTTCCATACCTCTTTTAAGTTTCTTCTGTTATGTGACTTAGTTCTGTAGTTTAATTTTCTTTTACTAAATTAAGATTAACCACTGAGAACTTCACTATTAGTCCTATCTTTATGTCTAAAGTTCACATATGAAGAACCTGTCTGAAGTGTAATTCCATCCACAAATACCTTTTTATTTGTGAACAGGCTAATCTAAGAACTGCTTCAAGGCGATTATCTTGTGGAAATAAGTATTTGTCATAACTTCAGATTAGATATATTGAATTTGTTTCTTTTCTGTTGATGTTTCAGCATTGTTCAGTTTTTGTTGCTGTTCTTCATTTTGCAGCACAGTTTCCCCTATGGTGTTTTACTAAGACTCTCACTAGAGAAATTCTTAATCTCTGCTACTGTTAATATCAGTTCTACCCTAGCAATACTGAAACAGTGGAAGTCTCTTCTTGCAAGCCATTAGTATCAGGCTTGTTTTTAAGTAGATCTGCTCAAAGCCATGTTGCATGACACACAACGTTATGTGCTGGCTTGTTACCGCTATTGATTGCCAATGGTGTCTGTGTTCACTGGGGCTCGGGACGATGATGTTAAGGTTTGTGCACTTAGACAAACCTGTTTCACACTGAACAGAAACCCAAGAGCTCCCAAATGATTATCATATCTCAGTTGAAGGGCAGTGACAAATAGCTCAAAGGCTATTAAATCTTAAATTACTCTGTCTTTTTGGATAGAGTACATGACTACCTCTACACAGCATGCCTATGATATGAAATTGTTAAGCTATGTTTATGAATAAAAATACCTTTCACATGAAAAATGTAGATACTTTAAAATACTTTTCATCATTTTCAGATGTTCTGTTCAGAGACCAGAAAACCAGAAAGGTGGCTGTGCTCAGAGTTTAGCCCAGTGATTCCTGGGTCTCAATGTCTTCCTGATGTACAATCATCCCCTTGGAAAGATAAGACACTTTACAGCTTTTGTGTATTAAAGAACACATCATATTACTGCAAACTTATTTGGAGAGGAAAAAACAAACAAAAAACCCCAACAAACCACGATACACACCACCAAACATGCTCCATTGTTTTTCAAATTATGCCTGATTTGTTCTACTTTTGTCTGCTAGATTAAACATTCCTTCATATAGGGAGTCAATGCACCACTCAATATCAATGAAACCCACATTATTTGTAGATGAATGAACCCACATTTTACTGTAGGGGTCTCTGGGGATGGAACCCCTTGTTTCTGTTCTTGAAACAACAGGGATTGCTACCTATAAGGCCTTTTGTTCCTGGAATCTGAGAGTTGATTAAAGTTCAAACAAAAGATTATTTATTTATTTCCTCTACACATAAAAGGGACATAAAACAAGTTGTAAAAATAAGAAAGGACCCCTATGATCTTATTTACACTTTGATCTTTTCTTGATGGTTTCTTGAAGTTCATGTCAGCTTCTTTACTATTCTGTATGTAACATGCTCTATCTTTGCCTGTAAATTTCCTTGCTGGTATATTCTCTTTTATTGACATACCCTTGATTTCCTCACTGTTTGCACAAGCTCTTCCTTTTTTAAAAAACAAACAAGCAAAAAACAAAAACCCCATCAACAACAAAACATTTTAGTGCTTAACATCTTCAATCCTAGACTCACAGTGGAAAAAATAAGCTTTGTCTAGCAGTGGGAAAAGGGGGCATTTGGCAGTCCCACACATCCTCTTGTTTGGGGGGTTATTTCTCCTCCCATATGTATCATTGGTAAAATTTCTGTTTCTTCCTCCCCTTCACCTCTTTTCTTTCATGTTGTTCAGAAATACAATAATGCATTGGAGGTGCCTCTGGAGTTTAAAGTGACCTGTTCCAGTCTTCTTCAGCTCAGGTCTTGGTGCCGATCTCAGTAAGCTGCCTGCTAGAGTTAAGGGAGCATGATTTAATTCCCAGCTCAGTCAAGATGTGTAGGAGTTGTAGACCTCTGTCCATAAGTGCTGCTTGATAAGGCTTCAGTGTTTCCTCCCCCAAGGGTACAAAAATTTCCAGGGAGGCTCATTAGGATGTTGGTTGCTGTTACAACTTAAATATGATGTTCAGGACTTTGATGGTTCCAGTCTTGGGGCCTGTGGCCACCATTGGAAAGATTTCACATTTCAAATGTTAGTGAAAAGATTTCTAATTGAAATAATGTTGATTGAGAGCGTGGAAGAAGTCTAGCTCTTAGACTAGATTGATCTTATACACTTGAGTTGTCTTGTTGTTTAGCGCAGGCTATACCTATAGATACTGTCTAGATTTCTCTCCTGCTTGTTTCCTGACTTCATTTTAACTCAAAACTACTTGGTTTTCCCTTAGCCTTGCATCTCTAAGAATTAATCTGTCCAAATCTCGACATGAGAAGGTGTATTTTTGTGGCTTCCTATTTTTTAAATGCTTAGTTGGTCAATGAGACATCTGTTGGGATGGTGCTCTCTGTGTCAATGTGTTATAGGATGCATTAGAGCCAGTTGCGAGTTTCCTGGAGGGGGGAACTTAAATGGTGTCAGATAAGCTCAACTGGTGGAAAGATGGGGAAGAATGAGATACAGATGTGCCTTGCATGGATACTTCAAAGGCAAAACCTCTTCATTATTCGATTATAAGAGTTATCGGTAATCATGACTGTGGCCTCTGTATTTATTGTGTGGCATAGATATTTCATTATTCCAATGTTTTAATTATAGTCAAAACATAATTTTATATTTTTGCATGGAAATTATGTTGTGGGTGGGTTGGTTGGTTTGTTTTCCGCAGAAATGCATGCTACAATCCTCCGTATTCAAGAGACTGGCTGGTTGGGTTTTAGTCTCTGTCAATAGCAATGAAATATCTAAGCTAGTTGTCTAAGCTGTTTATGTTACCAGTAGAGAGAGATATATAATGATGCAAAATGTCTTGTTTAATTCTAAAACCAGTATGAATTGCCCCAGGTAGGTGCCTGTCTCATCCTATAGATTACAGAAAAATCCTGGACAACTATTATAGCTTAGAATAGATGACTTTTAAAAATCTCATTTCTTCTAAATGAAGCAAGAACTCCTTTTAATAACTGGTGGCTGAAACAGTTGTTGTGGTTACTCGAATTAAAACTGTCATGCCACCATTCCTTCTGTAAATGTATGGAAGTGAATGTGTTATTCATTTCTAGTATTTAGTTTCCCACCATCACATAACTGGTTACTTAAAATATGGAAGCCTATATATGTGCTTGTGTATATATACATGCCTGCCCTCCATTCTCAGGCTCAAATTAGAACTTCAATGTATGTAATATATCGATTGTATCTATTACTCTACCTAACTATCCTCCTTATTCCTTAGCATTCCTTCCTAATGTGCCTCCACTGGGTGTGATGAGGGGGTAATTGAATGCGGTGGTAAGATGGGCATGATAACATACATTAATGTTTTTTTCTGTGCCAAATCTTTTGAAGTAGTCCCTGTCCTTGGCACTTCATCCACATATCAATGCCCCATTTTCTCTTTTAAGAAAAAACCCCAAAACTATTTTGTTTCATCACACGGCTACAAAACCAGTTATATTGTCACAGGTGAAGAGCGTGTTAAGTTTGGTAACAAATGTGTAAGAGGACGTAGAGCAGAAGGAGAAACGGGGGTTTCACTAGAACCATGACTGAAGAAAAGCAGAATATAAGCAACTGTGCTTCAAGAGTTATTACTTACAGGGAAATTGCTGTTTATTCAGAGTTGGGGGGGGGGGTGGGGGGGGAGAGAAGTCCTGAGGATCAGAATCACCTTTACAGTGTGACAAGACAGCAAATTGTGTATCAGTGCTATTGCTGGGGAGCTCGATGCCACTGATGGAAAGGTGAGGTCTGTAAACGAAATGCCCTTTGTGATGAGGTTGTGAAACAGCTCCTGACAAAGACACGCCGCCTGGTCAGGGCTGCTCTGGGTGCGACAAGCGAAAGAGCCACAGTCAGAAGTTGTTACGCGTGATTTGCGGTATTATTGCCAAAGTATCGATCGTCCGGGGGGGGTTGGCAGGAGGGAAAGGAGCTCTCCCGCTAGAAGCTGAGCAAGCTCGGTGAGAACACAAGCGGAAGAGTTTCCAGCGTGGGCACGAAACCCCCCGGCCCCCGTGGGCGCTGGGGCTGGCTGGTGGTCCTGGCGCGCCCCCTGCCGGAGCAGCGCCGCGCTCGCCTCCTGCCCGGGCCGCGCCCGCTCCGCGCCGCCCTGGGAACTGATGTAATTACCGCTTGTTCGGGCCTCGCCGGTAAGGAAGTAAAACCGGTTTGGCGTAGATGTTGTTCTTGCTGGTTTGTTTTTCTTTTCTCGTTATTGCTGGCGCGATTCGGCGAAGGTTTCAGTGCTTAACGTGCCTCGAACCTGCGGGGCTCGGTCTTCCTGCTCGGTTCTTTTGCGAGAAAGGGAAAAGAAACTAAAACTCTACTTTTATTGAAATGAGCGGGTCCCCACCCCACAAAAGAAAACAAACACACACCCCCCCAAAAAAAAACAAAACAAAACAAACCCCAACCCTCCACCCAAAACATGAAAAAACAAACGAACAAAAGAACACAAACAAAATCCCAAATCCCCACACAAACCAACCAAAAACCAAACTAAACCAAAACCTGGCCAAAACAAACACACATGCACACCCCACAATGCACACACACCCCCCTCCCCCCCCCCAAATAACAACAAGCCCCCCCAACAACAACAAAAAACCAAACCTAAACTTTGCTTTATTATGGTAGAGACTACAGGTAGGTGCAAAGTGTTTGCGACTGTCAGCAATATCTTCCATGTCAAACTAACAAGAGGGGAAGTCTGATAACCTCCAGGTAAAAGCCCTTTGATTTTTATTTTAAATTCTGATAAAATTTTAGAGGTCTTGTTTGAGGCAGGATTGTTTGTGGAATATGACATCTCTGTCTCTACTTTCTGTCTTAATGCCTTGTCATAGTTCTTGATGTCTGCCTGTCAGCACAGCAAGAGGGATTTTTTCATGTCTGAATAGTCACCTTAATGATAGCAGATGGAAACACCACAGGGGGTCCAAGCCCATCACACTGTCATTGTCACAGACTGCCCTGACCTGCTTCCACTCCGCTATTTTTTTGTCCCTTTTAAAAGGAGAAATGGATGGTAATTGAAAAGGATCTTAAGCAAGACTTACGAAGCTGCAGACAACATGATTCCCCGCTATCTCTCTCTGTTTTCACAAATAAAGTCTTAACCTCTTAAGCACCAATAAGAGTAGAAAGAAAGCTAAATTGGTAAAGCTTTATAAGGACTGGCCTACCAAAGCTTTTTCTTTCCCCTTCTCAGGAGCATCCAAGCTGTGTTACATCCTCATCATGGTTGGCGGGTGTTTAATTCCTTAGATACATTGGGTTTTGAATAGAATTATTGATCTCCTAATGAAAACTGTGCATGCGCTATTAATTCACGGCTGTGTGATGTGTTTTGATTGTTATAATACGAAGATATGATTATCAACAGGAAACTTCTAGACTCAAGTCTAAAACTAGTTGTGATGATTCAAATTCATTGTTGTTTGCATTGGCATTTTAGGGTTTTTTTTATTAAGATTCTCTAATATGACTTAAGAAAACTGCATTAAATCACAACCAGTTAGAAATTAGGTTTGGGTGTTCTGATAAATTTTGATTTAAAAACAAACTCTTAAAACCATTACAACTTTTTAGGAAGTGATATATCAATGGAATAGTGAAAGAGAATTTTAATTGTGTGTAGGCTTTTGTTTAATATCGCATAATACTTAAATATCCTTCATATCCATAGAGGGAAAATCAAAAGCTATCAGTATTACTGGGTCATAAATAACTTCAGAAAGTTAGGACTGTGGTGTTTTACAGTGAAAGTAGGAGTTCTGAAGTACCGACAGCTCATGGATTTGAATGTCCTTTCTGCTATATAGAAATAATATTATTCCAATTTTTGTTAGAATAGGTTTAAACTATTTTTTTTAGCACAAATACTTCTAATAATTCTATTTTCTTAAATTTTGGCTGGAATATAGAAAATACATTCTTAAGTCAGAATAGCATAATATACTAATTATCTCCATGTTACTTGGAAGCTATTAAATAAAAATGAAGAATAGGATGAAAGCTGGGTTAATTTCTTAAAATTGTGGATGATAACAGATTTAGGATGCAGAGGAAATAGTGAAGTAAGTTAAATAATTTTGTAGAGTATTCCATTTAAATCAAAGTGACACACTGACAATTAAATGCTTTTAGGTACTGAAAGGTGAGATCAGACACTTGCTGTGTTTGATTTGCTGTTTTTGTTTGTGGGTTTTTTGTGTATTTTTTAATTTTTTTAGAATTACCTTGAAATGCTCACATTTGACAAAATTTAGTGTATTAAGTGACTGTGCACTTTTGGAAAAGCTGCTGAGGCACCTGTCTAAATCCTTAGGCAATGAGTTACCTTTAAAAGCCTGGCTGTGATCTGGATGTTTGACTGCACCAGTGATCAAGTTAATTGATTTCTTTTTATTTATTTATTTATTTTAAACCAACGCTAAATCTATGTTCAGTAACATTCTAAGTAGTTTCAGAGTAAATTAAAATTGCAAAGTAAGTTTAAAAAAAAAAAACCATTAGTGGCAAATCTTCCTGTCATTGTTCAGAAAAGATTCTAACTGAAGCATTAATCTTTTTATTTTAGTTTACTCTTATAAGCCAATTTTAGTGTTTTATGCATTAGAAAGGGATTGCTTTGGCTATCATATCTATGTACAAATGGTTAAATTTAAACCAATAAAACATACTAATTCATAACTTAATGGAATTACATATTACATGACTATTAATAACGAATAGCAATAGTAGTCTGACTTCAAAAATAGTTTTACTCTTTTTTTCCCTGCCTGCCCCCATCAATCTAAGATTGATTTCCTTAAAAGTACAGTAATGTATTGTGTGAATAACTTATACATTATTGTATAGTTTTCTTAACATATTTTGGTGTGCATTTCTTTTTTTTTTTTTTTACTGCGTTAGGAAGTTGTATTTCAGTCCATTAAAGGGTTTTGATTATAAAGTTAAACTGACAAACAATACTGGCCGATTTCACCAGAATGAATCAAGCGGGTTTGTTTGTTTGTTTTGAGCTGCCTTGTCAATATCCCTGCAGTAAAACAGAACAATAAACCCAGGGGAAAAATAGGATTTAAAAACAAACAGCTCCCCAAAAAACCCCAAGAAGCCACCAAACCATTAACCTTGATTTTTGATTATCTGCCTGAAATACCTAAATAGACAACAGCAAGATAAATGCCGGTGTAGTGGAAACCATTTATGTGCAAAGTACTGTAAAGTGTACACAGTGGAAAATGTTTTCTAATTTATTTGAATAATACTTATCCTAGCTGTGACTTATATCTGAAAATAATGAATTTTTAACATGTGTCTTACCATATCCTTTATTAAAAAGAACATACTTTGTTGCTGTTTTTATTTTCTAACAGATTGAATGCTTTCAGATATATAACTGTGTAATAGGTCATCTGTCGGTAACAGTCTTTGATGGGTATGTAATCATTGTAGTTCAGGTAAATAATGTCAAAATAAGCATGATTTCCTAATATTTTATCTAAAGACATGTATAATGCTTGTAAATCATAAACAGTAACCAGCAACCACCTTTATCAGATACTTCAAATATCTTTCTTTTCAAGCAGTTCTGATTTGTGCTGTTATAAAAGCTAGCGCTAAGATACCGATTGCATTGGACTATTCCCTGTTAACTATATGTTAAAAAATGTAAAAAGCTGGCTGCTGAGAGAGTTTAGTATCTGAGTAGAAGCAGCTGAACTGATACCAGAAAGTGGCTGTTAGGTTGTTAGTTTTCTGTCCAGCGTATAAGAATGTAATATAGTTGTTAGTATTGCCTTTCTTGATCACTCTGCAGAACATCTATTGCTATGTTTTCTGCCAATGTGTATCTATAACCTCATTACTGGCTTTGCAGCAGTTTGATTTTTACTCAAAGATCAGCTTTGAGGTTATTTCTATTTCCAGGTCTCCCTTAAATTGTGTTCTGAGGTTGATGTTTGCCAGAGTGACCACAGCTGAAAACAGTGGTATTACAGTTTATTTAGAACACTTTTCTGGATTCTAATGTTTATCTGCTGTTTGGATGTGACAAGTGCGTTAATTCCTGCTTTGTCAAAGTTCTGGGAAATAGTAAAATAGTTGGGCTTAGAGTGGGAATAGAGACTTTAAAACAAACAAAACAACTTTGGAAAGCTGGCCTTGTGAATCTCCTTAGACGTGCTGATTGATAACAATGTAGTTCAACATTATCACCAGTTCTTTGTGGTTTCAATAGGTACAACAATTAATTTATTACATCTTTCTTATAACGAGATGTGTCCCATGACAAATGTGAATGCTATCTCCTTTCCTGCCTGCAAAAGTTTAAGAGGTTATTTCAGTTTGATCCTCACTGGAAATTGAAATAAAAAATAAAGAACACTTGTTTTGACATTTGCTGAAATGTATCATAGGTAAAAATTGTCAATATGCTAAACCAGAAGCTGTTTAGGTTTCTTAATGCCTTATGTGCCCTTTTGTCCGTTGTGTTATGTTGATCCTGTAAGGGCCTGCACATCCAAGTTCCCAGTGGTCAACGTGAAGTGTACAAGCAGCTTCGTTCAATTTAAGGAGAACACGTATGTGGTCAACACAGGCAGACATCTTTGCGTTTTGTAGAATTAAGATCTATTTTTTCATTATTGCATGTGTGCATTGATTTTTAAGTACTAACCAAGGAAGTCAGTCATCTACAACAATAGTAGTCTAAATTTGTCTTCCGGAAGTCTTTCATTGCTCTTGCTCACTGACTGGCTTTTTGAAGGATGGTAGAGGTTTGCACAAGCAAGCTCTGTGTGTTGTTCTTTTTATTATTATTATCATTATTTATTTAACGCAATGCTCATGTGCATCTCTAGCAAGTAGTCATGACACTTGCTTACATGTAGTTTTTCCTATTCCATTATCTCTCCCATGCCCAGTTTTCCCAAGGTGCCCTAGATAAGGTTTGCAGGACTTGGCTGTGAATGCCCACATTTGTCTCCAGGGCAACTCGTGTGTGGCTACAGAATCCAAGTTTATTCTCTAATGAAGGAAACCTCGGGAATATATCTGTCAGGATGAACTTTAATTTTGCTTCTATATTGGTATGGGATAAAATGAACTTTTCACAGGGAAAAAGTATCAGCTTCAGGAAATAGAACGTACACCAACTGATGTTGGTTACAGATGCTGGAGGCAAACCTGCCCATCAGTGAAGTTCATGGCAAAATTCCAAGCCTGCAGGAAACCTTGTATTCCCCTGGATATGTGGTGCCAGAAAACTGTTTCACTGTCATTATCTTCCTCTCTAGAGCTTTCAATTTGGAGCACATGTTAGAAGCTGAGAGAGAAAATATGTCTGGACATCACTATATTCATAATCCCTGGAGTCAGTATCGCTGTGGTTGTTTGGAATAGTTGAGTACTGTTTTATCCACCATCTGTGGTCAGCAAAATGGAATTAGATGATAATTTATTTCTTCTTTATTCCAGTTTAACTGGAAGGATGGCATGGAACTTGTCTGTTTTCTATGGTTTCAGTTTACTTCCGCTTTATGCTGATTACTGCTATGCTATTATAAAACACTAGTTATGTCTTATTGGTACACTTCATTCTTTTTTTTTCTGAAGAGTAATGAGGCCCAAATGGAAATCTCATAAGAGAAAACACTAGTTCAAGAAAAAACATCCTTGCCAAAGTTCTAAAAATCAATATTTTTGCTGTTGTTTACCCTGAGTTGAGACTCCCACCAAATGTCCAGTGTACAGACTGACATGCGTTTCAACAGCTTGACCAGGATTGGCATGAAAAGCTGTTATATCCAGTAGAATGTCAGTATATTAATTTTTGTTGCAACATAATAAAACTAATGTTACTTAAGAGTTATTTTATGTATCTGATTCTTGCTTCCTGCTTTTTTACAATCTAAGAGCTTAAGTTTTCCTTGTATGGCCTGTGGATCATCAGGATCCTGTTGCAGTTATGTTAGTTTTTACAAAAGTACCGTAAATTCACATCCTTCAAGGATTAAGGACTTTTTTTTTTTTGTTTTGTGTTCCTTTTTTTTTTTTTTTTTTTTTTACAGTATTTGTTTTCGTATCATGTTTGGCAGTGACTATCTATAGGAGAAGATACAGGAAGCATGTCTTTGTATTTATGTAAGATTATAGGATATTATTCTGAAACCATAATTTTCTTACATAAAGAGTCTCAATGCAGAAGTAATTAGCTTATGAAATCAAGTGTATTAATAACTGAATACTTAAGTATTTAGGTACAAATTAAACGTTTTACTCATGTGAAGTGAAGAGACAATTTATCCCAAAGAAGCAGGTACTGAACTAGGATTGATAACCCATGTGATATAAACTAGTTAGCTAGACTGCAGTTAATTCAGGTGAATACACATTTTTAAAGAGCTATTAATTTAATCGTGAAGTAAATTTCCAGACTTCCTGAATTACATCCCGTTGGTACTTATTTCTCATCATTGGCTGTGAAGCTGGATTGGCCCAGATGTAGCTATTGGAAGTGACCTGAGATGAACCTCATTTCTATGGCTATTCCTGACTCAGCAATGGACAAGTGTGTTGGCTTATTTTAGAAGAATTTCAATAGTTTTGGTTAGGAGGTCTTTACACAGCAGTTTGCCATAAGGATCACTGCAAAACAATGATTTTTGGATCAGTTCCGATCTGATTCCACTACTGTGTACAGCTCAGTAGGCAGCACTGGACCAGTTGGTTCCATTTCTTGATGGGACGCAAGAAGAGCACAGGCAAAAGAAGCAAGAATTAATGCTCCCCCAACTTGAGGACCTGAGTTTTGCTCAATTTCATTTTCACAACAGAACTGTAATATGCTTAGTATTTTTTTAAATAGTCTAATTAAACAGTGTTTATTTTTTATGCAGTCATTTTATATTTGATCAGCTCAGTAGTCTGTCTCTGAAAGCCGTTTTATGATCAGAAACATTTGGATATTCCCAGTTGAAATATATTATAAAATGAAAGAGGCAGCTAATGCAAACTTAAAATCAGAAATTCTGCTTATCTGTTGTGCCTTTTGATATTAGAAATCAGGATGAAAGAATTCTATAGTCAAACATCTGGAGTGAACGCTGTATTATAAATTGTAAGGTGGTAGCTTCAAAAGGGACCTTTAAACGCTAAATTCAGGGTAAAGGTGCCAGATACAGTATTCTTATTTTCAGAAGCTTATAATTCAGTGAGGTACAGAAAGCACTAAGAGGATTACACTAAGAGGAAAAAGACTCAAATGCATGTTCTGTATGTATATACTTCAAAAATGTCACCAGGTTTAGGTATTAGAGCAGAGCCCCTGGCTGTTAATCTTTTGTTGCCAGATAGAACCTCTCCAGCAGAGGAGAATTCAGGAGGTATAATCCTTGTGCGTAAACCTGGGATTGTAGCGAACCTTGGCAATTACAGCCTGTTGTTCTTTTATCACTGTTGAGAAAGATCATCTATAAACCAGCAAGTTGGGATAGACAACCATCAACTGACAGAATCTCGGCAATTTAGCAGCTGTTTGGGTTTTTTGGTGAGGGAGCTGGGAAGAGACTTGTTGGGGTTGTGTGTTTGTTGTTTGGTGGTATTTGTGTTTGGTGGGTTGGTTGGTTGTGTTTTTGACAAGGGCTGCCTTTGTAGTGTTCAACAGTCTGTTTTGGTGAAGAGTTATCCTGCCCCCTTCTGTGTTGATCTGTTGTAGAATGTGGAACAACTTAACTTTCTCTGTAAAGGTTACTCATTTATTTCATTCGTAGTGGGAAATTGTCAGTGTTTTATGCATTATTCAAGTCTGACTTTTTGTCATGCCATTGCATGTTTTACATTACCATCCAATTAAGGTATTTTTGGATGAAAGAAAGCATAGCAGGTGAAAATAATTGAGACCCATTTATGAATTAAACACCTTCAGCAGAGCTTTAGCACTTTGTCAAACAATAGTTATTAAAATAGATGTTTGTCATTATAAAAAAAGTATAAGAGGAAAAAGCTTGTGTTACCTACAGTATTGGTTTGCTGTACTGGCATTATTTATTGAAGTCTTTTTCTCCTCTAATATATATATTTTTTTTAATATTACAGACTTTCATTTAGCTGACTAATGAACAAACCCTTCTTATGATCCTATTTACACTTTTTGTTTTATTCTGTAGGCTGTTGTTAGATGTATTGTACTCTTGTATGTATTTCTAAGTTTTATAACTTTATTAAAGGAGAATTTAGGGATTTTTTTGTCTTAGGAATTTTCTTTAAGCATTCATAAGTGTGAAGAAGACACCCTGTGTAAAAAGTGTGATAGTTTTTTGTGCACAATGAATAATCAGTATAATTTTTCTTGCCGTTTGTAGACTTCACAAGCTCTTTCAACTTTGACTGTGATTGTTCTAGCTCAGCTAATTCCTCTGTAACTGATTGTCATGGGCTGGTAGTCTAGAACAAAATGTAAAATACATTGAAACAGTTTAAGTCCCTCAAAAGAAAGTTAATGGCCACTCATTCCTATAGATGTTCTTGCTTCTGCATTTTTAAACATTGAGGTGGTATAAGAAGAGCATGATGTTGACTCTTTATGTGCTGTCATAATGATGATGCTTCTTTGTATTCCTGGGAGTTGGTCTGTGATTTGCCACTAAATGAAATATTGGAAGGTTAAAGCCTTTAACCTAAAATTAATTCATTAATATTACTATGCCTCACAGATTTTTTTCTTCATACCCTATACAAATAGGCCATTTTATAACTTCTGTATTAAAAAAAGGTTATATGCACAGAAAGGTAGCTTTGCATTGTAAGTCCAAAGTGCAGTTTGTAATAATAGATGTACTGTGTTGTTAACAAATTGTGAGTGTAATAACATTAATTTATCTTGATAGGTTTAGGTGCTTTGTACCTTTGCCACAGAGAACGTGATGATGGCATTTCCCAGAGAAAATGCTCTTGGAAGCTATCAGTACTCTCGGCGTTCTGGCCAACGTATAGCTGATCTCTACATATAGTACCCATAGCCTGTGATGCTTTTGTGGCAACACGGAAAATCAGCCGTAAACAAACTCTGTGGGAATCTGAACTGGGCTCTGCAGTCTGGCCATCTAGCTGAAAACTTGTAATCTTTCCGTGAAAAAGGCTTGAAAATAATACTCATTGTCCTCATCAATATGCTGTAAATAACTCTAAGGAATAGGAAAAACAACTGAATATCAGATAATTCCTGAAAATCAGGAGGAAGCTTTCTGTTTGAAGTTGTTACCACTCCTATCTAATTTGAAATTTTATTTACTTAAAATACCTTTCCAATTATTTGGATGCTCTGGTGAACTGCTTGGTGTTGAGTAAGTTTACCTAGAGAAAGCATAATTCAGTGTGAAGTTCACTTGGTTCTAGGCTTTTATTCCGACTAACTCTTGTTCAAAATCAGATTTTTAGAAGTGAAATATAATAATCAAGTTTTTCCCTCTGTGATTCATCCCTATGTTCCTCTCATATTTCAGTGGAAAACACAATAAATGTTAGATTTTTTTACATTGTCACATCATTTAATAGAACTCTTTCTGATTTTCAGTCCAGAATTTTCCTAACTAGGAAAGTGATGTTTTGAAATTTCGGTAACAATAATTTGTTCTCAGCAGGAAACAAGTTATCTGTATGGTTTTAATCACACATTTTACAGCATTAAGATCAGCTAGTTAACAATAAATATTATGGACTTAAATGGAATTTTTTTATAAAAGCTTTAGAAAAATACGATAGAGGCTACATAGTTAACATTTGCTTCTTGCATATTGGATTTTTTTAGTGTATTTGTTTGTTTTGGTTTTTTGTTTCCTCCATATGTTTTCACTGCAGGGCTGTGTGGGACTTTTACTGTTCATAGGATTTTCTGTATATGCACTTACAGTACAAAAAAGACCAGTATAGGGGAGAAGTTGGTAAACTCGTGTGAGTCCAAATGGCCACAAAACTGGTCAGGGGGCTGGAGTGAGATGCTATGAAAAGCATCTGTGGGAAGTCAGCTTGTTTAGCCTGGACTAGGGGAGACTTGTGGAGACCTACTAGTAACCCTTTTACAGGTATTAGAAGGCTACTATTAAGATGAATCCAGGCTCTTTACAGAGGTCCATGGTGGGAGAATGAAAGAAAATGGTCGTAAGTTGAAAGAGGAGAGCTTTAATGATATAAGGGGGGGGAAAAAAGTTATCCTTTTAAGGATGGTTAAGCATTGAAACAAGGTGTCCAAAGCATTATAGAATCTCTATCTTTGGAGGTTTTCAAGACCCAAAAAAACCAAGCCCTGAACAACTAGGTTCAAATTCAGCGCTGACCCAGCTCTGAACAGGATTTTGGTATAGGTGAACCTCCTCAGGATCCTTTTCAACACGGATGATGCTGTAACTTAATCTTTTACTTGTCACCACAGCCTGACGAAAGCATTTTTTGATGAAAACGCTTCCTAGAAACAATGGAGCTGCTGTGATCCTGCATTTGACTGTGGTTCTCCTACTCTATTCCAACAATGTAAATTGTGCCATATCGTTAATAACTATACTGACTTCATAGGCAAGAATTATTTATCTTTTTCCCATTCTCTCAGCTGACAGCAGAGGGAGTGTATTCAAATGAGAGTTCCTACTCAAATTCTGGAGTGAAGGGTAGAGGCAGGATTTTTGATACAGCCAAAACCAAGTTATTGGCCAGCCCAGAGTTAAAACTTGGCAGGGATCCTGTCGGAGACAATGGCAACTGTGGGGGAAACTACCGCTCCTGTCCTATACTTGACTCACCCTCAATTAGCAATATGGCATAATTGGATACAATAAACTGCAACTGCTATGACTTCGGAACCAATTGCTGAAGAAAAGGTCAAAACTGCCATTTACCACATTATTGTGCACTTCGATTGAAAACAAAAATATCAAACCTTTTAGAAAGCTTTGAAAAGTCTTAGAATATGTGTTTGTGAAGATCGGTATAGCTTGGATTCAATAAAAGGCTGGAGTGTATTTAAAAATACTTCTATATGAAATATTGGTATAAAATATAAGCAGTTTTGTGATATACCTTTTTAAAAGTATATTGCATACCAGATATTATTAAAGCCTTGCATAGCCCACAGTCACATGTCAAAGACCTTTTATTGATGTATTGATTGCTTCCACTACATTATGTTTGTTGTGAAGCTTCACCTCCTGATGAACATAACCAGTTGCTGGATGACAAATTAATCCTACCAAGTTCAAGTCAAAGGGCTGGCAACAGAAGAACCTTTCCATATTCACCAAGTATCTCAGCATATTGCCAACTTTATTGCCAAATGTGAACTACTTCACTGCGCACATTTATCTGAAAGGTGATGGTGATACTGTAAGTAACTCATCATTCGGTCAGCAGAACAAGTATTTATCCAATTACTGGTTTAGCCTGGGATAGTGTTACACTAACTGATTATTTGAGTTTTGATTTCTGTCAAGAATTAAAAGGACAAATTATACAAGTAGCTCATTTTGGGGGTTTACGCTTTGTTATGTGTCTAAGCGATGTACAGAGTTTAACTAAACTCAAACTTATTTCTGTTATTCATAAGTTGGGTTTTTTTGGTGTGTGTTTGTTTTTTACTGATACACCTAGATGGAAGCCACAGGACTGTGACCATCCAAAGTTCATTCCTGAAATCTGTGTGTGTCTTTTCTGAATTTATTATTTGTAGTTTATGTTTTTAGTGTGGCTTATGGGAGAGATTAACGGTATCCTTGAAACAACAAAGATGATGGAGTGAAGCATCTTCCTTATGAGGAAAGGTTGAGGGAGCTGGGGCTCTTTAGCTTGGAGAAGAGGAGACTGAGACTGAGGGGTGACCTCATTCATGTTTACAAACATATAAAGGGTGAGTGTCAGGAGGATGGAGCCAGGCTCTTCTCGATGACAACCAATGGTAGGACAAAGGGTAATGGGTTCAAACTGGAACACAAGAGGTTCCACTTAAATTTGAGAAGAAATTTCTTCTCAGTGAGGGTAACAGACACTGGGCCAGGCTGCCCAGGGGGGTTGTGGAGTCTCCTTCTCTGCAGACATTCAAACCCGCCTGGACACCTTCCTGTGTAACCTCAGCTGGGTGTTCCTGCTCCGGCAGGGGGATTGGACTGGATGAGCTTTTGAGGTCCCTTACAATCCCTGACATTCTGTGATTCTGTGAAACATGTCAAACCATATCAGATTATTTTTGATAATCCTATCAAATCTGGATCTTGATAGACTTTTGAACTGACCTAAGCTCAATCTCTTCATTTTACTGCAAAGAAAGTAACATATATTGAAGTGTCTAATTCTGTTGTGTGGCAAACAATGAATTGAATGCATTTTAAGAGACTGTTTTTCTTCTCGTATAAATTTATCTGAGCAAGAGTGTCTGGTAATACAGGTCTTGTTATGGTTCCAAGATACATGATTAACAGCGTAGCATCTCAGTTGATTTTCCAGCTATATTATCTTTATCATATTTGAGTAAGGACCAGTGGTCTTTGTGTAATTAAAAATATCAATATTTGTGATTTAAAAGCTTTTTATTTTTTAATTCTTTCAAGACATGTCTCTCTTTACATCTAAATATTTGGCTTACTGATGTTCAACCTGTGCATGAAGTACATAACTGGAAGCCAAGATTGAACTTAAGACCCCCAGAAACCCAGTTAAGCCAGCACGGGGCAGCCTGAAAGCTCATTTGAATCCACCTGAAAATGCTTTGACATGGAAAGCTCACGATACCAGCGTTTCATGATTTCCAGTGTTTGCTGTTGCAGTCAAGCTGGCAATTCAAGAAAAACTCATCTCATAGTGTTTCCAGTTCTGGCCTTAGGTAGCAGAAGAAAATGCAAAACCAGTGAAAGTTCAGATACAAAGCTTTATCAGAACCTGTAAAATCATTCAGTGCAGTTTTTGGATATGTTGCTGAAACACTTATTTTCATGCTTAATTGAACCAAATAATGTTTTGCTGATATTCTGCAGTTCACAGGTAAACTTCAATTATTGTTTGTTTGTCTCTTGCTGTTCTGTAGCATAACATTGAAACATTTTGAGATATTCAGCTATATTCATATAGAAGGTTTTTCTTAGGAATGATAAACAATCTTTGCAAACTGATATTTTCTGTGAAGTTATCGCTTAATCAGTGGCTCAGAAGTATTATTTATGGTTGTACAGAAAGGTGTATAAGCAGAAAACCTTCATTGAAATACATGTAGAAAACCTATCAATATTCCTAATATAGAACAGCTATTAGGGGCATTTTCTGCTAGAACTTTTTGAGAAGGACTGAAATTTGTAACTGTGTCAGTCATTGTAACTGACACTATCATTTATAGAACAATTCTCTCTATTCCTAATTTTTTCTTACTCTATAGCCATTGTATTAAAATGTTGAAAGCAAAATAATGACTTTATTTTAAAATGGAGTTAACTGAAAAATATTTTGGAGCTGTTGATTTCTACCAAAGCTTCAAGTGATCTGCTTCTGTAGTAAATGCACACATTGGAAGCAAAAGCAGTTAGAATTGGACTTTAGGTCTGTTTAACCAGCATCATTTCAGACTTGGAATAAAACTTTATATTGGCTCATAGAGTATAGATTTGTTTCAATCTTTGCAGTTCACTGAACTTTTTTTTCTGTGCATACATATTTCAAGTAAACTCTGTAGTTATAAGTATAACAAGTGACACGTTATGGACCCTAAATCGTTGCACTGTGAAATATGCACAGAAAAAGGACAAATGAAGATATCAAGGGTCTGTTCCATTTCGCACTGAACTGTAAAATGCCACCCTTGTTGTACAGAAGATCACTGGTTCTGAGCAGGGCTCATTGACTGCTAAGTTGTGGATAGTGTTTCACTTTCTGCAACTGTTAATATCCTGGGTTATCCAGGCATAATGACCTCTCTGTTTGTGACACATTGTTGAATTTTCTGGTTCTTTTAACTTATTCAAACCTTCCCCCCCCCCCCCCCTTCTTCTTCTTTTCTCTCTCTCCATTCACTGGAAGGCTGGGAGCATTCTGAATTGAGCTGCAGGACAGAGCTGCCTTGCTGTTGGTCAGCCAGTTATAGTTGAAATTGGTGGTGGTGGCGGCACATCTGTAGATGAATATAAACCAAAGTATACAGGAAAGGTACTCTACATGTGAACAAGCTTTTCTGTATGTATATATATGTGCATATACTTTGGATAAAATTGGAATAACTGAAATACTGTTTGGTAGCTGTTAAATATGATATAGTAAATAATCATGCTATTATAATCCAGATTTGGCATTTGATATTTAAATTCTGTCTGGAAGTAAATTCCAGCTTTATAACTAGTCACTAGATTACAATTTAAGCATGATAACTTATCAATTAACTATTTTAAATGCTGAAAGATTTGTACTTTTTTAATAATGTTGCCACTTTAAAAATAGGAATTAAAAAAGGGGGTTACATGTAGTGTGCCAGCAGCTGGTTTCCAGGGCTGAATGCTTCCTCTGATCTTGTAAGGATCTGAAGTTAGTGGAAGTGTACCATCTTATCTCAGATTAGAACCCATGCCTATCATACTTTTCTTCTTTGTTCCTCGCCAAAAACAAAGTGTTTATTTGGTTTTTACTTTGCTGGTGTATTCTGGATAACTCCAGTTTACTCTGGCTCTATAAGTGAGTAAGCTGAATTTTGGAGTTTTAGCTGCCTCCAACCACAGGCAGAATGCATTTGTGTGTACCTGGGATATATCAGGTGTATGAATATTTTGCTTATCTTCAACATAGAAGAGGGACAACAATGTTTTCTATGACTCACTCCCTCATAAGATCTGTAAATCTTTCCAAACTATAATAACATAATAGAAAAAAATATTTGCTAACTTCAGAGGACTTTGAAACCAAGGTCCCATGTAGCAATTAATACAGTGGATCTAATATTCAATACCTAGGCCTTTTCTCCTTGTATCAATCTGTATTTTTGTCTCAGTCACTGAAATGTTCTGAAATTCTCTGTTGGTAAACTGAATCCTCTGTAATGTGTTGAGCTTATAGCAGAAAAAGCTATATGTTAGATTTAGATATTGATGATAGTCTTCCATATTCTTGAAGAACCTTAAAAGAAGCCACTCTTTCCTATGTGGCTTCTGTAAAAGCACCTTGCTGTAGCTGGGCCTAGGCCACCACAGAAGGATCAAGGGGAAAGTTCTCTTTATAGATTATACCTATAAACTTGTTCAGCATGAGAGCTTGTTTGCCAAGATGGAGATGTTCCCAGTGGCGTAGCTCTGAGGGTCACTGTGCCTTTTATGCCTGGACCTCACAGAAAAGAAACAACTGCATAGGATAGGGCAAATGTTTTACTAGACCATTGGGCACATTGATTTTTATTTTCATGGATATGTAGATCAAATTGAAATAACCTAAAGGGGCTGATGTGATACCCTGGGACTGTTAGAGATGTCAAGATTCATAGTAAGGCTGTATGTTTCTAATTCTTGGTACTCCCTGTAGAAAAATAGCATAGGGTGTCATTGAGATCTGTCACTCGCTGACACGTAGGGAAAAAATAACCCCTACCTCTGCCAGATGTTCCCAAGACATGTCCCAGATGAATAAGATTGTGTACTGAACCTAGTTTTGATTTATTTACATTTAAAGCAAGTGTTATGCAAGTCAGACTTGCGTGATCCTGGCTGGCTGATATATCCTTAAGCAACTGTCTAAATATTGGAATGCAAAGAATTCTCTCTTGCCTGATGTAGGATGTTACTCCAGAAATGTGTTTTTGTAAACACCCTGAAACTACAGAGCAGGAACAGCTTCTATTTCAAGACTGGATAAGATTGCATCTATTTTAGCAACCTCTGTTCAACTGTCATATTAAAAATAAACTATTTAGACCACTATAAAATGTCAAAATTAATAGTGAATGAAGAAATTTGGAAAACTGAATTTAAGAAAAACAAAACAGAAACTAAAAATTATTTGAAATTTGAGCTCCTGAATTGGCCAAGAATATTATGCTTTCAACAAGTTTAAATATTTTTAAATGAATTTTTAAGGCTTGAGGAAAAACAATGTTATATGAGATAATTAAATCTCCGAGAAAGTAGGAATATAAACTGTATTTTAAACATCAGGATCACTATATTTTTCAGTATGTGTGCAGTGCCTTTTTAGGTTTTTTGAAGCTTTTTTTTCAGTTCCAAAAAACTGTATCAAATGTAGACCAAGATGAAGTTTTCATTACAACATACAACTTTAGCAGGTTTACCTGTGGCAATTTAAGGTCAACTTCTATGATGATCTGATTTTTATTCAGTTAATATAGATAACATAATTTTAATTTTATCTAATGTGTAGAACTTGCCAGATTATCAGGGGAATCACACTTCTTGTCTTACAGGAACACAAACTTTTCCTTCTTCTTAGTGTGGTGTCATTCCCAGTTTGCATATCTGGCATACAAAAGTTGTTTAGAGTCTCTCTTGATATGTAAAGAAATGTTGATTGTGATGAAAAAGCATCCACAAGAAACTAGTTAGGGACAGTTGATTAATTTTACATAGTCTGAATCAGGAGATGATTATATTTTTTTTTCCAATCTGTAAATAACTAAATATTTGGACTGGCTTCAATAACCTTACTACAAAGGCTTTATATTCCAACATGTTAGCCTTCCAAAGCTCCATACTATGTTTTTGTAAACCCTTGGAAATGAAGGGAATTCTGAGGTTGAAAATCAGGTTTGGATTATTATTCCAGGGAGATATGGTACTTTCTGATGTATTAAGTAAGTATTAATCGAATGAAATAAAATCTTATATGTGCACATACAGATATATATCTTTGGATCTACGAGTAAAAAAAGATACATAAGTATATGTATTAACAAAATGAATGGGGCTGCCTCTGGCTGGTGACAGGTTGCCAGAGGTATTCCTGAAGGCTCAGTTCTAGGGCCAGTTTGTTGCAATATCTTTAGCAACAGTGTGGATGCAGGAGTTGAATGTACCATTAGCAAGCTTGATGTTGATACCAAACTGGGATGTGCTGTTCACGCTCTTGAGGGGCAAAAGACCTTGCAAGAGAAATTTAGATAGATTTGAGCACTGGGCTATGATTAATGGGATGAAATTTAACAAGTTGAAATGCCAGATTCTGCACTTAGGATGGAGTAATGCTAGACACAAAAACAAAATGGGAGAGGAGTAGCTGGAGACACAGATCAATCCTGGCGTGCATCAACACAGCATGACCAGCCATACTCAACGTTCTTGTGCCTCGCCTTGAGTGCTGTTTCTGGTGCTGTGCCCCACAATTCGAGAAGGATGTGAAGGTCCCTGAATGTGCCCAGAGGAGGACAACAAAGCTGATGAAAAGGCTGGAAGGGATATCCTATGAGGAGCAACTGAGGAATTTGCATTTGTCTATTATAGTTTGGGAAGGAGGCTGCTGGGTGATCTCATGGTTCCCCACAGCTTCTTGAGGAGGGAATGTGGAGAGAGAGGTACTGACCTTGTTTCACTGAGATCCAGTGATGGCATGTGTGGGCATGGTTCAAAGCTGTGCCAGAGGAGAGATAGATGGGACATCAGAAAGTGTTTCTTTGCCAGGAGGGTGTCGAAACACTGGAAGAGGCTTCCTGGAGAAGTGGTTGATGCTGCGGTCCTGTCAGCTTTGAAGTGGTATTTGGACAATGCCCTTGTCGATAAGCTTTATCTTTTGGGCAGCTCTGAAGTGGTCAGGCAGTTGGACTAGATAATAATTGTAGGTCCCTTCCAAATGGAATACTCTACTCTGGATAGAAAGAAAAAGGATTTTCAGAAATCTGTTTTTTTCTTAATATGTTTTATGTTCAAATTGTGTTAAATGCTAATGGGAAATGTAGTAATTTGGAACCCGATTATAAAATTCCAATGTCCTCGGTATCATGTAGAGCTAGGAAACTGTTCTGGTTGAGGTAGATTTTCTGATTTAGTTTGCATTATTATAAAAATAAATGAATTCCTTTTCATTTCAAAAAGTCTTAATGCATGACTTGTTTTGCATTCCTTTTATCCAATCCAATAAGCTGCAGAGAACTTTTTTCTCTTTCACATCTTTATTTACTGCATTAGATGCTTATTCATGGTGTTAGTTTCAGAAATCAAGTGTGTTTTTCCTTGCAAAATCATGCTATTTGAAGTGTAAATGCCATTTTCTCTGCTAATTTATTTTTGTGCTTTGATAAAATGAGATATAACTCTTTGAATTACTCATTTTGTAACAGGGACAAAAGCATCATCTATTAACAGTGGGTTTAAGAAATAATGGCTCCATCTACTGTAAATTATGGCATTTTATCTGCGTTTCCTGAATGCTGAATTTTAGAAGATTTTTTTGTTTTCTACAAGGTGTTCCCTTTTTCTATACAAAGCCCTCAACAAATGATGTTTGCTGTTTTGATGCTGTGATATCATTATGTTATTTCCTCTTCATGTTATTTTTATAAACATTTTCAATTTATTGTGTAAATAGAAACTGTATTTTATGAAAACATTTTTAAAGTTAATTGAACCAGTTCATTATTTTACTTGTGGATTTTGATTTTAATGCTTTGTTTCTTGAGTTGTAGTGTACATTTGATGAAATTATGTAGTAAAAATAGATCTTATTATTTAATCAGTATAGTAACCTGTGATAACTAGAAGTCAGTCTTTAGAAGAGAGGCAACTCTTTTAGAGTCTAAAGAGCAATCTGCATCTAAACTGAGCTGGATGCTTCACTGATTTTATATAAATTTGTTAACAGAGGCTTAAAATGCATTCTAGGATAGAAGTGAAGACCCTTAAGCTCAAGCTTGATAGCTACTAACACATTCCACTAACCTTTAACAAGCACGAAGTACAGATAATTCATTTACAGAACAAACATGGCAAAAACTTTAGTATATAATGAAATGTTCTTTGTATTTTTATTGTATATCACGCAACAACTTTGTGCAAAATTAATGTGCCGTGGGGAGAATTTTAAGATGCAGTCCTTGATGTTGTTATGGATGAATCTCAGTGAGTCTTTATAAAATCCTCTATCAAAACAGGTGTCTTAAAAACTAGCACTGAACAACTACAAATTCTTTTTCTCTTCAGGTCTAAGCAGACATGCCAAATTTAGAAATACCCCTTCCCCCAGTGAAGTAGAAAAAGTGATTGCAACAGAAGTTTTTTTCAAAATAATATCGAAGTATTGTTGCCTTTGCTTAATATTGCATAGATGAAGAAAATAGCCCCTTTAAAATAGTTGATTAAACCAAAAGGAATTTTCCTGGAAAAACATATTGCTGAGAGGTTATTTTATAGTAAGTTGGGTCAGATCAAACATTTGAATGACAACAACAATCTGGATGGTGCCAAGGGGTGACGGTCTTCAGCACACAGTGACAGAAGAGCTGTTCTTCATTGTGTCTGTTACGGGCAGGGATCTCGATCAGCAGCTTGTTTGAAGTCTCTTTTGTAGCTCAGGTGGTTTGTACAAGTTACTATCAGGATCCATGGACAGCAAGTGAAGTGTGGTAGAGTACTCACAGAAATGTGGTGTTATCCCCAACAGTCTTGTCCTTGTCAAATAAATAAGAGGTCTTTCATTAGCGCAGCAGTGGGTTATATCCACTGATTTGTGATGATTCTTTGAATTGGTGACATACTCAGAAAAAGGTACCTTTTGAAGACTTCCCCAGAAGTGTTTGGGACATTTGCAGTGCTGTTCATCTTAGAAAAATTGCAGAGAACCACTGTCCAGTAGGAAGTCAATACCAGAGGCTGCTCTAGCACCAACCCTCCTTTTTATCCTTTCACCTGGACATTAGATTAGATTCTGTTACTTACACAACTCCAAGACCCTGAAACGGATACCATGTTCCCCTTGCTTTCTCTCTTAGCTTGAATTATGCCACAACAATGGGTAATAACTATAATCTTACAGTGTTAATTTTAACTTAAGTCAGTTCTCTGCTTGTATTCATTGCATGGCTGCCACATGCTTTCTTCTGGCAGCAATAGTGGGGGTCAGGCAGAAAAGGTGAAAAATCGGAGGCAAAGAAACCAGAATCCCTTTCTTAGCAACAGTGGTGAATGTGAAGTACTTGTAGAGGAAGAATTTCTTGTTGAAAGAAACAGAATCTTAGCACGTTACCCATGCAGCCAAGTCTGAAGAATACATCAGAAATCTAAGTGTATTACATCAGAATTAAAATACAAGTGGAACTATGAAGCAGAAAAGTTTAATAATGTATTGTCTATACAAGGTGATCAACAGCAGGAGAGAGAGAATTATTGGTTGGCAAAGAGTTTTTTTCTCGGGAAATAAAAGCACACCCATGTTAGTAGTACTCTTACTGCTGAAGGGGTTTATTTTAAAGTAAATATAAATGGTGCTAAATTCAAAATATTGCACTGATTGGAAAAAAATCTGATGGAAGACTAAAGAAAAAGTGAGGCAACTGAAGGTAAAACCTGAGCTTTGTTGTTAGGAAGGTCTAGTAAAATGAAAACTTAAAACAACAAAAGATTTTTTGTAACATCATAAAGTATTCTCAAGATATGAGCAAAAAAGGTATAAGACCTTGAGGGTAGGTTTCACTTCTGGTATTCTGCTTTCTACTTGAGCTTAGAAGTTTCACTCAATCTGTGGGATGTCCGTACAGCATTGGCTTTGGAAAATATGCCCAAGTGCAAGATTATCTGCCTTACAAGTGAAATTGCTTATGTTTATTCACTAATGAGCGGTGGAATAGAAAAAGTTGGCTTTTCTTATACTCATGAGATGCTTTAATAGATTATTGATTTCAATTTGTTGAAGTGTTAACTGTCAAAGTATTTGAATAGCTCCTATTTTTGATCCAGTTTAGTGTAGTTTGTACCTATATACTTTCTAGTAAAAATAGTACAGGTGCTCACAGAACTTTAAACTACAATTTTCACTTTAAATAAATATTTCATATAAAGCCCATTTCATCATGAGGACAGTGGACTGACTATGCCTGAATTGAAATATCACCCAAGAAACTGTCATGCAGTTGTTTCACAGACTGAGCTAAAGAAATAAAATTGATCGTATTATTGTGGTACAAGTTCTAGGTATTATAAGGTTAAATAGCCAAGATGTTAATGTCTTGAATTCAACAGAATGTAATTATTAAATTGTGTGGTGTGTTTGTTTTTATTGGTTGTGTTTTTTTTTTTTTTTAAGGCATTTTGCCATGTAAGCAAAAATCAATGAAGGCAAATTGACTTCATTAATGAATTAAAGCATTAAAATTTTCTTCAGTTTCAAAATCATCAGGAAGGCTTTTTCGGTATGTGATGTGTTTTGATTTCAGAAGATGCTGTTTTAAATATTTTTTAATACATTACATTGAAATTCATACCTAAATGTCACCTATACTTAAATATTACCTAGAGACAGAGATACAAATTTGTCTTTCTTCCTATTCAAAAGAATTTTCACTTCAAGAGCTGTTGCTCTATTCTGCAACTGGTATATAACATTCAAATGTTTTGTATGTTTTTCACTTTGTTGCATACATAAAGGTCACTATCTTAGGCTGACTTTGAAAACTTTGTGAAATACAAAGTTATTTAAATGCAGCAACTTTAGTGACATTGCGTACACCAACCACCACTTTTCCCGTTGTTCCTGGTGTTTAGACTATTGTGATTCTGCTGATGTAGCTGATGTTTTCCTTCATTATTCCTCTGCCTTTGTCCTTTCCTACAGGCTTACCCTGAGTTTGTCCTGACCTACCTAGAGGAACTAAATGAAAGAGAGGAGGTGACCCAGACAGAAAACCGCATTCACCATGGGGCCTGGTCTGCAGCTCATCAGGAGATAGACAGCAGCTCAGCAGAAGAGGTCAGAGCATTAAGCCAGAGGCAGGTCAGAGACAGCCCTTTCAAAAACACGTTCTGAAAAGAGAAATATCAGTGTGGAAGTCAACTTCTTTCCTTAAATAAATAACTTCATTTGATTTCTTAATTTAATAAGATATTTATAAATTAGAGAAGTAATAGCTATATACAGGATTTTAATGGATTAAAAACTTATACACATTTGTGTCTCAGAGCAGTTTAAGCTTATAGCCCATGTAGAACAAATTTTTGAAATTTCATGTTTCCTAGATGGAAAAACCCAAGGAAGGGAAGGAAACCAACAAAAAAAGTCACTAGATTTCCAGATTTGTGCTTCTTGATGCATCTTGACATAGCTATTTGTATTTCTGACATTTTCTGCTAATCAACAGCCTTACTTGAAAAAGGAGACACACATTATTTTAATTAGCAATAGATAAATTACATGGTTGTACTTCCATTTCTTAGGTTCTGCAAAAAAAAAAAAATGTCAGCAACCCCAATCAGAAACAACTTTCAGGACCTTTGGACGCCTGTTTAATGCCTGCGGATCCCCTAGGGGAGACTCCACAGCTGACAGTGGCACTGGTGAGGAAACCAGAAGAGAAACATCCTAAGGCCTCAGCTCAAAGGTAAGCCACTGACAGAACTGATATTTATTGTTCAATGACATTAGATGTTTTCCTTCAGTTTCATGTAAGATTGATTTCCTGGATACTATTGAAATATCTCAGAAAGCCTCTGGCTGATAAGCAAACAGGGATTTTGACCAATAATAATGAAAAGGGGTGACATTTATGTGCTTTTTTTAATTTATTCTGGAGATTGATGTGGATGATGTTTGGTAGTAACTTTTTAATTTTTATCCACAGATCTCACATCATAAGAATTACATAAATAAATAGGACTTGTATCAACATTGTGAGACATTTTGTGCCACAAGACTTAAGTGTAAATGGTAAAGGTTCTGTTAGAACTCTGAAAGTCATGCTGAGCCAAAATATGAAGTGACATAGTCACTTTCACTATAGTAGTGTATTTTAATTTCAATTAAAAAATAGTGTTCTTAATGGAGCAGGCAAAAGACTTTGCCTTTCTTTAGATAACTGAAACTGTCTTTTACAAATGGCATATAGCCAGCAATTTTGGGGTATTTGGGTATTTTTAGGTCATTTTGAAAATGGATCTCTTGGATGAAAGACCATGAGACATCACTTGTTACTAGAATTAAACTTGACCTAGTTAATGATGTTGTTACCACTGGAGATAAGTCAATAACAGTAATATACTGGTAACTGCAAGCAACAACTGGATTTGGTTTATCTGTGTTATTGTAACTCTTCCCTAGGAAGTATCACCCTTACAGAACCCATAGATTTTTCTCCTCTGGTCCTCCTTCAAGGACAAGTAGTTCTGGTGGTTCATTTATGAAGTTATCTTGTAAATATTTAGACTTTAAGTATCCAAAATATTTCTCAAATGTGTCTGAAGACTATGACATGACTGAGGTATCTCTAGTTATTTGCTGTCAGAAGTTTTGGGGGAACTGCATAGGTAGGTTACCTGTAACTTTGTTTTTTAATGAATCAAAGAAATTTAAAGCTTTGTTAAACACATATGATTCGACTACTAGTAAGTACTGTTGCATTTTTGCAACATATAGTCAATATTAACTTTGTTATTTAGTTGATTGGCTCTTTCAAAATGTGCCTTCTGCAGTGTAAGGTGGAGGTTTATACAAGAACCTTTTCTCCACAGTGCTTTGAATACGAATTGTTACGCTTTAAATATGCAATATGATGTCAGGGTCACTGTAAAGTATTTAACTTGATTTAAGTACAACAGGATAAGTTCTTTACCTGGATGTTCGTACTTTTAGCCTCAGGTAACAGTGCATAAATATTAAGCTAAAAATCTCTCCTTGCAGAACACAGCCATTTGATTTAGAAAGCTGTCTACAGTCAAGATAGCCTTTAAGCAGTGAATGCTTGACTTTCTATGTCTTCGTGCATCTCTTCCCATCAAAAGTGGAGTTATGCAGTCCAAAGAATTATCCTGAACTGGAATTAAATCTAGAAAAAATACATTTCAATATTAAAATAACATTATTGTACTGTCAGAAACCTTTGCTATTAGATAGCAATGGTAACTAATTAAAAACTTCTGTATTGGGAGGTACTAAGTGATTTAAATTCTCTTTTGCTATTTTTTTTCACTATACTTTCATAAATACTAGTCTATTCCATTAAATAGCTGCCACATTCCAATCTGTAGTTTGTAGAATACTTTCAGTGCCTGAAAGGTGATATAAGGAATAAGAGACGGGGTTTTACATATCCTTTGTGATTTGAAAAGGTGATCGGTTTCCAAGTGGCAATAAAATTTGCCATATTTTACAAAATAACATGAAAACCATTATAAGTGCAAATAAGGCATGAATTCTCTGTTAGAGGAAATCATATCTGTGTCCTAGAAATTTTGTTTCAGGAATTGGTCCAGCTATATGGGTCAATAAAGTGAAGGTTATTATCACTGTTTCTACTGAGAAGATCAAATTGATTTTTCATAACTCTTTTTATTAACTGCCCTGCACAACGTATTTGTGGATTTTTGCAAAACTCTGGCATACTGAGAAAGCAAGGGAACTATCACTAAAAGGAGATTCAGCTGCCCAGACATAAGTGTTTAGAGCAATAGGTGTTGAAGAGTATATCACTAAGCTTTCAGCTGTTCCAGATTACTACAAGTCTCCTGCCAGTCCTGTGTTGTATCTATGAGAACATGCAGATCCTTTGGGTACATCAGCACATCAGTACATCTCAAATACCAGCAAGTGTCTATTTTTGAGCTGTTGAGACCTGACCTAAGAGCTTCCTTTTCCATCTTAGTGGTTTGGAGGGATATGCATTTCAGAGCTGTCATTCTTAGTGTTTTTTCTGGTTTGGATTCTGAGAAACAGTCACACATTAATGGTGAGCCACAACAGCATGAAGTTGCAAGAAAACCTATTCTATAGGACACTACTGTAGGAAGAGCCCTATGAAAAGGGCTGAGTTTCAAAGCATGTGGTTGATTAGGTTGCAATATTGTCTGTTTGCTGTGATTTTCATACAATTAGACTTTCTTATTTTTGCTGCTTGAAGGCTGCAGTCAGCACCTTTCTTACCTTCATGTCGTTTAGCCAGTTGCACATTACCCTGTGGTACATGATAGTAAAGACCACAAAGGGATGAGCTTGCTGGTTGTGGTGGTATTGGTTTCATTCTTGTTTTGTTTATGTTGTATTTGTGGTGGTGGTTGTGGTGTTTGATGTGTGTGTCACAGCAAGTCATTAATGTCTTTGGGGACATCTTATTCAGTGTTCTTTCCAATGTTTTTGCAATGCATCTGATACTTGTACCAATTCATGTGATATCCATAAGGTATGAAAACCTGAACATCATCTCTGATTTTCCTGACTGAATCCCTGAGTTTTTATGTGAAAAACTAATCCATTCCAGCAAACAATATTGCACAAAAAATCCTTTCTAAATGACAAGTATTGTCGCAAACAGACCAAAACGCAATCATAAGCCAGTTGCTAGGCAGGGAGAGTTTAAGTTGCCAAGATGATGTGGCCTTCAGGATGTGGCTGAGAGGTGGGCTGGATGGCTGGGATTTTTGTACTATCTGCAGTGCACAAGAACTAATGACTTAACTGAGTAACTAATGGCCACTAATTTCCTTCCCATCCTTATTCTCATCCTTGCTGTTCACGTATGGGAAAAAGCAAATCCCATTTTTTGTTGTTTGTTTGTTTTTGTGGCTGGTTTGTTTGTTTGGTTTTGTGGTTTTTTGTTTGTTTTTTTAATGGACACTTGTAGAAAGACATTACATAGTGTGGTCTTTGCCTGGATCAAAATAATAACTTACAGTTTTGGACGTTACCTTGTGGAACTGTAACCCTTGTAACTACTGACAGTATTTTAAGTTACTTCTCTCATTCTTATGATCTTACTTGTTAGGCCCAACTAGAGGAGTAAGAGAGTGTTCTTGTATCATCAGAGGTAACAGATTTGTATTGTCCTAGCAGAATCCTCAGTTTGTGAGTGTCCCCTTTAAAAGACAGTGGTCTCATTTATAAAATTAGTTGCCTGTTTTAATGCGGTTTTGGGTACGGGCCTTAGTGGATCAGTTTGCTTCCATAAGGAAGCTTGATTTAATGAGATTCTGAATATTTGGTTTCCAATCCAGAAATGCATTTCAGTATCCTCCAAGTACAGTACATGCTAGGTACAAGCATTCTTGGATCTGGGTCAGAATGCTTGTGACCTTGTCATATTCTATACTAAGACAGACACATCTGGGACAGTTGGTTTAATTTTAATTTCTCTGAATCAGGTGGACAAATTCAGTTACTGCATTTCTGTAAGACTTATTAGTGTAGAAAAATTATCAAGGAATACCCGTAAGGAGTTGGAAATTTTCTTCTGCTTCCATCAAGATATGACCGTGAACTATTACAGTTGTTTGTAACTGTTAAGCAAATGCTTGACCTTGATTCTTTATACACTGTTCATTCATTGCAAATTCCAAGTGGGCAAAACATGGGTAGAAGTCATATTCTGCATCTGTATTGTAAATTAGGATTACTCTATGAAGATGGATGGGAATGTAACAAATAAATTATCTTTAAAATATATTTATACATGTTCTATTAAAAAAAAAAAGAAAGCTTTAGACTGCATTTTCTGCATTTAAAATGTATGTATTGGTTTTAAGTACACCCTCAGATTTCTATTTGTGAAAATCACCCCTATGAGAAAAACATCTTTTCACTGAGTTGCAATGATTTTCTATGATGTATATCTGCCATACAAGTGTTCTAAAGGTTAAAGCTTTGAATTGGTGGCAAATTAGCTTTCATTATCTGCTTTAGTTGCATCTTGACAAAATTATTCTAATAGCTGTGTCTGCTACAGATACAGATCCACTCCTCTGCTCATCACAGAGAGAAAACGTGATATATCCTTCTGAAAATGAAAGGAAGGTATAATAAACATTAAATTCCCATTTTCAGAAAGCATTTGAAGATATTTGTTTACATTAGTATACCAATTTGAGCAGCTTACCTTTATTTAAATGGAATAAGAACTGGGGAGTGGAGGGGGGGTGGGGAAGACTGTAGCAGCCGACAAAGCATGGTGACCCAGCTTGTCACCCAGTGACCTGTGAGAAGGAAATAATGAACTGTGAGTAGCTGTCATCTTAACTGTTTCTGACAGTTTGGCTATGGGCACATCTGTGTTAGTTGCATGGAAAGGCCTTTGTTGTTTTCCCACTAGTGACTTTGCAGACCGCTGTGGGGTTTGCTGGCTGCCCTGCTCTTACACTTCCCCTCCTTTTTTAGTAGTAAGAGCAGCTGCCACTGATAGAGCTGACATTTCTTTTAATGATTTACTTGGCATTTATACCACTACAAAAAATAAATTACATCAAAATGGAATTTTTGGTTATTATAAATGAAAATATTTGCTGTATGCATCTAACATCCGATGTAAGCACACCTATAAACATTGTCATATCTCTGTAACTTGCAGCAGTCTTCAATGTTTGTTGGTACCCTTCCTTCATATCTTGTCATACTTAACTATTTTGAGTGAGTTATTGAGTCTACTCATAATAACACTTTACATAATCCAGTGTACAATGCAACTAGGCAGCTTTTCATGGTTAAATGACATATTACGAAACAAACACACACACACTCCCCGCTTATTTAGCATTATAGGAAGCAATTACTTCCTTTTGCAGATTGACTGAATGATGCATGACTTTTCTGGTACAGTACTGCTAAATCTTGGATAACTTTTCACACTCTATTATCAGCATTTTCAGCTAGGAGACTGTTAAATATAGGCATGCCTGCTCTCATAATAGAGTTGTTAGTTAAGAAAAACATGACTTATGGAAATTGAATGGCTAACAGAAGTTTAGAGTTATTTTAACAAAATGTTAATATTTTACATTGTTGATATACCTTATTGCTTTTATGTTATAATATGCTTGGAGTAGGTTACTACAAATTGCTTTGCAGGAGTTGAATATGAAAGACTTCGAGCATTAAACTGAAAGTACAGCATGCTGAAGCTGAAGTTCTGTGTCTTAGGGACCTTAAAGTTATCTTCTTATATTAATGCATTTTTTTTTTGCTTAGTTTCTTTAGCCATTTCTTGTTCCAAGTTTGAGCCGCACTCAACAGCGTTCACATGCAAGGGAAAAGAAATCTGTACTTCAACTCTGAGGACACAGATTCATGAGTTAGTTCCTTTGGGGGCTGTAGTACAGCATATGCAACATGATCTAGAATACAGGTCACAGCCTCTTGCCTAACTAGGTGGTGATGGAGTCATTAGACATACATAATACTGGGTCCCATTGCTCTGTTTCTGCTCTGTTACTAGTGCAACCCTCTGCCCTTGTTTAAAAGTGGTTCAGAGATATTGTGATGAACAGGAGGTGTGCAATTACAGCATGATTCTCTATTGTGTGATATAGAATTTAGAGAGGGATTGTTGGTGTCTTCTGAATCTGTTTTCATGTGTGTGTAACGTGAAATAAGTAATAAAAAAAAAAAAAAAGGCAGAAAAACTCCCAAATTTTATTGAATGATGATGCTATTCTAATCACAATGAGATCTTGCTTTCCTGAGGATGTGGAAAAAGATTGTGCATCCTCTGAGTAGATTTGCAGCCTATTTATATACATAAACCAAACAAGGGTTAGTGAGAGGATGCCTGCATAAGAAGAGGAGGTGACCTGCCTGGGTTTGTTTGGCAGCCACTGGCAGAGTCGGGGAGCACTGAAGGGGATGACCTGGTTCCCTGTCCAGTACCTGCTGGACCCCAATGGATCTCAGCTGTTAAAAAACCTTGTGTACCTCCTGAGTATGAAGAAAGGGCTTGTATATCTTGTACCCCACTGCAGTTGTCTCCTCACCATGGTAGCACATTTCACCAACTGGGCAGTGCAGCAACAATTGCAGCTACACTAATGGTTTAACAACTCTTTTTTTTTGTCATGGTTAGGTAAATATGAAGGCTAGGCCATAGAAGACTTGCAATTTATGTTTTTTCTCTATATTGTATGAAGCAGTGAATCAGTTCCACACCTCTGCATTGGGCTATTCAGCTCTAAAAGTGTTTGTGAAAGGAAGGTGAATGTATTAACAAAAACTCGAAATTATAGATTACTTTCTCCTGGTGGAAGTAAATGAGAGCTGTGACACCAAGAGCTTTTTTTTCAAGATCATTGAAGTCTGTTATTTGTCTTAACAAATGTTAATGTCATGGAGAAACTTTAAATATTGTTTGAAGCCATAGAGTTGCATAGAAACATCCATGAGTTTCTATAGCTTGCTTATTCTTTGCAGAGTTATTGCCCTACTATCATATTTATATTTATATGTGTGCATTTAACATAGGTTTGCTAGGTTAAAGGCATTATTATTCTCACTAAACTGTTGTTGAAAAATAACAATTGTATGTTAATACATATTACGAAGTTGTAGAGATGGCGCTCCTCAACTTTTTTTGAGAAAATGTTCCGAGTTTTATTTGTACAACTTGCAAAATAAAAATACATAATCTTAGGATTCTAGCCTGAGACCTTTGGGGATTCAAATACCTCACCAGACAAGTGACTAATTTGGGATCTTTAATTGGAGAAAAGGGTTTCCAATTCATTAGTCCTCTGGGTATATTCATCCTGCACAGAAAGATTTAAGGAGAAGCAGTTAAGAATAAGAGTATCCCCTATGGGTTGTTTCCTCTTTTAAGGTAAAATTAATAACTAATTTGCTAGGTAGTTTGCAGTATCTTGTTTAGGGTGTCTTGTTTAGTACAATCTGTTACTTGGTTGCACATTTTTGTTTTCTCTGGTTCTGATGAATTGCTAAACTTGACCTTGGGGAGAACATTGCCGCATAAAGTACACTGATTGAACCCGAGGAGGGACATGGCCTGTCTCTTTATAACTCCCATTGGGTTTGAGCATGATCACTATTTTTCTTGCCATTTAAAGCCAAGGAGGTGTGTTAAAGTTGTGATATGTGTTCATCAAAAAAATTACTGCAGCAAGGAGTTGAATAGCAGATGCACAATTTCACTTAAAAGCCATATCCCTTATTTTCAGAACTTCTAAATATTTGGGTTGCAGGACTTATCACAGAAACAAAGTATTTTAATACAATGTCTTAATATGAGCAAATATACGTGAGTTTGAAAGGAAAATGAGTGGAACTCTTATTTGCTGGTTAATTGGACACTTGCTCAACTTTGTTACTTGCAACCACCATCTTAACAAAACACCCATGATTAACCACTAGTCGTAAAATATCCACTGTTTGAACAGTGGTAATAGATCTTAAATTCCCAAGTGCGACTACTACTTCTTTTGACAGAGCCTGTGAACTATTTAATCTGATATTAGTGGAAGAAGCTATAATTAATCAGTCTTGAAGGTTTTAAAGAAAATGAAAGCTTTCAATAAAAAAATGATACACTTATTTTTCAGAAAAATTGCACAAATTTATAGATGTACATACATTTTTTCATACAAAATGCTAGCCTTATGTTTGCTTTGTATATCAAAGTAAATGATGAATAAAGAAGAATCTGAGCTGCTATAAAAAGCTGGAGGCTGAAATCACACAAGAAACAAAATGGAGTGTCTTGCTAGGCAGTTCATCATATTTTTACAGGATCCGATTTACCCATAGATAAGTGCTTAAGCCTACATAAACCAAAATATGACTTCATTGGTATACTTTTATCTAAGTAAAAACTCAGTTTTTGACCTTCAAAATGTTTTCTGTCACATTTTTGTAGAGCTCAGTCATGTTCATAATTGCTAGTTAACAGCCTACTGAAATGGTATGAAGTATTCTTTTTTCAGGTTAGCTTAAAACAGGCAAACAAATCCTTAAAAAAAAAAAAAACCCTCACCTTTTATATGTGCATTATATTTACACTATCTTTATCCAGGTTCATGTATTTATCAAGTGCTTATTATTAACTTGTTATCAAGAAAAACAAACTGAATGAATTAATGAACTTGAATAATCAAGACCACAGCAGGAACTGAGTCACTGACAGCATAACTGGTTAGCAAAGGTTGCTGCTTTTTTAGTGCTTAACATCCTGCAATAGGAGACAGAAGGAATAAAAAGGTTTCTTAAACAGCCAACATGTGTCAAGTATAAATCAAGCAACTCTTGTAATCCTTACTGATTTGTCAAAATTGAAAGGGACATGCTATTTTTCTTTTTATTATGGAATAGAAATAAGCTCATAAACAATCTAACTGTGGTCTTGTCTTATGTGAGTTACAACCTCTTAGCCCATGCCAGCCAGGTTTCATGATTTTGGTTTTCTTTCCTCATCCTGTTCTTGGATTTGAGACACTTCATTAAGCAATAGCAGCAATATCAAGTTATTTAGTTGTATTTAAATGAATCCTGCTTTTCAAAAATACCACCAAACCAGCAAACAAAATCTCAACCTCTTCCGACAATATAGAGAGGGCATAGAAAATACTGGAGAATTTAATTATGAAGAAAGATGGTATGCACAGGATAGAAAAGAACTAAATAAATAGTAAACTCCTGAGGGAGGTGCACACACACTCTCCTGAGGTTTTATTTTATGTCACAATAAGTGGTTTCAGAGTGTGTTTTTTTTTTTTTTCTGTGGGGCTGTTTTGTGGATTGTTATTCTGGTTTGGGGGGTGAGGGTGGTGTTTGGGGTATTCTGGGGTGTTGTGGTGGTTTGTTGTGGTTGGTTGGTTTGTTTTTTCCTTCCCCAAGATGTAACTTTGTTTCTGAATGATACACAAGAGTGAAGAGAGAAAGGGAAATGTGTTTCTTCTTAGTTTATATTTTGAAGCAATCCAAATCATAATCCAAATATAATTTAATTAATGAAGGCAAAAATTGAGATTTTATCCTAAATTACAGGGAAGCATAATTGATACTGGGTTGAATAATAGTTGCATAATCCTTGTTTCTTGCTAAAAATAAGTAAATCTGGAAGTCATTGTGAAACTGTATTTGAGGAACTGGGCTGAATTTCTATTGAGATCAGCTTTTAAATGTGACAGATGGGGTGGTGTGGGGTTTGGTGTTTTGGTTGTGGTGGGGTTCTGGTTGTGTTTTGTTTCGTAATAGTATGTGGAAGTCTTGAGCCTCAAAGTTAGGAAAGGTTAGAAAATGTGTCAGTGGCTCTGAAATTGAGAGAATCTGATAGATTTGTTATACGGTATGTGACAAAAGAATTTTAAAAGAAAGCTTTATGCCAGTAATCCTCATGTCAGTGAAAAGTCTTAGGACATTAAAATTGAGAAATGCTGTTTTACTTAGTCACTTATCTCATTACACTGAGCATACATCCCCCCGGACAAAGATACAACTGACAAAATGCAACCACCTTCCCACTATCAAGAAAAGACAAGCAAATTAGCTCTATGTGGTGTTGGAGCTTCTGCAATAATAATAGAGATTAATTTGTAATTGTGTGTTTTCCACTACTCCTCCAGCCACCTGTAGGTGATGGAAATGGTTATGAATGGCAAGAAACAGGGAGGAAAACCAATGGCAGAGATTTCCCTCCTTGCTGTCCGTAGGCTATTCTCTTCCATTCATATTCATAAAATGACAGAAATTAGAGATGAGAAAAATTTAATAGGTCATATTAAAAAAGTCTTTCAATGAGGACAGGGTAGTTTCCTACAGTATCTTGTGCTTTACCTGGTTCAATTTTAAAAGACTGAAGGAATGAGACTTCTATCACTTCCCTTGGAGGGGTGACTTTTCTACACTATAACAGCCGTCCTTTCTGTTACAAATATTTTTTTCTGACTTTCAGCCGAAAAATATAATCTGCTCAATTTAGTCCCACAATCCTTTTGTACTGCACAGGTTTGCACCTTTCCCATATTTTTGGTATTAATTTTATCCCACTTGATTTGACAGAGAAGTTTAGTTAAGCCATACACTAGTCCATTAAAACAAGAAATGCATCTTGCTAGATTTGTCACATTACTTTGACTCACCTCAGTTCTAGGGGAAACTTACACTTCATTGCAATGGTGCTTACCAGGAAAATGTGTTTCTGAAGTATTGTAACCATTACTTTTTCTGCAGGCTGACTCGCATGCCTTTCTTTATACTATTTTACACTGTAACCCCAATTGAGAGGTGATTCTGGCATTTAAGAGCCTTAACAGGAAGTGGGTTTTTGTTAAGCTTACATTCAATTTTCCAAATGTGTTTGGAAAATGTAGGATACAAAATATAGTGTTCAGAAGTCGCTTTGACACTTTTGTGCATAGCTTTAATGAGCTTTCAAGAGGGCAAATATAAGGTCTTATTTGTTTATATCATGTTCAAAGCAAAAAGTAGAAGGTAAGCATTGGCAAATCCTTGCATCATCTCAGCTTTTGGTCTGAAAGTTTTTTTCAAACTGTTGGACTTCTGATTTTTGACTTCTTCACTGTAAGATCAGTTTTACTTAATCTCTCTAACTACAGGTATTTTTAATAGGACTGGGCAAGTATATTGTTTTTCTAATGCAGTTTCTTAATTATGTCTTTATGTAAATAGAAAAAAAAATCAGTTAATCTGAAGTTTGTTCTAAACATCTTATTTATCTATTAATATTGCTTCATGTGAAAGTACTGTACCATACCAAGAGGGACAATATTCCTAATCCAAACACATTTATATCAACTAACTTAACTTTGTGTCAAAGTAGTAGTCCCTTTTTCTTTCCCCCAGTAAAAAGTTAGACTGGTAAAAGCATATTTTCTGTTCTAATTTCAGTGTTGTTGTGTTTGTTTATCAAAGATCCTTGCCTTTCTTATTTTTGAGTGATTGACTATGGCTGGTGGAACTTTGTTGTGTAGATGTGGTCTTAAGTTCACGGGGATCACTGTTCTTGGTCCAGCAGACAGAGAGGTCTAAGCACCATGATCACATATTGAGTCATGCTATTATATTACTCATACAGTTTTTTTCACATGAAGACACTCAAATTAGAAAGTCAATGGATAGCTTTTTCGATAGTTTTGTTTTTCAGAACTCTACAAATTTACCTCTACTATGTGGAATGGAATTGAAAATAAAACTGAGTTCCTTTTACTTCTATAAAATATTTTCATCAACTTTCTTTAGGGATTCAACATTTTTGTTGACTGACATAATTACTACTGTTTATAAATGTATTAAAGAGTGCATGTGAAAGCAACATTTAACCTTACTTGACTGTTACAATATGGAATTATATTTAAAAGTTAGTGAGGTATTTTTGGAAATAAAAGCAATCTAAAAACCCAATGTTAAACGATTTGCCCATTTACAAAGTTAGCTATTAAAGTATGTATGTGTATGTGTTGGTATTTCTGGGTATGTGGATGTGTGTGCTTATATAAAGATGCCAGGCCTGTAAACATTTGTCGCCATAGGTGGCTTGATGGAGAAGGGACTAAGGGATGACCCCCAAAACCAACCAACCAGAAACCAAAACAGCCACAAAAAAAATCGCAAAACAACAATAAAAACTGATGAACCAAAAAACTCCACAAATAAAAAAAACCCTATCAAAAGCCTGTGGAGATGCTCAGCATCCTGCAGGATCTGGTCCTCCAGCTGCTGTTTCCCCATATGCTGTCACTTTGGTGTCAGTAGCACAGGGACCAGATTTTGCAAGTCTGTACAAAAGGAATGTGCATCTACAGACTCTGACAACTTCATAAGCAAGCAAGGATTTGTGAATTTAAATTATCGTCTTCTAATCCAGATTTTTCAATCCGGGTACTCCATTCCAAGGTTTTCTGGGATGTATGGACAAGTCCCATTTCACAAGGCATAACTTCTATGTCTGAAACATTTTCTGATTAAAAAATTTGAGATGTCTCGTTAAAGGCAGCCAGTAGGGCATTTTCAAAATATAATGGCACCTGAAGATTACTAAACTTTTCAGGAAAACATGGAAAATACAGGTTTGAATTATACAAGGTGTTTTCCCTTGCAACTGGTATATATCTTAGTTCAGGCAGAAGATGCAGAAGATAAAAAGTTAACAGGAAAAAAGTCAGAAAAAATTCATCTATCATGTGCTGGTCCTTCTTCCGTCTGCTGCATATCTTTCCCAAAATATAACAGCAAGAATGATTACTGATATATTTCCTATTTTTAATGTATTTCATCAATCTTTTTTCTTCTTTTAGCCTGACAGTATGGTCTCCGAAATAATGATAGTTGTTTGCTTTCAGATAAGTTTTGTTCCTAATTTAGTGCTTACTGAATTAATTCATTTTTAGATGTCTTTCACCACATTTTAAGAACGGTTTTCCTACAAACTGGAAGACGTGTTCCCTAATAATGCACTGCCAACATGAAGACAGTAAGTTAAAGATTTTAACATGTGATGACTAAGAGTACCTTCTAATTTGGTTCCAAAAGAGCAGAAGTAAAAGTTACTTAATTTTTACTGAATTATAAACCTTGATTTGTGTTAAACAAAGCCATGTGACTTTCAATAAGATGCAGATTTTGTTTTACTTATTCTAATGTGAATTGATAATGACACTTGAAACCAATAACAGAAATATTTTATTTTGCCAAAGCTCCAAAAAATCTTAAAGGTGGGCTTAAAGCTCATTTTTATTAGCTAGATAACTAAACTATCAGAACTTCAGCTTTCTTTATGAACTCTATGGCAGTCATTTTCAAAATACATTTCTCACAGTGGAGCTTTTATTCCTTTTTCATTTGACTTTGCCAGTAGGGACCTCTGTTCAGTGTTTCATCCAAAGAAGACACCTTTGACAGTGTGGTTGCTCTTCCCCTACGAGCGCTGTGCCTCCATGTCATCACTGAATTAGAGCCTAAGTTTTTATGTTGTCCTTCAACCCCTGACCTTCTGGCCTGAAGGCAAGAATATCACTGGCACAGCTATGCTGAGCAAAAAGCAGGGAGCATTGAAAGATGAAACAGTGGAACCGGTAAAAACTAACCATTTCTGTACGTTTTCCTTTTTTTATTTAAAAAAAAAGAAAAAGGCAAAATCCTGTTTCTTTTCTCTTGAAGCTTGAGTCTGACTTTAGGCAGCTTTGGCTTGTTCACTGACCCAGGAACAAGTACCATCATCCTATTAGTACCCTGAATGTGAGATAACCATACCATGTCAGTCGCTTGAACTGCAGTGAGTACATATGTTTTGAGGCAGATGAAGATAATGTATTTGGGTTTTTGAGGGGGCAATGGTGTTTCCTCATGGTGACAATTATGATTATGCCAGTCTGTTAAAAGTTTTTTTTAAAAAAAACTTAGGTGGTGTACATGATGAATCCACAATAGAAATAATTTAAAATAATATTATTACAGTATTGTGTGTCGGAACATATATGTTCCAATGTGCTTCATATTGTTGAAATGAACCATTTCAAGGATTTATCAGCATAATGAAGGAAGCATGGACTTCTAAAAGCCCAAGAAAACTTTTAATCTGTGACTCTGTTCAAAAAGTATATAATGATGTAGCTTCTAAAGTATTATGTCAAGTTATTCCATAGATTAATTGCATTTGTTAAGAAGTGTTCGTTTCTTCTGAAACCTGTAACGACTTGCTCATCTGATGACCTCCTACTTCTTATACTGACATAGATGGTGAACAGTTAGGCAGTCATCCCTTAGTCCCTTCTCCATCGATTTCCATCGTACTCCCTGCCTCAAATCATATTCTACTCTGTTGTTCTTTGCTTATAAACCACTACACACCTCTGATCATACTTGTTTCACCTCTTAGCTTTCCTCTACATCCTTTTCTGATGGAAGGAACCAGAACTACTCATGCTTTTAGAAGTTGCTGATTCTTCATGGATTTAACAGTGGCATAGGGATATTTTCGTTTTTGTTCTATGTTCTTTTTCTGCTTAAAACGTGATCTGCTGTCCTGATACTGATCTGCTGTGCAGATGAAATTTCCATAGGGCTTTCTTGCAATATCTTGTTCTTCAGCAGAAAGCTGGGGTTAAATAATTACAAAAGCTGTAGAGAACACAGCAAGGTAGTATTCTACAGAAGCATAAGCCTTAGCAAAGAGCAGATTTGGTCTAATAAGGAAAATAAAGTTTGGTAAACACTGCAGAAGTAGTATCTCTGCATTATTATAGTTAAACTAAAACTGCGATGACTGTGATATGCAGAGGGGTGATATCAGACATTCCTGTATTCCTCTTGATTTGTGGCCTCTCAGGCTGCTCCAATGCTTAGTGTTTTGGAAATACTGCAGCCAGATGAGCAGTAGCAGATTTACGGGATATGTAAATTAAGGAAGTAGTATTTAAGTAATCAAAATGTCCAGACTAAACTTTTCATGGGTGTCTTTCAACTGACTGGGAAGTGTTTTTTCTTCGTAGAAATGAATAAGTTTAAAATCAGTTACATAAAACAAAAGAAGTAAAGGTTGGAATTTGGATTCAGCCTTAGTATACTAACTGCTAAATGTTTAATCATGTGGCTTTATTTTTCCAAAGTATTAATTTTTCATAGATTGTCAATGGCACTTTACATCCACATGTTAATCTTGCAATAATTAAGTGTTACTTAATAAAACCCCAAGACCTCAGTTTGTCTTTCTGCTGTAGCCTAGTCTGGTACTGTGAAATGATTGTAAAGCTGCATATTTGGTTCCTGGGGGCTCCCAGTGTCACTGGGACATTGGACCCTTGTATCAAGACTGCTCTGGCACTTCACTTTGCTCTGTGATACAGAGTGACTGAATTAAAGGAACTGGGTGTAATTCTTGATTGAAATTGGAAAGCAGCAGTGAGGTGGGGAAGGTTGAAACCCTTTTTAATTTTAATTCTAACTCTTTGTGTCTCCCTTTCAGCACAAAGCAACAGTAAGCAAGCTAATAATATAGATGCTTAAACGCTCCCTATTGCTTTAAGTTAGGCTTAATGTAACAAGACATGTTTTATTCTTCCAGACCCTTAGGAAAGATTCGATTCCTTGGGCATTCTCTTCCTCCTTCCCTGATTCTGGTATCAAGCGAACTTATTTTGGCCTTCGCCAAAATTATTTGTAACATAACCAGTTTTTTTTTCTAAGAATGCTTATTTCGTAGTCTAAAAGAATTTTTACTCATCTTCCCTCTAATTCCATCAGTTGGGAGAATGGGATATTGGGATGGAAGAGAGCAGGGGAAGGGAGGAGCCTGTTTCTTAAGGTCTTAGTTCTCAATATAGAGAACTATATTGAGACAAGAAAAAAATGATTCCTTGCTAGATTATGTAATTTCAAAACTGACATCCATCAGTCATTTAATAAAGACATTTATCAAATACTTTATTAAGAATTGCTGGTATTTAAATGCAAAAGAACACAATAACAGGAAGATTATAAATTTATATAGTATAGATCAGAACACTGTAACTATCTGAGGAAGAAAAGCAATATATTTGGTTTCTCGGTAGTTTTGTACCTAGGTACGCATGTTTGCAGTAAATAGCGTCATTTATTCAAATTCCAAATTATTATTAATTTCTAAAACTTCTGAAAACACAATCATTGCACACTTTGCTTAAATGTACTTTTTAAAATCCTGTATCTATGTTAGAAAAAATCAAATATGATCCAAAGGAACACTGAAGTCTAGGCTCTGCATAGATACAGCACTGGTATGTATAATTAAAATGAAACAGTGTTTTAAAATTACTTCTAAGACAATAAAAAAAAAATCTAATCCTTAATTGTTTTTTAACTGTTTTTTTCAACTGTAGTGCTTTTTTCATTCAGACAGATAATTTCCTGGAATGTTGCAGTACCTTGCACAGATTCTGTCTGATCAGTTAAAAATGAAAATTCTGTGTATCATATAATCTTCTTGTTTAAAATGTTGATGGAAATGGTTTGCTCAACTGTTATGACCTTTATCCTTATGAAATGTATAGTGTCTAAATGATTAATCTGAAGCCACATCCATTCTGCATATTTTCTACTGTACATTGTGGCAACATAAGTGCCTGAAGAGATATGAGCATTCCTCTACCAATCACCATTTTTAATGTAAAATAGATCACATGCATGCTGAAGTATTATTTTTAATGCATTTAGTCTGTATATATGCATTTTTCTAGGGAAAAAATATGAAGAGGTAGGTTCCTTATTGTATTGTCCTTAAAAACCTCAGCAACACCTTATTACTTTGGAGCTTAGTTGGAAATAATGTGTAGCCAACAAATACAGACTTTGGTTTTATGGGTAACAGAAAAATAGAATAGACTAAAGGAACATTACCTAGGAAATACTACACATTCATTTTGTTCCAGTGTAGTTGAATATTTAGATTACAATGATCGTTTAGGATTTAATGGCAACTTTATAGAAATAATTGTATAAATAGATTGGATTCTAGGAAACTACTTTTTTTACTATGTGCAAGGTAATATTGAATCTGAAAACAATCTTACTAGCCTTAATATTGATCTGTGGGATTTACCTTGCAAGATTCTCAGCTATTTTTTTCCCAAATATAGTAAAGCCTTTATGCATCTGGTTAACTGAACAGTATTAGTGTTTAATTTTTAGGGAGACTTTTCAGATGCACAGGTTTGCTTTACTTAACGATGCCTATTTTGCTCAATATCAATCACTTCTGTGTAGGATTACTATGTCTGATTTGTCAGAGTACAGAACTATGATGCAGGAGATGACTCAAAATACAGGGAACTTTGAACTGCAGAAAACAGTGTCTGGATCTAATTCTTTTCTCCTTCATTTGTCCTTCATTTGTCTAATTTATAAACCAGAGCTACCCAGGTTCCTACCTCTGTTATACTGTTAATATTACGGAATTATGGAATATCAGGGGTCTTGGATCACCCTTCTGCATACTCAGTATTTGTGTCTCTGCTAATTAACCAAGTTTTTAGACATTTATGTTGGATGATTGGTGGATTTAAATCTATGTTCATAGCACTGTCAGTAGAATGTCTACTGTAGGACTGAAATTATCCTAACTTTTGATTTGCAAGAGAAGGCTTAAAACCTGCCTTTTTCCTAAGTACTGGTAGAACGGAAATAGTTTTTAATGTGTCCATAAGAGAGCTAAATAAACCTTTTCTATTAACGCATGAAAATACAATCAGTAATTCTTTTACAAAAGAGATGATGTCCCAGTATTTTCCTTATTCGTAATGGGCCTCTTGGTATGCCAAATGAATATAGAAGTGGGAAGGAGGGAGTTGCATTTACGCTTTTAATACATAATACATCATCATACTGTGTTATAATTTTGTTTTGCTTAAGCTCATAAGAACCCAGGTAAAAATAACCGTGTTCAGAAGTAGTTTCCTCTGTTTAACAGACTCCAAGGGAGGAATCTCTAAATTAGTTTCTTCCCCCCCGCTCAAGCAAACGCACAGCCCTTCCCGTTAGTCCCATTAACGCTCGGTAATAAGTTTAGTCTTCAAATATCAATAAGACGATGCGGTCCTGATGGAAGTTAAATGTCCCTAAATCCCATGAATTGATCTGCGGGAGCTGTTTTTCCGCCTGAGCGGCGCGGGCGCCCAGCCGTACATCCGCAGAGCGGCGGAGGTCACGGGGAGGAAGGAGGAGCGGGCTGGGCGGCGCGGCCGCGCTCTGCTCCCGACGGTGGCTTCGCTTCGGCAAAGGCAAGTGAAGCGCGTAGCCCATGCTCAGTGGCATTTCCAAATGCAGCTCAGCTGGGGGCCTCTGCTTATTGCATCAGTGGCACATACTGAGGGGAGAAGGAAAAAAAAGGAAATACATAATTTTGTGAAAGTAGTAGATCACAATCTCCCCCCCTTCTCCTTCAAAATCGTCACCGGCACACACTAATAGCTCTAATAGATACAGATTTTATGCATATTTCAGTCACAGCAGTATTTCTAATGCATATGTGAAAGGGTCCTTAATTTATGTCTACCAACTGTGTGGTGCCCTTCTTTTGGGTAATGTCACCGTCCTAATGGTGTTTCTATTATACTCAAAGGTAGCAAATGAGGCTTATTGCGGGAAGGTAATTGATTTTCACTGAGTGAAAATGTAAATAGCCATAAGAAATCCTATGAAAGACAAGCAGTTCAGAATTGCTGGAAAAAAATTATTCATATACATTACTTATTGGTGTTAGTACCTGTAAAATGTTTCTTATTATAAGAAACCCCCAATGACTGTATTTCACATTAGTTTATTTCAAATTGAAGTAAAAATTGGAGAGTGTAGATGATTTTTGCCTCTGCCAGTTTGACTGTGCATTTTATGAAAATTACCATCCTGTTCAGTAAGGGTGCTTCATTTTGTCAGGTTTCTCTCAAGTGAATAAAATTCCTGATATAGACGTGTAAAGAAAAATGGTTCTTTGGGATTTCAGTAGTAAGAGGTATTCATTTAATGCCCCCTTTTCGTGGATTGTCAGTGTGAGCTTTCCTTTGCATCTTGAAGGGTTATTGAGGCTGCTGTGTTTTACTCAGACCTTAGGATTCCAGAAGAATGCATGAGTTAAAAAGAAAACATGCCCTTCGTGTTCTGGCTGCATCACAGCCACCGTTTTAGGGAATTGTTTTAGGTCAGCAAAAATAGCCACCTGTGGTTACAGTCTTTCTGTGTATTTTGCAAAGTGTGTCGGGTTTGTTGTGGTGGGTTTTTTCCGCTCAGAATATTGTCTTCCCGTTATTTTTGCTATCCACAGTGTGCTCCTGATTGCTAAAGTGATACCTGCTATGAAGGGCAAAGCTGATTAGATGCACATTTATCTCCTTTCAATATTGCACTGGGAGTTTAAAGTTCTGGGTGTTTTATGATCAAGGACTAATGGGTTATTTTTCTCCCATGAATAAACTTATTTTCGAATCTTCCAGTGAGGAAATGACAAGAAATCCTGCACACTTTCATCCCTGCTGACTCCATCCATTATCTCCAAAGTCAGTTTTGTCCCAGCATAGTTGGTTGGAGGTTTTTGTCATGTAATTATTATTTTCATAACTAAAACTCACTCTACAAATAATTCATTTTGTTTAGATTTGGAACACTTTTGGCTTCATAACTAATGAGGATTTATCCTTCTGCAGTTTGCTTGGAGGAAAATAAAAAGCCCAACAGAGATTTTACTTAAACTAAGAAGTTGAGAATGCTCCGAATTTTAACATGGAATAAAAATACTGGTATTAAAGATGAATGCAAAAGGTCTCATATTCAAAAGGTCTTAGAAAGCTACAGATGAAATTGTTATTGGTATAATTGACGTCTATGCTTAGTATTTTTCTGTACATTTATTTTGTATGTTCTGTCTCATATATATAAGCTTAGTTCAAGGTTTGGAATGTGTGGAAGTGCAAAGCAGATGAGAAAGCTCTAACTATACAATAAGGCAAAAATTCTAAGAGTTTCTTTTATGTCAAGTACCTGTCTCCAGTTTTATGCAGCCTACTGCTTGACTCTTTTTAAAACCTCTGGGTTTTTTAAAAATAAATCCTTTATTCTTAAAAACAACTTTTCACTTTTAATAAAAAAAAAAATTGCATCTTGACTTTCAGAAATGTTGTATAGTTAGCAGTATTGCTAACTCTAAACAGATGCAAACTTTAGTTTAACATCTTAGATGTACAGAGTACCTGTCTGTTATTCCCTGTTTCAATTCATGATTGTTGTTTACATCTTCATATGTGGTGTTACCAAAGCAGTGGGTCTGGTGCTTTTTAGAAGTGTTTCTACAGTAAGCCTGTTTTTGTCTCTGAAAGAAATCTGCAGATAGTCTGATACACTTGTTAATGATGCACTTGATAGTCTTTTAATTTGTAGGTCATCAGATTAGAAAGTAAAAAAGCTTTTTACAAAAATAAATAGAAGGACTCAGGGAAACAAATCTGAACTGCATGTGTTGTCTCTATAGTTTTGGTAGCGTGGCCTATTCAGGCAGGTCTCTGCTAATAAAACTATGGAGGGATTGAATACAAAACAGAAGGAAATCTTCTGTGCAGAAACATTCCACTGTCCACCAGAGAGAACCTGCTTAGATAAGAAAATACTTGGCAAAACGTTAAATCTGTCCAGTCATTACATGAATATATGGCTGTATTATATAGCCATAGGTTCCATTGCTCTAATTATTACAATCTAACAGCGAAGTCTAACATCCCGTGTATTTTTTTGTAAAACTAAAAGAGTAGCTGGCAGTGTGTAATTCTGTAGGAGAGATTTGAATCTGGAAAGTTGAACACTGGTTAATTGAGAGTATTTGAAACTTGAATCCAAATGCTTTTAAAAACTCATGCCATTTTGTTGTTTGACACTAATTTTCTACACAGCATGTATTAGCAATGACTGAAATTAGCTCCCAGTGAATTGTAGTTAAGCTATTTTACTCATCTGCAAGGAGTTTCTGATGGCAGCACTATCTGATTTTTTCTTTTTTCTTTAATAATTGAATTCTCTGAGAATTTAGAGCTCATGGAAAGTGAAGTTGACAGCCTTGTAGGCTCCCAGCTTCACAATACCAATACAGCATCATTAGTGGAGTTTCCACCACCACAGGTCTTAGCCCTGACCTAGAGATGCAGATTTAGACTCTAACCCAGTACCAATTCTTACAGTTCCACTGAACTTGACTAATTCAATGAACTGGCAGTTTACACCAGGTGAGGATTTGACCACTACTTCAAAGTGACAGTGGCTTTACGGGGTCATGGGTGAAATCATAACCAGACCAAGATCAATGTGGGTTAGTTAGCCTTTGACTTTTGTGGGACCAGGACTTCACCCCTCGCAACCTTCCTGCTGAACTGTTCTTGTTACCAAGAATGTCAGTGGTGCCAGGTCTGATGGCAGGTTTTCAGATACAAGTCTTCACTAGAAGTTACATTGAATCTATTTATCTCCCCAAACCTATTCTTTCTATTTGGCTGACTGGTCTCAGGTAGTATCAAAGTACTTCTCGAGTATTAAAGAGTACATGAAAAAAAGAACCAGAACTAGGTTGGTAGCGGTGTGCTTACCTTCTGTAATGTTTTCTTTTTTAGCCTTAGGCTTCAGAAATTTAACATTTCCATAAAATCCACATGCACTATATTATTATATACTAGCACATGCTTTGAACCATGTTGCATACTGTGATCTGGTAATTATCTAATGGATGTGGAAAATATCCATATCTCCTGGAAAAGAGGGATGATTCTTTGAGCTTTGGACATGCTGGATTTTATTTTGGGAATTTGAATCTGAAACAGTATAGCGTAAAATTAGAAAAGTTGTGTGCTTTCAGATCAGGACCTTTAACAGGCGAACAGATTTGCAGTGGTAAGGCAAAGGCAGTATTTGACCTTCTTCACCATTCTCCACCCCTTACAAAGAAAATAAATTATGATGGCTAGTTAGTATTCGTAAGAAGTCACCAAAGAGAGGATTTGCCTTATTTATTATGATTGAATTAGAAATGCATAGTACTGATACCCTGACCTCAAGTAAATGGGTTCCCTGTTTATAAAAATGTACTGAGATAGACTTCTCTGTTAGTCTGTTAATTGTCTCTGTCTGTTAAGTTTGTAATTCAATTCCAAACTTAATTTAAAGGTTCTATGTAGGAAGGTATGAGGGGAATGGCTGTTCATTCAGACTTTTGCAGAAACTAATCAGAATACTCTGAAAATTTATATATAATCTGCATTTTAAAATAGGAAATGTGTCTGCTTTTTGTAGAGTAGATCTATTATTTTTAGGACCTTAATTAAAAAATGATTGTAAATTGCTTTAAACTTTTGTAAGGAATTAATGTTAAGCTTTGGAGATGCTGTTTCTTTAATATTGTTCTGCAGTTAACATTTCTGAGCTCTGAAGCGACTGATAAAGTAGTTGAAGTAAGTAAATAAGTAATAAAAAGCACATCAAAGTAGTTACGATGAGACAGCCAGATGGCAGAGAATTGCAGTTCTTGCTGTAATTTTATCAAAATTACTATTGTCATGGCATGTTAGTTTTCATAAGAATTTGTACAGTCACTGATCTTATACAGACAAATTAATTTCAGGTTCTCTCATGTGTAGTCACATAACAGCTATACTTGAGCATGCACAAAGGAAAATTAAATAATCATAGTCACATAAACTTGAAAAGCGGCACAATTTAAGTTTACTATTCCATAACGTCTTGGGATCAGTGATCATTTTTCTTGTGGTAGACTCAATTTGATCTACAGCAGTTCTGCCATTATATAGTTTCTGCTGCATTTAATCTTCATTATGAAAAGATATAGTATCATCTAATAGGGTGGAATTAGTAGTAATGCGCAAGCATTGTAATAATTCCTAGGAGTTATATCATTTCAGGGAGTTTCATACTTTTTCCCCTCTCGTAAAGCTACTCGGATGAAAATAACCATTAATTGAACCATTTAAGTTTCATAAATATGTTATCATTACGTGTTCCTTTCTTCGGTAAAGGATACCCTGTGTATTATAAATGCTTGCAGAGGGGAAAAGATTGAGAATTACATACAGTGAAGACATAATCCTATTTTGATCCAAATCCCGGGTAGAATAATGGCAGGTTTGAACCCCCTTTTCTTCCCCACCACCATGCAGCCCAAGGGAGGCAGCCCCATGGCAAACCCTAAGGGGGTTCCTCTCCTGAAACCGGGCTTTCTAGGCAACTGGTTTTTCCTACTTTTTCTGTTGTTACATGATTCTGTGTGAATCCTCCTCCATTAAGAAATGATGGGTAAAATAGATATGTAGGCATAGAGCATTTAATCTCGTTTTAAAGATTGCTGTAGTAGATGTCTTTTGTGTCCTTAGCTGATTTAAGGCAATGTAAGACCACCATTTTTTGGAGTTGCTAGTCCTGAAGCTTTGGGACTAGCTTTTTATAGACTCATATTTCTCCGTGTTGCAACATGATTTCCTAAATAAAACAAATAAATAAGAATCATAATTTTAAAAAAAAAGCTGAAAAACCTAATGGGGAAATTATCAGGCCAATAGTGATAGACCTTCATGGTGCTGGAAGCTTGTCACCTTCCTTAGTAATGCTAAGAAAAACAATACAAGTAGAGGAAACCAAAAAGTTACATTTTCACTTCGCTGAAATTTTATAGACTTCAATTATTCCTAAGTTTAAAATCAACTATCTAAAATACAGTCTTACTGTAGTGAAATTACTAAATTTAGACTCTTTTAGAGTTACTTTAAACATCTGAGCCCAAGTTAGATTTTTATGCACATACTCCTTATTTTTATCGCTTTCTAACAAGTACAAAAACATCTCAGTTCAAGAATCCATTTGTTCAATGTGATGGTTGTAGCATTTGGCCCACAAGGTAGTGCTGATGAATTAAAATTAAGGGTGTCTCAGTATTGATGATGGTATGCTGATCGTATGAAGGTATATATGAAATCCACATTGTATTTGTGATTTGTGCTGGCTTTTTTAGTGTATTTTTTGACTGACTCCTTTTCAGACACATTCTTTATATACAGAGATTATTGGTGGGGTTTATTTAGGTTGCACATTACAAAGGGAAATGATTGAGAGCATCAGCAGGTCTCTTAGAGAATGATTTAAAAAACAAACAAACAAACAAAACAACACTCCAAGCAAATGTGAAATAATAACTAAAACAAAATTGTGATTATGACCAGATTACTCCTCATGATATTAACATTGGAAATGTAGAAATATCTCTATGTAATTGCATACAAATTTGAAGTCATAAGAACATATACATATATATAGAGACCTTGAAAATCTTTATTTGAGAATGAGAGAAATTAATGCTGTTTTTTAAGTGTAAAATCAGCATAAGGAAGCAAACTTAGTGCTGTTCTGAGTTTATTTTTCATCCCTCTGTAGCTCCCCATTTATAAAAACAGTCAAATTAAGTTCTGAGAATTGTGCCTGTGGTTCTCATTGATATCAAAATACTTATGATATTTTAATCACTGAAATTTGTTAAATTCTAGTGGCTGTTTAGTGAATATCTAATGACAAGAATGTGGCAAAATACCATGGAAGCATATTGGAAAATCAGATTATGTCTCCATAAACAGTTATTGACACATCTGAGAGAGTACATTTGGCATGAGAAATAATTATTAATAGAATTCTAAGAGCAATTTGCAATTTGGTGGGGAGGTTGTTTGAGTTTAGTCCATGACCGACTTCTGTTGCTTGGACAGTTTTACAATTGAAGTTCTGCTGGGCTGCTATAGTACTGCAGAGCTGGACATTATTGCTCCATAGGGTACCAAACTGATGGATGTTAGCATAAGTAAGCTTAGACTGAAACTAAAGAATTGGCTCCTGAATGGCTTTTCCTACTGTTACAGGATGAAATAGCTGTTATGGAAAGCAGCCTTATTTATCCTGTACCTTGTGCTGTTTTCACGCGTTCTGTTTGTGGCGTTTACTTCATGTGAATGTGGTTTCCAGTCTGCAAATCACCCGCAACAGACATGTGCAGGGAGAGAAAAATTCTTTGCTACCATTTTTAAAGGCCACAAGCAAACTCGGAATGAGAGTGAATGTTAATGTAGTAATTCTTCTCGGATATAAATTCCAACAATATATTGATTTTGATGAGCTGATGGTATGTTTTCTTGAGATTGTAAGCAACAAATAGAAAGCTGAAATTATACTGTAAAGTGAGGCTGTGTTCAGCCACACATCAATCTCATGTATATTTACGCAAAAAAAAAAAATCACTCAAACTGGAATAACAACGATCTGATAAGATGATTTTAATTTAAAATAGCAACAATAAATACACAAACCTACCAACATTATGGAAACAAATTCTACTTGAGAAATCTATTGCAAAATAGAACAGTTGAAAACTAGCATTGAAACACCTGGAGGGAGGGAAGATTGAAAGACAAAAGGAAAAATTAAGCAAGTAATAATATGAGCAGCTGGAGACAAAAAAGAGGAAAAAAATAGCAGTTGATGGGAGAGAGGGAAAAAAAAAGGAACATTTTGTTGAAAACCTATTATTACCAAGAAACAATTTGCAATGTGGTTAAAAATCATGTTTAACAACAAAACCAAGACTTAATTCATTAAATACCCAAAAGCCATGAGCCAGATTACTTGGAGGTTAGTGAAAATAGTTTTAATCCTGTACTTTTTTCCTGTTGTGTGAAATTGAAATAACATTTATTTTAAACAAAGGCTTACATTTCTCTGTTGTTCAAAGGGTAAGATATTTGTAACAATGGAAAAGAAACAACAGTGAGCAAATCATCTTAGTGTATGGGACAGAGTGTCCCCAACAGGCTCCTGGATACTGATTCAACAAGCTTATACTTGTATGGTAAGAAAAACAAACAACCAACTCTATTAATTTAGCTATATTTTTAGCTAATAATTGAGCTCATAAATATATACTTAAAAAAAGACGACATTAGACATAGGATCTGTAATGTGACTGATTTTTATCTTGTCCCCAAGAATACTGAAGCAGTCAAGGTAGATCCATGTTTGAACAGCAGTTCACCCACAGGACACGGGTTGCAAGATTATGGTTTACATCTGCTCCATTTGTATTGGTGTAAATGTTTAGTACTTTGAATAGCCTGGTAATATTACTTTTACATTCTACTTATCTCCTCTGTTCTCTATGTTGCCATGCTGTTGCTCTGAGAGTGAACGTATGTATGGTTTTGCCTTTCTATTTAAAATTGGTTAAAACTAAATTAGGAATAGAATAGAGCATATTTGATGTGCTTCAGGAGACATGAAGTAGACATTTCCTGCTCTGTCCTATTAAGTGATTCCTCATGGAGAATCCATGTCCAGTTTTGAAGACTTGTCAGGGAAATCTCTTGGTGATTCTTCTTATTGATCTTGAAAAAAGAATTTTCAATCACTTTTCTGTGCTTTCTCTCTTTGATTTAATAGTAACTATGCGTCCTAAGTATAGCTCAGGGTGAGTGGAATGTATCTTGTGGCATTGAAATGCCTTTCAGCAGCTCTATTTGTTAGCTTATAATGTGGGATTTTTGGTTTAGTGTCTCCTGAATATGTAAGGAAGTCTGGATTATTGCAAATACCTAACTAGGCGCTGTCTGAGTATAGGAAAATTTCTCCTATAAAATATCTAGTTTAAATAGGGAGAGCTGTTCTAAAATGTACATTTAAAAAACAACTTGCAAATGCAAAAAACAAAATGCGAACAAACAAAACACAAAACCAGAAACCAAAACAACAACCACCAAAACCCCAAAACTCAAACAAAAAAGAAACCCCAACCAAAACCAGTCACAAGGTAAATCTAATGAATTTCTAACAAAATCAATTAAAGTGCAAAATGAATCATAAACAGGCAGGTGTTCTCATAGAGAAGTGTTAATTCTGCGATGTTACTCTGCTCATCTAGAGAGGTGGATTTGTGGCCATGGTGTGTGGATCTGGCCCAGCGTCTGCAGTTGTCTGCCCTCAGCTCTTCCTCCTGGCGCTTTTGGGAGCAGCCGGGCAACTGTCAATGATGATCAAACTTTATTTGGGAGGGGCCACGTAGAGAATCTTGTGTTTGTAAAAGGACCCGCTGCCGATGGACGATGCCCTGAAGGAGAACATGGGCAGGAGCAACAAAGAATGTCAGTGAGAAGGAAGCCAGGGAAACTGTGGAAGGTATGGTTTAACAATACTGCTTTTTGGTATGTTCTGCACCAAAAAAGTGTATAGGCGGTTATCTTATACACTTATGTGTGGTTTTTTACCTTTTATATACAGATATGTATTTCTCTTCACCATGTTGAGAGCTAAAGAAATACTTTTATTTTTTTAAAAGGAAATTATTTAGGAAAAAAGTCAGGTTAAATAGCTTTTAAATGTCAAAATGACTACTACTTTGTCTAGATATATACAGTAATAGTACCCAACAGTGATTATTAATTACTGGAATAACCGGTTCCCCATGTGGCAGAGCTTAAAGTGAGACCCAGAGATCATGGCAATGGACAGTGAGATGCAGAGACACAATCTTCGCTGTCTCTGTGCATTATACCTTATTGGCCTCACGGCCAGATAGAGAGTGCCCGCTTGCTGTTCCTGGGGGAAAAATATTTTTAGATATGCTAAATGAAGCATGCTAGTGTTGTTTATTTTTTTAAAGGACCAGGAGTACACATAGCACTTTACAAATGTGTACCAAAGCAAAGTTCCTGCCCTTGAAAGCACCTGATGCACAAAATGAACTTTAATTGTATGGACTAACAAGCAACAGCTACCTGGAAACAGCAGAGAGAGGGAAAAAATCCTCTTTCATTAGCTATGCTAAAATTAATACATAAGTAGTGTGATAAATACATAATGGAATTATCTGCAGCAGGGCCAAAAGACTCTCTTCTGGCCCTTGTGCTTTTTGTGCTCACCCCTCTCAACTCGCCCTTCCTTCCATTGCCTCCCCCACAAAAACAAAACAAACAAAACAAAAAAAACCCCACAAACATCACCCAGAACAGCAACAACACAAACAAAAACAACACACTTTCCCAAGAGAAACAAAAAAAAGCCAACCAACCAACAAAACCCAAACACCAAACCTTTGAATTGAATTGAATTCCTTGCAACTAGGCTTTACCACCAAATGGAGACAATTTATGTATATTTTCATCTGCAGAGGCAACACCCTGAGTGAAAAATTTATGAGGAGGCACATCCCATTCTCAAATAAGAACTTAATGCACAGATATTCACTATAGAGTGCATATAGAGTAGGCTTTTAAATTTTATTTTAGGCTGTCGTGATTACCTATGCTGACCCACTTGTGTTGCTTTATTGCTTGTGTGACAACATGACTTCTTGGCCCTTAGGCAATCCAGAGATAGAATTCAGACAGCTGTTTATCCTTAATTCACTGACAACAGGGTCTGTTTCTTAAGAAGTACTCAATTGGTTGTTTAGGTACTCAGATTCTTAAGTTTAGCATTTCTAACTTTAAAAGTATGATGTGTGTTTTTTTTTGAAAGTGCCAGAGGCATGTTAACTTCTGAGTAGAACACTCCTTGATGTGCAATGTCCTCCTCATTTGGAGTCATGAGATAGCTACAACAAAGCACTTCTCCTGCTGTGATGGCGTGCAGTCATGACAATTTCTAAGGCATCTTGCAGAAATCTTTAGGTCATACTAAAATCTATTTATCTGCATGTTTTCACATCGTTTATTTAGTAGTTCATTGTTTTCATAAACTAATCATGCTTTGCTAATAGAAGGTACTTGCTCTCCTTTGCAATGCTTTCTTATTGAATTTGCAGTGAACACTAATTGTTCAATCAGATGTTTTAGTTAAGAAAAGAAAGTGTGTGACTACTTTTGGAAAATCTATAGAATTTAGTATAAACAGATTCTAAAAAGTTTATCTTATACCTTTTAGCTCTTCTGAGTCAACAAAATAGACAAAAGATCAAGGAAGCAGAGAAACATTAATGTCAGAATATCCTTTAAGTAGGTAGAAGTTTATGAAGACACAAAAGAGTGGTGATAAGGCTACAGCTTCTGAAGTATTTTAGTAGTGATTCTTAACTATTTCTGTGTGCATGTTCATCTAGTAAATGGGATATTCCTGCCAGGCCTAACCTATTAACTCTTTTTCTTGGTAAAAAAAGTTAGAGCCAGTAAGTAATTTCTTGGTATTCTTCTATTTCTGTATTGCAGTGAAACAGAAGTATATTTTCAAATATACATCTCCCTCTCAGTGGTATCTCTTAAAATTCACAAAGTAATAAATAGATATCCTTTGTAGTATATTTGTATACTGAAAGTAGGTTTTGAAGATATACTTTACAATGAAAATTCTTTTCAAGCTTCTTAACAACTTCTGTCTGTCACAACATGAGGACAGAGAAGGTTGCTCTTGGAGATTGGTCTTGGATGTCTTGATTTGGATTTTGTGGTTTGGAGAATTGAAGTTGGTGGAGTGTTGTGCTTTAATCCCAGCTGGCAACTAAGCACCACGCAGCCGCTCGGTTACTCTCCCCTGGGTGGGATGGGGGAGAGACTAAGAAGAGCAAAAGTGAGAAAACTCGTGGGTTGAGATACAGGTGGGTTAACAGGTAAAGCAAAAGCCACAAGCAAATCAAAACAATGAATTAATTCGCTGCTTCCCATTGGCAGGCAGGTGTTTGGCCATCTCCAGGAAAGCAGAGCTCTACCGTGTGTGACGCTTACTTGGGAAGGCAAACATCAGAATTCCAAACATACCCCTTTTCTTTTTCTTCTCCCAGATTATATACTGAGTATGATATTGTATGGTATGGAAAAGATACCTTTGGCCAGTTGGGGTCAACTGTCCTGGCTGTGCCCCCTCACAGGTTCTTCTGCTCCTGGCACAGTGTGAAGAACTGAAAAGTCCTTGACTACTTAGCAACAACTAAAACATCAGTGTCTTATCAACATTATTGTCATTCTAAATCCAAAACACAGTACTATACCAGCTTCTCAGAAGAAAACCAACTTTATCCCAGTCAAAACCAGGACACAGAAGAGTCTGTGGAGCTAATGAACATAACACAGAGCCTAGAGTAACCTGCTGTCCTTTCATTGAAAACTTCTAAGTCTATAGGGACTGCAATCAGTGAACATTAAGAAACTTGTCAGGTAGAGGTATTTATGTAATACTACTATTTTCTTCAGATAAATAGCAGTCTGGGTTTTGGTGAGCCCCAGTACTGACAGACTTCTCTAGGGGAAAGTCCTCTCTGTGTAGAAGCCCTGATCTGTACCTGCCTTTTTGCAGCCAAAGAAAGGAATAATCAGATGGGAACATTTTTCTTCCTGCTTTTCTTATGAGAACACAGCTGTCATTAATAAACTGTTTAAGTTTTTCTCATGTTTGATAAAGGCCAGTTGTCTGCTTCTCTTACCGGTTAGATACAATGCTCAGCTTTTACAAAATGTTTCCAAATTTGCAGAGACTCTCTCAAATCCAGAAGGACTTGCCTGTGTACAACTTCCCAAATGCTTCTTAAAACAGCTGGTCCTATGCCTAAGAAGAGATGGACCAATATATCTTGTTCCAAGGATCAAGATGAAAAAGTGGAAAAGGAGCTAGTGTTTGAAGCAGATTTCTCATCCTACCGTATGTCTGGAGTAACCTTAGAGTAACTGAGTCACTGGCCTATATTAGTCATTTATTTTGTAATTTCTTTGTAATCTTCACTTCTGGTAATTTTCATCCCTCTGTGAACATTGCCTTCCTGGCTAGTCACATTAATCAAAAGCTCATGATGTTCAGGCACTTGTGATTTCACAGAGACCAGGCAGCTCATTTGATTATAGAAAGAGCTTATTATTATTATTATTATTTAGTAAGTCATCCAACCATTCATCTAATCTGAAAGGTCCAAAGCCTTCGCACTCTCAAGTTCAAGGTCTGGCTGGATGAATTAAACCATATATGAAGTTTGAGGTACCAGAGTTCTGGAATCATCAAGATTTTGTTTAATTGTTTTTTATGTGTGATTTTTCTTGTTCACTGTCTCTTAATACAAAAGCTGTAGCTTTTGCTCTTCCCAGTCCTTTACTTTTCAGATCACTTGTTAATTTCTCTACCAGAGATCCAAAGAGTTTGTCAGAAGAAATAGGGAAATAACTTGGCAGAATATATTGCTGTTGCAAATGATGCTCTTTCTCTTTTCAGTTCTTCAGAATTCTTTTAAAGAAAGAGAAGGGGGCTGTAAGTCTTTCATTACCTCAGACAGGACACACAAATCTACACATGATGTGCATGACTGTCCCCAAAGTCTAACCACTTTTAAATTGTTCATAAAGTGTATGACACCACTGTTACTGTATTAGTGAGCAGAGGCATTAATTTTGAAGGAGTTGGCGAAAGCAGCTATGGTATGATAAACCTCCATATAGTAAGCCCGTCTTGCTAAATAGAATTTTAAGGAGAAATTATTACTTCTAACAGGGAGTTGGATTTTCTATAAAATACTTTAGCTTAGAACAGGAAGGCATTCCAACAATAAAAATTAATTTTTCTGTGTGTTATGAAATCTAATAAACCAAATTTATTGTAGAACTATGTAATTGGGACTACTATAGTTCTAATAGCTCTAATGCCTAGAAGTATCTATCACAGACTGTTCTGAAAATTAAGCAATTTAGAAAATTATGTAAGTTATAGCATTGTTCCACTGTGGCAACTATTACATCCCAAGCCACATAAATTTAATTATTACTAAAGCAAATATCCTACACAAAAATCAGTGTGCTACACGGTAGGAAATGCTATAAAATCAACTGACTCCAACAAGATGACACTTAACTATATTTTCAGTATTCTATGCCACTAGTTTTCTAGCATAATATCATGTGAAGTGTTGCAATAGTCATTTTAATAATGATAAAGGTAGAGATCAATGCTGCAAATCCACAATGTTAAGCAAACATTAATGTCTTTCCTAAAAATCTTAGAGGGAAGAATGGAAAGGAAATCTGGACTCTAAAAAAAATGTAACACAGGGTGAATATGCTCTCTCTGTAATATTTGATACTTTTTTTACTTGCTTCCCTCTTTAGTTTTCTCTCTCTTCTCTGTGGTAATTATCAGTGTGTATATCCCATTCTGCTGAAAAGACTACTTAGAAATGAATGCCTCATTCACCTTTAGTGTCTTAATAATACTACGGGGTAAGCAAGCATGCTCCACATTCTGCATTTTATTTTTAAGGTTGGAAAACACTGGTCTTCAGCAAAAGAAAGTGGTATTTGTGATGTTAGTCAGTAAAGCCCTAAAACTTCCCTGGGGGTTTTTACGGGCCATTGGGAGCAAACGCCCAGCTTGCAGGTCAAAATTCACAGCACTGCTAGAACCTATGTACATAAAATCTGATGTGCTCCATTGAACACTATATTTCTCCTGTCTTGTTCTGACATTACTCACAGTGAAACAACCAAAACCATCTAGATCAATTCAGTCCTTTCTGGGTGGAAAGCAAGGAAACCGTTCAAATCTGTTACTTTGTAGAGATTTGCAACACTTTAAAATATGCATGTTTTCCTTTTTACTTGGAGATCGTGGTTACTGTGGAGGAAGGGCAAAAATTCTGTTTCAAAGCTAATAACCAAATTTTCTGCTAGTATTCAGTGGGTACATTTCCTAGTAAACTATTTGTCTTGCAGTAGAAACAATATTGGCAATTATAACCAGGTCTTATCTTTTTGTTAACTTCCCCTTTTTTAGGGTGATGCAACTTCTCTTAAGTTTCCACATAGTCTTGTGAAGTCTCTTTGTGTTACAATTATGTTTTGTGAAAGTGACACTTCACATCAATGGACAAGTTGGAAGAGTTTAGGAAACAAAGAATAGTTAGAAAAACGTGGGGCAATCTCCTGCTACCCCGTAGATAAGTAGCTGAGGTTTCCTAATACCTCCAAAGGGAAAACAAGCATAGAAGAACTTGCTAACCATTGTGCATTGAGCTGTCACCTTCAATGTACCTTTGAAATTCCGGCTGTTTCTTAAAGGGGAAGATGGGAAACAGAAAGTGTATAGTTTCATTCGCGTAGACTTTGTCAGAAAGTGCGGCTGTGATATGATTTCTGTCAGAAACAATCTGCTTGAAATTTTTCTGTCTTTACTTTTGAACATGGAGTTGCTTGTCTGTATTCTAACCCTAGGTGATGGGATCTGCTGCCTTGTCAGATAACATTTGAGTTCACTCACTACCTGCTTGTTGACTAGCGCATAGACTCACTGTGGTGGCAGGGAAAGCCTTAAGGCTACTCAGCATCTGTCTCTTCTTGTAATTAGTTGCAGCCTTGTGTACAGGGCAAAACAGAGAATTTTTTTTTTTTTTTTTTATATTTTTTTTTTCCTGTGGAAGAGTAATGTGCACAGACAGGAGTTTTCAAACTGCAAAAGAGTTTGCTAGTGTTTGTCATTCTTCTTTTTCAAGATGGAATAGCTTTTTACCTACTGAGAATGAAGAATGAAGTGTTGACATCCTTTTTTTTTTATTTTTTTTTCAGATTACACCAAGGACATAGATTTTTGGGAAAGCTAAGCCCAATATTTCTGTTCTTACATCTGATGGAGCCCATTTTTGTGGGAGATCGGTGATTATGCTTCCTCAGACTCGTGCTCAAGCGATTTTGTTGCTCTGTGTGAATATCCCTTGCTAGCAGGCTGAGGATTTGCATGTTTTAAGTAACCAGCACGTGTTGTCATCACTGAATGCTACTTAGAGAAGCCTTCATAAATCAAACTTCAAGAAAAAAAAATAGATCAAAATAGCAGTTTTGAATATTTGAATGCCTGTTTCACATATTAACACAACAATTCTATATAGTTAGCAAGTAAATATGTATTCATGGGATCGACTTTAATCTTCATATAGAATCACAATAAATTCCTTACAGAGCTGCTACTTGTGGTAGTTTGGTGTGAGAGCTGGAAACATAATCTGGATTTTTAGAAAGAATTTATCTATTGCTGTGGATTTGAATATCTTGCAGTATTACATTTTCTTTATTTAATGAAAAAAGTCAAGAAAAAAGCTGTGCATCGATATAATGCTTAAAATTTATAAAATAGGGGAGTAGTATATTGGTGTAACACACATAAATCATCACTCAATATGTAAACTAAGCCTAACTAATATAGATGGGAGCAAACTTTCTGAAGAGGCAAATCATTATTTAGTTGGTTGTAGCTGAATTCCTTCTGTAGAAGCCACCATCAATGGTGGGACTTGATGGATCGGAGTGTTACTATGGCAGTCACTAAATATTAGAGTTTTAAAGACCTTATCATCATCATCATTCAGAGTAATGAGGTTTATGATGTGAAATAGAAAATAATATTTCTTCCATATTGCACTTTTTCCATTTTCCAGCTTAATCTGACCTGGACCATAATTTGGGTACTTTATCTTCCCATTTTTATTTGAATGGGCACAATGCATAACTAATGCAAAAGTAAAGGCATTATTTTTACAATATGTTCTCAGGATTAAAACATGTTATTTAGATGTTTCTATTTTAGGGTATTCTTTTTTATATCTGAGGAGTGGACTGAGCTGAGCTAGACTTTTCACTCAGAATTTTCTGGTGAGTTAAGATACACTTTTCACGTGCTGCAGCGAAGACAAACATATATCTCTAGAAGGCACTATGTAGATATCATTTAAATAATTAATTATATCAGAATAATAACATGAAGAAGTTTGGTGTCCATTTAAGGAAGTAGATGACATTTACTAAGTTCCTTAGAACTTAATGAGTGTTTTGAAAGAGTGGCTTGGGCACGTGGGAGCCAAGACTCATCTCAAGTCAGTGGGAAACTCTGGAGAGTTTAACCTTACTGACTTCTTACTGTGTTCTGACTTGTGGCACTGGTGGCAGACTGGTCACCAGTGGTGTTCCCCAGGGCTCAATACTGGAGCCAGTTTTGTTTAATCTCTTTATTAATGATGTGGATGAGGGGATTGAGTGCACCTTCAGTGAGTTTGCAGACAACACCAAGTTGGGTGCAAGTGTTGATCTGCTGGAGTGTAGGAAGGTTCTACAGAGGGATCTGGACCCACTGGGTCATTGGGCTGAGGCCAATTGTATGAGGTTCAACAAAGCCAAGTGTTGGTTTCTACACTTGGGTCACAACAACCCCAGGCAGTGCTATAGGTTTGGAAGAGTGACTGGAAAGTGCCTGGTGGAAAAGGACCTGGGGGTGTTGGTCGACAGCCAGCTGAACATAAACCAGTGTGTGCCCAGGTGGCCAGAAAGGCCAATGGCATCCTGGCTTGTATCAGGAGCAGTGTTGTCAGCAGGACTAGGGCAGTGACTGCTCCTTGTACTTGACACTGGTGAGGTCGCACCTCAAATACTGTGTTCAGTTTTGAGTCCCTCACTACAAGAAAGCCATTGAGGTGCTGGAGAGAGTTCAGAGAAGGGTGGTGAAGCTGGTGAGGGGTCTGGAGAGCAAGTCTGACGAGGAGCAGCCGAGGGAACTGGGGCTGTTCAGCCTGGAGAGAAAGGAGCCTGAGGGGAGACCTTAGTGCTGTCTACAACTACCTGAAAGGAGGTCAGAGCGTGCAGGGTGTTGGTCTCTTCTCCCAGGTAGCAAGGATAAAAGGAAATGGACTCATGTTGCACCAGAGAAGTTTTTGATTGTATATTAGGAAAAATTTCTTCACTGAAAGTGTTGCCAAGCATTGGAGCAGGCTGCCATAGAGCTCTTTGTTATGTATTAGCATCTGACTCCCTCTTTTCAAAGAAAATATTTGTCATATTATGAATATTAATTTTATCTTTCTGTTATTTTGACAGTAATACTTAGCTTTCAATAGAATTTTTCACTTACGATTGCAAGGAACTTTACAAATCAAGATAGTATTTTCTTTTTAGAGAGAGGAAAACTGAGGCATGGATACATTAAATGATTTGTCAAAGGCTAGCAGGAAACAGAATCCATGTTTCTTAACTTGGAACCTAGTAGTGTCTACTGATGTCTGTGTAGAGAAGTCTGTATTTTGATTAGAATGAATTTATCTTTCTAATATATTAATATATCAAATTGTCTTTATTGTACATTTATTTTTCCAAAACTGTTTTGATTATAATATGGACTCCCAGAATATACGCTGCATGACTTTCGTTGCTAAGATCATGAATGGACTGGAGCATCCCTTCTATAAGGAGGGGCTGGGAGAACTGGGGCTGTGCAGCCTGGAGAGAAGACTGAGAGGGGGATCTCACTGTGTACAAATATTTCAAGGGATGATGTAAAGGAGATGGAGCCAGGCTCTCTTCAGTCATGCCCAGTGACAGGGCAAGAGGCAATGGGCACAAACCAAAACACAGGAGGTTACTCCTGAATGTAAGGAAACCTTCTCTTACTGTGGGGATGATCGAGCACCAGCACACGTTGCCCAGAGAAGTTGTAGAGTCTCCATCTTTGGCGACGTTCAAAAGCCACCTGGACACATTCCTGGGAAACTGTTTCTAGGTGGCCCTGCTTGGACAAGGTGACCTCCACAAGTCCCTTCCAACCTCAGACATTGTTGTTCTTGTTTCATGGTCAATAGTAAAGAAATGAGGAATGATATTCTTCTCAGTCAGTTATCAATAAACATTTTCAGCAGTAAACACTTTCTTCCCCTGTTACTTTACCCCTCTGTTTTTTTTTTTAATTCTTGGATCTATGCTTTTTGCAGGATAAGAAAACTTTATAATCCTTTAAAATATCCTTATCAATAGTATGTAAGGAAAATGAAGAGTACTGACCTATGTTCAGTGACATCACTTTGAGCTTGAACTGACTGTGCGCTTTGAGAGAATCCAGAGAACTTGGCAAAACACTATCACAAAAGAAATTGTGGAAAGATTGTTATCAGGAGTACAAAGCTCAGATCAGATGAAGTTCAGTTAACTAACATGAACTATATTTGGGTTCCAGATGTATCTAAAAATCATAATTATTTAGCTTATGGTAGTCTGTGCGCTAGTCTGTGCAACATGCTAGTTGCATCCATTTGGGTGTCCTTCAATGACAGGTCTCCCCTAAAGTTTAGGGATGACATGGTGGTAGAGGCAACATGTGAATTATGCAGTTATAGAAACAGAGGCTACCAGCATAATAATTTTGTGCTGTGAGTACTAAAGTCACTTGCACCGTACAAAAGTACTCCAACAAGTCTGTTCTTCTAGCAACAACAGCCATACCTCATGACTTTTACCTTGTTGTCTTGGCTGTGCCCATGATAATGTCTGCATATGCAAAATCTGTCAAATATTAAGAAGTCCACCAAAATAAACATTTAAGATTCCAGGTAGCAGCAATTGGAGTTCAGGAAAAGGTATGAAAGGAACAAATGAGAAATAATTTGTCAAATATCTATCTCAGTAAGAATTTTTGTCCATATTCATAAAGTTCCATTTCCATGTTATTTCCATTTATTTTCTCTAATAAAAATTGTGCCTTAGTTCCAGAATATTTCCTTTCCGTGACACCTGTATTTTTTTTTGGAGTGTATAACCTCAGTAAAAGATAATTTATTTTTTTTTTTAGCATCCACCTGGTAAAAGATATTTTAAGGACATTTAAGTTTGATTCTCTGCTTCTGGGTCACTACGCTCATAACCGGAAAGGAAAGTCTGTTGTTGTCTTCCATGCAGCACTTCCCTCTGAGCCTTGTGCTTTCAGTACATGGGCATGATGCCAAAAGTTGGTACCTCACCAGCGAAAATGGAACAACTTGCCACTTGACTTCTGAAAGGAGGGATGTGTCACAGTGGCAGTATTGCTTTCATAATTTCCTTTTCTTCTCTCTTTTTAATTACTTTTCATCATACCTCTGTCTTTTTGCACTGTTGGAATATTTTTGTATTTTTCAAAGCCTGGTCCCTGTGCTTGGGGTCCAGCTCTTCCCTTGTGCCCATTGCCAGTTGAGAGCATAACTCTGGGTTGAAGGGGTTCGGGTGTAGCACTGTGAGGGACACACTGGGTCTACCTTGGTGGTGATTATCTTCAACTTCAAACTGCGACTGAACCTGTCAAAATCACTTCAACTGACAGCCCTGAGGAAGCCAACAATGTGCCTCAACATATCTGCTAAAAGTTCCTCATCCACTTCCCAGATTGACAAAAAAACAGACCTTGCAATCCATATGTGTGTGTATAGGAAATCCATTTATACATATATATATATAATCCCTTCTAGATATATTACTCTCTTGGTTTTAATTAAAGGATGTATATGGACTTCTTTTTTTAGGCTGAAATATACCGACAATATTTTTGCTCCTTTCTGTTCTCCACATTTTAACTGGGAATACAGGCCTTCCTTTTACATAAATGCTTATTTTTGTTTGGTTTTGCAGTAGTTTTACAATACCATGGCAAATGAGGTACCAGCAAATGTTCTTTGAGAAGAGAGATATGCATACATTGTGTTTTTTAATGTTTCCACTCCTTGCCTTAAAATGTATGCAGTATGATCATGTGCTGTTAAACAACTGGTATTTTCCATCCTGGAATGTTTGCCAGTGGCTGGTAAAATAATCTCTTTATGCCTGTCTCATATCCCATGAGATTATAGTGGTAAGTATTTGGAATTAAACACCAGGATATCACTTTTAACATTTTCAGTTGATTCAGAACCCTCAATGTATGCTGGTACACTGTACTTTTTCATATATTACTTATTATAATAGCGGAACTATTCCAGTAGAACATTATGACTACAGCTTAAAAGAAATAATATGGGTATCTGTGACACAGAGTAATATTTAGAAACCCGTCATATATGGAAGGTGGACTTGGTAGATATCTTGTTGCATTTATGTATTAATGCAGTCAGAGGATGTTTTCTATAGAGGATGCTAAAGCTTTAACAGAAAGATGGTGAATGGTAACTATTTTAAGCTTGGTTAAATTTTACAGCATTCTAAATAGGGCAATTGATCTTGTAATATTTTAAACAGGTTTTGCTCTTCATAACCTGGTCTTCTCTGATATTTTTTTAAGGCAAAACAGTCTCTTTTTTGGTTTGTTTTTTTTTTTTTTTTTTTTTAAAAAAAAGTAGCTATGTTCATTCCTAATGTTTTAGGTTTCAAAATTCTTTTTCTGACTAGCTGAATTGTATGATTTATATGGTCAACCTGTTAGATAGGATGCAGACTCAGTGCAGTAGTCTTTTTCAAAACTCATAACTACAGGGATTGAATATATGAACATTAAAAACAATGGGTCACATATTGTTGGATGTGTTTAAGAGCATCAGTTGCGGCATTCTTGGCTGGAGGCTGGCCGGAGGTCCGGATTTATGGAGAAGGGTATCAGGACTCTTGTTGGCTTTGCCACAGTGATGATCTCAGCTGTTATGTTGGTAGTTTATTAAGTGACATGGGACTTGCAGGATTTAAGGAGAGGGTCTGAGCATAAAAATGATCATGACTGCATGCGTGTGAAATGATCGTGACTGCATGGATATGAAATGACATCCATTCAGCAGTATAATTTAATGAAAAGGAGCTCATTAAATTGTGGGTTAATAAAACCTATGAAATAACAGCTTTCATATGTGTAATATATGAAGGGACATCATTTGCTCTGGTGCTATAAGGTTTAAACATGGGTGCCTTTTTTTGAAAGTCTAACTGATAAAGACCATCTTTTCTCCATTACACATCACATTTACTCCTCTGAGATTAGCTTTAGGGATATTGATTTGTGGGAAAACTTGTAAAATGAGTCTCTGAATTGATATTACATATTATATTTTTCAGAACATGGTTCTGAAGAACAGCTTCTCAAAATTCAGCTGCTTTATGAGAGATCACTTTTCATGAGAACACATTCTTGCACCTGGATACAAATTTCAGGTGCAATTTAGAGGGACAAGTGTTCATATTTCTGATCACTATTTATTTTACAGCTATAAAATTTAAAGTTGTGGTTGATGATATTGCCTTCTTCCTTAGCGCCATAGAGAAACACTTTTGTTGCTTTCCTACAGGAAGATAAATTTGTTTGAAAAGAAATAACAAGATCAGTTTTTCACACTTATACTCTTCAATATTAGTATAAACAATTATATAATGTCCATTAGTGTAACCTGCTAAAAACCTGTTGTCTAGCAAATTCTTAATTTTCAAATTTGATAGCCAGATGCATACATACAGACGTATATAGAGATATGTACAATATGGCAGAATGTATTCATTTGTAAACAGAAGTTATGTATTTGTGTGTGTTAACAGCTTTTACTCTGTGTTATAAGATTGTTTATGTAAAGCCTTTTCCACTATAGTATACCACTGGATGATTTCTTGAATTCCATCTAAAAATGTAAATAAATTAGGTACTCTAAGTATGCTAACAAATGCATTTTTTTTTCTTCACTAAGCAACATATTTTTGCAAGTGCATTTGGTTTTATTCTGAAATTGGAAAAATCTCCTTATGCCACTTTGCCATCATCAAATGTTTACAAGGGCATAAGGAATATAAAACAAAAAAACAATTTTTAGAATTTTGTTAAGATTCATGTTTATCACAGTGTGGACAAAAATGCAAAAAGAAGCATTTTCTTTTCTATTCCTGTTACATTAGAAAAGTTCATGCCCTGCTCTTAGCATTTTCCAACACAGCTGTAGAGTAGTTTAAAGCCTATTTTTTAAATAAGTGATGCTCAATTTGTCTTTGATGATCCGCATGATTCAGGTGAGATGGGAGCACGGTCGGGCCCTTATTTGCATAAAAATTAATCACAGAAAAATGTAAATTGATAAAATTTTGCCTGGCTTTTCCCCCCTATTCGAGAACCCATGGATGGCTCCCAGAAGCAATCATCTCAGTATGGTGCCGCGTTGGATGCTACACAAATGATCACATTTGTGTTGAATACTCACTCATTTAAATGTCAGCACTGACGGGGCGGTACATCACTAGAAAAAAATGAAAAATAAATACACAGCAGCTGAAGACCATCAAATCTCTGAGAACTCTTTAGAGATATATGATCTAATGTGAAAAAATTGTAGATTAATTATCCTTTTTCAAAATGGTAATTGTTTTAGTATCACATCAGAAAAAACGCGCAATTTATTTGGAATCAAACAAAAAACGGTAATGCTAAATACGTCATTACATCATTGTGTTTATTAGAAGGCTACAATTAATTCCTGAGGCTCCTTTGGTCTCCAGAACTGCATAAAATGAAACAAAAGAGCATTGCTATTAATCTTCAAACACATTCTAATCCTGCAAATAATTTACCCAACACAAATGAAGTAGTAACCATTCCAAATTACAAACTTTGTATTTTTATCTGCGAAATGTTTTATTTTTCTAAACTATATACTTGTGTGACATTGCTGTCATACAATAGCATGTCTTAAACCTTAATGAATTTTTCATGTTTTCAAAGGAAGGAAGTAATTTTCCTTATTTCATTTATATATAACTGAAGCACAGGTATTGTAGAAAAATTGCAGAAGCTCCTGAAATTCAGCAGTACAAAATCCAGCCCCTTCTGTAATTTTATATGAGAACTAAACTTACTTCTGCTTCCTTATGGTGTAATTTTTGTATGAGTGTGTAAATAAATGTGGTGTCCTGGTTATGGCTCCAAACTAGCATTTCAAACTGAGTTAAATCCAGCACAGACAGAAAAAATAGTAGTTTGCACTTTTTTTTCCCCACCTTCTGACTTTAAGATGCAATCTCTAGAAAATTATAGCAACATGAGGACTTCTTAATTTATAACCATCTGTAATAGGTCGGCCACAGTGCATTAAATTAGTGTGTTAGATCTTCAGGAGCTGGAATGCAACATTTCAATAATGCAGCCTGAGACTGAACTGAGAGGACAAATTTAAAGAAAAGCCCATTGATTATGCCCACATGGAGAGTTTTGAATATTAATATAATAAACATTGTAGGCTATTTTTTTTTTCCTCCTTAGTATTTTTTTATTTGGAGGGATCTGGCAGTAGTTGCATGTGTGGATTATCAGAGATGTTCTCACACTTTAATTCACATGCCTCACCTTCCATACCATTTATTGTGCTAGTATATAAAATGTGTCTAATGTACACACAAAAAAACCCACCTTTACCATCATTTCACAGAACTAAATTTGATTTTTTGCAGCTATATTAAGTGCAGAGCAATAGTTCCACTTATAGATAGACAAAAGCCACAAAATACATCATCCTTTTGTTGTTGGAATGGATGATTCAAATCCTGGCTGCACTGAAATCAATGGGAGTTTTGCCAGTGGTTTCAGTTCAGCAAGAATTTAACTAAGGATATATATTTACTTTATGAAAATGTAAAGTGGTTGTAGTTTTGCATGGAAGCAATTATATTTGTATTGTGTGGGAAGAGAACATATGCCTGATGAAGAAGGCTTTGACAGTATCTGATAGGTGAGAATGCTGACTTAGTGCCTTTTGTTGTTGTTTAATGGTTTATCGGCATATTATGGGTGGGAATTTAACCCCATACTGTAGGGCTGGGGAATGTTTTAGATTACTGTCCTTCACCTTGTTCATGTATATCAGTGTCAGTGCTGCTACTGTTGTGTCCTTGTTTTTCATCCGTTCTGGCTGAGCATTTAAACTGCTTTTGGCTGGCCTATTGGGCGCACAGATACTTCTCTTATACTCCACTGTAAACCAACCACTGTTCCTGTGACCTCATGCCTACTTATTGCCTCATTGTGTTTCTGTTCCTTTCTGTGTTCCTGCTATACGTTTAAATGTTAAATATTCATGCTAGATGGTGCCTACCTATATAGTCTGGAAATAATCTGCAAGAAAAACAATTAGGCTGTACATGGAACATGAAGGAATAAGTGTGTGTGGAGGGACATTGTGACCAGGAGTGGGAATGTGACCGCATGAGAAAGATGCGTTAATATGTAAGTGATAGCAGATGTTCACTTGAGAGTATCTGCACCATAGATAGCTACTTCACATTCTGCATACTGGGTTTGTTTTCCAAAATTTGCCAGCTCTCAGTGATTGATACCTGCTTTAAATCTTGTAGAAGCGGGTGTGTCATCAGCTCTTTGGGTCACCTCCCCACCCCAGCCTTCTCAGTGAGGGTAAGAAGTCCACACAGGAGGCTTTTCTGCCTTCTGCAGAAGTGCTGATCCCGTTGTCCCCATAGATGCTTGGAGAGCTGTACCCTTCAGGGTAGGATTGTAGATGCCACACATCACTCCAGATCAGCAAACTGATGCAGCATCTCTCCCTCAGCTACACTGGACTTCTCTAGCGGAGGTTGGCTCATAGCTAAGGCAAGCAGCATTAATAAAAGGAAGATCTCAAAAAGCAATGGCCTTTCCTAAAGTTTTTTCTTTTTATAGGTAAAAGGGAAAGGATTTTTTTTCTTTCCCTCTCCCTAAACCCCTGTATGTGGAGTCCAGAATACCTTACTTGGTCAAGTATATTTGGAAAGTAGTGTATATATATGTGTATATAAGTAGTATAATACTGATATGTAAAGAATACATGACTTACAAGTGGAAGGGAAGTGTTAGTTTCCATCAGATTTCCTGAAACTATCTTTTATAAATGCTAAGCATAGAATATAATTTTGACAAATAGGTTAATTTTAGCTTAGATTTCTTAAAGTCTATATTTTCAAGCCTAACACAAAGAGTAACTGGATTTTTCCAAGGCACGTACAGTTTCTGCTGACTTCTAGGCTCCTCACTAAAGTCTTTGAAAATCTCTTTACTCTTCACAGCAGAATTCAGAGTGCAATTTTAAATGCCAAGGTTTGACAACTGTAGTCTATATTAAAGAACAAGGAAATTAGAAAAAGAAAAAAATGTGTACTTGTATGTGTAAGCTGAATAACTGAAGAAAAACATTTGTCCTTGGCAATAACAGAATCCTGATCTGTTAATTTTTTTCATATCTTTTTTTGTTAAAGACATGCGGATTAGGCTACTTGGGGTTCACCAAAGTAATTATTATGTACAGTATCATATTCAAATTATATACTGTGCTGCAGTTTACCTCATTGCAGTGTTAGAAAGGATATAATTGTTTGATGGAAAGGTCCTCTCTTTATACCTGAAACTTTTATTTTTAATCCTTTATTTCATGTCTATCTTTCCATGCAAGAAGAAATTCATGTTACTGTCCCCATGTAATGCAAGCCTTCTGAGAAAATATGGGAGAGAAGAGTTTTGATTGGGGTTAGTTGGTTTGTTTTGAGTGAGGTTTGTTTTGTTTTAAGTTATTTTATTGCTGGCTTTAAAAGAGTTCATTCTACCAAACAGGCATATCTACATCTTACTCTCTTACTCAGAGCCCTTAAACTCAAATTACCAAGGGGAAAAACACTGCTCTGAAATTCACTCCATCATCACCAAAATCAAGTGCAAGGGATGTGGTTACCCTGTTACTTTTCATATCCCATTATGGATTCTCTGATGGCCTTTTATCCCTGCTTTCCTCTGGTGGTTGTGAATGCACAGACCCAGCATGGCTTGTGGAAGATTTTTATTATCAGGATGACAGACTGTGTGTAATTACCTCCTCCTCTTTGGGAAAGAAGTAAAGGAAGGGACTGCGAGTGCATCAGGAATAGCCGTAATTCAGAAAAGGGCTGAAAAAAGGCGAACACAAACCGCCTGGTCTAACAGGGACTCTGGCGATGCGAAATCACTGCAAATTATAAATAAACACCATAGTTGTTTGAAGATAACAAACCGCTGAGTACATGTGGATGGCTGAATAGATACCTATTTGTTTCCCCAAGCTACTTGGTCTGTAACATTTCCCCTAGAAAAGTAGAACTAGATTCAAGTTTTGGTAGCAATAAACAGTCCAGTTATATGAAATACAGAATATGTGTGAATCATTGAAAGAAATGGAACAGAGAGAAAAAGCTAGACTATTACTGTCATTGTTGTTCATCTGCCAAGCGCTGAAGAATGAAATACGCTGCTGGTAAAATATTCTGAAAGGACAGCCTGGATTATTTTCAGCATGGATCACAAACTATGCACACAAATCCTCCATGCCTTGGCTAGGACAGAAATTCTCACTGATCCATTTCATTTAAGCAGGTAGGCTTTTTTTTGTTTCGGGGTAGATGTCAGTACTGAATAGTACTGACCTAAAGACAACAAAAAAATATCGTTAAAACTTCTCATTTCCATAATAGTCAGAAAAAACTCATAATCTTGATTAAGATATGAGATGGAATCAGGTGGAAGCACATATTGATGATTTAAGTTCCTTGCTTCCATATTACGGATAAATTTGGTGAGTGATTACCAGGGAGGTCAATGTATGTTAACTAAACTCAGCCATTGACTTTCTGACCCTCAAGCAGCCTGCCCAGCTCTTTTTTTTTTGTTTCTTAATTTTAATTTTTCTTCCCCCCCTCCCCTTGATACTGATTAAAAATCTGTAGGACAGCACAGACCACATCATCATGTTCTCTTGGAAGCATTATCTGCTTGAAAAATAACCCTACACTTTCTTAGCTTGGGTGTGCTATTTGTCATATCAATCAGCAAATTTTAGTACATTCACTTCTTAGAGAGAACTGGATACCTTGAGGAGGACTCAGGTGAAGCCAATTAATCTTTCTCACTCTTGAACAAAAGTCGTGAATGGCTTCTACTAGCACAGTAATAATAGATACTTCTCTTCCTTTTCTCTTTGAAAGATGCAATAGTGCAAATGAACCTAAAGAAATCAGCGCAGGCTGTATTAATTCCAGCCTGTTTGTGATCAAACATCAGCAGTCTGCTAGTGTAATCTGGCAAACACCTACTATGGCTCTGCAACCACAAGCAGATGTTTTCAAGGGATCCTCTTGGATGTGTTGCCCGACGTGGCTGCATACACTGCAGTGAGCTACAGCTAGGGTCAGCCAAATAAAAACAATGAAGTTTGTTCGCCATTGGGAAATCAGCCCTGACTTCAATTCCATGTGTTTAAATGATTTTTAAGTCAAAACACCATCACTGCCAGGGGGTCCCATCTTTCAGGCAATAGGGAGATACACACAAGCACAAGAACCCCAGATGCTTTTATCTTAAACAGCAGCCTAAATAATAGGATTTACTATATGCCTGATTTTTAACTTTATATAATTCAAATGTGTCAGATTTCCACACTGTATCATGTAGTTACTTTCTGCTAATTACGTACTATCTCACTCCGATGTCACTTTCTTAAATCACTAGCCACCTCTTACATTTTAACCCAAAATACCTGCAAAGTGATGTCCTGGCAGTTGTTTAGCTGCATGCAATTATCTTTCGCTGTTGGCTTTTCTCTTTTAGTGTCTCTTAACTGTTCAAAACCTGTTCATGTGAAGTTAAAGAGAGCAAATGTGTGATATCTGTCCTTGTTCCTGACTGATGCATGAGAACCCTCTCTAGCTGCTAAGTGGGAGATTGTTCTGCGGTAAGCACAACTAAATACATCATGGTAGGCTCAATATACTGACTTCATGTGGGGAGAGTGAACTAAAGCGTATGGATTTATTTTTGTTTATTTCTAGGAGTTTAAAAATAATCCTTAATTTCACAAATGCTTGATTTAATCAAGCATGATAATGTGTTTTCTACTTTAAAAAAGTAAATTTCAAAACATTGGTAAGGATTTTTTTTGTGGCTTACATAAAAATATAATCAGGAGTTACCATTGCTAAGTAAATATCACACATATTAAGCCTGGAAACTAAATTCTGGTACTTTGCTTATAGTTTGCCTTGAGTTTCGTGAGCTACATATGCATATATGTGGGTGACAGAGATGAAGATTTGCTAGCTACTCAAAGCATGAATTAGCTGTCTCAACGAAAATAAAACTACGAAACAAACAAACCAACCCCAAAAATACCCTACAAACAAAAACCACACACAAAATAAACCCCACAAAAACAAAACAAAGAAAGAAAACCAATCGCAACCCTGCAATCTGTAATGAACTGGATACAAAGATCAGGTACGTTTAGCTGGCAGTTCCTGTGGTTCAGCAGCTAGAAAAGGGTGTCAGGAGGAGTTGTGTGAATCACTGTCTCCACCTAGTGCTGGCTGCAAGAAATTAGACTTGTAAACCCTCAAAGGAAGACGACACTACAAACATATGAGATTCTATAATGATATGCATTTTTTTTGCATATATAGTTACTATAATTGTAGTCATCAATCCATTGTAGTTTAAAATATATCACCTTTTCAGTTGTAATACACGAGGTTTATAAATTGCCTATAAAAATTCACCAGGTGTTGAAATTTGCCAGCCTCGTGGGGTTTTTTGCAAAGACCTTTTGTTATAAACTGTGTTTATTAATAATAATACAGAAAACTTGGCAGAAACTTCACAGAACAATGAAGTACAGTCATTGCTATTGAGCATCTTGTTTAAAGGCCTTTTTTAGTACTATTAGTAACAGAACAAATCTAAAGATAAGGACTAATTTCCAGCTGGCAAGGTATACACATTAAAAACTGGCCAATACATTGTAGGCAGTGCTCTGAGTCAGGAGAAAAGAGACGGGGGCAGCGCACAACTTGGTTCAAGGAGTTGAAACTGACACAATTACACTACAACAGCTTCCTAACAGTGAAACAAATATATTCTATTTAGAGTAAGAGAGGACTGGGAGCTGCTCTAAAATGTTATAGTGCTATAAAAACCTCAAAACCTGACTGAACTACTTGGGTTTTTTTGGTGGGTATATTGTAATTTATATTTTTTTTCAATTGTGAAAATCACAACAATAAGCAAAATTCACCATTGTAATTTTAATCTAACCCACTTTTATCTCTTTGAATAATTTTAAACCCATTTTTTTCTGATTATGAATACTAAGTGATTTATCTGGTCTTGCTCAAATTAGATACTGGCACAACTCACCGGTTTTGTAGGACATCTTCTAAACTTGTGTATGATCAATTTACATTCAAGATAAAGATTATAAATCTTTGCTTTGAGCTACACTAGGTAGGTTAAATAAGGCAAGACGAGAACAGTAATGAATTGCTTTTACTCATTTAAATCAGACTTTAAGAATCATTTATATCAAGTTTTACTACTTACTATACAAAACATATGTATTAAGTGGAAAGATTTTTGTCCTTATCCAGATATTGGAGACAAAAAATGGGGGTAACTGTTTTATCGACTCTGAGCTGTGACCATCAGGAATGTGGAACATAAACCTCTGAGTGTTGTGTGATGTACTTTCCTGTATCTTCCACCTGAGGACAAATAGGACGGTAAAAACAATTAGCTATTAAAATGAACATAAACTAAAACTTGACATTATAGTTTCAAATAATTAAAATAATTTTCAAGGTGAATTGAAATTGTCAGGTTTCACTATACCGTCATGCGGACCTTTGGATTTCTCCAAGACATGAGCACTAGTGCTGTCAGGTGATGCTACATGGGTCAGTCTTCACTTTGGGCCAAGGGTGCAGGTGTTTAGTCCTATTGCAATTCGTGCACATCTCCTGGAATGAGACAAGTAGGTCAGAGACACTTATATTCATCTTTCTGGGATTTGAAGAAAGTACAAATTATTTTCCACAGTCTGTTTGGGTTAATAAACACATGACAAAAGGAAATAGTCTCAAGTTGCAGCAGGGAAGGTTCAGATTGGATAGAGGGAAAAAGATTCTTCGTGGAAAGTGCTGTCAGGCATTGGAACAGGCTGCCCAGGGAAGTGGTGGAGTCACCATCCCTGGAGGGGTTTGAAAGACACATAGATGAGGTTCTTGGTGATGTCATTTAGTGCCAGTGTTAGTTTAAGGGTTGGACTCGATGGTCTTGAGGGTCTCTTCCAACCAAAATGATTCTGTGATTCTATCCTATGATTCTATGACTGTTTTCTAGCCATGTTTGTGACCACTGCTTCCTACAGTAAGTACGTACAACATCGAAATTTGGGCAACATCCTGCAAACCAACTCAGCTAACACCTAGCTCTCTGCCTTTATGTGTATTGGAAACAAAGGTATAAATTAAAATTCCCCAGCAGCATTTAGACTGTGCCTTTCATTGCTGTGGCCTGGGTGTCAGAGTTGCTCATCTACCCATCCAACCTAGTATATACGACTATTTCTTTTGCACTTTGTGACCAAAGTTCTCAAATGTTCCTAAACCAAAAGTAGTAGCTTGTGTCTAGTGTAATAAGGGTGTGTAAGAAGAAAAAAGAATGAGTAATTGTTTTACCAGTTTGTTCTACCAGGGACTTCCTAGCTCATGATGGTAACATAGGCAAGAATAGTTTCTAAGAAAACTTCAAGGAATGAGTGTCTCAAACAGTTTTCCAAATCACTCCTTCAGGAATGGACTCCTTTCTAGGGAGAAAAATTTAGTGATGCAGTTGGTGATCTGGGTCCTCTTGTCCATCCACACCAGAACTCAGTGGGATGTTGTACAGACTTTTAGACTTTTTTCTTTTTTAATGTTTATATGTCTAATTCTCATTTATTGCAATGGATTAATCTTTAAAAGTCAAGGTATAAATCAATCAATTGAAGCAATACATCCACATGAAGACGTCAGTATGCAGTGTTTGTAAGCTCACATAGATCCGTTTCATGTCTGTCACACTACAGCCTGCAGTATGATAGTGTGCGCTGGATGCATTGCTAGCAAGAGCCGCCAGATAGCTAAAGTAACTTGAATATATCCACTGTACACACAAAAAAGTCTGACAGGCTGCATTTCAGTGGCCCTTCTGTAGGCATTTTTTTTGGTGTTGCTGCAAAACTTTATTTTAAAATAGAGTCAATTTACTGACTCTGTTTTATCTTATTTGGCTCTAATGCCAGCAACATTCAAATTGCTAAGGAGAATTAAACTACAGTGACTTTTAGTTGCATTTATTTCAAGTGAATTTCTTCTGAGGATTAGATTATTTTGTTCAGTTGTTGACTTCCATTTCATGCCAAAGTAGAAAACTTCTTCCTAATTTTGCAAACACATTTGATCAAATTTGATAAATTCAACACAAAATTATTAGTATAGCTAACCTCACATTTTCTCAATTATTTCTTTTTATTTCCAAAACAGATTTTTTTTTTACATTTCTAGAAGTAGAATTGTCCTAGTTCCAGTCACTCTGACCTGAAGTCAAGTGTGAAGATAAAAACAAACAAAATAAAGCCGAATGAAATCTCGATCTGTTTTGCTAAGCCTAAATTAAAGAAATAAAATATATCAACAAAAACTTGCTTATTTTTTGTGCCTAAATTGCACAGAAGCTCTAGCAGCTTCTTAGTAGAGAGCAGCATCTTTCAGGTGTTCTGTCTTGTCTGCACTGTTGCAATCTTCTTTTGTGAGGTTTTGTGAACATCCCTTGAAATACGTGTGGAAGTTTTACCTGGACATCTCCTTAAGCATGTAATGCAGACTTCAAGCATCAGAATCCAGACTTTCAACTTGCCTACCTGTAGTTTCACAAGAAATCTGATAAAAGAATGAAAGAAATCTTAATAATAATTTTCTGTTGTAATTTTCTAAGACTTAACTATGTTTTCAGATGACTGGAAGGGGAGAAGCATGAAGGGACAATGAAACCTGGCCAGCGGACACATTCCAAAGCAGAGAATCCCTCATGGAACAAGGTAACATACATGTTGCCCATCATTCCAACACAGTCATTGCAGCACAAGAAGAAATAGCATTTATGGTAGTTTGTTTAGTTTATACTAAATCTAACAAAGCAGAATAGGTTTAATTTGCTGTTCAGACATACCATGTAAAGGTGGCCATTTGAAAATGAATAAATGAAAATAGTTTGTGGTTTTGATAAACCACAAGAAGTTTAATTAAGCTTTGGAATTTGCTCTGTTGACCTTTAATGCTGAAACACCAAGTTTTCAGAGACTGCTGTTTCCCTAACAGTATCATACTGAGTGTTTAACTTTTTAGAGAAACCTTTTTTTACATTGTTTATTTCATCAATGTTCATCTGTAAATCAGATAAAGTCACCAATAAGAAATACCTCATTAGCACTGGATGAACTTGGCCCACTGATATCCTTCTACACCTTTAGTACTTATTTGCATTTAACAACTTGATATGTTCTGTTTGGTTGGTTGGTTGTTTTTAAATATACCCAGCAATCTGAAATTACAGCAACAGCAGTTTTATTGCTTGAATACAGCTCCATTTTTAGTCACATTTGACATACTTGTTGCAATTAGCAACTACTAAGTACAACTTGGAGTGTTTTAGGCTGACGTAACTGAACTCTAAGTGATGAAGTTTTACAACTGTATTAAATCTAGGCTTGTCAGATCTGCTTTGCTCAATAAAATAATTAATTGGCAATTGAGTCAAAAGTTGTCTGCTTGACTAGGTGACTTATCTGTCAGGCTGTGTAATTTTAGTAGCCTCCACAAACCAATATATCTTCTCAAATAGAAGTAAAAAAAATTACACGAGGGGAAGGAAAAGAGATGGCAATAATTTATGTACGCTCAACACTCATTGAAGAAGGGGGAAAATGCCAGTCATATCAAAAAAACTGTTTAAAATAATTGGATGCATTTCTAGTAGTACTTTCCACTAGGGATGTTCTCCAGTCACCTCTGATCATAAAATCAGAAGGCAAAGTATTCTGCAAGACAGTATAACCCTAATCCTGAAAAGTCTTGGTTATGCTTCATTTCTGCAAGCCGAGGGAACTCTTCACGTTAGTGAAGTTTAAAGGGCGTTTTCTATATTTGCAGAATGAAGGTCATACATAAGATGTAATAGATCCTCTGGAACACTTATTTTGAAACTTCAGATGATTTTGCTTATCCAAGATGGAGAAGCTAGAAATATCTTTCTTTGTCTGTCAGCCTATGTGTTCTTGTATATTGGATGTCACTGTTCTGTATAAACATTTACTATGTACTTGTGTGAGGTTAATTTTAAATACACACAGTGTTTTCTGCAACACACTAATAAGTCAAAGCAGAAATTGAGGAGGTTTGTTGGAGCAAATGTATCAAATTCAAGTCACGTTCTGCTCTTTCAATGAAAGCATTTTCACTAGCCACTTGAAGTACTGCTCATTCTTAATAGCCCATTCACTATAGAAGTCCCCAGTCAAGAAACCTTATTGCTTTATACCTTTGAAACTGCAAGTTTGATGTAACGGAGATAGCTTTTGCTTTTGTCTCTATCAGCTGCTATTGGTTGAGATATCACAAATGTGTTAAAAAGATAATGAGGAGACATTAATTCATTTTAATAGAGGTATAATATTAATTTATTTGAACATGGTTATCTTTAACTTGAGTACGTATTCAACTTGAATAACATCAGTTATCCATAATTTAATCAGAAAATTACACCAAAAACCACAGTACAAAAGTCACCACTTTTTATTATGTAATTAATTCATTTCTTAGTTCAGACAGACATTGAAAATTACTGTGGTGGTGTTGAGAGTTCTGGCTCGATATACACAATATTTTAACCTATGGCACTCCCTGTGAAAATGCTCTTAGAAGGTGCCTGTTGGTTGGACAGGGACTGGGATCCCAACATTGACAACAGGTTGGAACCGCTGGCTCAAAAATTAGTGTTTTTCTCATTTCTAGCTTTTGGACAAATAGGTGCTCGTGTTTAGCCGTCTTGGTCAAAACTAAGATGACGTGTTTGTCATTGTATTGGTGGGCCTGAAAAGATTAAAAAGGATTAAATAGAAGCTCATATGATGGGTTTATGAAGATCAAGTTTTAATCTTAATAAAGATGGGTTTGCAATATAGAAACATGTGATTTATTGAAATAACTGTGTTTGTTGGAAATTACCTTATTCTGTAGTAACTATCACACTGAGAAGTGATTTAATGATGACCATGAGGGCTGTCCTGTCAAAGGTTTTTCAACCAGCCATTTAAAACACACATCAACTCTTAAACAGTTATTTAAATACCTCTCAGTAAAATATTGAAAATATTTGATCCACTATATATATAATATATTTAATGAAGTTGATAAACCCCACACATCTTACATTGTAATTTTATGTGAAAAAGTATAACACATATGCCATGAAAAACTTGGATGAAAGAATAAGTTAAATATATTGTTTCTTATATTGTTAGCAGGGATGTTACCTTTTGACCTTCCTTTTGAGATTTTTTTAGAACATTTGATGCTTCTGATTATAGTTTAATATTACTTTTTTCACATTGATTAAATACACTTCATACATCACTGAACAATGAGTAACATTCAAATAAGGCTGTCCACTGAACTGTCTGCAAAAATGATAAAGTAAAAAATTAATCTCCGAAGTAAAGTCAAGCCTGAAATTGAAATCTTTGACGCATACATTTCATAATTAGTTCATTCTGTTATATCTAAAATGCAAATATAGTGCTCTTAAAATAATTCGGATCTTCTTTCATGGAACATTAATGAATTGTTTTAGCTTCTGCACCTCTGACTTCGACAGACTTTGACTTTGTTGTAGTTTTCTTTCCCAAGTTGTTGAATTTTCTGTGAGGCTACTTAAATTACTCTTCCTTATCTCCTGGGTTGCTCTAACATTTATTTCAGTCAGTGGATCCACCTATGTGTCAAGAGAAAAGAATTTCACAAAATATGTGCAAAATCAAGGATCATAGTTGAAACAATGTAAGGATATAGTTGGAAAAAGTCCCCCATTGCTCTGTCATCAGCCACTTCTGTGACTATTTTTAATGGTCCAACTCTGTAGGAGTATTATTTAAACTTGAGCAGTGAAATTATCCTGTCATAGTGGAGTGCTGTTGTTTTGGGTTATTAGGTGTTTTGTTTGGTTTGGGATTTTTGGTTGGTTATTTATTTTGCATGTGTGTGGAGGGGGATTGTTTTGTTTTGTGTTTACATATGTTAGCTTGGGTCATTTTCCTCAAACAATTTACTTGGTGACCACAGCAGCATTAAGCAGGTCAAAGCAAGAGTTTACTAATGGGCAGCAATGTTGTTGACACACCACATGTCACCAGAAACCTTCTGGAGGGTACAATGCTCTACTTGCATTCACATGGCAATGATATTCAGTGATAACATAAAAAAAAGGACAGAGCTGCCGTCCTATGGCTTTTCTAAGCTTAATTTTTGTGAAGATTTTCAAGATCAGATTTTGAATTTATGTCCCTGAATCTCACTTAAATGTCTAAATCATCCTCTAGATTGGGCTGAGTTCCTGTTTTATGTGAAAGTGCTCATGAGTTACCAGGCTAAATGCCTAAAATATGTTGGGAACTGAAGAGTTAAGTCACAGGTAATAGCTGTGTTAAAATAAGCAGCAGATAGTAATGCTCCTTGTCACTTCTAAGACAATAAATTGTTACATTCCAGGGTGAAAACACTGGAATAAATGACCCAGCTTTACTGATGAGCTGAAGGAAAACGCATCTTGTATTATAGCCCAAAGCACATGGCCTTCTACACCATTCACAAGTAAGTTTTTTGTTAGAGTTCAGTTTACGAATAAGGAAAATCTTCATTTCATAACGTGATCTAAGCAAGAAAAATGATTACAAAGGAGGAATATTTAATGCTTATGAAAGATCAACAGTCTCCTGTATTCTGAGAAAACATATAGATAAGCTGATCAAAACAGAAAGCCAGAAGACTGAATTCCACTCAGCTACAGTACAAATGTGCTCTCTTACTTTCCACATCTGATCCTTATTTACGCTTGTATAAAATGAGCATTTATTCACAGATATTTTCCTGCAACTTAACAAAATAGTGTTCAAGATCATGATGGAAAGCTCTGCACAGCAGGTGGTATAAAAGTGATGTTCTTTTAGATGTATGTGTAGCTCCTAAAATGACAGCAGGAGAAAAGGTAAGGATGTCAACAGAGTAAAGGCACAGCGGAAAATCAGACTGAAAGTACTTATCAGAGATGGGTAAAATAGATTCAGATCTCACTTATGATGTACACCTTGAATAGTCCTGTAATTTTGCTGGTATCTATGTCTCAGTATTCATGTCTGGGGTTTAGGATATAGACAGGGGAAAAACATGTTCAACCATAATGGTGCCATAGAAGTCCTGAAAGAATTCTGGAGAATGTAAAGTTGGGATAAATGTTCAAAATTATTGTATTTCCTTCGAAAACCGAGGCTGTTACTGATTTTTATACAATAACACAAGTACATTTTAGTCAATGCTTTAGCAGTGCTGTGTAACTAACCCTTTACAATGGTAAAAAATAGGCAATGGTATCTATCTTAGCATTCATAGCTAGTTGTAGAAGTAAAAGGCAAGAACTGCTGGAGCCAAGATTTCTGTGGACAGATGTTCTACTACTTTGGGAGAAGAAAAGGATTAAATAAGGAGCTGGAGAAAGAAACAGAAGAAAAAAGTGACAATATGGAAAACTACTTAGAACATTATTTGTAAGTAATCTGGAACTGTCGTACTAGTAGCTGTGATCCACCACTTTTAGCATAACAGAGATAGATATATAAAATTCTTTAAAGACAGTTACATATAGATTACAAACTATTGTGGTATTTCTACAGGACTATCCACGAAAACGAGCTTTAATCTAATGAGGTTAATCTTCCTAGACCACTTCTGTGGTTAATACAAGAATTCAGTGCCCAATGGACAATTAATCATAAGAAGCCCATTTTTTCTGCTTGTAGATGAGCCTTTGTAAACTCAGCCTTGTGGACGCTTATGAGACTGTGCTGCCTGTATTTTTAAACAAGGCATTTCATTTGTACCTTTTGGAAATAACACATTATTAACAAAAAAAAAAACCCCAAGACCAGCCTTACATCAGTGTTGAACTCTTTGTAGATCTTCTATACTAATGGTTGCACATGCAAAGTGATAACATTTGTCAAATTCTCAAGAAGTTATAGACCAAAACAAGAGGGAAGGAAATGAGGCATGGTATGGAATCATGAAGTAACAGAAGACTAAGAAAGAATAGGAAGGATGTGGATCAGGAAGTTGGAGACAGTTAATCAGTAACTAAGAACCAGAATAAGATTTTAAAAATTCTTTTGAGAGAATGGGTTAAATTTGAACTGATCACAGATTTTTGCTTTCGTCTTGTGATGTTTGCACCGTTTCCTGTGCCCTCAGATGTGTATCAGTAAGAATTCAAAAGCAAAAGTTTGAATTTAGACGAGTTTGATAGAACCACATTCCACCTAAAAGAAAGCAAATTTCTCTAACCCTCTATAACTTCATGTATTATTTGTATTCTGACTTTTATTGGTAAAACAAGAATAAGGTATGATTTGACCTAAGAAATTAGACGTTTGCAAGCTAATTGGAATAAACTGTGGATAAAGCAGACAATTGTAGATGCCATACATCTTATTTGGGGTTGAAGGAATTTTTGTTTGCATTGACTTTCTCACTTTCTCATTTTATTTTCTTACCCATTAAAAGACTATCTTCTGACCCTGAGTATCTGAGAAAAAAGAAACAGGAAAATTTTAAGATATGAAAATGTAAAAGCCTTTCTTAGATATTATGTATTTGAAATTTAGAATGTGTGTGTGTTAGAATAAGACTGTCATTGTTCCCAGGTTCTTCTGTATTGCAAATTTTAAACTGTTCCCACAATAATCACCTCAGGCCATTTGTTTCATTATAGTATCAAGGTAAGAGTCAAGGGTTTTTAAGTAACACTGACAGCACTAAATGCAGCTGGGTGGTTGGCCACCCCAGCGGTTAATCTCTAATAATTAAAGAAATCACCCCTTGCTCAATGACAGAATGCCCATAAATGCTTATACAACCCCATTATTGAAAAAGAAAAGTATTATGCTTGTTTCAACATTTTACCATGTAAGTTCATTGAAATTCATTAATCTACTCTAGTGTGAAACAGCTTTTTCTGGAAACAATTGAATTCTAAAACAGCAGAGGTAGGCAGAGGGCAATGTACTTGCTTGAACAGCAACTATAGAAAGAAGCTGCACTTACTGCAGGGAGCAACAGATGGCGATATTTTCCTGTATGTTAAGAGTTGAATACGGTATTTCACTCCAAAAGTTGTAAATCAAATATTGACAGTTATTGAAATCCAGCACAAAAATAGTTTTTCAGAAACTGAGTTCATATGTCACTTCTGGATAAATGTTAATTTTAGAAGCAGATTACACTGTAAAAAATAATAACAACACAACAAATAACTTCTCTTACATATCCAGATTTTGAATATAAAAATATCCTAAAGTCTTTCCCTGCTAAAGGTCGCTCTCTGAGCTTAATTACTGCACGGCCTTTGAGCACAGAAGATGATACAATGTGAGAGAGGACCAGGAAAGAGATGCTCCCCAGGGAACATTGTTAACACCAGGTATTTTACCTGTTTAGAAAAGATGCAGAACCCAGGTCTGTGAAAGGTGAAGGGGCTAATTTTGCTACTTGCTGAAAAAGACTCCATAAATTTCCTGTGCAGCAACAGGACATGTACTTGGCCTTTGCATGTGAATGTGAGGAGGTGGCTCATAGCAAAACGAAAGAGCTCGTCCTGCTTGCCAAGCCCTTGAGTGCCCGGAGACACACACGGGAGCTACGGGACCGTGACTGCGTCCAATATTCACTGGTGGGTGCCCATGGGAACTGCTGTAATTTCTGCTGGCTTGCCCATAAAGCAGACCGATTCCCAATCAATCTTTTAGCCAGTTTTTCTCTAGTATTTAAAGTTAATAAAAAGTGAGTTTTTCCTGTCTCTTACATAGAGAGGATAGTAAATCATAAGTGGGACTGTTAACTGCTCCGCAGCCAAATTCCTGCCACATCAGAAACTATGCTGGGTTCTAGTTCCTAGAAAGAAGTATTAGTGTGTTAACATACTGCTACTGGATTGAAAAATAATAATAATAAAAAAATTATATATATATATATATAAATACACACACACAAAAATGAAATCATGACTATGCTACAGAGAACAAAATCCCTGCCATTCACTGTAGAAGACATTTCACAGCTTTGTCTAAGATATGGATATACCTTTTTTTTTAATTTTTATTTTTTAAACAAATTACATATGAAGTCAAACCATAAAGGAGATTCTTGCAATTTTAAATATTAAGACTCCTGGTAAAAAATGCTGGTGAATTTGGTGGTAAAGGTGGATCCTCAAAAGACAAAAAGAATCATTTGAGGATGATGATCTGCTAAAAATCACAAGACAATGATTTATTTATTTTTTTTTTAATATTTTCCCAGCCAGTTCCCCTTCCTCTGCTTTTTTTTTTTTTTTTTTTTTTTTTTTTAAACCCAACCTTCCAATTCTATCTCCACAAGTCTACCACAAGAATTTACTTTTCTATTTTAGTTGTCATAACGAAGTTAGAAACCTGGGCCATAAAAAGTAGACTCTGAAGACTAATGTTTGTGTATAACGCTCAGTATTTTAAATTCACAGAGCATTTTATCAATGTGAAATTCAGCTGTTTGTTCAGACCTCAAACACAGCTGTCTGTAGGGTTTAAGAAAGTGCAACCCAGCAGTTTGAGTTTGGAGACCAGCACATTATAAACCAGGCTTTCCCAGGCCCTGATTTTGGGAGTGTGGGACTCTGACCTGGATGTTGGGAGGTTACATTATAGGAAAGTCACTGTATGATAGAGATCTCACTGTCTGGGGAAAGGGAATGAAAACTGACAGTGTCATGCATGCTCATGTCTTCATCATTGTGATGAACGCAAACTCTTTTTATTATTTCTTAGAAAATATATGTAACTTTGTAGATGGTTCTCTGCTTTATTGTGTTTGAGAAATAATTGCATTTAGTGCTTTAATGGGGCCTCAATATTCTTCTGTCATTTCCTTTATTAGCCACTATTTCCTGCCAAGAATCCCACAAATGAATGTGAAGAAAGTTAATGAGCTAGTCTAATGATGGATTGCTTTCAAGACTGATCTCAAGGAACTTTCTTCCCATCCAGTGCATGTATCATCGTCATTCAGTAGTGAACTGTTGGACAGATAGGTGAAGTGCTCTTTGCTTTAAAGCCTTCTCAACATGAGGAACGATCTTAGGACCACAAAATCATCAAATAAAAATACTGTGCTGTTATGCAGGCTCAGATTAGTATTAATATAATAAACCCAGACACTCTGTCCTTCAAAAACAGAGAGAAAACATTAGCATGTGTGCATCATTTACCTTTAATACCAGAGACACACTGAACACGCTCAAAATGCCAACATTTTTATAGATTGCTGTGCAGTTTACTACTCTTTTTTCCTTTAAGAGATGAAACACAGCAGCAGCCTGACAGAAAATACATTAAACCAGTCAGAGGACCCATGAAGAGAGAAACTCCATCTTTCTGCAGTAACGACAGAAATTCAAAGTAGGCTTCTTGAACAAAGGAAAGTGTCTGACTCCCACAGCAGCATTCCCTTTGCATCTCCTGTAAATCAAAATGAGTCCACAATACTGAAGATTTATATACCCACGACTATATTTTAAACTTCTTCTATACATTTCTGACAAATTTTTCATTGTATCTCAACTTGTGCAACCATTTTGCATGAAAACTAAAATCCAAAGAAAACTCAGCAGAGTTCACGTATTTTAGTAGTCACAAATTGATTGTAATAAGAAAAGGTTTTAGCTTTCCTGAACCCCTTTTGATTATTTTCATCTCAAAAATAGAACCACACACAGGGAACTGCTGCAGAGAGTCCAGCGCAGGGCAACAGAGATGATGGAGTGGAGCATCTCCCGTGTGAGGAAAGGCTGAGGGAGCTGGGGCTCTTGAGCTTGGAGAAGAGGAGACTGAGGGGTGACCTCATTAATGTTTACAGATATATAAAGGGTGAGTGTCAGGAGGATGGAGCCAGGCTCTTCTCGGTGACAACCAATGGTAGGACAAGGTGTAATGGGTACAAACTGGAACACAAAAGGTTCCACTTAAATTTGAGAAGAAACTTCTTCTCAGTGAGGGTAACAGACACTGGCCCAGGCTGCCCAGGGAGGTTGTGGAGTCTCCTTCTCTGCAGACATTCAAACCCACCTGGACGCTTTCCTGTGTAACCTCATCTGGGTGTTCCTGCTCCGGCAGGGGGATTGGACTGGATGAGCTTTTGAGGACCCTTCCAATCCCTGACGTTCTGTGATTCTGTGCTTTGTTTTTCTTGTGTAGGATCCAACATACTTTTTTTCCCTCATAAAATCTTTTTTTTCAGAGACAATACTCTATGGTTGTTATTACTGAAATACTTAGTTTGAGCTGGCTACGACTCTATGTGTTGTATGAACTGCATCACTGTGGAATTGCTGCTGCAATTACACTGGAGGTACAGTTCAAGTTCCACAAGGCAAGCTTTCATTGTGTTGTAGAACACCTTTTGAAGGTGTTGATGTTGCTTTAATGTTATTCTTTATCCATGCTTGAGAAGTTGTTTCTGATTAAAATATGTACTGGTAGACTCTAGAACCATTCCAGAAATTATTCTAGAAACTAATCTAGTGGACATCTAAAGCTTCAGTATAGGACTAAACTGTCACTGGCTGATTAGCTTGGTAGGGTCTTACTGATTGTTTTATTCAGGAAAAGCACCTGAAACCTTTCTCCTCTGGCTTTGCAACCATTTTTCGGGGCCAAGCGCATATTACCCGGCTGAGTGCAAAGGCTGACAAGTTTTCTTAGTGAAGGGACAGACTGTTCTGAGAGATGCCAGCTTGAAAAGGTAAGTAACTTTAAAGGGTTAATTAACACAAAGTGTACTAACAAAGCATGGATTACTGGATAAATCCGAAACTCTGCTCTTCTACTGCAGGATATATTGTGACACTAAAAACAACTGAAAATATGAAAAGAAAAAAATTGCCAGAATTTAACTTTTCTTCAACAACAACCCTTGATGGTGTCATGGGCTGTAAATGAGCAATATAAACAACCAGGAAAGGAGTATGAAGGAAGAGCTAGAATCTGGAACATAGCTGAACGAATGACTAATGGACACTGCAGGTAATGAGACAACCTTTAAAAGTCTTAGTTAACTGGTTTTTTTTTTGTGGGATTATGTGTATATGTTTTTTCATACAGGTACAGCATTTTGCTACAGAGGTAAAAGACCCTTTCTGAATAAATGCTTTAAACTATCTTTAGAAATCCTTTACTCTTTCACTTTCTTACAGAAAAACAAACACTATTAGAAAAAAAATATTAACATTGCAAAAAACATAGTGATAATTTTTGGGTTTTATTAGCCTCTTTTTAGTTTAATCTTGCCTCAAAAAATAGCTTTTTTGGACTAAGTATGATTTACATTACAGATTGATATTACTTTGAAAAGATTGTGAAAAGTTGGAGGGAATACACCTATAAGGCTAGAAGTCTACATCATCCAGAGTAATGATGTGCCTAATTTGAGACCATAATTAATGTCACTGTAGGTACAAATTATACTAGTTGCTACCTAACTGACCATTACTTTTACAAATTTTTAATCTATGTAAACAACTGCAGTTATTGCACCAGTTAATTAAATGCTATTGAAAATCAGACTTGGTGTAAAGGTTATATTAAGTAAATATCAGACTACTTAAAATTATTAATTGATCAGTATTGTATGCAAAATGATTTACATTTCAGAGTAAGCTTTTGAAGTATCTTTATGATATCACTGTTAATCATTTTTATTGCTGCTTTGATGCATCTGTGAGTATGTGAAGATTGATTGTTCTTAATACCTTTAAAATAATTGGGAGAAAAAAAGGACTATTAGGATTGCAAATCAATTTTATATGCTAGTCAATCAAGAAAGTAAGAAAAAAGAAATAAAGGTTTGAAATTAACTCAAAGGTATAACAAACATTAGAAGTGTCAAAGAATTTCACGTTAAATTCACAATTATATTTTTATATTGTGAGTTATTAGATGAATATCAGTCATGTAAATTCAGATAAGAATTACAACCATTCCAAAATATCATTTGCTTTATTGAAAGTTTTAAAATTTAAGTCATGCAATCAATGCTGGGAATTAGATACCACAAACAGGTGGCTCCTTGCTTCACACAATACCAATTAATTAATTCATTATGTTTAAGGCAACATGAACAGACATTATAGGAGAGGAGAGACCAGAAATTAAGTTTTGCTAAATACATAACTAATATGCAAAAGAAGAATAGCACTTTTGGGGTTAATGTCTCTTTGTCTTCATTAGTTTTAAATGTGTAATAGCCTGTTTTCACAGAGTGATGAGGTTTCTCATCAATTGTATTGTAGTTTATAATAGAAGAGGCTCCTGAGAGGGAGACAAGCAGAATGAGGCCCCTTGACTTCTTTAATGACTCTTAACAGCCAAACTACAATGTAAAATAGAGGATGCAAACACCTACGCTGTTTTTGAATAAAAGTAATATGGTTGATTTCTCTTGTGCTCAACTCTGCTGTCCATTTGTGAAAAGTCTGCGCATAACTAGGACTCACGAGGTTTGACCTGGAGATCAGATGTTATCTCAGGACTGAAAAGGCTGGTGGGGAAATTACTTCCATGTGCATTTGAAGCCTAATTTTAGGGACTTGGGTTAAAACATCACTCTAAAAGATAAAAACTGAATTAAATCAAGGACTACAGACTGATGTACCCAGTGAAAAGCACATCATTTTCTTGGTTTATGGGTGACTTTCTTGGTTTTCTGTTCCTTCTCTTTTCAATCACCTTTTATGCATCAGAACAAATATCATGATATCGTTCACAATTTCTGTCGAAGTGCTGTGACAGCTGCACACTTGATTTCTTCCTGTAACTCTGAAAATCTCCACCAACACTTATTTTTCAGCCCACAAGGTGATTTCTGCTTCACAGTGATTAGTTCCATGCTTACCTCATTAATATATATATATATATATATATATATATTTTCTTTTCCTTCCTCTTCCAGTTCTTAACCAATATTCATTCATCCTTTGTCCATCTTCAGGCAGCCTTTACCTTGTTGCAGCTGTATTCTCACCCTCAGATAATCAACACCGTTTACCTCTCGTAAAAATGATAAAGCTCAATGAAAGGTAATAATAAAGGGATAATTGCATGGTAGTTATCACTCTGTAGGTATAACTAGTAACAGTAGGGATTCCCAACATATCAGCTGAAAACTGTCAATGTCATTTCTTTTTTCATGCTTTTGCTAGCAAAACTGTATCGATGGACTAAGAATGTATACAACTAACTTTAATGAGTGGCATAAATGCTGGCATGCTGCTTGGAGAATTAATAGATGGCAAAGAAGATAAAACATGTATCTCTTTCTCAAAGCTATGATGTTGGAAAGAATTGTGATTCACTCTATAGAAAATAAATAAAGAGAGAAATCTAAAAAGGGAAAGTCAAAATGAGGAAGAAAACCACTTTAAAAACCAGAAAAAACCATCTTTTTTAAATTTTAAAATGTTCAGAAGTTTTTCTGGTGTTGTTGTGCTATATAAAATGAACGTAAACACCATTTGGTATTGCTTCAAACAACAACGGCAGTGGAATTTTCAAATTGTGAATTTAACATCTTGTGTACTTTGACTGTTTTTAAGTGTTATTCTGTGTATTAGTAGGGGAACGATCCTACCAATACATAAACAGTATATTTTTCCAGCTTTTTGATAGCAGCGAAAATTTTTCTGCTTGTGTTTCAAATGCAAATTTTGTCACTTTCTAGAAGAAATTTGAGACTCCTTAATACTGCTTATTAAATTTTGAATTCTAGTTAATTAATAGTGTGTGACTTGGTTACTGGTAAGAGTCTCTGTTCTTTTTACCTTGTTGTAGAAAAATGGACAGAAGTTTAAAATGTGGACATATACTGACTCAGGATTTTCTCTTCAAGCATCTTATCAGACCTATCCAAGCTACAGTTTAAGAATACAATTCTAACATTAACCAAATCCTGGAATTGTGTGCAGAAGAGATTGTTTTGGCCCAAAGACCTATAATCATTCACTTTACCAGATAAAACTGCCCACGTGCTAAGTGCCAGCTATGCTGAGGCAAACTTCAGAGGGAACCAGCCATCCAGTGAGACCTGGACAGGCTGGAGAGTTGGGCAGGGAAAAATGTAATGAAATATAACAAGGGCAAGGGCAAGTCTTGCATCTGGGTAGGAACAACCCCAGGTTCCAGTATAAGTTGGGGAACAACCTGTTAGAGAGCAGTGTAGGGGAAAGGGACCTGGGAGTCCTGGTGGACAGCAGAATGAGCATGAGCCAGCACTGGGCCCTTGTGGCCATGAAGGCCAATGGTACCTGGAGTGGATTAGAAGGGGGGTGGTCAGTAGGTCAGAGAGGTTCTCCTTCCCCTCTACTCTGCCTTGGTGAGACCACACCTGGAATATTGTGTCCAGTTCTGGGCCCATCAGTTCCAAAAGGACAGGGAACTGCTGGAGAGAGTCCAGCGCAGGGCAACAAAGATGATGAAGGGAGTGGAGCATCTCCCTTATGAAGAAAGGCTGAGGGAGCTGGGGCTCTTCAGCTTGGAGAAGAGGAGACTGAGAGGTGACCTCATTAATGTTTACAGATAGATAAAGGGTGAGTGGCAGAGTTATAATGAATTACAATGCAAAAAAATTATAGGTTTAAAAGCTGCCATCTTCATGCTATAAATAACCACTGCTGTCACTGAAAAGTAGTAGGTGAATAAATCTGAGTGTTTTACCCTCCCGTTTGCTAAAGCCAGCATTTTAAAGTAATGTTTACCTGGCCTCAGAAAGTCAAATATTCTGAAAATAAAAATCAGTTGGGAGTTATTGCACATTATGTTTCCATCTTTTATCTGTTTAAGAGAACAGTAACATAGTCTTATATCAGAAGTAAAATTCAATCTCATAGAAATCCATGGGATCTTCAGAACCTAAAGAACACAGGAATTAAAGGATTTGGCTTCCAGTAATAGTTTTCTTGTATTGTTTAATGGCCACAAACAATCTCTATGGGACACAAACACATCGCTGAAAATTTGCTATATAATTCATAGGTATGCAATTATTACACACCATCTTCCCCTAATGACATGCAAGATTTTGTGCCAGAACAGACCTATTCCCAAAGTACATTATCGCTCCCTTACTCAGACCATATATGCTGGAGTTTGGAGTTTTTGCTGAAGCATTCTCCTTTATGTGAGACAAACAAGTGTGTCGTATGTGACAGTGGACACGGGGTCATTGCTGAGCTGGGTCTTGGTGGCAGAGAAGCGTATGAAATGCTGACGTTTTCATTTTCTTGCTCTTCTTGCCTTTGTACTAAGTATAACACAACCAGAACAACCATAACGTATGGACAATAAAGTGATTTGGGGGAGGTATGTACTTAGATTAATTTCATAAGACACTTAATACTGGTTCAGGTTTATGTATATCAGAGAAACCCAACATCTCTAAGCCCTCCGGGCAGATGAAGAATGAAAAGGCTGAATAGTTTTATGGAGAGTGTGAAAGACAAAGTAACTGTTTTTCCTTTGTTCAAGATCCTCTGTTGTCCACTCTTCAGCTTTTTCCTAGGCAGGTTTAATCATTTCCAGAATTTTCTAGTCTTTCACAAAGTAATTTTTGATTCGTCAAAGACCATCTTCATCTAAAAAACTAAGATTCATGACCTAAACAAAATCCATTCTCAAGGCCCCTCGGTTGTTTCAGAAAACATTACTGAAGGTATATATCAAAAGGCAGTCTTATATCTACAAAGAGTTATAGTATTTTTTTTTCTTCCTGTAATTAACCAGACAATTACAAAACCTTAGAAACTGCAAAACTACACTGTACACAAGAATTTGCCTTTCTGTAATTTTAGTTTAGTTTAAATGAGTTCGGTAGAAATCTCACTAAGGTTGTTTACTCAAATTTTCTTCTCTAACTCTATGAGATTTCAATGCTGTGCATCCCTTATCTTCTAGCAATAATGGTTTGGACTTGACGATATTTGCATTACCATATAGAGCTCACTTTTAGTACAAAGAGTTTTTTTAAAACATTGAGAGAGAGAAGGGGGCATTTTGCACATATTATTATTTCCATTGTGGATCATTAACGATGTTGCCACCTGCCATTGTGGTGGTATTTATTATTATTGTTGTTATTACCTTCTGTGATGTAACTATTAGAACTCAACCTTCTATTTAAATAGTGTTTTATTAATATCTAATATATGAATAAATGAATGAATGGAGTGTAGCTAGTTTTAAGTAAAGTAGCAATATCAGAATAAATTCTTTGTGCACATTCTCAGAAAGTTAACAGGAGTCTGAGTTTCCTGTGAAGAACTTTTTGGCCGAATGGTACATGTTTGCTGTGCATCCTTCCTCCTCTGTATGTTATAGAAAGACAAGATGGGGTCAGAACTGCCCTGTGTTAAATGTCTGTCCCTGGTGTACGTGGCTGCCTCTGGGAACGGAAAAGCAATGAGTCACAATTGCCTTTCCCCAGGGGAAAATCTGGGTCTGTCTCATCTACCTTATGTCCATTTTTATGTAATTTTTAGGAAGGTAATATACCCCAGTCCTTTATTTTTCTGTCAGGCTGGAATGAAACTAGCCATCAGGTCTGAAAGATGTTATGGGAAGGAACAACAGGCAAACAGACCTATTGCTCTTGCATGAGCCTTATTTCTGCAGCTAGTGGCTGATTTTCTGATTGCTTTCATTTGTAAGAGTAAAAGCTTTAAGCTATGAGTACATGTTAATAAAATGCAATACCATCTTTACTGCCTTACGGAAGTGTGTAATACTAGAAAAGTAAATGTAATAAAAGCGCTCAAAATAAATACAGGGTTGTGTTTTTTTTCTTTTTACTTCCAAATATTTCTGTAAATCTACAACCAGAACTTCTTTAGGACACTTACTTCCAATTATTTGTCTGTAGTTGAATCTCCCTAATTCATCATTCTTCATCTTTTAAAAAGATATTTTCCATAATAGCTCTGATCATACTAACAGATTGCTGTGAATCCATATGAATCTATTAATGCAATCATTGCAAGAAACATTAATTATAGAAATACCATATGTATTTTACGACACATTTAGGAAAAGAGGTAACGATATTTATCTAGAAAAGACTGCATTTTTGACTGATCTATATGCCACAAAACTCAGAAAAAGCTACAAGATTGTTATAACTAAGCATATTGTAATGCACTGTTATTCGTGTAGTTAGGAATTTTTGTTGCAAGGTATTATGAGGTATAAGTATTTTTGCAGTCCAGATTTGTTCATACAGTTCAGCATTTGGGTACATTCTTCTTTTGACCTAGAGAAACCTTTGTGCCATGTGAACTTCCACCCATACAGATTCTTGGCAAAAGAGATCCCTTGAGTGGTGTTGGAAGAATACCTTTGTCTGTGTTGAAGAAATGAACTATTAGAAAGCAAGTTAAATGATGCATTTTAACATATGAGGTATAATGCTTGGGCTTGGTAAACCCAGAAAAAATAGAATTCACTGTAGTTTTTATGAAAACATTAGATAACTCAAGGCAACTGGCAAGCACTTAATATTATAATGTAGTAGATAAACCTCAGTGTAGAAAAAAACCCAGAAGTTTAAAAAATACAGTTCAATATAGTCACGTTGAACTCTGCATATCAGAATGGTGCTCATGTAATAGCTGCTCCCCTAGGATAATATTAGATAGAAAACACCGGCAAAAGAAAGTAAGTAAATCAGTGTTATTTTCAAGCACCTAATCCCTTATCCAAAAATATTTATTTGAACAGTGGGAAAAAGCTTGCTGTTGGAGAACAAGACAGAAGTTAAACACAAAATGGAAAGAAAATGACTTAGGCTTTTCTACTTTAGCATCTAAACAATTTTTTGTACCTATGAACCCTTGGACTAATTCAGATACTAATCTGATGAATAGATTATTTTTTTTTTATTTGGTCTGAAGAGAGTGATATATCTGCGTTTTCTATAGCTTTATATTCCTAAATGCTTCTTTTTAGTTTTGCCTTACAAATCACTTTTTCAGTATTTCAGGCTCAACAACCTAAAAGATATTATTTCCATCTTTGAGAAATGAAAAACAGCCTCTAAAACAGATAGGTTGGCTCACACAAGGAGCCCTATCCAGCCTGTGGTAGTGAAAGTGTGTTGCAAATATACAGTATAGAGAGATATTTCAATACACTTCATGTGAATCATCTACAATATAAAACATTTTTCATGTTATTCAGGAACTCTGTCATAAAGACTTTGATTTTTAAAGATCTCAATGAGATACTCATCGGATAAATTAAATAGATGCTATGTTGCAATATTTGTGATGCCCTGAAAAGATCGTCGAATATACATGCATTTCAGGCATAAATGCATTTTGACTGATTAGAAGTCAAGAATAATGACCTTTGCAGAAATTAAAAAATAGTTATATGGACATGGGAATGAATAATTACATATAGGACAGTAAAACAGGCCTGATGGTTTCAGTGCTAACAACTCCTTAGGGTAACTGTCAAAACGTGAAAAGAGCAAAGAGTGAGGTACTGTTTACTTTAGAGGCATCCAGAATTTAAAGAGTAATTTTCATCCATATGGATAAGCAGCCAGTATTTTAGCAGCTGGTCATGCAGAGGGTATGTGATCAGATATCAAGATATGATATATCTAGTAGAACTGGAGATTATTTTTTTCCTTTGGAAACATTTTCATCAAAACTGTATTAAAATTACCGGGATTATAAAAACCAAAACAACAACTGGTGCTAATAACCTTAATACTATGTTGCCGATGCGTTATGTAGTCTGTTGATGGTGTTGACATCATGAAATAAGGCCCCACTGAAGATAATGAGGAATACTTCAATATTAGACTGGAGAGATTGTCTAAACATAGGTTGTACAACATAAACTGTGCACAACACATATTTCTATCCTGAATATAGAAGATGCAGGAAAAGCAGCATTTTTTTTATTGAGCATTATGGCATGAATAGCTGTTTTCTCCAGTATGAGATGTGTAAAGATATAGCGATGAAATATAAATGAAAAATAAAATATCCTAATTACAGGTAAGCAATATTTGCACCCTCTGTTGGCTATAATCAACTCCTGAGTTAAATATTACTCAGCAAGATGCATTCAGCTAAGAATATATACCTTAATTTTTTAAGATACTACTGAAGTATTTAAAATGGATTGTTTACTTACCAAGCTTAAAGTACTGAGAGAAATTTGTGATCATTTCATTCCGTGATTTTTTTTTTCCCCACATAGACACATTACTCAGAGTTGCAATTCAAGAGAAATTTTTTTTGTTATTACTTAAACTGTTATCACCTGAACAGAGATGTCTGTATGATCAACCAGCTGCAAAAAAAATTGTGCTTATCTGAATGCTTCTAAACTGGACCAAGGAGTTTATGCCTTGGGAAAAAAAAATTGCAGAGGTAAAGGTACTAAAAATGAGATCTGACTGCCAAAAGATTTGTCTTGTCTGACAGAGCAGCCTGCAAGGCTCAAACCCCATTGGATAAACACAGAGATTCAAGGACTGATTTCTTTAATAAATTATCTCCACAGGTTCCTACAGTGCAGTCAGATTGATGAGTATATGACCGGAGAATCAGGGGTTTGGACTTTGTTGTTTATCTAAAGCTATTCTATATATTTTCTGTATATTATATTTATTATATCTATGATATTGTATATGTGTTTATCATGTAATTATTGCAGAAATTGTCCGAATTTACTTTCTTGATGTTGTCTACTTTTTTGAGGGTTCATCTGGTGGTGCTTCTTTCATGTGTACCACCTCTCATTGACCCAGAATGAAAAATTATGTATTTATCAAATCAACATTAAGAAAAAATCTTCAGTAGTGTCACAGAATGAATTTGTGCTAAAATATTTGTAGTACTCTTCAAACAAATACAGTGACTATCTACAGCTCTCCAGTTTATATGGACTACCGAGTTCTTAGTACTCTGCTCTTGTTTGTAGCTGACACCAGGCACCTGGGCTGGCCCCGGTTGCCTCAGGTTGCACCAGGGGAGGTTTAGATTGGATATTAGGAAAGATTTCTTCACAGAAAGGGTTGTCAGGCATTGGAACAGGCTGCCCAGGCAGTGGTGGAGTCACCATCCCTGGAGGGGTTTAGAAGGTGTTTAGATGAGGTTCGTAGGGACCTGGTTTAGTGTCAGAGTTAGGTTATGGTTGGACTCGACGATCGTGAGGGTGTCTTCCAACTAAAATGATTCACTGAAAACAATATTATAGAACAACTTTTAATTCTTTCTGTAAATACATTCATTCCTGTGTGTTCACCTGCTTACACAGTTCAGCTGTTCTCTGCTTATCCCTTTCTTGAATACTTGTTTCATTAACTTTGGAAAGTAATGTGTGATGTTGCAGGATTGTGAAGAACTATTCCTAAAATTTATCAAATGATGAACTAGATCACCTCTCAAACCAGAAGGAGCTACGCCAAAAAAATCTGAACTAGTAGAAAAGAATTCAAGCTAATATATTATTTGAAAAAAATTACTTTTAAAAATACATTAGGTATCTCTGTCTACAGTGGTAAATGTGCTAAAATATCCTTGATGATTTATGATAATCCTATGTTGCATGGATTACATTCAAAACTTTTTTTTTTTAATTATTTTTTTTTTCCCCAGACTCTCATTACCAGCTGTGGAAGGTTTGTGTAAGACTAAGTGTAATCTCAGCTGAGACTGCAGCAAGACGTATTGTAGCATTTCTTTTACTGGAGTGTGTTGTATCATTACGCACCAGATTTTTTTTATTATTATTATTTACAGTATGTAGAGACTTTAAGTATTTTAAGTTGCTACACCAACACGCATGATGATTAGTTTCATATTTTCTTTTTTTTTTTTTTTTACCTGCTAGATATCTGCACCTTCCAGCTAAATGTGCAACAGCATGCTGAAGCTCTCTGCACACCAGATAGTGCACTGCACAAGCCCTGGAATGAAAGAAGACCGACGTGGTTCTCTTTGTTTCTTCAGGACAACCTTTTACAAGCAGAGAAGGTAATTAATCCGAAGTATCCTTCTACAAAAACTGAACAAGTTGCCAAGTCTTGCCAGATGGCCAATGCCTGTAGTTGCGTAAAAACGGACTATGACTTAACTGTACAGTGTGGGTAAAATACAAACCCTCTTGAAGCCAGGACGCCATCTAAATTTAATATATCGCAGAATCACAGAATGTTAGGAATTGGAAGGGACCTCAAAAGCTCATCCAGTCCAATCCCCCTACCGGAGCAGGAACACCCAGATGAGGTTACACAGGAAGGTGTCCAGGCGGGTTTGAATGTCTGCAGAGAAGGAGACTCCACAACCCCCCTGGGCAGCCTGGTCCAGTGTCTGTCACCCTCACTGAGAAGAAATTTCTTCTCAAATTTAAGTGGAACCTCTTGTGTTCCAGTCTGTACCCATTACCCTTTGTCCTATCATTGGTTGTCACTGAGAAGAGCCTGGTTCCATCCTTCTGACACTCACCCTTTATATATTTGTAAACATAAATGAGGTCACCCCTCAGTCTCCTCTTCTCCAAACTCAAGACCCCCAGCTCCCTCAGCCTTTCCTCATAAGTTAGATGCTCCGTTCCCTTCATCATCTTTGTTGCCCTGTGCTGGACTCTCTCCAGCAGTTCCCTGTGTGTGGTTCTGGAACTGAGGGGTCCAGAACTGGACACAATATTCCAGGTGTGGTCTCACCAGGGCAGAGTAGAGGAGAAGGAGAACGTCTCTAGACCTACTAACCACCACCCCCTTCTAATCTACCCCAGGATGCCCTTGACCTTCCTGGCCACAAGGGCACAGTGCTGGCTCATGGTCATCCTGCTGTCCACCAGGACCCCCAAGACCCTTTCCCCTACGCTGCTTTCTAATAGGTCATTCCCCAACTTACACTGGAACCTGGGGTTGTTCCTACCCAGATACAAGACTCTACACTTGGCCTTGTTATATTTCATTAAATTTTTCCCTGCCCATCTCTCCAGCCTGTCAGGTCACGCTGGATGGTGGCACAGCCTTCTGGTGTGTCAGCCACTCCTCCCAGCTTAGTGTCATCAGCAAACTTGCTGATAGTACACTCTATTCCCTTGTCCAAATAATTGATGAATATATTGAATAATACAGGCCCCAGCACTGACCCTCAGGCACTCCACTAGACATGGGCCTCCAACTGGACTCTGCCCCCTTGACCACGACTCTCTGGCTTCTTCCCTTCAGCCAGTTTGCAGTCCCCCTCAGTACCTGATCATCCAGACTGCACTCCCTCAGTTTAGCTACAAGGCTGCTGTGGGAGACTGTCTCAAATGCCTTAAGTCAAGGTAGATCACGTCCACCGCTCTGCCATCATCCATCCATCTTGTTATGTTCTCATAAAAGTCAATGAGGCTGGTCAAGCAATATCAGTAAGACCACTCCACTTTTGTTTAAAACTTTGTTTTTTAACAAACTCAGTTTTAAATGATAATTTGGCTTAAGCTAATGAACTCAGTTTTAATTTGGTTTGTTTTCCTTTAGTGCTTATTTCTGGGATTATTGACATTTCTGTGATAAAATATCCATATTGCAAGCAGTGTATCAGGTTGGCTGCTGGTTTCTAAGCTAATTTTATGTTGTGTTCAACTGAATTGAACATCTGATAAGACAACAATTATAAATGAAGGAAGCTGTTCATTCTATGATTCTTCAGCTTTCGACAGGCAGTCTCGTCATTCATCAATTTGGATATTCTTGAATTACATTGTAATTTGACTTAATGGAGAAATAATGAGAAACTGAGTGGGAGCAAAAGATGCATGGACACCCTCTAAAATAAAAAATAAACAGTATAGGAATTAAATAGTAAGGGATACAGAAATTACAATGGAATTCATTGATGTCTTATTCTCTAATAAAATGACACATATTCCATTCAACCAATGTGCCTGTGGTAATTGGCATCACCAACCATATTTCAAAGGAACACTGTAGAATGAGATTTACCAGAAAAGAATAGTGAATTAAATGACTGCATGTGAGGAGCACAGATAGACTTTCCCCCTCATTTATTCAAGACTGAACATAATAACCAAGGGAAACTGATGTAGCTAACCACTTCTGACTTTGTAAATTGATATGGGATGGAGCTGTCATCTCCTAATCAGATTAAGTCCTTTCTTTAGGCCATTTTTAATCTGAGTTCTACCATGAAGTTTTACTTTAGGGGAAAATAAACTGCTTGGTGTTGAGCTACTAAATATTACTGATTTAACAAGTTAACCAAAAGATAATATTCCACTGGTAACCAAACATTTTAGTTTTAGTGTGTATTTTGTGAATGTCTTTTCACTTGTCCTTTACAATATTTTGGATACTGTAAGTAAACTGGGAACCAATCAACTAGATTGCTTTAAACTTGAATTTCACATTATAGTATGTTTGTTGTTTTGAGTTGCTGTGATACAGGAAAACTTGAAACACGTTCATTAATATAAAAAGACACACATATAGATGGAAAGGTAATTTTTATTAGGTGCCATACAAGGTAGCCACTGATTGTGTATGCAATGGAAAGAACTCAAGCTAGGAAATGCAGTAACTGCAGCAGTAATGCTCACAATTAAGAAAATAGACTCTGACCTTTACTGTGGTGAGCAACTTCACAGAGCTCCACGTTGTACACAGATCCAATTTTAAAATTTTTACTTATCCTAAATTATTAGTGGAAGTTCTCAATTATCATTTAGGTTAGAATTCATTTACATCCCTGGTGCATTACACGTGTCAGCATTTTTGTGCGTTTACTGCTTCGTACTTCAGCCAGAGGCTTGAAGTTTTTTATCTCCTTGGTTTTTCAACATCTATAGCTTATAGTATTACAATCCCCCTTATGCTAACTTAAATCTACCTAATATCCCAATAATGCTGGAATTTTATAAGCTGATTATCCTTTCCACTTCTGTAAGGGATGAAATGATGATCCTCTTTCAAGAGGTGATGAAGGAGCAATAGCAGTAATCCTCACTTTTTTAGGATTCCACTGGAGCTCTGTGCAGTCAGAGGTCCCCAACATTTTGGAAAATGGGCAAAATTAGAACAAAGTATGTGGTAGAATGCTCATTTCTGAAGTGAGACTTCATGTAGTCTAAAGTGTTTGAACAGCAAGCCACGTTATTTGCTCCATCATTCTCTATGGTCCTTCTGCTGTAGCTGTTCTGCAGAGGTAATTAGTCTTTGGGAACGGCAGGAGTGATTGCTCAGGAAAGATGCTCCACTGGGTTGTCAGTGTAGGACCAACCAACACTGAACACCTTCCTTCCCAAGCTGTGACTACTTTTCCATCATATTTGGGACAAGATCTGTATCTCCTTTGCTTTCTTTTTCAAGCACCTGGTATGTGAGAAGACAATAATCTAGAAATTCTAAAAGCCAATTTGTTCTGGTTTTGTAATCATCCACTATCATGTATTTCTCCTTACATATCAACTTCTTTCTGTTCATGAGAAGCTATCAAAAAAGTACAAAGTTGTTTAATATTGAAATGACCAATGAGGAGACACACTACCAGGCTAAAATTCTGATTAATTTATTTGAAATACTATAGCAGTTCTTAATCTGCAATTTGTAGACTGAAACCAGATAGTTTATGTTAATATATATTCTTGATATTTTGTCCTTTCATCTTGTTATATTTTTATTTGGATAATTATGCATGCTATTGGACAGAATACAAACTGCATATATATTTCTATCTAAAAAAGTACAAATTTTAATAATTATTCCAGCATCCAAAAGCAGCAAGATCCACCTGCCAGAGATACCATTGTTTGTCCTCCAGAGGAATCATTTTTTGATACAGGTAATTTACACAAAATCTAGAATAGAAATGTGGCTACTATTTTCTTTTTTTAATTAGAAATTATTTATTCTATCACTGTGGCATACCACTTTTTTCAGTTCATTGCTATATTCACTTCAAATTAATATAGAATTTAGAAACAGTAATTTAACATCAAGGAAATTTACCCTAGGGTAAACACAATAGTACTTCTCATAATCAAAGGTTTTCCTTTGATTTTATTAGAAATATATTTTCTAATCTGTAAAAGCAACAGATTCTTTAAAATTGTTGCATGCATGATAACATCCTAGTATTTTTCAACAGACTCTAGTGAATCTAAAATAATTTTCAGTTACACTGCTTTGGAATTATATTCTTTTAGAATTAAATTAATTGTGACTATGTCCTAGAAACCTTTGTCATCTAATCTGGGACTGAGACTTAAAGGGACTGATGCCTCTTGCAATGTTTTTATTTTAATGTGGTGTTGGCTGCTTTGTCTGCAGTAGAAATTAGGCTATAAAACTGTGAGAAGAAATACAAGACAAGAACCAAAGAAGTTCTTAAAATAAGTGAGTAAAGGAATCTGATGTCTAGTTTTTCTGAAGTGTATGTGAAACATAACATGCATGAGAAACTTGCTTTTAATACACTTGTTCATTTTAAAAACATGTAAATAAGGAGTCATGGTGAGTTAGAATTAGTAATTAACACCTGTTATTAGTTTGTTGTTCTTTTCTCCCATTTTTCCATCTCATCTGCAAGTAAATTGCAGACCTGCTGAATGGCTCTAATTTAGCCAGAATGCTTACTTACAAATCTCGTTCTTTCTCTAGATAAATTTTTCTATAATGTTATATTCCAGTGTGGTTGAACATCTTGAGTATATATGAAATCCTCAAATTCTCTCTCCCTCCCCACAACGTGGGTGGTGGTAATTCCTACAGAATGGCAAGTATCTCTCATTTTTAAAGTCATCAAGATCACCCCAGCTGTATGAACTAATTCCTCCCTTTCTCCCAGCATGGCAAGGAAGAATTCCCAGCTTGCCAGGCAACATCTGTTGCTTCTCACTGAGTTTCTCTAGTTTCGTTACATTTTCCTGTTAATACGCTGAAACAAAACAAGCAAACAAAAGTAGAAATGTTTGTGTCCAGTTCTACAGTAACCCCATGATGAAGGGAAATGTAACTGCTTAAAACTCTGGTATATTATCCACTAGACAGAAAAACAAATGTTATCATAATGCAATATTTAACTAAAAAGATGTTTTATATTAAGTCTGAATAATTAAATTTCTATTATGAAATTAAGAAGTTTGAAGGCAGGTTTATGTGCATTCTTAAGTGAATACTTGTCAAGTAAGTTGCTTATGTTTCCATCATACATGCTTCAGTTTTGGAGTGTGGAAATATTCCCTGTGATTAAGCCTTAGAGGGACTCTTTGGTTAAACCTTGACTTGTGGGCATGGTAGTAAAATATCACAACTTTTTGACAAACCTGGTAATTTCCTGGAAGGCTTTTAAAAATTCACATCGGCCATGTGAAAGCCACAAATCAGATTCCGGTAGTTTTAGATGAATGAGAAACCATGTTGTTATTAAACTTGAAAGGTACCAACATCTCTGAGCTTGACAGCATCCCATGGAAGATATATTTCCTGCTGCTACGGAAACATTAAGGTGATCCAAAGGTAAATCAGCAGTGACAGATCAGTGACCATATTGCACACTCAGCATCCTCAAGAGAACTGTGTGTGTCTGCATATCTCATGCTTTTCTTGTCTGAAGAGTTTTCTAATCCATAATTAAGGTGAGGATTTGATAGCCATAAAGCGTTTATTTGCAAGGTGTTTTCAAGCAAAATAAAAAATAGCTCATGCTGTGACTGCCTCCCTTTCTGTGACTGGACTACAGGTTGGGCAGAGTGGTGTATAAATTGAAGTCTCTGACACTTTAATGTTGCTGTAGCAGCTTCAAAACAAAATACATTGAAATCAATTATACAAGAAGGCGAGATATGCATTGCAATATTGCAAAATATGCAAATACAGCTCAGCAGTTCGTTGTATCTCTTATCTCTACAGACTTTATACACTCATATATTTTACTGATAGAATAACTCCATATTTATACATATAAATAAGATTTTAAATTATTCATAATTTTAAAGGGACGTTATGGGTAGCCCTATGCCATAGCCTTCCTTCTTTGGATTGTTTCATAAATAATATGTGGTTACTTACACAGGGGCAGAAGGTATTTGGTTTCCTTAGTAAACCACAAGTGTTTTGGGATGTTTTTCTAATAACAAAATGTTAGTATCTACATGTATGCTGAAAGAAGTTAAGGAAACAATGTTTGATTTTTAATTTCATTTTAAACAAAGTCTGATTTAATATGAAAAATATTTATTAATATTATAACACAATGATGATTGCTGTAATTTTCTGTGAATGCCAAAACTCCCAGTTTACTTCTGGCTCTTAGTAGCAGTGCCCATCTCTGCCTGAAGAACTATTACGTGACCACTATTTTGTAACAAAATGCTCAATATATGATCAGCCAAGAAACCAATAGCTTTCAGAGCCTATGCATAGTCTTCAGTAATTTCACCCAACTTAGTATTGGGTTGGAAACAATATTTGTAAGAAAAGCTTGGAGAGATGCAGAAATAGAGTGGATGGCATGATTATCACATATTTAACAATTGTAACACAGTCCACAGCATGTGACAGCAACACCAAAACTACTATATTCTCAAGGACTTGGTTTCCATAAAATTGTTAAAGAGGACTTTGTAACTATTAAACAGGTTGAAACCTCTGAAGGAGAAAGGATTTGCCCAGTACTGAGGGCCTTATCTAGCACAGTTATGTATCCGTGGTGAACCACAGTGAAATTAAACTCACATACTTTGCTGAATTGAAGCCTAAGCCTATTGCCCGCACCTGAGCAAGCAGAAAGGCATGGCAGAAAGAATGGCAGCGATAATGCAGCTTTTTACACCCAGGAGAAAAAGGAAAATACAAAAATCAGTACTGTAAAGTGCCTGTAGAAAAGCAGGGGTTCATATGTAGTTTACAGAACAGATCTCAGGAGAATTACTTTGCTACCCTCAGAAGAATGTTTCTCAGAACTGCATGTGATACTACAGGATTTCCTCAGATAATATTTTGCATTGAGGAACATGCGAGCCTTTGACTGCTTTGTTGGTTGGTTTTGTTGGGCTTTTTGTTTTGGTTGTTTTTTTGTTGTTGTTTGGTTGTTTGTTTTGTGTGTGTGTGTGTGTGTTGATGGGAAGGTGCCTGTGCACTACCACAAGATGAAAAATTTGTATATCAGGGTTTTTTTCTTGCATTGTAACAATGTGAATACAACAAAAATACAGAACCCTTCATAATTTCTAAGGAAATCTTCTGTCTTTTCTAGCTAAAACAAATTGTCGTGCTCAGGGTCAAAACATGATGTGACAGAACCTTCAAGAACAGCTGTATCTTTATCCAACTTGAAATGCCAATTATCTTCACTGAGACTCTTTTCTGCTTAAAATTAAGGAAATTTTTAAGTCCTGGAGAATCAAAACTAATCTTAGCTGCTTATGTGATTTTTTTGGTACCATAATGGTTAAACACTTCATAGTTACGGTTAGCAGTCTGGCCCCAAGACAGATTACTGACTACATGAGGCTTGATAATTCAGTTAGAAACCCAACTTATTGCAATGAGATTCTGCCTGTCGTTGGTAGATTATATTAAGTGCTCAGTCCCCACTGGGACATTAACGTGGCATTTCAGGACTCTCGGAAAGCCGCGTTCTGAGGGATCAGCATCCTCCCTCATTGTTCCATCATTTTATGAAAGTAGCTTCCTGGTAGCTACTGCCTTTTCTATGAGAATACAGACAAAACAAAACAGCATGAATGAGTTATCATATACTGTGCTTTTGGTGGAGAAATTACAATGTAGGGATCTTTCCAAAGCAAGGCTTGCGTTTCACCTGAAGTTGGGTGACTGTGGTCATTCCACACAAATATGTTCCTGACATGGTGGTCTGAGGAAATGGTTCTGTCTCTGCATGATTGTTAGATAGAACAGTAGGAGTGCTATTGTAGAAGGCTGCTAGGACAGAGCCTTTCAAGCATTGTGGCTCATGTATCTAGAGCACAAAATAAGCCAAGCAGAGCTTAATCCACCCTTCCACCAGCTGCAAAACTATTGCAGGAGAATCTAGGACAGATGTTGTAATTCATAAAGTCATCTTGCAATGACAGGAGCTCTTCAGGTCATCTCCTCTCTCTCCTTCCTCTCCTTGGAGTCTCCAAATCTTTGAGTAACAGACCTGACACAGGGTGTATTCTAATAAGGGTGTAGTTTGAATTTGTCAAGGTGACATATTGTGAGTGGGAGAAAAGGATAAAACATATATGCGCCAACTGTGGCAATGGACATGTGAACAACATATCTTTAGCAGTTCTTGTTATTTGTAAGTAACCTACCTTTCTGAGGGATGTTGCTGTAGAAAAGCAACAAAAATGCCATGCATTCTCATCCAAACAGTCATAGTAGTAATAGAGCACAATTAATTTGAGCATCACATTCAATTAAAATTCCAAACCTTCCCAATGTATTCTCTTCTAAAAGAAAACACCAATTCCAAGGTACATTCCATTTTCAAAAGACAGAAGAAAACCACAATACCCCTTGACGTTATCCCCTTTAAGGAGTAATCTTGCTCTTATTCATTATTATTAGATCCTGAAAAGAAAGTAAAGATACTACATTAGATGACTTTAAAGGACCTAAAATACATCAGTAGTTTCTTCTTCAAAGATGAGATTGAAAAAGTTACCATGATCATACCTACAAGAAAAAAATTCGTAACACTAAAAACTTACCGTCTAGAATTTTTACTTGTCTTTCTTCCTTTGATGTAAAAAAATCTTTTGAGAGATGAATGTAGACTTAAAACCAGTTAAATTACTTAAATACAGTGAAAGACTTACCTTTTGACTTCTGCCCAGTATCCCAAATCCTACTGAAAATGTTCAAGGTGATTCAGTGAAACGAGTTCAAAGCGCTGACATCTCATCTGCAATTAAGAGTTGAAATGGCCCTGTTACTTGAAAAGCTTTCTCCTTCCATTTCCATATTCCTCCTCTTTCTATGACATTCTATTAATTCTCTTAAATTCAGTTTTTTCCCCCATCTTTCACACCTTTCAATGTCAAGATTCCTGGTGGCACTACCAGGACACTTGTTTTCTTCCAAGCTGAGTCAATCCTTTCTGCAGCTGCAATTCCCAACAGTGAACAAGGAAATTCTCCTTGCAGAAATGCTGTGTCAGCAGAGGTTGAGCCTAATGCTAGAATCTTGGAAATTATAAAAAACATACAAAGAAGATGAAATCAAAACACTGTTAACACCACCCACAAAATTGGGTTGGTTACTTATATGCATATTGACCACAGTTTGTTGTTACTGATATGCATATTAAATATTGAAACTGGGCAATACTGCGATATTAAATTCTCTGAAGAGTTTTTGAAGTGACTTTTGATTAAGAATTTGACAGTTTTAAGAAAATAGTTATATTAAATATTAGACCTCACATTTGCATAACAGTAGGAAACATTTAGGCTATACCCCAATTACAAATAGTATCATAAAAATCTGGTCAAACCCTGAAATAACACAGAGGGAAATAACTGTCATATGTTTCCATTCTAATTAGTAAAGTATCACAGTTAATGAACTGAGAATACTGTCTTGTGATAACATTTCAGCTAAAATTGGAACTCTCTGGTTGTAGTTATCACCTATTTTCAGGTTTGTTTTGGTGGTTTTTTTTCTGGGTTTTTTTAAAATGCTTCTGCTTTGTGAATTTTACATTACAAGTTCTTTAGGGCTTTTTACACTGAATACAGTGGCTGTAAGATGAGAAGGAAAAAGAGCATAGAGAGGCAATAAAGTGCTCTCATCTACATTACTACTGAACTTATGAACATTTAGTGATGAAAAGAGGTTGTTCAACAATAATCAAATACTAATAACAGAGCTGATGATATTTCTTTCAAAGACTCTTTCAGCTACAACTGCATTTGAATCAGTTATCAGAAGCTCTAAAATGTACAAGTAGATCCAAATAGAATTGCGTGAGTTACCATTACTTCAGCTTTCATTTTAACATGCTTCAATCTAGTCGCCTCCTTGTAAAAGCTTTCTTGCATATAATCAATCCCCTCTGGCCTTTGCTTGGATCTTCTGCCAGAAGAAAAAAAGTAAAAACAACTGAAGGAAAAATATTTTAGAGTATACAGAAAAATGAAATTCAAGATATCTCGTGAAGGAAGAATGAACTGGCTTGGTAGATCAGGCGGATCCAGACCTCTTCATCCCCCCTTATCTACAGAGTGCTTCACTTTACCCTGTCCAGATGTGGTACCTGGGTAACATCTGCAGAGAATGTGGTTCTTTGTTGTGTGCTGACTGCAAGAGTTTCCGATTAGAATCACAGCTCATCAAGACAGCGCCAGCAGGCTTCTGGGTGGTGAAGCCTCCAATTTTAATTGAACTGCCTGTAGCTGCTGATAAAATCTGTCTTTTTAAACAGGCAAACTGCATAGTTTCTCTAGCAAGTTAAACTCAAGTTGGGTTTGCATTCAATATAATTACATGGAGTTGGGTCTAACTGATTTAGTTGTAATGTGTATTTTATTCACCAAAGTGTTAAAAAAAAATGTAACTCTTTTGAGTATCCTGCTTTTTTTTTCCATTTCCTATTTCTCTCCTCCTCTATTTTTCATTTTTGTCATCATGTTGTTCCTTTCAGAAAAATTAATATGTAAGGCATAAGACACGAGAAGAGTTCTCTGGTTGAAAATCAAGGTTATTCAGAGTTTCCATACATATGGAAAAGTAGTTTAAAGACTAATCTTAATGCACATTATCCATTTTGTACTGCCAAAACCACTCAGCACTCTGTGAAATTTAGAGAAATATATTGTGCTAATTTATAAGACAGTAACACCAGAAATCACTGGAGTTTTTCCAGCTTCCTGTGCAACAAAAGAAGGAACAAGGAAAGACTGTATTTTTTTAAGACATTCACTAACTAAAGCGTAGTTTTAAAACAAGTCCCCTCCAAGAATAGCATGAGAGTCTTTAGACGTATGGAGTCATTCCACTATAACAAACACATCAGCCATGTAGACATAGAAATATAAAATAATCTCTTGGGGGTGGGAAGTAAAAATGGATGCAATGCTTGTTTAAAATATCACACGAATGAAGTTATAACAATGAAATAGAATTCTTAATTAAAGAAGTAGAATAAGGATACTTTTTCGCTATTACATGTTATTTTTAAGATTCACAGGTGCAATTGAGACAATATGAAACTGGTCACAACTGTACATGTTGTAATTAAGCTACTTACATTAACAAATCCATCTATCCCTACCCAGCAAAACGGGTAAGCACAACTATTGCTTTGAGTGCTCCAGTAACCGCCTCAGCTATGTTTTATTATATTCATAAAGAAAAGTGGAGATGATAACAAAAAAAGGTATATTTTGCTTTCTGTCCGCATCGCCATGCAGGCACGTCTGACAGCAAAATCATCTGCCTGCTCTACCCTGGCTGGCTTGCCCGAGGGGTGCCATTTAGCTAAAGGCCTAATTTGCAGCTGATCAAATACGTGGACATGTCATTATTTTTCGATGACGGTGGGAAAGTAATTATTGATCTTCTGTTGTAAAAACCGTACTCAGAGCAAAAAAAGATTTTTGAGACATTCAGCAACAAAAGCTAATAAATGCAGCAAAAAAAAATTCTCTAAAGTGTGAATGTTCCTTATAAAAGACATTTTAAAATTCAGATTTTTCCATACAAAATAATAATGATGCACCTTCTAACAATGTGTTGTAATCTTTTTTGGACAGAGGTGTTCATGGGAGGTACCCAGAATTCAATCTGAGTGCACACACCTGGAATACTGCACAAGAGTTTATTTTCTTACAATCGTAGTATCGATTCCAAGTTTGTAATTTGGGTGATACCAGATCTACCTTTCAGGATTATCCCAGCACAAGGGTGGTCAAACTGCTTCTACAACCCCCTTTGCAATGCTGGAGGAAGCCCAGAGTTATATTTTCCATTGTAACTAATAAGAAGTAGAACAACAAAACACATCGCGAAGTTGGAACGCGGTATCATCAAAGATTACTGAGCTTTTCTTGGCTGTTTCTCTCTCTTCTATTTTATGTTTGCCTCTTTTTTTTTTCTAGCAGTCAAGTTAAATGTTAATGGAAAAACTATTAAAAAAACCTATTATCCTATGAAGAAAAAATGAATGCACTCAAGTGGAAAAGGAAGACTTATGGATCAATTTTCAGGTAAACCTTCTTGTCTGACACTTTGCAACAAAGGAATGCATTTTTATTACTTGGCCAGATAGTTCAGATTTCTGTTCACTCTTAGTAAAAACCTTTTTTACAACATTTATAAAACTTTATTGCAGAGTTATGAGAATAAAATTGGATTTCATAACTCACATGAGATCTTGAGGGACCTGCATCTATAAGCTTTAAAATCATTATTAAACTTAGTGCATCTATTCTGATAAAATGTGTGTTTCTTCTCATTTCTCTGAAAATTGTAATCATATTATTTCTTTCCTTGGACAAGTGAGGTTGCCTTTGGCAACCATTAAATAAGTTATTTTTTTAAAAAAACCCTGTAATTATAATTAGTTGATGTTATAAGTGAGTTGGAATTTACAGGCATATACTTTTGAGGAACTTAAAACTTAAGCTGTATAGTTGATGTCACCTGAACCTCCCTATGCAATAAGCATGTTTTACGAAGCTAGTTGATGTTCTTGTTAATGCATTCAGAGTAACTACAAACAACTGTTTGTACAATCTGTCTCAATAAAAAGTTGTGAATTGTATATGTTCTAAATTACATGCGCTAAATGACTTAAATAGTAGTAAGCGACCGGAACATTAGGAAGGAGATATTCCCAGTACTGAATGAATTGTATCTGTTTGAGGTACAGTTAACAGAGGTTCCTCCAGAGGAATATTCAGAGTTTGGAGCCCAGTTTGGATTATCCAAACTGGTCCCTGGGGGATCCTCCCTCTCTTTACTGTTCGTACAGCTGGAAGAGATCGGCCACACACATAAGATTTTTCAAGTAGGTAGCTAAACCAAGGTGGTACCAGTGTCTCCTTACAAGAAATTTTTGAAGAGTCTTCTTGCAAATCCTGCTTCCCATGTTTTGTAGTTTAATATAAACATTTAAATGGTATACTTTAAAATACGTCTTCCGAAAAAAATGAATTTCTTCTAGTTCTAGATTTGAAAAGTGCAAATAAATTAGGATGAATGGTGTAATCTACCTGATATTAAAAACCTTTGCTCACTAAACATAGGCTTATTTGAAAAGTTAAGAAATGTTATAAAATCATCTTCATCATATCCACAATTATATTTAAATCAGAGACACTAGGCAAGATCCTCACCAGAGGTAGATCAGAAACGTTCTAGTTAAGTCAATTACACTATAACTTTAAACCTTTCCATTGAAAACAAATCCAGTTTTTCTGGAGTGAAGTTTCTGTATTCTACAAATTCTAGGATATGTTTACCACATTATTCTGAAAATTCTCTTCTTTTCAGGTCATCTCTGAGTTTAAAGACTGTCTTCAAACTCAGCTCAAACCAGGACTCATTAAGTGATTTACTCTTATTTCAGCTTTCTGCTCTTCACACTTTGGATTTTCTTTTGCTCCCCACTAGAATTCTCACTGGTCACATTTCCATGACAAAGGCTTATTTTCAAAAGGAGTAAAATCCTAAGGTTATACTAAATGGATAAAGGTGGGATAAATAGCGGAAATCCAGTAGTGTTTTAGAAAGCAGATTATAGACAAATTTACACTGTTCTGACTATTCCAGGGTTGCTTTTTTAAATTATTCTGGATATTTTTGTAATTATTGTCACAGATAGCATCATTTCTGCATGGAAGTGATGTAAGTATTTAAGTTACCACAGAGTCCTAGCAACAGCTGGAAATAACTGTGAATTTGCAAATTCTATGTTCTGGTTTCCTCTCAAGTAATTAAATTTTTCCACAATCCTTAGAATTCCGTTAAGTATGGCTGCACAAAACTGGTTATCCAGAGGGGAATATACAGCTATTTATTTCCAGGCTCCAGAGCTGAAATAATTTGTTCCCCAAATAGGACTTCTGAACAAGAAAGTTCAAATTCAGAGTCATGGCTATGTCAGCCTCCTCCGTTACAAGTTTCTTGAAGCAATACAGGGAAACAGCACAAGATTCTAGATAGGGATTATTCAGATTTAAAATAAAATAAAATAAAATTTAAAAAAGGAAGAAGAAATTTTAAAAAGGACTAATAAGGGATCAGGGAGAAAAGTGTCTAACCCTTTTCCCTACTGTGTGAAGTGGAGATCATATCCAAAGGTAAGAATAAACTGTAGAATTTAGAAAACTACGATATGTGTTACCTGTAGTCGTGGATATTTGGATATACCTGCTTAACGCAGAATCACAGAATGTCAGGGATTGGAAGGGACCTCAGAAGCTCACCCAGTCCAATCCCCCTGCCGGAGCAGGAACACCCAGATGAGGTTCCACAGGAAGGTGTCCAGGCGGGTTTGAATGTCTCCAGAGTAGGAGACTCCACAACCAACCTGGGCAGCCTGGGCCAGTGTCTGTCACCCTCACTGAGAAGAAGTTTCTTCTCAAACTTAAGTGGAACCTTTTGTGTTCCAGTTCATACCCATTACCCCTTGTCCTATCATTGGTTGTCACCGAGAAGAACCTGGCTCCATCCTCCTGACAGTCACCCTTTATATATCTGTAAACATTAATAAGGTCACCCCTCAGTCTCTTCTCCAAGCTCAAGAGCCCCAGCTCCCTCAGCCTTTCCTCACACGGGAGATGCTCCACTCCCTTCAGCATCTTTGTTGCCCTGCCCTGGACTCTCTCCAGCAGTTCCCTGTCCTTCTGGAACTGAGGGGCCCAGAACTGGACACAATATTCCAGATGTGGTAATCGGTTTCAGATCACAGTCTATTTTCCATCTGCAGTTCAGCAGTCTTTATTTATTTATTAATTTTAGCAGAATTGGCTACTCTTGTATTTTCTTTTTTTGATCATGGATTTTCTCAAAATCATCTATTATCACAAGAAAACAGTTTTCAAAGTGTAACAAGATATATCCTTCCCTGAAGACTGAAGAACTTGGGCTTACTAAAATGGCAAGTTTCACTATTGTGAATAACACACATAGATTTTAAAAACAGAAATGAAATGTGCTGAGGCAATGTCCTAATTGGTTTTATGCATTAAGAATAAAATTTTCATGTAGTTTAATGCAATTTTTAGCACAGGCTTGATAAAGCCTTTCCAAATACACAGAAGACTTAGCTGGAAGCCATAGCTCTTCAGCTTGTATTAGTTAGTATGAGTTAAGCAGACATAGCTCAATAGTCTAGACATGTTGTGGTTTAAATAGTTTTAATCTCATTATTTTAGATTTTGGGGTAAGTTTTGAGGGGATATTAGGAAAAAAATATCAAAAGGGAACAAATAAGTTCTTAAAAGTCACTTTGATTCTTCCTATGTTAGATCTCATTATTAAAAGTATTAAAGAGAAATCATTTTCTACTGAAAAAAGCTAAACTTGATGCCCACAGTGTTCTATTCCATAGGTAGCTGCAAGTGGACAATGATAAGTCTCTGATCTTCATAATATTATAAGATAATTGAAGTTGATGGGGTTATTCTAATGTAACTGAGAGGAGAGTGAGGTCCAGTCTTTTGAATAGCCTACTTAAAAATCATGAATGAGAGCAGCTTTAATAAGAGGCGTTTCTGTAATGAAACATAATTTTGATTATTCCGGAAGGCTGGGCCCCCTGACACAAGATAATTCCTGAAACTTCCCAGGCATAAAACTGGAAACATTATAAAGACGTGAGAGGAGGAAACATGGCTTGTGATTCTTGAAAACTCATAGTCTTGCAGTCTTTTTGAAAGACTTGATTTCGAGGCAGCAATGATGAAGACGTTTGCATTCATTGCAGTTTAGTTTTATTGGACATAAACATTTATACCAGGCTGATATAGTGACATGCCGCAAACTTCTCTACTAAAAATAGGAGGCACCAATACATATCAAATAATCTTTAAGTGAAAATATGAGTAAATTTTTGGAGTCAGGTACTGAGTACGCTGAGGTGTGGACAGTGCAGACCTTGACACACTCATATGCACATTCAAGGGTATTCTCCAGGTGTTTTATGTACATCAGTTAACTAAAGGTGGTTTAGAGACTGACTCCCACCAGGAGGAGAATGTGAGTATATGACTTGTCAATGGAGTTAAATTAGGAGGCTCCTTAAACGCTTCACTGAATTATCATCTTGTAGCTTCAATTTTCCTGTGGTTTATTAATTGAATAACATCATTGTTTAGTGATTTTTTTTCAAATAACTGTAAATAATATGCTCTGTTTAATGAACGAAGGACAATGAAATCTACCATTTGATTTTTTTTTTCACATAATTAACTTTTATTTATAGAAGTAATTGTATTTAAATCTAGATAAGCAGTAGTGTGCTTTCTCCTATGAGCAAGGCTTTCAAGGATTAATCAAAAATTATCTATAAATGCATGCTTTTTATATTGGGGAATAATTTAAATAACTTACTATGTGTCATTTATGTATGTTTGCCATATACTACCTAGAGTTATTGCAGGATCCATAGTAATTTCTAGCTTTTAAAAAATGTTATGCAAGACAGACTAAATTTGTTTGGTGTCTTGGGCACAAAATTGAATTCTCCATTTGTTGTGTCTTGATTACATGATTATTACTTCTGTGCTATTATTGATATATATATATTCTTTACTATTTAATCTTGCTTTGATTTTGAGGTGGAGGTTTGTAAAGCTGAGCTTATAAAGCATTAGAAATGTATTTTTACATAAAATATTGGACTTGTTTATATACAATGAACCAGTGAGATCAGTAGGATCACACATTCGCTGTTAAGCCTGTACCTACCTGGACCTCAGCTTTTAAATGTCTTAAAATCCAAGGCAGGTTCAAACACAGGATTAGGGCGTCTGTCAGAAAAGACAGATTTGGTTAATGCTTTACTCAACAGGGATAATTTAAAACCCAGTGAAAAAAAATTGGAGGGGTTTTTAATGGTTCATTGGATTTAGATCTCATTTCAGAAACAGTTCTACTGAAATCAGTTCATACTGAGTCCGGCACATGCATGTGTCCTTACACAGTCAGGGGCTGAGTGTGAAGCCCAAATAATGACTTAAAAAAAAGTTACTGAGTTTTCTAAAAAAATCACTGTACATCTCAGAATCGCTTACATACCACAATTAATGCAGGAATGGTGTTAAAACAGAGGAGGCAGGGTAGTCGGGAAGCAAGGTGGTTGGCAGAACCTCCGGTGGATTTTTATTTACAGTACAGGGCTACTTTGGATACACTACATTCATGTAAAATCTAAAATGCAAAGGGAAGTCCCATGCTATAAGAAGCCATGGCTTCTTGTGCTTCTTTTTTCTCTTCCTTACATCATAAAAATTTTTCATTTGTCAGGTTCAAGCAGAAGTTGAGCCTATCTTCAGAGTTCTAGCTATTCTGATTTACTGCCTGATTCTGTACCACTTGAGAGAAATATGAAACCTTAACGTATTGGCAGGTTTAATACATCTACGTGTAACACAGATTCTTTATTATTTGATTCGTACAGTAGTTGTTAATGAATGAAATCTATGTTATTAATTTTATTAAATTAAGGCTCTTGCTTTGAAGGTGCTATTAAAACTTGTTTCTGACAATAACTGTAGCTTTTTTGTAGGAAGAAGAGCATTATTTTAGTCCTAGGTACCTACAAGAGGTTGGTAAATTGTACCAATTCCTTCCGATATTTTTGTTACTTATGTTATTGATACCTGAATGGACAGAGATTAGTTCCTTTAACTCCTTCCTTTTCAATCTTCAGAGGTTCTGCCATTCAGCAACTTGCAGGACAGGACTCAGGAAGAAGAGTTCAATATATGAAAGGTTAATTTTCTTTTCTTTAAAAGGAGGAATGGTGGGATTCAATCTGCTTTCATATTGATCATAGTACTTGTAGGATTCTCTATCATGTATTAAAAGCTGTAACTGTTATTAAGACAGTTATTAACAGAAGAAATGCATTTCTGAAACATATCTATCATAACAAGGGGGAGTACAACAGAACACAAGCATATTACATGTAAATATTCTGAAATATCGTCGTCAGGAAATAGTATTTCCTACTCTTCTGTTTCATTTGTGTAACAGCACACAGAAAATGCCAGGAATGTGTAGAGCCCCTAAGCTCAATAATGTGACACCAGACTTTTTGCTCATAGTCCTTAAGATACAGAATAATGATCATTATAGATTTTTGCCTCATGCTGACATCTAAAACTCACATGGAAAATACACCAGAGTGGCCTATGATGTTAGAACAGAGAAAGGAGACTTTTAAAACCAAAAAGAAAGTACTGTTAGGAGCCAACACAAATCTTTTTAATTGCCATGTGGTGAATAGGGAGGCTGTGTCACGCTATGCCTCCATCCTGCACCAGACTGATGCAGCATTTCAATAACCCTTCACACCTAATTAGTTATTTTTTATTGCTGCAATAGGAACATGTCCCAACCACTATCAAGGCCCAAGTGTGCAGAGTGCTGGAGTACAGAGAAGGTGCAACTCTGGAGAGCATCTCTTTGGGGTTCAGAAATCAGGTGCAGGGTGTAACTCTGCTACAGCAGTTGATTAAATTATTGTGACTCTCTACCGTGATTGTCTTCTTAATTTCTTACACCTTAGATCTTGCTCTCATTTCACAGATGGAACTTCTCTGCACCTCCTGCATGCCAGAAACTATTGGGCAGCTCAGGACTTTAATCTCTTTAAATGATATTTGTATTGTTATACCTCTTCGTTTCCTTGTTGATCTATAAACAGCCAGAGCAACTGGGTAGATGTGGGCCAGGGAGCAGGGTAGATGCTAGCAAAATGACATTCTCTCATTACACAAAATCTCATCTCTCTCAGCATTTTGTTGTACCCTTCAACTGATGGGAAGACCCAATAATTTCAGAGAAGTGTAAAAAAATACTGCTTTTCTGAGCTGTCATTAAGCTGGACCTCAGCAGCTGGGAGGAACAAGCCATTTGCAGGCATTGCCTATGTAAAGAGGTAAAGAAACGCGTTTCATTTGTCTGAATCTTGATGCGCCCTAATGATTTACTTTGTGTTAATTACAGGGAAGGGGGCTCCCCCGTAATTAGGGAGGAGTCGCTCCAGCGAGGCCGCCACCGGCCGCTCCCACCGCCAGGTGGCGCCTCAGCGCCGGCAACCGCCGCCCCCGGAGCCTTGGGGGCCAATATATATATATATTTTTAATTACTTTTCAAGTCTTGAGTTGCTCACGGTGAATCGTGGCAAAGGGAAAGTTTAGCGATTTAATAGAGATGTATCACAGTTGTCTGAGGAAGGACTTTGCTTTTGGGTGCTTGCTAAAACCCTTCTGTGCTTGCTGGGAAGATTCAGCCCTTGAACTGCGCAAGTCTCCAGTTAGTGTATTTCTGACTTGCTAGTTGGGTTTTTAAGTCTCCACCAGATTTGTCCTAATTGTTCCCAAGTGCATAAATATGTCACCTCTTAGCTGGGCACACACTTAAAATATATACACACACACACACACACACATGTGTATACACCTTTGGCGTGAGCCTGGTCTGGTGAGCTGTGTAATTCCTTTGGGGGCTGAACGAGCACTTCAATGGGCTGCAAAAGTAGAGAGGGCACCCCAAATATGAGCAGGGACACAGCAACCCCACTGGCTGATTAATAAAGGTTTTATGGTTTAATGTCTCTTCTGTTGAAACCTTCTTGGCTAGAGGACCATGTACTAATATCTTAATATGTGGTTGCACTATAGCTTCAGTGGCTTAGATGGTATTTCCACATGAGTTCATTAGCCCCTTTGCATACAGTGAAGATTCATCAATGGTGGTTTTTTTTCTCATGTGTTGCTTTTGGAATAGTAAGACCAGAGGGCACAGATGGGCTGGAGCAGTGGTTGTGGATTAGCATAGTCATACATCAAATGTTACTGAAATATCACCTTTCAGATGTAGCCTCCTTCCAAGTGGCTGTGCCTTCTGTTGTGATGCTTTATTTTTTTCTTCTTCCCTTGGGAAAAAGAAAAATACTATTGAGATGTAAGCCTTTCCTTAAAATGATATTTTTGGGTATGATATGGCTCCACCACAGTCAGACGCAGAACACATCTGTGTATTTTTGGGCTAGAAGGACTGATGAGGAGATGGGGAGCTCCGGTGGACATTCTCCACTTATATTATACTGAGGCACTCAGTTTTCTTAACATGTTTTCTCTTTTCTCTGCTTGTTATAAGAAATAGCCTGAAATTTGTGTCCTTTGAGTGCTCTCCATTGAGTCAAGCATGATCTGGGCTTCTATTTACAATTTCTAGAGAAGTGAACATAGGTGAATATATATTGCTAAATTATTTTGCATTGCTAAAGTTGACAGTAAGTATCATTCTTAAATTGCTCTTTACTTGGTGTGATAAGACTTTTCTTCTGTCTTTGCCTCTGAGGCACACCAAAGTTATTAACCATGTGATTTCTTTGAAAACCATCCAACCAAGGATGTCACTCTTCTTAGGGTAATAATAGACAAGTACATCCCCTGATATTCTTCTCATAAGCCTAATTTAACTGCTTGAGGGGAGACAGGGGCAGATTTAAAAATAACTGTTTTAACTAGCTTGTGGCGTTGAATTGTTTGCCTTTAAGCTTTCTTTCTCTTTTGGAGGAGTTTAATCTGTAACGAAATAAATTTTAGATTGACATATAAATATACCTTGCATTTGTTTAAGCTGTTTCTCATGTGTTCGGTTATTTTTCATGTAAATAAGTGCTGGATCAGATCAGCTGCTGAAATGGAGCAGAACTGTGCGGACACCAAAATGATTGTTCCCCTTTGTACCAGCTGAACGTGTGTCCTTGTATGGTCAAAGCCTACATGTGATTTATTTTTGAATAGAGGATACTATCACTCTTTAGTCAGATACAGAATTCATTGTCAGGAAATACAAGGGTTTTTTCTGCCCTGGTCCTGAGTTCTCGTGTAACCTGGAGCAAGCACATAATTCCCTTACACTTTGTCTATAAATTGAGAACTATTCTTTCCCCTCTCACGTGGGTATTATTAAGTTTAATTCAGTGGTGCGTAAAATGGGATAAATACTTAGATTGAAGTTGGTATGCAGAGTGTCAGTCAGAATATGAAAATAAATACATTTTTAAGCTATGGGCTGTTTCCTCAGCCAAGTTAAGTTGAAATGGTTTCCTTAAACCCCTGAAGGTATGTAGGTTCACACAAGCTCTGAGGTTCTGATCTGTATGTATTTCTTGAGAAGTCTTCTGCAGTTCACCCTATACAAGAATATTGGATTTTCCATATTGGAGGTGCTGTGAAGGCTGGAAGGAATCTGTAAATGTTACTTATTAATGGTGTCTATTAATAGCAGGAAAAAAACTCATGTTAAATTTTTCAAATTGGCAATGCATTTGATTCTGCTGGCTGCACGTAAGTGAAATAGGTCACCATCGCTACTATTCTAGTGGGCTTTTTTCCTCTCTTGCTTTGATAACATCTTGCAAAGCTTGAGGAGAAAAACTATACACAGCTCTAGTATACATACTTTATTAAAAAAAATAATAATCTGTGTGTATGTACTCTAAAGGAAGGGAATAATAAAGCTGAGGTAACACCAAAGTGCCTCCAGGCTACTTAATTTTGGTAAAATGACTTTGTGTTAAATTCATATAAACTGTACTTGCACAATATAATGTAAAATAGCATTTATTTACTTTGTGGTGCTGAGTGACCCACTTATTTCTGCCCCATATTAAATGGCAAGAGGGATGAATGTGATCTCCAGGTGAAAATTTCACTCTTCTCCAAGGACTTCTGTCCTTGGCAAATATTCCACAGCTTCTGTATACGACTGAGTTATTCTCACTAGATGTGGTTGGATGAGAAAATTAGTTTTGGCCCATGCCATGTAGACCTTTAAAAGAAAAAGCCTGAGGGGGAGATTTTATTTAATAACCCTCTGCACCCCTGCATGACAATCAAGTGCTGCAGTACAGCCAGAAATGGATTTGTGCAGCTGTGGAAGGTGCTGGTTGGTGTGGGAAGGACAGTCCAGCTCAGAAATGGGCTAACAGCGGCACATCCCACTAGTTCTGGCCTAGAAAAGCTGGATGGAGAGTCTCTACAAGGCTTCTGGCCCGGGGCTGTGCTATAATGACACACTGCAGCTTCTTTACAGTCCTTTGGTTTTTTGCCTGTTGTGCTTTTATCCATCTCAGAGCAACTAGCTGTAATGCGTATAAAAATGCATGGTTATAGAGAAGGGATGCCACTCGGCAGAGTGTTTTGTGTTCAACTTAATGCTCTGTACATACACAGGCCACCTGTCTTACACTTCCTTGTTTACTTACCTCCTCCGCTATTTCTTTATATTTGATCAGTCCATTCCTCTTCAGTCGCTGTGACCACCAAAGGGTGCCTGGATGACAGAGTAACGGAGATCATTGGCTTCCCAGAAATGTGTTGCCTGTCACTGACACAGGCTACTGATACTGAGAAAATCAGGATACTAAGAGTGAATAATGAAAGAGGATGAATGCATTTGATTTTCATATGGATTGGTGGATTGTGCTGGTATTAGGCACTCAGCAGTCTTTAGCTTTAGGATGTCAGTGTTGGAATACATACAGCAATAACATGTTGTCTCCAGACTTCCTGTCTATAGGTAGATGTCCCCATCAAATAGGTAAAGTGTAGGAGGAAGAATAAGGTGGAAGTTCCAAGTCCATCCCAGGCAATAATAGAAAAGCATGCAAGCTATGTTAATGGATAGTCCGAGAGAATCTGATTTATTTCCTTCCCGCCCCGTCTTATATTGTAGATAACGACAAATGGTGATCATAGTTCTATTCCCCCACCTCAAGGGTTTATATAAATATATCCACGCAGCTTGTCTCTGAGGGCAAGTTTACTTTCCTCCCTCTGTTCTTTATACTTAGCCTGTTTGCAGTTCTCTCCGACATTTCACTAGAACTTTGCTTTCCTCCAGAAAGATTTGATTTTGCATTTTGCTAAACATTTTGCTATATGTTGGTTTCCTTCTCTCATAGAAGGATAAGTTGGGTAAAGAGAAAGCTACTACTTTGTCTTTGTGCTTTCTCCTATTTTGTGTCATTTTGTTCTGCTAGACAAACCATCTTTGATTTAGTGGGGTTGAAGTATGAGTGCATAATAGATTATCTGTCACTGGACCAAATCAATCATGGTTAACAGTGTATTGACAGAGCGTATAGCAAGTATCCTTGACCTGAGGTTGAAAATACCTGTTATCAACATCATGTGGTTCTTGCTGCTGCTTGGCGTGAACTTTGAGGCACAATATTCCTTATCAGCTTTTTTTTAATCCTAATAAATCTATTAGTTTTCTCTCTGTTCAAGCCTTTTTGAACTAATATAGGTCTCCTCCATTTGTGGAGCACACAAAAACCCAGCCAGGCACGTTTCAGAGTTTTAGAAGTAAAAGAGAAATTATTGTGCTTTAAGTAGAAGCCAGCCTTTAAATGTTGAGTTTACAGTGAGATTTTCGCTAAAGTTAGGCTGCCATTTAGTTGCCCAGGCGAGAGTGTTTTACATATTCATTTGTAGTATCTAATACTGTATGTTGTTGGAGGGAAATGATGGAATTGGTCTTGTCCATTAAGGCAGTTTATTCCTCCTTTATTCATCATAAGCATTTTTGTTTGAGCATTTCTTTCACACAGCCTTAGGCATTTTTAATGATATTTTTACTGTTAAAACACAATGTTCCTGCTGTTTGCCGTATAGCATTGGTGCTGTAGTATTTCCTGTTGGAGGAGGAGTGTCTTTTCCCTTCTCAGTGATGGTGTTTTGATATTTGTCCTGTGCTTCTGCACAAATGAGGATCCTTAGCTACTTGCGAAAGTGTTCAGGAGGTGACAGGGTCAGGCCAAAGCTTTGCTCTCCATTGCAATGAACAGGTGAGGTATGTGCTCAATGATTTCTTGTTCCCAGTTCCCATAAACTGCTGTTTATGTCTGAATGCAGATATCAGAAGGGTGATTATATCTGAGCATAGGAACAGCCCAGCTGAACTTGTTGGTATTTAAGTTCAACACGTGCTTAAAAGCCGTGCAGAATTAGGAGCTTATTTTGGGTCTTCATGTGTCTTTACAAAGATGAAATGGTGATGTGGAGTAAGTAAAGTATTTACTACCAAGTGAGAAGTAAAAGACTTGGAGGAATATTATTGATGTACTTTGCTACTTCAGGAAAAATGTATTTGGTGAGCTTCCAGGCAAGCAGTGTCTTTGCTCTAGTTTGGCTTGCAGTTTATGGACTAATGAGAATATACGCTGCCTATGGACAATGTAATTAGGTCTTCTCTGTCTTGCTTATCAAAATATACATATATTCATGCAAGAGTGACCAAACTTCTGCCAGAATGGATTTTTCTTCATTGTTACCTCTTTTTGCTTTATGAAGATGCTTCCTTGTGTTGTTTCCTAATCCTGGCATCTGAATGCCTTCTGTTTGCATAATCAATGATATGTTAATATCTTGTCTGCTCCTTATCTCCCAAACAAGGAGTATACATTTTTTGAAGGAGAAGGTGAAATGTTTTCTTCTGTGGACCAGCTTGTAAATACATGTTGTTGGCAAGGACAACATTATAGGTTGCTTTCTATTGCAGTCAGAAGTGAGGAGGTTTGTAGTGACTCTTAGCTCCTGCTCTTCTGTATTTGTTTCAATTTCTTGCTTGATCTGTGCAACAAAGAGAAGCTCATGGCACAGAGTTGGGAACACGGTGCCACTGGCCCAAGTGTGGTCTCTCCCAGTCTCAGGAAACCACATAACAAATTTTGAATCCCAAAAAGTCTGTGGAACTTCTGCAGCCTGGCTACACAACTGTTTTTAGTGCTCTGTAATGGGCTCAACATACATGAGCAACATTTAGCATTTTACTACGTAATATACCATCTTTGGTTTCCTGACTAGTTTTGTCAATAATTTTGTCAACTAGTTTTTGATTTTCAGAGATCCTGGCCTCTGAAATATCTGGGTTTGTGACAGATTAAATTCACAGATGATTACAGGAAGCAGAAATTCCCTGCAGGTTGGTTTTTCTTAGTCTGCCATTGCAAACTGACCTGGAGAAAACTCTGTCCCCAAGTTGCTGATCAGTTTAAAGCTCACCATGAAGGCACAGCCAGGCACTGGGGGGTTGATCTCTACCTATGTATCCCATCCTACTGGCAGTCTTGTTTCTGCTCCATTTGTTAGCAGAAATACCGACATCATGCCCAGTTATCTCTGTGCCATGGCGGGGACATTAAACTGGGGGTGGTGGAATGTCTGTTCGTTGAGTAAGCAGGTGATGGTTTGCATCTGGAGTCCCACGTGATGTTTCAGATGACCAGGGCCCAGGCTCCTGCTGCTATGAAAACAGGTGGAAACTCTGAGCTTTTCTCACTCTTTGAAAATGTCTAGATGTGAAATATGTTTTGTTCCCTCAGGTATTGCTAGTTGGCTGATTTTTGTGAGAATTCCGGCATGCATGCGAAACGGTAATTATGTGAACCATACTCCTAGAAAAGTTTCAGACATATTTCTTAGGTGAAACAATATCAGGCAATATCAGTTGATTTGTATGTGGGCATCTAAGCAGTAGATCATGCTGTAAGAGGAACAAGTATTGGAAAGCTGCAGGGTTCCATCAGATTTATTCCTTGGGACTAAGCTGTGGAATTAAGTAGTTTTGTGTCCTTCTGTGAGCAGACAAAACTTTAAGAAACTTTGCACAGTATCATAAAAAGACTTTAGACTACTCATTTTGCCAAAAACTCCTAATGAATAAATCAATTCGAAAGAAAATATAATTTATCATGATAACCCGTAGTCAAGCATAGAGTAGTTGAATTGAAAACACAGGAAGAGAAACTGCATTTTACATTCTTTATGCTCTTCTTGTGGCAAGAATGTGAAGATATCCATCTGTTATGGTTTGATTTGTTTGGTTTTTTTCTTGGTTGGATTTGTAATATCCATATATTTCTCGTGTCCAGACCAGTAGAACTGAAATACAGACCAGGCTGTGTGTGAGAGCTGTGACGGATTTTATAACTGTTGCCAAGTTTCACATCTCCAGATGCCAGACCAGGGACCTATGTCTCTGTTTCAGGAAAATGACACTTGCAGCCTGCCCACAGTGTGATTTGTGTACCAGTTGTACCTATCGTCTCTGTGTTCAGAACACACGCAATACACTTCTGTATTTTGCTTGGCTGAAATCTGAGAGAAGCCAGGTTATAAGAAAGTGTTTAAAGTTTTTGTTAATGCATTTATTGTAGTGTAGTATTGGAATATCATTGAACATTTCCTACTAGCCCTGTGGGAGCCCAAACATGAAAAGAGTATTGTGACATTCAAATAATACAGCACTGGTTTCACAACAAGAGATGAAGGAGCTGAAGTGGAGAACTCTGAGCACTGTTTATAGTAAATATGGCATAAATAAGCAGCTATTGGAGGGCAAACAGATAATATGGTAAGAAAAGCCACTGACCTTTGTTTTATTCTGGACAAAATAATTAAGACCTTATTTCTTTACATCTGTATAAAGCAAAGACACAATTGGTGTAACATGCAAATCTGCCTTCTCTAGATATTTGCAGTGACATATCCATATACTTTTTATTCTCTCTCTCTTTAGGTGAAAGTGCTATGGTATAGATACTGAATAAGGTAGATACTGGATATTTTAAATTTTCTACCTTCCCTAGGCAGAAAAATACTTATAATTGTGGCATTCAAACAACTACTTCCTCTCATTGCTATAAAGGTGAATCAGAGCTTGGCAAAGCTTTCAGGAGGGAGAGAACGAGTGGATGTTTTGCATAAGTAACGTTATTATCTGGGGTTATGACAGAGGTGGTGTATGTGCATACAAAGTCACGGGAGGGCATAACCTGAGTACAAAAAACAAGGTGTCTCTGGAGATCACGGCTTTCTATTATGGGATTTTTTTAGATCTTGTCTGGAGCTTTGGGACCAGTTGCTGTTGTAGAGAGAATGCTATGTTAGGTCACAGATTTGACCCTGAATTTTTCTGTTTCTTTTCTGTTAATATTGGTGGTAGCCAGGAACTGAAATGGGGGCTGTTGTTTTCAGCTGTTATTTGCTTTTCCACATTTCCTCTTTATGTGTCACTGATGACCTGCTCTACTGTTAATTCCCTTGTTGTCCATTCACTAAGAACCTCATAAGAGGCTTTACGAAGAACTCAAATATCTTTCTTAGTGAATTCCATGACTGCTGAACTTTGTCTACAAGGAAGTAGTAGTACACGCCTTCTCTTCATCTCTTATGATATCTACTTGTTACTCCGATGACATTCAGTGTCGTACCACCTCTTCAAGCCACCACTATTTCTCCTTTCAGGAGTTCAGAATACTCTGACCAGTCCGTTCCTCAGGACTTGAGTGTGAGCACATGCTCCTTTCCCAACAGCTTCCCTACAGGGCTGTGTTTACATACAGCCACTTTATGTTATTACAAATTTTTTGTAATGGTACGTTTGCCATTTCTGAAATAAAAAGTTTAGTGGGATCAAATTTAGTCTAACCTTGGCTCAGCTGAAATACCACTAGCAAACAGATTGCTTGTAACAACCTGGAACCAGCAAAGTCATTGTTAGAAAGAAAACAAAATCAAATAACAGGAAACGTAAAACTCAAGTGGGATAACTGTCATCCACCCTAAAACACAGCGCTTTGGGAAACATAATTGTACTGTAAATAGTACAGAAAGGTTGTCTGTCATCCAGTTTCTCAGCAAGCTCATGTGAGCCTGACAAAGAGTTTTCAACTGAGCCGAAGTTTCTCCTAGGTTAAAAAGGAGAAAATAACAACTTACTGTATTAACTTGTAGAGCACAAAATACTGATAACAATAACATTCCAAAGAAGTGAAATTGCCAGAGACATGAACAAATGCTAATCCTTCTCAGATTTAACCCAAAGGGTAGTACTGAAATGCTGCTCCTTTTTCATTGTCATCCTTGGGGGTTGGCTGGGGGGAAGTTCGGGTTTTGGGGAGATTTGTTTGGCTAGGGTTCAGGGGTACAGTGACACTGAAGGAGCAATCACCTGATAGTATTTCCAGATTTACTTTCTGCTTTCTGATCTAGACGGATGGCTACTTTATCAAAGTATCAGTTTTCTTCAAAGTTAGTGATAAGACTTTATCATTTTTATTGTATCTTGACGGATCTGTTTTAAGCTATGTTCTGGTTCAGCCCTAGCTAAATTAGGGCAAGTTTTAAGTTTAAAAATCAAGCAAAACAAAGCTCTGGATACAACGTATTTTCCTTTTTGTAACTGCTTGGCTTTAAATGTCTTTGTGTGCGTGTCTGGTTGAGATAGAATATTACGAGGGAGATGTAAACTCTCTGCTAATGGTATGTAACTTCTGTGAAGTTTTTCCCTTGCATCAGAACTATAAACAAGGTTAACTGAAAAGTCTTTCTAGCTGTGCAGGGGATGGGGAGAACCCCGAAGAATGTGGTGAGCAAAAGGAACCAAAGCACAGCAAGCAAAGAGATAAGAGGAGCAGCGCTGGGAGGATCTGACTGTATTTCTGCGAATGGACAACCACATTGCCTGCTAAAACATCACCTCAGAAGCCAGAGGAACTCACATGAGATGGTCCTGGCCATCTTCACACACCCAGCTGCTTAGCACGGCCCATTGCTTCAAACATCTGTGGTGAGCTCTGTGGTTTTGTTTGGGTTCTTGGGTATTACAGTTCTGTTATTGTGGTTCAATATTCTTCACTATTAACATCTGCTGAAGTCTTCCAAGCATGGTGGTGGACACCAGCTCATTACAGAGAAGAAATCCAGGCTGCTGTGGTTCCTGGCATAAGGTCTCGTGGAGAAATGTGAGAAGATGAGAGAAGGCCTTGGGGTCTTTTCCTATGGTGGTTAAATACCAAGCCTTTCAACAACTTCAGTTCCAGCTGGGTCATTGGGATTCTGAACTAGGTACTTCAGCACAGCTTATGGATTTTAAACCTGTCACATTGTACTTTTATTATAGATACGGTCCTGCACTTGCAAGCTGTTTTCTTGATCTTTTGCCAGCAGGGCTTTTGCAGCAGTCCTTGGAAGATATACTATAGCAGTTCCCTTTTATAATATCTATCATTAACACCTCTTTGGCATCTGTAACAGCTTCTTCTTTGCTGGAGATCGGAGCAGTTGATTAAGCAGCCTTTTGCCGTCCACAGGCAATTTCTCAGATTTCTACCTTGTTTCAAATCTGCCTTCCTAGCAAAGGTCCTGGAAAAAGGTTGTGGCAGGGCAGCTGCAGCCCTTACCTTCATGGTTATAATAAACTGTTTGAAAAATTTCACTCAGGCCAAAGCAGCGAGACAGCTTTAATGAGGATTTGTAGTGACCTTCTGTTTTATAGTAGGTGGATTCTGACACATTGTCGATTTTAATTCTTACTGATCTTCCTGTGGCTTTTGATACCAGAGATCATAGGTTTCTCTTAAAATACCTGTGGAAGATCCTGGACCCCATGGGCACTGTTCTGATATTGCTTCATTAGTATTTGCCTCAATGGTGCCAGTTTGTCACTGTAAATATCGTGTCTTCTGATATTGCCCCTGTGAACTGCCAGGTTCCCCAGGGCTATGAATTGGGCGGGTCTCTGGGTTTCCTCTATGTATATATGAGCTGCAGCTTGCATTTTCTGAATTTATACATGTTCTAATGGCATGCAGAAAGTGCTTGGACATATTTATTTCTTACAAGTATTTCTGTGCATATGACAGCAGTGCGTGCCTACCAAAGTTTAGACTGTAAAATGTTGCCAAAGTAAATACGAACAAAATGGGGTTATGACTGCCTGTTATCTCCTTTTGATTAAATCACATTGTTTTGGTCTTCATTTGGTATTTTAAATCACAGAAGTAGTCTAGGCATGGGGGTGAATTTTAGTCTGTTTCTGGTTAGTTGTGTGATGCTGAGAAGTATTTCTGCTGTTACTGTTTGAGGTAGTAATGACAGTAAGACTTGCTGATGGAATAACTCTGCTAAATCATCAACTTTTCCTGTCCTGCAGAATTCCACTAATGTGCCATCTGTTAAAGGCTTCTACCTAAAAAAAATATATATATAGATCTATATCTTCAAGATGTAGCACCTTGTATAGCAGGAACTTTTTTTTAACCTGATATTCTTTTTTCTTTTACTTCAAGTTATTCTAGTAACTTGAGGTAGAGTTAATCTTGTTTAGAGGGTATCAAAAGTTAGATAAATAGCTACCGCTGGGCTAGAAATCTTGACTGTGGACTTCTGTCTGTGGAAAGACAGAATAAACCTGTACCGTGATTCATTCAATCCATCAGAAGGCTTACACAGTGTAGACATTTAAATCTTGGGCCTCAGCCACAGAACTGAACCATCATAGTTTATGATGGTGAGTGGATATAGAAGATTGTGGTCTGAAGACATGTAGGCTTAGGAAGAAAAACCACAAAATGGCAAAATGTCAAAGGACTTACAACTCATTTGTGCAATGTTTGCATGTCACAGGCTTTTTAGCAGTGCTACTTCTGGCAGTCTTGCCCACCCAGGGTGTGCAGCGCATCTGCTGGGGGCTGTACGGTGGACTGACTTAGGAAAGTATTGGGATCTATTCTGGGGGAGTTATTTTTGGAGTGAGAGAAGAGAAATGGGGAGAATTAGTTCCTGGGAGGGCTGCTGTGTCACAGCACAGAGGTCAGGACAAGTGTCCCAAGCATGGAAGGTGCTCGCATTGCTGCCTACTGCCGTTGCTTCATCTCCCCCCTGCCACTCAGGCAGTGGTTTCATAATCCAGGTTGTCTGAGCTCCTGGTTCATCGTGGTGTCCGTTCAATTATACTGTCCCTGTCCATCTTAGGAGAAGAGCTAGTTGATAGTTCACCTTCTGATTCAGTGCATACATCCTCAAATCGCACTTGCCGATTTGGGTCATGTTGTACTTTGAAATTATTTCTGAGGTCTCTTATTCACAACCTCAGCGGATTTAGATGTGGCAGCTAAATCTGACAGGGATTATAACCACTGCAGTTCACATCCAAGGTATTAAATTGAACTGAAATCAATAGTGGTTTACATCATAATGTGCCTGGTCCTGAACTGGAAACTAAAGAATGGACACATCACCTGCTTTTTCCTCTTTTGCTGGAAGGCAGCAGCCTCCAGCAGAGGGTAAGGTGGCCATCACCTGAACTTTGCTAATAGGACTTGGAAAATCCCGTAAGGAAATGTTCTTCTTTGATAGCTAGTTTGCTTTCTGTGTTGCTTGTTCACTTCTTCCCTCTGTTTTGGATTATATTTGCCACGTATTAAGTTTGCATGTGTTTCTAATTTACCTAGTTTCTTCACATTCTGTAATCTCATGCATTTTTGCCATTTATCTCAAATTGCTACCAGCTGTAAATATCGTAAGTTTTTTCACCCTACTTTCCTAATTACAAATGAAAATGCTAACTAACACCAAAATTACAGCCCTTCTATTCCACATGAGGCAATTTCTGTATTTAATACCCTGCTTCAAGTTAGTTGTTATACAGTGCTAGAGTTATTATCTGTGTAATTCACTGTTCTGTCTCCACCAGTGGTCATCAGTAGAAAGGATGAGGCAGGAGTTTGCTTAAATACATGTCTAGAAATTGTGTAATGATTTCAGGTTATTTTGAGTGTTTCTAGTTTTATCTAGCTGCCTTTTAATTCTTTATTGTCTAATTAAATGTAAAAGAAGTGGGAGGGCTAGATGCCTCAGTAAAAAGGAAAATTGCATTCACGTTACATCACATTATCAGATTAAAATAATGGATTAGTAACTGAATTAGATTTGAAATAGTCTATGTAAACCAGTGGTATTCTGTAGATGAAATCCTGTTTCTTCTCTGAGTTCTTTTAAAGCTGGAAATCCATAAATGTTCTTCCTACATAATGACACTTTCATAATAGAAGCACGCCTGTCTTTCCAGTTCTGCCAAACAGCATTGTGTTTTCTTTTTTCTAGTTTCTCAGTCTCTCCCACCCGGCTACAAGTTTTCAAACATCCTTCTCAGTGCTGTGCTAAGTGTGGCAGAGAATTCCCTCCAAGCCTTAAGGTGCAGACACCTGAACCTACAGATATGCTTGTGCTTTGTTTTCAAGGGCCTTACCCGCTCTTTTATGTAGTTGTTTTTGATGAACCCAAGACTACGTGACCATCAGATAGCATTGTTGAGCAGCAGTGTTGAAGTCCTATTTATTTCCATGAAGCAGAAAGACAGCAGCAAACCTTATCACCCCAACTAAATATTCACAGCGCAGTCCCCCTCCCCCAGGGGATGCACTGGCTTTGTGTTAAATAGCATATTGATTACAAGATTGCAGCATTTTGTGTATAAAAAGTGTATGGTCATGGGCCTTTAGATTTCAATTGCCTATTTATCTCTGTGGAAAATTGTATATATTCACAGAGGAACTGCTTGGAGTGGTTCAGCACAACATGGGGGGAAACAAGTTGGGACAAAGCAGCAGATTTACGGTCTCCTGGGGACTCTGTTCTTCAGTGGCCCCTTGTACCTTAGTGCATGAACATTGGTGGCAGCAGAAAAGGTGTCAAGGCTTTGTCTGTGTTACCACGGATTCATAATGTGTCTCCTCATTCCTTCCCCTCCCCTCCCAGCCACCAAGGAGAATGTGTGAAACACAAAGGATTTCTTCATCCAAAATGCTGTATGTGCAGTTGTGAAGTATTTCTGCCATCTCAGGTAGGAAAAGTGGCGTTATCTTTCCAGTGGCTACACCCGCTCTCATAGAAGAAATCAGGTGTTGGGTTGAAGCGTATTTTATGAACGACTGGGTAAAGCAATTTCCTGTGCAACTTGGGAATGCCCAAGATGTGGAGCATGTTGTGTGTGGATTGGCACTGGTACAAGTAATGTATGTTTGCATAATTTGTAATGGGCCATGGTCAGCTTCATCTTTTAGCTGTAATCCAGTCCGTTCGGCTGATCGCTTTATGGATGACTTAAGTATGACTGCTTCTCGGATAATATAATATTTCACCCTCTGGTGAATTAACTTAAAATCCCATTGCTATTCTCCTATAAAGTGCTCGCCTCTCTTTCTTTAAAGTGTTCTGAGGTCTGTCTGGCTGCAGCAGTGTATCGACTTTAATTAAAAAATAACAATTAAATTCTGTATTATATGAGTCTATTTGGTCATTCAGGGCAAGTAATAATAATGAAATTTCCCACTCTAGTTCTCTGGTTTTAACTAGTTGCTTAATTTTCACTTGATTTCTCCAAATTTTCAGTAAAAATTTGGAAGACTAACCTGTTAGTATGAGCTCAATGTTGGTATAAATGTTAGAAATAGTGATGAGAAACTTGAATCAGTACGGCTGCATGCAAAACTGTTGTTAGTGAATAGTGGAGAATGGCAGATACTGGGAATTTCCTGGTGATTGGGATACATTTAAAGTATTCTCTTGACAACCATACACTATCCATGTAAAAAATATTTATTTGTTCATACAAAGGTCAAATACAATTCAGTGGCCATGAGAAGTGTAAAATAGGCCTGTATTTGCTAGAAGAAATATATATTTTAGGACTGTTTTGTACCAGGAAATGCTGATCTGTTACGATCCCAGTAGAAAACTCAAACTCTGTAAAGTGTCATTTAAAATGGAACTTATTAGAGCTAACACTAAGAAGACAAAGAAAAGACTAAAATCTTACATCCCTTTAGATGCTGGGAACCCTGAGTTGTGCAGCATCAAAATGGGCTGCAATCCATGTACAGCACATTGTGTGGTCCTGTCTGTGGAAAGCATTGCCCCATTTTGGTCATTCAAGCTATTATAGCACTTTCTAACAAGAAAAGTGTTGCTGCACTTGTTAGATGAAGGCAAGGTACCAAGCAGGAGCTGCCCACAGGCTCCTCCACTACAATTAGTGCTAGGTCGAGCCTAAGTTTATCCTGCGCCCAAGGGATACACACAACGCATCATGGCCCCTAAGGCCAGGGCTGTGCAGGCAGCATGGCACAGACCCAGGACTGCTCAGGTTTACTGCTAGCAGGATCACTAACACCTCAGTGTATGGTGGATTATTAAAAATAATTAGTGGTTCTGGATGCAGCTCTAGAGTTTTGTGTGTATTATGGCAGCAATAAAGGCAAGAAAGTCACCAGCTACTGATACACTAGAAAGAAAAGCTTCTTTAGTCTATTCTACGAGTGGGAAGGATATGAAGAATGTCCCAATATGATCAATCTCGATGTTACTGCTTTGCCACAGCTTGAAACATGGAGAACATAGAATTAATTGGGTCTTAACTAAGTCTTTGGACAAAGTCAAAAAGAAATATGCATTATACTGACCTTACTGGGGAACTCCACCTGCTCAGTCCATGCTGCCTGTTCACTGGGTATCCTGAACCCCTTCATTATGCAAAATTTCCTTTAATGCAGGGGCATCAAACTCATTTTCACAGGGGGCCACATCAGCCTCGTGGTTGCCTTCGAAGGGCTGAATGTAATTTTAGGACTGTATAAAATGTAACTACTCCTACATTTATAATGTAGGTATTAATGTATACAGAATGAGTTTATAAAACAAAGCAGTGAGAAATGCATCTCCTAGTTATGCTCAATATAAAAAAAAAAAAAGAAATCTATTTAAACTATTTTGAAATATTCCAAATTATTATATTACATTTTTCTAGACATCACCTGCTGATTTACAGATCAGCTACCAAGCAATACTAATATCAGAATATTTTTAAATATTTCAGATTACCAGTTCCAATAAGACTAAATGTGAAATATGTCATTTACAAGAACATAACAGAAGCAGCTGTGAAGTTATGGAAGTAGGGAAATTTGAATTTACTTGACAGATACTGTACTAAAATCTTGACTGTGTTTGATATGCCTATTACCAAAAAAAGTCCAATTAAAAAAAAAAAAAATAGTTGAAGATGTATAGTTACTATTGTGGTTTTGAATGCATAATCTATATCATCAGGTAACTTGTGTAAAAATCAAGGCAGAGGCAAAGGAGATAGTAGAAAATTTGGACCTGGGAACCATTGGAGAAGTACTACTCTTAAACTTTCGTATAACCTGCACTAATGTGTATTATGAGCTATTGCAGGGAAGCATTTTGGTTTATCTCTTGAAGTATTCTGCAGGTTATGTCTATAAAAATATAATAGTGACTACTGCTCTGAGTATCCTTCAACTGTAAACCTCAAGTGATTGTGTGTGTATATATATATTTGTACACACACACATATTTGCCGCATGCAACTGTTTGTTTTGCTTTCTCAAATGGGTTTTGTCACCATGTTTATCACCAGATTTTATTTTGCCTGTATTGCCGTTCATCACATTCTGTTGCCCAGTGTAACACCAAAATTAGTGTGCTCTCCAGCTTATAAATGCCAACGTGTAACTGGTGTTTTAAGGATCAAGTCTTCTGTGACAAGAACTACAGCGCTCTAGGCTGTCATGGCTCGGAGTGGCAGGTAGAACAGATAGGCTGAACCATAAGGGAAAGAGCTGTATGCTTCTAATTACACAGAATTACCTGGATTTCAAAACTTGAATATTTGTGTGGTGTTTGGGTTTTGCTTTTATTTGTTTGGTTGGTTTGTTGGTTTTGGGTTTTGTTTGTTTGTTTGTTTGTTTGTTTGGGGTGTTTTTAATACAGTATGTTAAACCAGATGGAATCCTTTTTTTACTTCAAGGTATTTAAGGATATTTTACTTTGGAAAGACTCCACAAAGTAATTATTACCCTGTTCTACAGAATGCAGGAAACTCAGAGAAACTACTAATTAAAACCTCGAAGGAGTGTATTTTCTGGGCTAGGTTGTGTTTCTTCTTCCCTCCTAGAAAATCCAATTGTTTGAATGCCTGGTAATTACAGTAGGGATGGTCTATATTAGATTACCTTCTCTCCTCCCACTTTCTGTTGTATTTGAAGAGGCATGTTTCAAATTATCTACAGCCTTGAATTGAGATATTCCCAAATGTTTCACTGAATTTTTTTTCCTGCTGTTGCCTTAGATTTAATGTAATTAGTTCTCTCCTTTTCATTAGGTCACTCAGGCTGATGTATATCCTGGATAAAATCTTATTTGTATTTAACTAGTAGTTGTAACATCCTTAACCGAGTAGGATCTGATATTTATCTTACTGTTTTAAATCCCTATCTTCTGCATTCCAAAAATGTGAGGTTAAATTTGTAATTATAATTATTTGCTTTGATTTTTATCAAATGCATTGTTTTGTGGCATCATACATTATTTTAATATTCTCTCAACTATTGTGTGTTTTGTCTTGTGTTGTGGGTTTGGTTGGTTGGTTTTTTCCATCTGGACCACATTGTCTTAAACTTACTCTGAACAAATACCCAAGCAATGCACAGCGCTGTTGAACCAGTTCAGTTTTCATGAGATAAATGAAGCTTTCTCTTCCCCCCTTCTTTGTCAGCTGGGTCCCTTTCACTCCTTGTGGGGAGCAGGAAATAATTCTCCTATTAAGACGAGGCTACGCAATCTATTTTTTTCTCTGCCATATTTAGAGCAGTCTCCAGTTGCTAAATGTTTTGTCCTGTCGACTCTCTTGCAGATCAGGTTATTAGGAAGTAGAATATTGATTATTTAGGATGAGATTTTGAAAGCTTGCCTAGAGGGTTGGGGTGTCCAATTAGAAATTAATGACCTAGAGGCAGCTTTGAAATTCCCACCTGTAGAGCTGAAGCTTTTAAATTAGTCTGAAGTTAAGAGTGCAGCCGTAATGAGTGCGCAAATGGTGTGATATTTTCCTGCGACTGGAAGGAGTGTTAAATAGCAGCTCTCTGTCTTCACGTCAAATAATTAAGGAAGTTACCAGAAGTAGACTTCAGATCAGCAAACTGATCCTCTTTTCTTTGGAACAGGCTAACAGGCACTTATTTGAAAATACCAAGGCACAGTACAGCCCTGGTAATGACAAGTTTTGTCTAGGAAGCCATGTTATATCTGTTTTGTGAAGATGGTTAAGCAGAAACTTTGAAATAAGCCTAGAGCAAGAATAAAAGCAGGAAACATAGGTATAGATTTTATTTTTCCTTGCCAGTGTAGTAAGTGAAAAATATATTTTAGTTCTAAGATGTAAAAGTAATAGCACATCAGCTATAAGAATAAAACTAAATGAAGGCTCTTGTGTGCCAAAGATTTTTTTCCCCTCTTTTTTAATGATTCCAAGGGTATGGCAGGTGAATCCATTTAGCAAGTCTAATGACTGAAAAGTGGAATGTTTTTCAAATAGCATGGATGAAACGATCTGTAGCCCATCAGCGTACAGCTGGAATGATGTCATACATGGTTATGCTTTAATTCTTCCTGCATTGCTAAAGGGGGAATGGGGTCTGTAATATCCTCAGACTGCCTTCTTGAATGCAAATCCTCAAGCTGGAAATGGAGAGCCTTCTCTTTCCCCACATGACTAATGTTAATTTCTTTAGCAGAAAAAAACTTAATATGTCCCTCTAATGGTAAATTACCATTTATTGTAAATGTGCCACATAAAGGAAGTAATAAGTCATTATTATTGACCTATTACTGTTCTTTCTGTTTTACCTCTAATTAAATAAAAATGTGCACTTTGAGTTAATATGCTTTTTGTTTGAATATTCTTTTATTAGTCCAGAACTGGGGCTGGTATTCCAATACACCATAGTAATCAAAGCTTCCTTTTAGATTTTGCTTAAGCTAGAGCTGAAGTTTTCTTCTTAGTTATTCTCCTTTAATTGGCATCCCCCACCCCGTTTTTCTCTTTCTGAGACTTGTAATCCCAATATCATGTTGTTAGGTGACATTTCTAGTCAATTGTTTGCTTCTCAGGCACAAAGGTTGGAGTTTTTCTGTGAGGAGATAGTGCCCTACTCAGCTAATGATAACTTAAAATACGTTAGCACTTAAAAGAGTGGATTATAATATAGAAAAATAAGTGAGAATAATTATAAAGGAAAGCCAGACATGTGCAGGGTGTGAGTGATGTTACAGTGCAGCTGGAGGAACAGCTGAATGATTGAGGTGGTGGTGAAGTCCATGTGCCAGGCAGCGCTAGAAAAGAGCCTCAATTCTTTCTTCTCAGGACAATTTATGCATTTACAGAAAACTGCCACTAGGACAGAAGCTATCCCAAAGTGGGCTCAGGAACACATCATAATCTGGGAAGCTAGAAGCAAAGTACCCTATCTATAATATAAAAACCGCGATGCTCATTCTTTCTCATGTTGGTTTGTTTGTTTTTTCCCTATGGGTCAGTATTTCTTTCTGCATAATAGCACAGGGTTAGCAGGAGGAATCACAGGAACCATTCTGTAGCTTGATATACACCCTGGGGGAAAACCTAGACTTGAATCTCGTTAGATAAGGAAGACACTGAGCCTGACCTCTTACACCCCAAGCAGAGATATGAGTGTTGTGGTAGTATGTGAAGGTGAGCAGTGCAGTGACCACCTTGTTATCAGTCACATTTAGAAAACCCCCAAAGTGAAACAGGGAACCCTGATCAGATCTCACAAAGAATAGATGCAAAAGCCAGCTCTCAGAAGAAGATCCAGTACTCGGAGTGCTGGCGCTTGTCTGCATTTCTGAATAGATATATTCACTCTGGCATTTAAGATGCTCTGTGCACTCAGATTTTTCTTTGGACTTCAGTGCACTGGTGGTTTTGAATCCCACTCTGAAATGCCAAGTTCCTCCATGCATTGCAGAAAGCAGGCTCTGAAATCTGAATTCCCTCCTTGGGATCAGAAGCCTAGAAGTTAAATGTCACTGCTCGTTCTTTATGGACTCCTGTGTCTTTTATTAGAGTATCTAATCCCAAGTGTGTAGGCAGAGTGCAAAGACAATATGTTACCTCGTGTCTCTTTAGTGATCCTATTGCAGCAATTGTCACAGGAGAACTCCAGGGTCACCCTTGTTCAACTGCATGTGGGCAACAATACTATAACTACAGTGAGGCCAAATCTTTGCTCTGTAGCTCTGTTAACTCTAATTAAAATATGGTGATGTAAAAGTAACAGTGCACTGAAACAGTTGTAGTATGATGGAAATGCAACCATTGAAAATTTATTTTTAGCTGATGAGCATGTTAATAAATGTTGGTACTTTCTAAGTCCAAGTTTAAAACTGAGCCCAATCTTTGTTCTCCAATGTACATGACTAATCCCACCAAACTTGATTCAGTACTAGCTCTCTAGCTCCTTGGCATTTTGTAAGAAAAGGTATTACAATGTTTTGAAATAAAAAAATTGCTGCTGTTACTTGAAAGAGCGATGCTAAGGAGCATTGCTAATGGAGGCCTGTAAGTCCTCATAGACTGTTAGGACTGTTGAGAAGGGTGGCGGGCTGCGGATGTCGCTGTAGGAGTAAGAAAACCTGTCGAACCACCTGTCATCTGGAATTTCTCTCTGCACGTAGACATTTTTCTGAGCTATGAAGTCTTCTGAAGTGCTGAGTCTGTTTAAATTTTGCTTCTTGGTAGCCATAGTTCCCTTTGTCACCTCTCTTTCAGCCTTTCTATTGCTTCGCTGCTCTTCCTAGATGCACTCTGCTCCTTCCTTTGCCTCTGAAAAAAGCCTCTGACCTTGGACTCTTTTCCCAGATTTCAGCCTTTTCTTTCCAGCAGTCCCCTGGTACCCTTCACTCTGTGCTTTTGTTCTTTCTTTCCTTCCTTCACGAGCCCTTAGCTTACTTGAACTTTATATGAGGAAGACTTTGAGGAACACTGGTAACTGAGACGAGATAATAATGAAATGATGCATTTTAGCTAATTGCCTATATCCAAGGAAAAAAACCATCCTTTCTAGTAGAAGTAATGTTGTCCCATAGTAAGAAAAATTTCCTAGAATTCCTAAATGTTGATTTATTGGGCTCAAACATTTAAATCTCTGGTGTCCGTGTTATTCTTCAGCAGTGGGCCTTAATAAAATGGAGGAAAAAAATAGGAAGTATAATTTCTCTTTTAATGTTCCTTTTATAAGAGTTCTGATGTAGAAAATCAATACTTGCTATTCAAAGGAAAGCTATTGAAACAAATAATATTACTGGTTGGCAGGCTCAGGGGACTGTTTGCTTTGATTGCATTCCTGCTGACATAGTATGTCACTGGTGTTTAGAAAACCCAAAAAACAATTTTAATTGAACAATTTAAGCAATTTAGTGTTTGGAATATTGTTGAAATAAATCACCAGAACAGATGAGAAGATGTTGTTATTTGTGCTAAAAAAGTTGTATTCGTAAGCAAATAGATTTTGTATGTCAACTGAATGACAGCCACTGTCCCACAAACCCTTGATTTTGGGTTTTCTTTTCTTTTAAGTTTGTTCTTTGTTGAATTCTTACATGACAAGTAATATAGTTGGATTTTTTAAAGGTACCTCTTAGCCCGTATTTCATCACAGGCATTTTCCTTGTTATACCTGGAACATAGATTACTCAATGGTCTTTCTTTGTCTCTGCCAGCTCATATAATTCACATTTTTATTACCTTGATCAATTGAAACATTTTATTAAAGGTCAAAAGAAAAGAAAAATTGTAAAATTAGAAATGGAAATGGATTTGATTAACGATTGGAAGCATAAATATGGAAGCAAATGATCCAATTTATTACCTTTTTTCTGTTTAATAAGTATCTTTGTCTTTGATTCTAGTTCTACTTTTTACTCCAGCTGCTTTGACTACATAACTATCTGTTCTTTTTCTATCTAGCCATTTATTAATATAAGCATGGGAGAAATCTGCGTTAACCTACGCATGTGTAAAGCAGCTGGTAGCAGTGGCAGTGTGTGACATACTATTAAACTTGGTCAAATGTGTTAAGCATTCTTTTCCAGATGTGCAAATTCAACATAGCACTGAAACTGCGTGTGTGTGAGATTTTTGTTTTCCCCAAAGACTTAAACTGTACTGCTAAACATTTGTTCCTATTGAAAAGCTATTTTGCAAACAGAATATGTATGCATAGTGCTTAGAACAACCGTCACTAGGGTTGTGTCCACAGTCCAGTAGTGATTTGTGACACTGGTTGTTGGCTGTAAACACAAATGGTGGGGATCGAGACTTGTGCTGACAGTCTGATCTGCTCTGAGCACCCATCGTCTCCCAGTGCTGGCACTTTCCTCTGGAAGGAGATGGGGTGTTCGAGTGAGAAGGAAGCCAAGATACAGCAGGTCAACAAATCTGGTGACGGGGTGACCAGGACTGAAGAATCTTCTGCATGTCTGAGCATACTCTACTCCACAGTGTATACACAGTGTAGGCTACTCCAGTTTGGTGGCGATGGATGTAACTGCTGATTTCAGTGGTGGCAGAGTGTTTAATGGATATAAGGTAGTGGAGAATGAAGCCAGTTTTGCTGTGTAGTAGAGGGTGTTCTCCCTGTTCAGCATAATACTAGGTACTTCCTTAACTTTTAAGTCTGTGAATGGTCCCCTTGAAGTTCATGTCAGTTAAATGTGAGTGTTATGTAACTTGCTGAGCTGTAGACTATTTTATTTTTTTGGTTAAGGGGGATCTTGAGACCCTTTGGGAAAAGCAAGCCCTCTGTGCAGTCAGTGACCAAGGCATCAAGCAGAAGAAGGTGAACTCTGGGCATGATGTGTTGTCCAAAGTGCAACTAGGCTACCTCAGAAACAGATGATGAGGGCAGTTGGGCTTAGAGGGGGCAGCTGGGCTGACAGCGCAGTCGATGCCCCCCAGGAAACTGAGCTGGCAAGGCTTCGTTCCCCATCACGACCCAGCTAAGATTATTCAGCGGGCTGATGGTCCAGCCATCCCTGTGACAGAGGCTGTGAGAGATGCCTCTTCACAGATCTTCAGATGTCCAGCAGACAAGTGGGTGACTGTTATTATGGTCTTTATGTAAATAAGGCAGCAGTACATTAAAAACTCCTGTAAAGAGAAGAAAAACACTTCCTGGACCTTTAATTACACAAAACAAATTGCCAGGTGTGATGACATTGATGTTAGCTGAAGACCGAAACAGACTTAAGTCTTTTATCAGTGATCTGAGTGATGACTGTACTCAAAAGAGAAGGAAACTGAGGGTTTTTTGTTTGGTTGGTTTTGTTTTTTTTTCTGGACTAGTAGTAGTGGGTTTTTTGTTGTTTTTTAAGAATCATGGCATACCAGTTTTATCACTATAAACTCATATCCCTTATAGCTTGTATAAATCTATTTATATGTAGTACTTTACTTTCTAGTGTGAAGTGTTTATCTTAGTGCCTACTGCTTCTACCTGACCCTGAATTAACAACTTCCTTATAAGCTTTTCATTGATGATTACAGCTCCATTATCCAGCACGGCCGTGCCTCCAGCAGTGATTATGGTTCCAGTGGTCCTCTTTGGCTGCAGGAATCACCATTCATGCTCCCAAGCCTCAGTGAGCTGTGGTCTTTCCACCTGGCCAAGTGTTGATGGCAGAGGTGAGTGGGAAGCACAGAGAATGTCCAGTGAGAAGGTAAAACTGGTGAAAGTTAGAGATGAGTAGGATGGGAAGACAATGTCTACAAGGGTTGTTTCAAAAGAGCTGGGAACCACTGCACTGATTCTTGGATACTGAATATAAGATGATTAAGACATCCACTTGAGAATATTTAGTGGCAACAAACACTTCATCTATTGAAAGCTCAGCTTGCATTGAGGTCACTTTGAACATACTCTATTTGCAGAACTTTGTTCACACCGTTGGAAATCAAACCCTGTGCCTGAAATCAGGACTGACAAAAAGAAAATTAAGGAATTAGTGACCATCTGAGGGGAAAAAAAAGTGATGCCAGTGATTTACATAGCTTCATATAGAACTGTTGAAGAAGCTGTATACGCTTTCCATGTCAACTTGTATGGTATCATCCTGGTCTCTTTCGAAACATATATATCTATAGCTATATATATATATTTTATTTTTTTTTCCCCACCAAACAGCCAAAGTGGGTGTTCCTTTGATTGCAGTTCAGTTCCCTTCCCTCAAAAAAACTCTACCATGTGCAATGAATGAAGCAAGAGACTTGTTAAAATATCTTTACAATCTATTCTGTGTACATTGCATCATTTCACACTAAGGAGTGAATGGAATTGTATGACCAGCCCTAATCTGATATTTCTCAGGTTTGGAATTCTGGATTTTTGAAAACTGTGTTGTAACAGATCGTACTGTTGTAACACAAGGTTTTTGTGTGTGTGCAATTATACAGTACTGCAAACACGTTAATATCCAGTGGTTGTGCAGATTGATGGATGCTAAATATATCAACAGGGAATTAAGGGAGGATATCTCAAGGGGTTATTTTAGAGACAAACAAGACAAGACAGTTATTTTGAGCAACAGTCATATAATTCTTTTACATGGAACAATTCTCTGAGAGATGTCTGATTCACTGATAATTAAAATTATAAATGAGTCTTGTTTGGCCTGAGTGATTATGTTCATGCTCCAGTGACCATGGCCTTCTAAGTACTAAGGCATATAATTAGACCCTTCTTTGACCTTTCAATATCACAGTGACCATATCCAGGCTATAACAGATCTATAGCCTAGATAGTTGTTTAGGGCCAGATGGTGTTTTCATGCAAAATTAACACAAGAGGTTGCTTCAAAGCTCCTTGTTCCATGCATAGCACAAGAATAGATTATGGAATCGGGGGCTCTGGTATGATATGATGAACCGTAACTAAACTTACTGAGGGTGGGCACTTAGTATGTATCGTCTTCCATCCTGTACAGCAATTCTCCATGTCATTCTAGCTGATTTAACTTGTAATTTTTAAAACTTTTTTTTCCCCATACAGCAGCAAGATGTAGGTTGTAATCTGACTGTAGGAATAATTAATACATTTTACCAATAACAATCATGTCTGTATTTAGCTAAATATAATAATTCAATTTTTAGAATTGTGTGTGACAAGGTATATAATTCACATGAAGCACCTATGCATTTTGTACATCCAAAGTAAACATTGCCTTTCCAAACTTCAGAAATAAGGTTTTGTTTTCATTCAGATGTAATTATATAGTGTGGCAGACATTCACATATAAAATCCAATTACTAATTCCTTTTCCTGGAATTTTAGTTTTGCCGTTTCCACTTCAAGCATTTTAAATTTTGACGATCTTCATAGGATGAAGGGTCACACTAAGGCAAATGACAAAACACAGGACAATAACAAGTCTGTCAGACACTGCTGCGAATTTCCTCAAGTTAGAAGAAGACAGCCAAGATAAACATTCCCTGGAAATATCCTGATGAGCCTGCACTTTCAGGAGGTACTTAATGTTCAGTGTATGAACACAGCACTTATTTTAGGTACCTAAGAATACAAATAATTATTTTGGAAATTATAATCGTTATGGAAATAAAGTTACGAAAAAGGTACTAGGAAGAAATACATATTAACTACATCTTGACTGCAGCTGTTAGTTCAGTTTCTTAGGAATTCATCAAGAAATCATGAAACAATCCTTAATATTCTGTGAAATCTTTAAATCTGTGCATAGGAAGAGGAGACATACAATTTTTATATATTCATCGATTTGGTGCTAACAAGTCGACAAGATATGGGGCTAAACTGTGCTCTAGTGTAGCTTTAGTACTGCAATACGGAGAATTAACATTGACTGTTTTTTTCCGAAGTCAGCTGTGAGAATTTCAGTAGTGCACAGTTTCCTTTCAATACACTCAAGCAGACTTTGGAGATGAGGTCCAACAGTAACTTTTTCTGGCAGTGCCTCATTTTGCACATGTTCATTTAAATTATTTACATCATTTTCTACTCTGTCCCCAGCCAAAGTCTGCATTTTGTACCTACTGCTGCAGGTAATGCGCCCAGGATGTATTTAGGAGCCCAGATGAGGGGTTATTGAATTGGCATACTTTGTGTATGAGGCATATGAAAGTCATATAAAATAGTCTGATGTCAACAACATAAAGGAGCAGAATACTTTTCAATCATTGATTTTAAACTAGCCTTTTGGTAAACATGGCTTTGGTTCTGCTGTTTCTGGCACTTAAATGTGAATTAAATTGGTGTCGTTTTGTTTGGTTTTTACCCTCCTAATCTGTTTAAACTTGGCTGCTACAGATGCTGTTTTTACAATGGTAGCTCGAGGATTTTCTGTTTCTTTTTGTTGGCTTCATATATAAGTCAGGAGGAAGCCACTAACCTACCTGAGTTATATAATAATAGCTTTGTGTGGTTATGAAATAGGTGAAGATTTGGTCTCAGTGTTAAGTTTTGCTGGGTATCATTTCCTGCATAAGTATTTATGATGAAGTCTGACTTGTTGGAAGTGCTGTGCCTGTTCATGGCATGGAAGTGTTTCATCAGCCGTGTTCCTCTTTCCCCTGAATCTCATATAAAACCTGTACTGTGCAAATGTTTGCTCTACTGCAAAAGTACTTGTAGGCAAAGGTTGCACTAAAAAGAGCTGAATAAACTGTAATTCTTCATTTATGGGGCTGAAGGTCCTGTAAAGTGTAATCTGAATCTGAAGCTTTTTTTAATTACCAGGGAAAATTTCTCCCACTTGTTGTTTAATTCCATCTTTCATTCTAAAACACTGACAGGAGTTTGTGTCATCCACTGCTGAAATGGATCTAACACTTGTATTTAAATCATGTCAGCAGCAAGAAAAGGGCCTTGGTAGGAAAACAGTGGAGAGATGACCCTTTATATAACTGGATATTCTGTTTTGGAGTTTACCTTTCTTAGATGAGAGATGATGGGGAAAGGCTGGATTCACAGCTGGATGGGGAAGGGTTTCCTATCACCCTTTTGGAAACCAGCCTGTGTCCCAGGGGGACATTGCGTGCTGGGAGGTGTTGGAGTTTTAGCTCCAGGGAGCAGAGTATGGGAGAGATTGGGGCCAGAGTGGATCCAGAAAACACTGCACCTCCGGCACTGAGTGCTCGGGACGTCACTCAGGGTTTGGGGTCTGACCTGTCCTGATCCTCATACATTTTTCATTCCCTTTCTGTCACCTCTTATGTCCTGTCAGCTCCACAACTTTTGCTTTGAAAGGGACAGCAGGGAATAGATACGGTTTGACCATATCCACAATGGAAATTTCGAAGCCCCCTTGAGAAAGAGAAGATCTAATATAGGAGTCCCTAAGGAGACTTAGAATAGATTTTCTAAGATTTTTTTTTTATCAGTGCAGGACCTGCTTTAGTTACCATGTAGTTTGTTTTATTCTTTTGTATTTTATCCAGTTGTTCTGATACTGTCATTCAGTTTTTCAAAATATGAATATTCCCTTTTTATTATAGAAAGAGGATTATGAAAAGATGCTGTGTTCAGGCCTTGCCCTCTTTGTGGTTACTTGGGAGAATGCTGTCCTAAAATAACCCCTCTTCCAAGGCAAGCATATCAAAAGCATCTCCTTTCAATTGATTGTATTTTAACTATTGACTATGAAATCCTGATTTAAATATGAATAGATGCGATTTTTTTTTTTAACTGGAGTTAAATTATTCTATTTGATTTTAGGTCTTTGCCTGTGTATTCTCATTTTGTAAAGCAGCTGTATAGGCTTATGTAATACTAGATAATGCTGCCTGAACCTCCTGTGTTTGTTTGCATTATGCCTTTGTTTTAGTCTGCAGTTCCAAATGATAGGTTGCAGTAAGTATTCAATTTTCTGATGAGGCTTAAAAGAACTTTGGCTCTCCAACGCATCAGCACATGGCTTCTGTTTCACCATGATAAGAAAGTGTTTGCCTTTAGGGAAAAGGAAAATGATTGAATGCGTGTGTTTTACATTACTTGAACCACGATCATTTTACTGAAACAGGCCAAGACGTTAACAAGGGTTTGGCCATAAGGGAATTAAGAGTCAATCATGTATCTTATATCCTAGTCAGATGTTGCTTTTCTTTTCTTTAAAAAAAAAAATACAGCGCTGGAGTTAAATGCAGTTGGTTCTATGTAAACATATATAGATAAGAACATATGCGTGTCCATCCACATGCACTTGTGGCCTGTATGCAACATCTGTATGTAAAGTACAGTGTTATCACTGAATGTTAATAGTGACCACCAACTAGCAAAATGTATTCAGAGAAGAAAATATCAGTTTTAGCATTTACATAGTGGTCAGAAGTAATGAAGAACGAGATGTGGTTATACCAAGTCCATGGCAATTATTCATATAGATTTGAATATAAATCAGAGGTGTGTAAAATTCATATGTAAAACTGTGTTTAGTTATATGTGTATTGTATTATAGTTATAGTATTGTAGTTATTTTAACCTCCATCTAGTAGTTATTTTAGCCTCCATCTAGACTTCATGCCATTTTCAGACCTTAGATCCACTCTCCTTCAGGTGTTGTCTGGCCATAGTCATCTTTCCTCTAAAAGTTTTAATTTTTATCTTTGAAGTCTCCCCTGAGCTGATCCAGAAGTATCATTGCTTATAAGTCTTTGAGATCCATATGTCACTTTGCTCCCTGAAAGACTGGGAAGCCACTCGGATGGTAGTTCGGATTACAATCTTGATGTTGTAACGTGATCCTCCATGCTGTATCAATACCGATGTTCATCCATCCACTTTCTTTCAAATAGTAGCTGCATTGATCTCTTCTTGTGCTGCATGATGTAAGGGACCAGTGCTGGACCATTCGCTGGTATTTTGTAAGAAGGTGATGTTCTGAAATATGAGAATTGTTTACAGAATACTTCATAACCAAGTTACTTCCATAGATTGAACCATGCCAATGATTAGGGCATGGGAACAAAATCCTGGAATCTTCTTACCAAAAATAGAATGGCACAATTCATAATGCCTTATCATTTCAAACAATGATATGATAAATATGAATCTTCATTAGATGAAATTCAGTCTTTCTCCTGAAACTGATAGGGCACTAGTGGTTTATCATAGAATTATTAGGAAAAGACCCTTAAGATCATCGAGTCCAACCATTAACCTAACACTGCCAAGTCCACTTTAAAACCCTGGAAATAGTTGCCTTCTTGTTTGAGGACGATACTGCAAACTCTTGGAAGTATTTGGCTGCCGGCCCCCTGGGAGTCACCATCTGGACCACTGAAGCTTACGGCACATCTGTGTCCCTGGGCACCTCCAGGATTAACCCTCAGCCAAGCCCTGTTCTTTCATGCATCCTGGTGAGACACATGGGACGATGTCCTTCAAAAAGTGAAAGGGTTGCAGTTTGCACGTTTCTATCCATTAATTGCATTGACCAGATCCTTTGGCTGTTTATGTCAGCCTGAGCTGATACGGCATATACGTCTGTCTATAATGTACAGGAAATAGACCTTTCCTGTATATTTTGTTTAGTTCTAATGACAGACCTGATGAGACCACAGCTCTTGCGACGTTTCCTTAAACTGGAGTTTCACACTGATCTACAAGAGAAACCGTTTAGACTCCCGCCAAGGTTTCTGGTGGTAGATTTTGGTAGTTTCTAAGGCCTGTTGTTTTCCCTGGGCTGCCAGGGTTTCCTGGGGGGAACACGGGAACTTTAGGCCTCATGGAACATGCAGCGTTAACCTGTGAAATCGAGATTTTCACTGCAACAGAAGCTGTCACCCAGGAAAGCAGTGTACAATGCATTTGTGAAATGTATGAAAAGAAGTCCAGGAATTCAGTTAATTAACCACATCAGTTTCTTAACGTGATCAATTTTAATTAAACTGAATTTTAATAGAGATCTGTGTAGTCTGTAGAGAGCAATTGCTAATTCTACAAAGCATGTGCTGCTTTTCACTTCAGATTTGCTCCCATCTAATTAATATGGATAGGGCATTAAGCCTTTTTGGACTCTGGTGGTTTTCATTTCATGACTATTAATGATTTTAATGAACTGGACTAATTCAGTAGTTTTCATCCTAGTGTTTCAGAGCTTTGTTCATCACAAATTTCAGGTTTATAATTGGTTTCCAGGTCTTAACAGTGGTCATTGATCAGCTTCAGCAGTTTCGTTTACAACCCAGTAGGAACATAAGAAAAGTTTTTAACCCTTTGCTGGCACAAGGGCACATTAAAATTGCCTTAGTATCCAGAGAAAGATGGGATCTATGAGTTCATTGAACATGTTAATTGTGTCTGAATTCAAGTTGGGTAGAAAAGTTGCTGTTTACAACTTAAGACAGATGAAAAAACAAACACACAAGGTGAAACTGTCACTTAACGTATAATTATGTCACAGAGTTTACAATACGGAGGACCTGATTCTGCGTTCTTCCTGATGCTAGTTTTTTATACCAATACGGAACTGTCTTACACATTTAGAATAGCAATGCTTTATTACCTATCTGACATACATATATATATATAAAATGGTTATGAAAATTGTGGAGACTTCTTGTTCGCACAGTGCCAGGTATATACAAAACTTTCCATTAATAAATCAACAGACCTTTTTAACTCTTTCTATACCTTATGTATTTAGTTGAAAACCCTTCATAGGTTCATCCCTTTGGCTGCACAAAGACTATCTCAGTGTCCTTTTTCAGTAGAACCCTTTAGTGTGCTATGTATTGTTACTAATAGCAAACACCTTCTTTCGGGGAGTCTGAACTCCACTGTTGATGTGAGTAAAAATCCATATATGTAATTTTTGCATTTAAAAATATTAAATATTTTCAGTGGGATTTGAGCAAGAAACCTTGTACCTGTAAGACAAGTTTTATTGATTCCTACATAAAACATTAATGCTGGAAGTTCTCTTTCAACAAACAAGCAAAGCCACTGGTTTTGTGCACTCTTGTAGCTACCTGCACTGCCTTTGGGACAACCAGTTCAGAGGAAGCTTGGGAAAATAATAAAAAAAAAAAAAAAAAACAAAACACAAAGAAGTAAAACCACCACCACCAACAAAAATAAAAACTTTTGGAAATTTGTGTTAAGTGTAAACACTTATTTTCATTTGCAAGCTGCATGGAATGCTTTGCAGTTGCTACAGACAATGTGCAGAGCCATGGAACTAAGAAGCAGCCATATGTGTCCTGGTGCCTTGGCGATGGTATTGGTGTTTTGTTCGTTAAAAATCTTGGCCATCGATGATGATGAGTGTAGAAGGTAAAGCAGCGTTAGCTCACCACCCCGTGTGCTCAGCAGTGACCTGGCTGTGTGCGGCTGGCCATCTGCAGAAGGACACAGCCCGCTGTGGGACCACTGTTCATGGGCCTGGAAAAGCAACACGGTCTGGTGAACTGAACTACCTGTGGACGTTGACTTTCTCTCAAATGAGTCAGGAAGAAGCTGTGCTCTACAAGTCTCTTCTTCAGTTACCTACCAACCTTTTTATTCGTCTTTCTTATGGGCCATGCACATTTGGAGTCAGTGAAGATGACGCATTTCACACCAGCAGTTTCCCAATATTTGCATACATTTCTAGTCTTCAGTTACTTGATTTGTAGCTGTTAATGACAACTTGGAATGATATTTGCAGTCTTAAAAAAAAAGTGCACATCTTGTCCAGAGGAAGATCAGAGACCTCAAATACAAACCTTCAGTAAACCACCAGGAGGCTCTGAATTAAAGGGGAAAATAATGTGATGTGGGCTTGGTTTTTTGTGTTTTGTTTGTTTTTTTGGTTTGTTTTTGATTTTTTTGTTTGTTTGGTTGTTTTTTTAAAAAATTTTCATTTGAAATCTACCAGAAGAAATAATAGCAGCTTTGATATGTTACTAGAGATGTATTTTGTAGGTTTGGTGCTGAATGGAACTGTATTTGTGCCACTTCACCAGTATCAGTTGTTGCTATTTGCTTATCATCTACCGCTGGGCATTGGGTAATGACGTTCAAGTTCTGAATGGAAAAGACCAAGTTACAAGACAAAAAGGCTTATGTATATTCAGAAGATTAAACAGTGATCATAACTATTCCTTCTGGTCCTGTAATCTCTGCAGGCATTAGCAAAGGGTTCCCATTCCTTCAGAAAGACACCTTGCTCTCTGGCAGAATGATCTCTTTCTTACTGCTGCCAACTGTGATCTCTTTGGTGGTACCTGAGATGAGATGAGAAATCAGCTGCAGCAAAGATCCATCATACTTTCCAACCATCTGTTAATCCTGGTTCAGTCCTTGTAAGGGCTCTGGTTTTTCGCTAGTTCTGCCCTCAGACTGTGCCACTTCTTAAGAATATTGCAAGGATATAATGCGTGGAATCCGACCAAAATTGTCGGATTGTTAAACAATAATGGTTGAAACGATGCTAATGAATTTCATTATTCTCTGAAACAATACTCTTTTTTGAGCTCCCTTTTTTCATTCACCTAGTATTTTTACCACTTAACATTTCTAAAACAGTGCTGTCTGAGTCAGAGCTAAGAAACATGCTGAAGTAGTAGGATCTAGTGAACGGGATAGTAAAAGATGGTGAACACCATTAGACACTTAACGGCTCAATATTTTCACTGAAAAGTAAATAGAAGCTCTCATTTTACTTGCTGTTTGGGAGGTATGAGCTGATTTGTAGCCTAGCAAGTTTCTGTTATAAAGCATTGTGGTGATTCATTGGAGTGAAAGTAGGGTGGAGATTTGACTATATGTTAATTTCAGATTTCTACTCTGTCTTGAATAGATTTTGAGACCACCGGAAAAATACATAAAAAAATTTTTCTGGACAAAATTAACAAAGTAGAAAGTCTCTGTTTCCCAATCTCTTTCCATTTGTTCCATCTGCCCTCCAGAACAGACTCCTGGGTGGTGAGCAGTATTCTGACTTTATCATGATTTGCAGCAAGATTTGCACAATACGATCTGTGTGTGTGTGTGTGTGCCCCAGGCAGGATTTTTTCATTTCATGTAATTTCCAATATGCTGCAATGATTCTGTAAAGTCAGGAAACATTCTATACAGAAAGATTAAGAGGTAGCTTTACAGCTGTAAGAAATATAGATATGTAACCAAGTTTTATGATCTCTTAACTCGTTTCAGTGATGAGTGTGTTAATGTGCTGACATAAAGTCCATTGACACTGAGACATCACTGTTGAAGATATCATATAGGTAAATTCTTGATCTCATAGTGTGATCCACAAGAATTGACTGAAAGTGTTTCAGGGCGAGTGTATATAAGAAAGTGCATGGGTTTATTAGAAGCAGTTTGCCAAACAGATTTTAACCATTATGATTGGTTGGCTGTTGTCATATCACTAAACCAAGAAGTTGTTAAAAAAGCAGATGCCAACTTATTCACTTAAGTTGAAAGCGGCTTTTTCATTGGCTTTTTTTGCACTTTCTCCCTTTGATATAATGCAAGTGGTACGGAAGACAGTAGAACAAAAGGAGAATAAATCATGGGGAAATAAAGACAAAATAGCACCAAAATACAACAAAATGCAATCTATTTAAGTATGTGGGTTTGTGATCAAGGGTCAGAAGGGAGGAAAAATGTTAAAAACAGCAGCAGAAAGGGACAGAACTATATTATGTTGTATATCTAATACAGTCCTGAACATAGTGTCACTGCAACACGAAAAGCAGCTGTGATTTAGAAAATGGTCACGTTTGAAATGCCTAGGTCCCAGTTTTCCTTTTTCTTTCATCATTGCAGTCAACAGAGCAACAAAAAATAGCTCTCATGATGTCATAAACTTTGCTGAAGAAAGCAGTGTCTTTCTTGAATTATTTATTTTACATAAAACATTTATAAAGTGCTAGCAGACAACATGTAAAAGCAGTGTAATAAAATCAATAAGCATTAAAATCAGAATGAATTTGGGTACCTCATACATTCTGTGGGATTATTCTTCAACTGTGCCCTGTATGTGGCTACAAAATACCTTTTCTGCCATCCTAGATCTCCTGGCTTCTCTGAGGAGGCTTTTGATATCTGAACACCGATGCTGGACTGTCCATCCATCCTTCCCCTCCCTGCCTACAGTGCCTTTCTCATGCCGGTGAGCGCCAGTACTCCTGCAGAAGTTTGAAGTGTAGCATGGAGTTGGTCAGCTTGGCCCACGAAGCACTATCCCTATGGTTGGGCGTCTCCCCGCGGCCCAGCCCCTATAGCTGAGCTTTATGTCCCGTGTGCTCCCTTGGAATAGTGGAGCTTCAGGTCCATAAACTCCCTTGTAACAGCAGAGTAAGGACCAAGGATATGACCTATTGCAATGAACACTGATCTTTAATCTCAAGTTTGGAAAAATGACGAAGTTCTCAATGTAAGAAATAAAGAGCAGCTAAGAAGTTCAGGTAATGTGGAAAGGATATGATAGCTTTTGTTCTTATTGAATAAATAAATTTGTAGTTATCTGAATTAATGTCACACTAATATGGGGTTTCTAAGAAGTGACAGCATTATATTGAGCATAAAAGCGTAACATAATGACATCACTTTGTTTAAAAGCTGAGTGTGTGCATGTGTACAAGGCAAAGGCACCGGACTTCGCAAATGTAGTTTGGCAAGTGGAATCAGATCATCTTGTCACACACACAAAAATCTTTGCAGTGTACGCTCTGGTGTCATAATTCCATCACAAAATTTATTTTTGGAAATGCTGAGTGACAGTTTTGCTGTGAGGTGGTGCTGGTGCAGCCAAACACCTCTTCGAGGTGCTGCTTCATCCCTTCATATCATTCTCAGGTGCCTCTTTTCAGTTCATCCTCTGGTGAGATTCATACCCTGGTGAGGTAGGTTATCCCACTACTAACTTTTGCTGTACTCAACGTTTCTCATCTGCTGTGTCATTTGATGGCTTCAGAGCGATCTCTCCAGGTTTCCTGAATTAGTACAGCGTGGTTCTCCTGAGACAGTATTGATATTGCCCACTGATAAGCTGCTGATAGGTTTCCCAATAATAACCTATCAGATGCTGTATACTCTGATGTGATTTTTTTGGCATGTAATTTGTTGGTGTGGTATAAAAGGTCCCATCTAGTTTCTAGACAATATCAGCCAACAGATGGTACTCATACTTGTGCCACTTCTTCTTGGTAATCCTGTTGGTTCCAGATCTCAATCACAATTAAGTATCTGGAAATAACTGATTTTTTAAGAATAGTCTTTAGATCAGCTGCTGGGGAAAAAAAAAAGCTGCCAGAAAACTTACTTTGATTTGGAGCAAATCTTAGCTATTTATTTTCTCATCACAATGGAAGAAGGGAAAATTGAACAAAGCATATCATTCAACTTAAAATGAGCATGAAAAAAGAAGACTGCTGCTTTTCTACTTTTCCCACAAGAACATGAACTTGCATCTGTCAGAAAATTGACCATAAGACCAGGCAATAGAATCACTTTCATATGCTGGGGTTTTGGTTTGGTTTGGTCTCAATAAATATTTATATATGTTGTGCTATCTGGAGGGTATCAACAGCAGAAGCTGAGAGCACACGTGTAGAGGCTGTATATGATTTTTGGCTTGTGGAGTGAGAAATGAAGGTTTGGATTTTCCTAAGCAGAGAAACATATTGAACCTGGCCTTGCGTTGCTGTTACTGGACATTGCTGCTGACGACTTCACTGACAAGTTAGGAAATCTATCTTCAAAAATATTTTTTTGCTAAGACAGTTTTGAGGGGTTTCTCACAAATTTCCTATTAGTTTTGACCCATGCGGTCTTGAGGTGGCCCAAATTAAACCTTCCTGTAAATTACTTGGATGATGTTTTCAATTTTGCATGTGTGTATGTGTACTTGTTTGGTTTTTTGTCGTTACATTATTGTGGTTTGTTTTGTTTAGTTTAAAGGGCATTGTCTGCATGACACTCCCCTGCAGCATCAGGCAAAAATATGTAGTTAAAGTGATGTTTTGCCAGATTTCACAGTTTGTGAGTGTATTAAAGACTCAACAGATAAAAATGCTTTAATTGTACAGGAGCTATTTACTTTCAGAATTGCAACAGTCACTACTACTGGTGAATGTGCTTTGTGCAGTATAAGAAGCCTAATCTAATTTTTCCATAGTGTGTTTTCCTGAGCTGATCAGTGTATTGGTCTCATGGCTGAACTGCTGAAGCACCTAAAAAGCCTCTGAGACTTGATAGAAAAGCTGCTCAGGTGTACGACTCTTGTGTTGTTTTGCATTGAGGCTCAGCAAACTGGGTGAGGTTTTAGTTTGGCAACCTAACTACTGTGTCTGTAGCAAATCAAACAAGATCTGCTTGCTTAAACTAAAATTTGTAACACAGCAAAGCTCTCTGCCTGGCTATTGGTCTTGGGAAAGAGTAAAAATGTTGGAGTGGTAGAATTCTACTTAGAATCAGGTTTTCTCCATTTAAATACTCGCTAGTAGTCAGGTGTGATTATAATTGAGCCTGTTCTTCCTTTCTTTGCACAGGAATGGCTCCTTCTAGGAGGCAGGAGGAGTTTTGCATAAAGGAGGCAGGTTGCCGTCTTCTAGATGGGCAATATTTTCACCAGACCTGCTCCTATTTGCTTTCTGCCTTCAGTCTGTCCCAAATACATATCTACCCCTACATACCATAGACACTACCAACCCCTCCAGGTAGTGACGTGTCACAGGTCCCTAACCAGTAACCACCAATGCCCCGATGGGGAGACTCAGTGGCTCAGTTTGGATAAAGTTCTGAGATTTTGTTACTGGTCTCATGGTTTCCGATGACTTGGGATGTTCAAGATATGCTGTGATGCGGGAAGTTCAGCGCCTTCAGGTCTGAGCTCCCATCACAAAAACAGCAGAAGTCCTTTGACTGAAGTGGTTTGTGGCAAAGTGCCTCTTCTTTTTAAAATCTCATGCCACCCATGTGGCAGATGTGATCTGACAATGATGGAGGATCGGGTCAGTGAATATCCTAGCGAAATGCAGAGTTTGGGAGTAGCAACACGGAAAGCTTCTTATCGGGTTTTCCTGTCAGTCCTTGCTAGTCCTCCAAGTGGAGTCTGCCTGCGTGGGACACTGGACAAGTGACTGTATCTCTCTTCTTGAAAGGTGGTGGGTTCTACTGGTTTGTGTTGAGTACTCTGGGTTAGGCAGGACCCAAAACCGGTACCTGAGCTTGTGAAGACAAAAAAGAGGGGAAAAAACCCAAACCTACCCCCACAAAAACGAAACAAAAAACCCAACCAAACCCCAGATTTCATTGTTTGTTTCTTTGGTTTTTTAATAAATTATTTTTTTTAAGGGCTTATAGCTTGTATTCTCATTGGTTAGATATTTCTACATTTAGCACACTACCCTGTCTTGTAAGGGTGAAAAGTGGGGTTAATTTTTAGAGCTAGCTGAACAACCATTTTTTTTTTTTTACTATATTTATTCTAAATAATGTGGTGTTATTTCAGAAATTTGTTCTTTGACAGGTTCTCTGGTTCAGTTGTAGCCTGGCTGGCTGGTTCCAAGGCAAAGACTTTGAAATCTACTGAAATAATGCCTGCAATAACGACAAATAATTTCTGGAATCTGCAGAATTTATTGTCTGGCTTTGTTTTGAGTTTTGTTGATCTGTTTTTGTTATTGTTATTTTTAAAATAAGCCTGTCTGGTCTCAGAAATTAATACATAGAATTATTACCCAATTAAAATAGTCTGGGTAAACGTTAAATATAAAGTGCTAGTTAGTCAATGGAAATGCCATTCTCCTGAAAGCCCAAATCTGTGTTATATAGTACTTCTCTCTGCCATGCATTGTTCGGTTTTGTACATAGTGCCCAGATAAATGTGTAGAGGTGGCTTTTCTCTAGGCAGTCGCATAGGACTACTGTAATTGAGCTCAGTCTGTGCATCCTCCACATTGCTGTTTGTTCTTACTACTGCACAGCAAAGTGTGGGAGTGTGAAATGAGATGACAAGACAGCATCACTCAGCAAGGTCACCTGGAGCTCGCATTTCACAGCTAAGCAGGATACTGCTCGACTAAATTCCTGGCGAGTTCACTGCTTGAAGAAAAGGTGGCCATGGCAAAGACAAGATTTGCTTGCTTACCTTTGGTAGGACAATAAAGGTGAAGTTTTGTGCCTGAGACAGCAGTGAATTCTGTCTTGGAAAGTTTTTATGCTTATTCCTAAGGTATCAAAATTCAGTTTTGCCTGTATTGTGTGGAGCCAACCATATGATGATGATACCTTACACTTAATCCTAGTAAGTTATTGTTGTAGTTTAATCCCAGCCTGCAAGTAGGACCACGGTAGCTGCTTGATCACCCTCCTTGCCCCGAAGTGGGATGGAGGGGAGAATCAGAAGGGAAGATAAAAACAAAGGGTTGAGATAAGAGCCTTTTAATAAGATAATAATAATAATTTTATATACATATACATGTATATATAAAATAAGGGATACTGAATGCAATTGCTTACAAACTCCAGTCTTCTGGAAAGGAGAGAGAGAAAGTGTACTCCAGTATCAAACAGCCAATCCCATCAGGAGAATAAAAAGACAAAAGGCAGAAAGGCCAGAGGCCAACTGTAAAACTGCAGAACGGTAAAAGGCTGAACTAACACTAAACTCCAAGTGGAATGCAACCAACCAAACAGAACTAACAAACTAACTAGCTGGAAGAGACAGTTCCAAATATATACACAGCATGATGCTAATGGTAGAGAATATTTCATTGATCAACCAGGATGTCAAACTAGGTGCTGTCCTGCTATTGTGTCCCCCCCAGCTGCTATCTGCACCTGCAGCTGGAAAACTGAAAAAGTCCTTGGTCTCCTTGGCAAGAGCCAAAATATCAGTGAGTTCATACCTTCCAAAACACAGCTTGGCTACCAGAAAGAAAGAAATAAGCTCTTCTCAGGCAAAGCATGGGAAACCTAGCATGTTTTCACATTATTCTCATACTAAATCCAAAGCAAGATCATGCTAGCTACTAAAAAGAGAATACTCTAACTGCATGAAGGAAATTAACTCAATTTTGGCTAAAACAGCACAGTTATGAGGAATGTGGAGACAATAACTTTGAGACAAGTTATCACGAGTGATTCAGTTTAAATTACATGTGAGGATGTACATAAGCAACAAAGTAATTTCAGAAGGGAAGAATTTGAGAAACTTATCAATTAAGGATCAGTGAAATGAACTGTACTGAAGAATTTCAGGAGTGGAAAAGTGCTCTGCACCTTCAATTTAAAGAAATACCAAGGTGCAGCATGGAATTTGGAACCGAGGACCCAATTACAGAGCATTTGGTGCAGTTACTATGGAGATAATTTAGGGCCAAAATTAAGGGATGCAACCCATAAACAACCATGTTCATTGTGTACCCCGAAACTATAATTAAGCTAATGCAGATCTGATGGGAGAACAAATGTGTATAATTTTGCTTTGAATAAATTCAGGTTGAAAAGTAGCTATTGAGATTCTGGCACAGCTCTCTGTAAGAAGCATCAGGAGACAGAAGACCTAAATGGAGTTAGGTTGGAGCCCAATGTACTGTTTAAATGTGTTGCCTAAAAAGAGGGTGTAATCTGAGGGTGTAAACCAGATGTGAACTGTAAACTGCCTTTGGTATCTTTTTGCACTGTACCATATCGCGTGGTATAGGTCTGCCCTGGAAATGTGTTGTTCATAAACCTGCTGTACTTTTTCAGTGCTCGCATTAACTATAGCATTTGAATTACGCCCCAAAGTAGCAAGTGAGGTTTAATTTGTATAGCTCCTAGTACCTCAGCTGAAGGTATTCTTTTTCATTTCTTGCCTTGTAAAACCAAAAAGAAATCTGATTAGCAATATTTTACGCATATCACCTGCAGCTGATATTTTTAAATAGAAGGGAGGAAAAGAGACATAGAAACAAAATGTGAAAACCGGTATCAAACTTAACTCTGATGGTTTAGTCCTAACGAAGGCTATATCTGTGTGTGGGAGAGAACAGGAAAGCGGGACCTGAGGTCCTGTCTTCCCTGGTCCCTTACTTGCTTCCTCTTCAGTATTCAAGAAACTCTATACCTCTGACTTCTAACACTTACTTTAAATGAATAGTATTTTAAAGATGTGCAGATTATTTTATTTGAAAATAAGGTAAGTCTAGAAGTGCATAGTTATATGTATATATATATATTTAATTCTTTTTTTTTTTTTTTTTTTTAATTTCAGAACTTGTCTAAAGCTCAGCAAGAAGTAGTCCCATTACAACAAACAGGATTAGTCATTGTCTTGAATTAAGTAATTTGCTTAGCTGATGCATAGAAATATCAAAAATTCCAATGCTTAAGAAATCAGCATAATATATCCAGTGCCCCCTTCCTGGTTGATATTTTAGGAACCCAGGGTTTATATCTTTTTCAAACATATTTGAAATCAAATCTAAGAAACAACATTAGCAAATCTACTACACAGGATATAACACTTGGAGAGAAAACATGAGACTATTAAATTATTATCTCCAGTAGTATCCAAAATATTTTGGCTATGTCTATGAGAACTTTGAAATTTGCTTTAAGAGCTGTATAGTTAAATGCTTTTTAAATGCACTGCTTAATTTTTCCTCACATTGTAATTCACTGTTGGCCTTTTCTGCAATGAATTGTTGGTATTAACCAATAAATCAGCAGAAAAGACATGCCAATTTCCTCAACAGTTGACAAATTACAGTGCAAGCAAAGTACTGTATGTTTTATTTATTTTTTTAAATTTATTTCATTAGGAGAGCTAACATTCAGATGCCCCAAACCTATGTTGTTTCGATTTGGTAATATTGCATTTAATTATGTTCCGCTGTTTCTCAGGTAGCATTTGGACATGCATTGCCAGTAGTCATTACCATTATTAAAGTAACATTTTCCTTGCTCTGCAAATATTTACTTAGAAAAAGTGGTATATTCAGGAACAGAAGATTTGTAATTACAAGGTTTTTCTTTCTAGAGTTTCATTTTAATAGAAGACCTGTGTCCTGGGTGTATTTTTTCAGAAGCAATAAGGCAGAACTTTGAGGTTGAATACTGTAGTTCTGAATTATTTAAATGCTTGCATTCTGGTTACCACACATTCATTATTTCCCGATGTTTTGGAATCGTAGCTGTGCAGTCAAACAAGGCACAGTATCTGCTGTATACAAATCCTGTATCTGTCTTTACAAGTAGATATTTAACAGGCCATTCATAAGAAGCTCTTGTGTGTGAAAACTCGTGATAAATGGCTGTGCAAATTAGACCGTTAATTGTGCATTACCTTGGATTTCTCAATTCTTAAATAACTTTGTCTGCAACAGTTAACACACTAAATACAATATCATTCCTTGTAAGGAAAGTAGTCTCTTTTGTCTTTATCATAACAAACCTATTGTTTAAGACAAGCTTTTGTTAAGTGGTTAGGAAGTGCCGGTAGAGAGAAAATGTTCTTGACCTTGGCCATGTACTACACCCTCTGAAATCGTATTAGCCTTTATACTGCATGATGTATGAGCAGCCTTTTGAGATCTAGGAGTCTGGAATACAATGCTGAAAAATCACCGTTCATGCAATCCCTTCAGTATTTAAGGTTGGGCACATCAAAAAGATTGCGATGCTGGACTGTATCACAATGTGATGGGGTTTCACACAGCCCCGAAGTTGCAGTTTGTACCTGGGGAGCTTCTTGGAGGCACAGGGAAGTTCCTGCCTTGTAGACACCATCGAGACTTCTCTGTGAGACACCCAAACTGTGGCAGGGGAGGGTGTTGTATGAACCGTAGCGTGCCAGGTCTGTAGAAATGAGCCAAAGTAGACAAAACACCCCATAGTCACAGTCTTAAGCTCGGCTGTTCCTGAAGCTGCTCCCTGGGCAGCACAGTTATGGGGGCGAAGATCAGATCCTGTCACAAAAGAGGTGAAACTTCCCGGGGACAGGGATGCTGCAGCGACTGAAAACCAAATGATAACGATAAATCGACTGTGACTTACCAAGATGATTAATTGAAATGGAGCTTATGTTGTGTAATGACTCTTGAAGAGTTGTGTGTCTGCAGTGCCTGTGGAGAGACAGGCATAGGTGGGTGAGGAAGAACACTGGCAGAGAACATGGAACTTCCACCTCCCTCTGCATTGCACAGGGAGCCTGACTCTTCCCCTGTCTCTGCTTTTGAGTCAGCATACATCTTTGCATGTATGGGTGGCATCGTAACTTTCTAAAGCTCTGTGGAAATCACAGGAGCTCAACTTATTTGAGGGCCAGGGCGCTGATCCCATCCTGGGCAGCCCCCATGTCCCTGTCACCCCTTGCTGGCTTAGCATATTCTGTGTGGGTGAGAGGCAGTGCTTTGGGAACACTACACTTTTTCTTGCTACCTTTAGTGAAAAATGGTTTGATCTTCAAGTATGATCTCAGACAAAAATGGTGTAATATTTACATTGCTGTGTGATAAAATCATTACCCTGCTTCCAGATAGGGAATGTTCTGGGAAGGGTGAAGGCCCCGTGGGGGCAAAAATGGAGATGGGAGCCATGGGGAAGTACTTACAGCATGTTTGCATGTTAAATCTGAATTTCTGTTTGCTCATTTAAAACCCTACAGAGAATACAGCTAGGTCTATAGTATTTTAGAAACTGTGCATTATTTACTTAGCTGTGACAAACATGCTACTGCTTTAAAACCAAACTGTGCTACTTGTTCAGGTATCAAGTAAAAACACCCCCCTGCATAGAAGGGATGTGTAGCTAGTGAAACACATTCACAGCATTAGAGTGTGTTTGTGGAAAGGGACTGGTTTGCTTTGGAAGCTACAATACTTGGTGGTAAGATAACAGTAACCAGGTGGATACAAAGCAAGTTCTTGGGGTATTAACATGTCTGCCATACTGGCATTAATTAAAGTATAGTTAAGGGCCATATAGTGAGAACTGAAAGTAATTTGGCTTTACATCCAGACTTCAAACGATCAGCTAAACTCTGGTGTAAGTTCTAGCTGTACTTCTGTAGTATCTTCAAGGTATATAAAACGTGTCTGTTTGGATGTAAGTATATCACAACTTTTAGAAGTCAGCATATTTACATAATGTGAAAAGTGCGAGAGCACCACTCAAGCTTTTCATTATAACTTCTGTAGCTAAAACGTGAAAATCTTAGGGGCGCAGTTTTACAATTCATTGCTGTTGGTAGGGGGGCTGGCTTGAGTGGCTTCCAGGCCAGGCTGATCATCTGCATCCCCTGCTGCTCTCACAGCTTCCCGTGGTGGTCCTTCTGGAGGGGACACTTGCACTGGTGAACCACAGCCTGAAGGCAGCTGAGAAGACAAAGAACTTGCTTTTTGGGGTGGGGAAGGAGAAGACCCCTGCCAGCACAGCCAGAGGCTTGGGAGACTTCATCCTCCTCCTCAGCTTCTGCCCTTGCCTTGTGTGTTTGCTATTGAATTCAAGGCTTATAAAATGCTTTGTTATAGTACAGCACTGTTTCACCTTACAGTTTCTTTTCGTTTTCCACCAAGGATTTCAAAAGCAAGCTTCAGAATATTGTTAAGGAGGGAAAAGGAAGGTTTTCTTTAGGTATTTTTTTCTGTAGGCACTCTACATCTTTCATTGTATAAAAATATTATTCGCCTACCTTAAGAAGGTTGTAAGGGAGAGCCTGAGAAATTGGTATTTAAATATATATTGGTCTTAGAAGGTTACTTTAATTTTGATGGCAATTTACAACTGTGGCTGGAATCACTATTTTGGCAATACTTTACTACTTTTTGGTTTGTAAACAAAATACAACTCATAAAAGCATCATACCAAGAATATATAGAAATATGCAATGCATACAGTACATATTTCTCTTTTGCGCTACTAATAATGCATGATGAGATGTAATTTGTATAAACACTCACAGATGGAGCTTCAGTTTTACTATTAGGATCTCTCATAAAACACTAATTACTTGGCTTAAAGGAAAGCACTAAGGAAAAAAAATGGGCTTTGCAGATCAGAAAGATGGAATCTGAATTGAAGTTTCTGTTTTATAATTACCTACACCTTTATTTTCATTTGGGCCATGCCATGACCCAAAACCCTCTGAAAATAAAGGTTTCAATTTACAGACTTCAAAAGCTGTATCTGATTTTCTGTTTTCCCGTTGCAAAACTCACAAGAGGCAATAATTTAAACAACCTGCCAATTTTAAGGTAGCATTTGAGTGTTTTTCTTGCTGTGATTGCTGGCAGAAAGAGATTCTTTCCTTGCACCTTATTTCCCAACATGCAGATGCCAGAAATGAGCTCATGACAAAAATAAGAGACTATCTCCCCAAAAGTGTGCATGTTAGGACAGGACCCACATTTGTGATCTTGAAGAGTGAACTCAAAGAAAAAACTGTATTTACGGTGCTTTTTGAAGTTAAAGATCTTTATAAATTTGGGTAATTTAGAACTAAGATAATGAAACTTTTGTCTCAAACTGTGCAAGTTTCTTGCTCTAATAAGTACAAGCAGCCTTTTCGCTGCCTGAAAAATGATTCAGATCACCCACAAAGCCTATAGCTCTCATTGCTATGATTTCATCTTCTTATCCGTTGAGGCCACCCTGAAACACCTTGAATGTTTTGTGAATAACTTTCCCAGTAAAGCGTCCTTCCTTGAGGCAGAAGCAAGTTACATTTTTATTTCAGGGTTTAGCTGGGTTTTCTGTGGTTGATGAAATTTGGATATGAAGACTTAACGTTCCAATAATTTAACCTGCTCTGGTATTCGTCCTTTCGTGCTTTCAATTCTCGATTTCATGACTCTTTTGATTAGAAAGAATGTGTATGCATGTGTGCTAATAACTTTATCTAGGGATTAATAATTTCTGTGGAGATTCATTTACGAATAATGATGATTTGAAAAACATTAATTAATCAGTCGGGTTGAGAGCCTTGGTTAGCAGCACTAGATTTCCAGGCATTTGATTTCTTAGATATACTTTTGTTCTGTGAATCTACATTTTTCTGCGTCTAACTCTAATCCATAATCAAATTTTCTTGCATTTCTAACCCGTTGCTTTTAGAATTCTATGGTCTTTTTGTGTTTATTAAATAAAGGTTGCTTTCCAAATACAAATATATACTGAAGAAAATTAAGATAACACTTAAAATTAAGTGAATGTTGCAATTTTAGGGTATTTAATTAGAATTAGAACAATTGAAACACTGTCCTGAAACAAATGGGGTTTGCTGATGAGTCGGTTTATATTTATTTTTTACTATCCTACTTCTCCTAAGGGTAAAACATATTTTTTTGTTCTTAGTCCAACATTTGTCTCAAGAATAAGCGTAATGAGCATCTGAGAGTTGACTGTGGGTGAAATGATGTGACACGCCAATGACATTTTCATTAAAAATATTTTAATGAGAACAGGAAACAGAAGGGGGAGAAAAAACCCTGTAGGCTCTGATGCACTGTTATATACCAAAAAGTAGAAGTATTTATTTTGGAGTGTGGCAGTATAGATATATATTCCTTCCACAAAATAATCTTTAAAGAGGTGCCCAGGTTTTTTTGTAATGGGATATAAATAATACAAACATAAGGGTAAAGTAAGACTTTGAGTTAAGTGACATGAGCTGCTCTTGTTCTTTTTACTATTGGAAACAGGAGCCTCTCAGTAGTAGCTGTTTTTAACCATTCTGACAGTTTGTTGAAATACTGTGCCATGGAGAGGAACTGGGAAATGCATTTCAATATGCATTTTGTTTATAGTAGCAAAATCTATATTATTAGAGTGGAAATTTAAAAAGTCAGAAAGAAACAGACACCATCAGCTGATCTCTCCCAGGTGGATTCACTTATAAAGCTGCAGCAGAATCTTTCCATTTTGGTTACTCATACTATGGTTTATTTGACTAGTACTTAAGCAATTCAGATTTAACATGATGGGGAGTAGAAGCTACGTAAGTAATAAGACTAAATTAAAAAACAAAACAAAACCTTGTTTGGAGAAGAAGTCCATGCTTTCCCTTTAGTGCATCAACCATTAATCCAGTACTGTAAAAGCATAGAGGGCAGAATGATCATCTTCCCCGAAAAGCTGAAAATAAAGAGTCATTCTTATCTTTTGTGGCAAGTATCTACTAATAAAAGAATCAGTAAATCCTTAGTGTCAGATTTAAGCTTGGGTCTGCAGAAATTATTTGTAGAAGACCATGTAAGTGGAAGAGAAGGAAGAGCAGCCAGCGCAGGAGTCCCTGGGTCTGGAGGGGCCAGTGCCTGAGATACCTCCCAGCAACTCAGGTACCCCCTTGGGGTGGGAGAAGAAAGTGTAAATGCTGCACAATTTCTTGCAGTTAAAGTCAGTGAGGCCTTACAACTGCCTGCAAAAATATTTTCACCTACAGATAAATAAACGTTCAAAGTCATGTAAGGAAAGGCAAAGGGAAAAATGTCTATTTAACCTTGCTTCTCTTGGCTAGTGTGTATGAGCCTGAAATTTTTGTTTGAAATCAGTTATGATGTTCTATAAACTTTCCCAATGTTGTCTCAGCCAGTAGGAGCCTCAGAGGGTAATTCAAACGAGTGAATATTTTTGTGTATCTCAGAACACTTATACAATTAATCATTCCCTTGAAAAACAGGTTTGAATTTTTGCAGTGCTTATATTGGTACAGAGCCAGTGCAGAAATAATTGAAGGGTCTGTATGTGTAAAAATTGTAATACGTAATTTGGGAATGAGGGAAAGGTCTGAGATGACATTGCAGTGATGTCATCCCAGGGCTCAAATACCTTGTGAGAATGGGGGATCCAGGCTCTTTCTCTTTTCAACTCTTACCATGAGGCTCAAACCCTTTTCTTCTTTCCATTGAAATCCAAAGCCATTCTTGGTCCAGTCTTCAAATGCAACAAAGAATGAGATGTGGAAGTGTCTTCTCTAGGGGCTATTTAGACCAAAATAGCAATAGCTCTTTAGTTTGGATTCTAATAATGTGAACGGGTAAGCACATCTTTATTAACACCATTTTCATGCCCGGCAGGCAAGGATTCTGAAGTTCTAAGTATCAAAAACCCACTGGAATCTTTTCCTGAGAGTAATAAACCATTTTAAAAGAGACCTGCACGATTCACTTCAAGCACACCCAAAGGTGAGATCCATACAAATGTCATCTGCTGTCTCAGCTTCATCTGCCAGTGTCTTGGTTGTCCTTTCAACACCCCTTGTACTTCTGCTGTAAAGTCCCTTAAAATGGAGACTGAATGCATCGTGCCAAACCACGCTAGGCAAAAATTAAAACATGAGTAACTTCACCCCAGAATATTTTTTACTTGTGCCTTTGGGTGAATATGGAATAATAAAAAGATTGTCACAGCAGAATAACCTCATAAAATCCTGACTAAGTAATATATTGGTTGCTTATTTTAAAAGAAAGCCCCAAATACATTTTAGCTGCAGAAAGGGAAAAAGGGAATAGGCAGGTGCACTGAGTTTTTAATGTACTTAGTCCAGTGTTTAGAGTTCTAGTTTCTAATATTTTTTTAATTCAAAAGTATATTTAAATGAAAATGCATTAGGTAGACCAATTTTCATAGCAGAAATAATGACATGTTTTCTTCAGTCTCTGACCTTACAACTTATGCCACAGGCAGATTTTACCTTTTTACACAGACCAAGTATTTCTGTGCAATGAACTAGCTCTGAAGGGCTGAAATTCATAACATTTAATTGTAGTAGAGTTAAAAGAAATTTATTTTTGCAGATTCTTAGCAAATAAATACCATATTTTAATAAATATGTAGTGCACAGGTAATGCTCCACATCTGGAGGAAATGGCATTTATCCTGTAGAGGCAGAAGATACATCTTGCACCTTCCCCAGACGCTGAATTCAAGTGGTTAGTATTAGATCTGTAAAACAAGAAACTGTAGGACAAGATGACATGTGACAAGTGGTCAAAAGGGGAAAAAGTAAAAATAAAGTTTGTTCTCTATGCTTACAAAGGCATAAACACGCAAACAAACCAACTAAACCTAGATATATAGAGGGGTTTATATATGTGTGTATATATATGTGTTTGGCAAGGGTTCACAATACTGAAGAACTGGAGTTTCTTGATCCTCTTCCTGTCCTCAAGTCTTGGGCTTGTGTGAGGACAATCAGTTCATCCCAGGTTTGACATTTAAGTTGGCTCAACTCTTCAGAATCCAAAGACTCTATTTCAGACTTATTTGTTGCACAGGAGGCCAGTTAAAAGCACCTCTGTTTGGGGCGGAATTTTTGGTGATTTCCTGTTTTATTGTTGCTTTCTGAGTGTGGAGTCAATATTGTCTCTAGAGATCATTCCACAAAGTTTTTGCAGTCAAGGGATGGGCGCTTGTTTGGTTTTTCTTGTTGTTTTTATTCTTGATAGCTCTTTCTGCATAATGTCTGATTAAATTAGTGCCTCTAGAATCAGAGTATTTTAGTGATGACGTTTCCCAGTAATACGAATCAGCTGGTTTTCATTTGCAGTAGAGGTAATGTAATATTGGTAGTGTTGCAGTGGTTATCTTCTAGCAGACAAACAAAGCACTCCACTGGAAATCAAATAACCCTTGAGTTTGCAGTCCTACGCACCAAAAACTGTCACTGGTGGGTTCAGATAGGGGAGAAGATGGTTTTACATAAGCCAGGCTGTTGATGCTTCCTGGCAGAAGAATTTCACGCTTCTATTAAAGAGGAAAGATGAAAAACAAAATCTTTCGTGCTGCAATTTTACTCTTATCTGAGAAGCGAAAAGTGGACTGATTCGGGCTAAGATCAGTGTGATCGACTTGGAGGCTGTCTGATTATAACTTGGATAACAATTTTAACTCAATTCGTTTAGAAACTGTTTCAGGTCTATAGACCACATCAGGTTAAATCGATTTAAGGTTCTCTTAAATTGATTTAAGAGAGACTGCACCAGGGAGTTGCACAGATTTAACTAAATCTGTTTCTAAACCACGTGAATTAACTCGCTGCTCATACTGTATATAAACCAGCCTTTAGATGTGAAGTTAAAAGGTTTATAGTTTATCATTGCTCACTTTGTTTTTTTGATTCATCCTGTATAAATATTCACTATACACAGCTATTTCATAAGCAGTGAGCAACATAGAATGAGAGTAATATTTTTTTTTAGTTGAACTAATACTAGGAATTTGAGATGCATACAACAGTGCTTTCTGCTGAAACCTTCAGAAGGATGAAAAGACACTGGATGATAATGAAATAGTATTTTGAGCTTCTTTCCATAAAATGAAGTAGTCATTCTAGTGTGTGAAGTGCTATAATTATAAAGCAATTTGCCACCCTTAATGGGAGGACTTTTATTTCATAAAATATTAACAAAATATAATATCGGTGCAATAGGTTAGGAACAGTCTTATTTTCTCCATAAAAAGTCAATTTGTAACCACTGCAGACTGTCATTCTCAAGATGACTATATTGGGGTAACTAATCCTTTTATAGAAGTATCAAAGTATAAGCATTAAAATAATCACAACAGATGTCTCATTTAGTTTTCTGTTTAGTGATAAAGTGTTTTCCACTGCCTCTCTAATTTAGAGGCTGGTGTTGTTTCTGCAGGTGACCGGCCAAGGGAAGTAGCATTTAATCAGTACCTAAAAAAACTAAAAACATTTGAGACAAAACTACATTTTAAAAGGGTTATCAACTAGACAACATGGACCTATCTCCCAGCTGGCCTAAAAAAACCACTTGTAATAGGTTAGCAAGTAAGGAAAAATGCAGCTTCTTTTTCCACAGTGAAGCAAGAGGAAGGAAAGTGAGGGAGCATCTGTAATTACAGCATTTCAGCTCTGATCTGGGCAGCTGCAGAGCATATGTATCATATGTAGAACAAAGGACTGGAGATGGCAGAATTAGCCAAGTCTTAATGGATTCACTTTTTAATTTGCTGTCTTTGTTACTATTTTTAATTAACCAGTATATTTTTTTTATTTTTTAATTTGCTGCTGTTATTGTTCCAGTATCCACTCACGCAGAGCACAATCAACTCCTAGGGAAATCCTTGCTCATATTCATTTTGATAGTGCTTCAAGATCAACTAAGAAACAGAACTCTCTAAATAGTTGAGACAAAGATCATGGAGGAAACCACTTGAGCAGAATGATAAACATAATTTTCTCCTAAAATAAATGAGATTTCCCCCCCGCCCCGGTTCATGTTAGCTTGTGCATTAGCGAGGTAGAAGGATAGAGAAATGTCAGGAGACACAGAACAAAATGTTCAGTTAGCAAAGGAGGATCAGAAATTAAATATAAACCACCTCTATCTCCAGCTTTCTGCTCTGGTCAGTTGCTAAAAATGAATACAACAAAGCTTATTGCAATATATAATTGTTGTAATGAAGGTAATAATAGATATTGGGTCTGCCTCTGCTCTGTGAATCTGTCAGGGCTTGAGCTTGTGCGTTTGATGAAGCTAAAAGGCCAGGAAATTGTCCTTACATTTTAGCAACAGTTTGGCTTCAGTGCAATTGCACCAGTTCACATTAAAGATGATCTGGATCCTACATCTGGTAAAAGCCCAATTTTCCCGTTGACCCAGAACGCTCAGGTGTGATAAAATTAAATGGAGTTGTTGTTATCTCTTGAAGCTATGAATCGTTGCTCTGCTTTTCTTTTTTAAAATAAAGAATGAGTATATATTAGTAGCGTAGCCCTCTGTATTTAAAAATCAGCTAACCAAACAAAACCATAGGTAATCCATGGGCTATCATTTGTATGTACAGTAGTGTTCATGAGAGAACATTCAGCAAACTCCTTTTTCAAAAGCAGCCCAAATCTGTTTGGCAAAATAATTAGTAAACTTTTCCAAGTGGACTAAGCCTCTGTTTTAATGATTATTGTTGTTTGCATTTAAAAAATAAAGCGAAAGCAAAAGAAAAAAAGGAACAGCACCACAACAGCCAATTGAAATCCTCTTTTTCTAATTGGATTTTAAGAGTTTGTTTCCTGGATAGCACAGAAATAACCACAAGGAAATTACATTTTTCTGATTGAGAATGCGATAAAGGTCATTAGAATTTTAGCCCTTCCGATGCCATGAGGTCCCATCTTTGTGTCCTTCTTGCAAGCAAAGCTTCCATTGATATTCCATGGGCTCTACTGAGATACTAGCTGGTGTTCAAACCGAAGGATGGGATGCCAACAGTGCAGTTAGCAAACGTGTTTGGTCCCTAAGAATTCAGTGTACAGCGTAAACTTGATTATTAGCTAACAAATCACTGCGAGCCGAGTGTTTAGTCAGTCTGCCAAAGCCGCTGGTTGGAAAATCTGTATCCGGCGAAGTCATTCACGCTGGAAACTGACCCTGGATCTATTATTAAGAGGGTGGAAGCAATCTCGCTTATGTCTCTATGTATGTTCACAGCTGTCTGGCAATCAGGAGTGGTGGAAAACACAGAAGAAACATTGCCTAAACTAGTTGCTTGTGGGTTGGAAAAGCAGTGTGTTGCTATTTATCCCTGTCAACCACAGGCCCTATTAACTATTTTTAATGAATCACTACTGCTTTTACTTTTGCCATCAGCCATGACCTTCACCATTTAGAAACACATGGTCTCTCATAAACGATGGTCTATGACATATAAACTTGAGAAGGATTCTATCACGGCTCAAACTACAATATCTATCACTGAAACAAACTACTCATTCCAGCTGAAGAGACACTCATATATATCATGGAACCAGCCTTCCATGTTTGGAAATTTACTGCCCTGCATTGATGCTTCTTTTTCTTGGCTTTTTTTTTTTTTCCAAGGAGGCCATGCAACCTTGCTCACTTAATACTTTTGATAAACTTCTACTGACAAGGAACTTGATTAATGACGGTTAAAAGAATTGAATCAAGAGCAGGAAAGACAGGGCCAAAAAAGCAGACTGCTGGGCTGATGGAAACTAACGTCTCCACAGAAATATATGATGGACCCTCCTTTTTGCCATGCCAAGTAATTACTCGCACAGGCCTGTTGTAATAATTCCTATTACAGCCGAAACGGAAAAGTCAGTAACTCACAGCCCTGGGACAAGGTGAAGGCAAGGCCAGAGTAGCGTGGATCAATATTTCATTTACTCACTGAGGTTAGCTTCTATCCCTGTATCAAATTCTTTTGCAGAAAGCCATGAAAGAAATGAGGTTTGCTGAAAAACACCAATACAGGGCCCTCATTTCCTTGGGGGTACTCATAGAGTACACGGAGCAACAAAACCTTTCAGCAAAACAATATGCACTCAAGGTCACTCATTACTTGCTACTGTTGGAAAATAAAGTGCCATTAGCCTGGTATGAGTAATGTACATCAATCAACTGCAGACCAACAGAAGTATGTTTTCAACATGGTATTGCAGCTGAAAATGAATGAACCATGTTAACGCTTTCTGAACGACGTGACAACAGTGAAGAATTTTTCTTTTGGCATTATCATTTATTTCAGAGTTTCACTGCAACTTGTCTCTGTAAAATCAAGCCAGAGCATCTCAGTGTTTGCTGTGCTTTATTGTAATTGGATTAATCCTCATTAAGCAAAAGTCATTATTGTGATGGGGGCAGTTGGATGCTTTCCAAAAAGCTCCTGCCTTACAGGACACTCAGTCTAAGGGCAGATAAACAGATGTAAGAAGAAATGATCTATCATGTTAATAAAATAACTTAAAGCAACACTTGCTTGGAATATGAGAGGTACACATCCTTCTACTTTGCTGTATAAGGTAACTCTTTTATTTCATAAGGAAGTTATGAGGAACAGGATGGCTTCACTATATAGCTCAAGAATTGCATGTCGTACGTAAGGCCACCGCTGTGCTGATCTGAAGGGTAAATGTGATATATGCTTCTGAAATAGCTAAAGTACCCTGTGGTGTATTTTTTTGCTGCTTCATCTCACAGGCTTTCTTTAATACTCTAAACGTTGTCTTGACTGTAGATTTGGGGTTTCCAGAGAAGCGACTGGGGGAAGGTGGTAAGTGAATGTGTTCTGGAGTCATGTACAGGAGAGCTTAGGAAACACAGATACTGTGACATAGCTACTGTGCAAAAAATAATGTTTTTTTCTTGGCATTTGGGGCATTTATCAAAATGCAGGGTTTCTTGTTTGAGCTTTCTCGTTTGCAAATACTTCCATAAAAACAGAAGAGAAAGTTATTTTTCCTTTTTGCACCGGAAGAGATACCATCTTGCTTTAACTAACTGGTTTTTGGAAGAAGTATCTTGTGGGTTGTTTATGATTGCTCATATGCATACGGTTGATGATGTTTTAGATGTTTTCAAATCATCTCAATTTTTTTCTGGTCAGAAAGTTGTTTTGCTCCTTGGACCCATCACCTTTATGTGTGTGGCATGTTTTGAGTATTTTTCCTTTCACTTATTTGGGGAATTCATCTGTTTTGTCGTCTTAAAGTTCAGAATTCTCTAATCTTACCTGCATAACTGAAAAAATTCTACCATAGTCATGAAGGGGTACGTTCCCAAGAACTGCCATGTCATCCTGGTTAAAAATAAAGGCATTACGTAGGCATAAACTGTTACAGAGTAGGGAAAATTCCCGTGTGATGTGCATACTTCTATGAGATGGTAGTATTTTATTTCTTTCCTCCTTTTCCCTTATGTAGCATTCTCTTTGTCTTTCTTTAGCATTTTAAAAGTTACTAAATAAAAATATTAGGTCTTTGTTCCAGAATCTTCTCCTGAAGACATAGTGAGGCATGCAAAAATAGTTGAAGTGTTTAGGATTTTGCACCATTATTGTCTTCTGTAGTGGTTAACAGTTTCCTTTTCCAGCACCATCTCCTGAGATCAGACACCCAAAGCAAAGCTGGCTCATCCACAATGAGCACTGAGCTACTTCCAGTGTTGGTCTCACTTAACCCACATTAATTCCGGGCAACACTGTAATGTGTAAACACAACCCAGAAATGAGGGGCTGAGGGGAAAATGAGTGATTGAGGATCATATGCTGATTCAGGAATAATTGTGGTCTTCCATGTTTGGAATTCTGAAAGTTTCTGTTAAGTTTACTGCTGTTCAGTGGAGTCTGGGGATGTCCAACGAATTAATTCATGTCTCCTGCATAAAAGTGTCCTCTACAGTTGTTGACAATTTGGATGGTGCTCTTAAGTTTTCTGCAGTCGTGATGTTTTGTATGTTCATTTACAATTTGGAAGTATCAGTAGTTCAGAAAATACAGTCTTAATCCCAGTTCCTTGCAGATCACGCTGCTTCCGCTTGAGTAAATCAGTTGAACCACTGGTAAATGTGAGTTTGATCATATTTTCGGTTGTTGTGGTTTTTCCTATGGATTTTCTTCTTTAAAAATGAAGATTATAGTAATTATAGTACTGCAGAACACTTGGCTCTGCTCCGCATTGTTCTTCCTCTGCGCTATTTCTTTCTAATGATTTAGTGTAAAACAATGCACAGTGTATGAGTCCTGAGACAGTACTGCTGCCTTCTTCATGTCTGCAAGAAGGGGAGATGGCCATTTATAACTGCCTATGAATCAAAATAGATCAGTTTAGAGAGAGTCTTCCTTTCTAGTCACGTAGAGAGGCTCTCTTAGGTTAAAAGGGTCCACTACATTTGATTTGCTCCGTGGTTTATATGTGGAGTCAACTTTGTAAAGAAGGGGTAGTTCAGTCATAAAATGTCTAATAATTCCCTAGAGATATTTTTTTGAAAGGCACAGAGGAGAATTAGAGAACCTGTCTCCTGTACTTGTAGGAGAATTAGAATCACAATTTCCTTTCTTTAAAATCCTGTTGTTGGGATTAAGTTACTTTTAAAAATCTCATTCACTAAAGGTAGTAAGTCTATAACACCATGTGGGGCTTATTTATGCCTATGTTCCTACAGTCCCTGAGGCCCAAGTCCTCAAAGTTATTTAAGTGACTAAATATAATTTGAAATGACTCAGTGATGTCAGTAGTTCATTCTCATGAACCTTCTTTGAAACAGGGAGACAGGATTACTTTTGTTTACTGGGAGGAAGAGGGGTGGTGAAGCATAAATATTAACAAGTTTAAAGGCATTTAGGTGTCCAGTGAAACCAAGAGGAAATAGGCACCTAAATACCCGTGGAAGATTGAGGATCCACTTAGTATAGGGAGGATCAGCACACAGGTATTATAAATCTCTGGAGGTTTCCTATGTTTCTACTTGCAAGGAATAAATCTTTCAAGAATGTCTCAATCAGGGCCGGAGGGCCTTGTAATGGGAGGTTGAATGCTTCAGCATGTTTTAAAAGAAAATTAATCCACTATTTGTCCCCTAACTTTCACTGGTGTAAAGGAGTCAAAGATTTCTTTCTTCTGTTCACAAACCAGCACCCTGACTTTTGGAGTTGCTTCTTATTTCACAAGAAAATACCCCAGTGGTTCTTGGTGTCACTGAGAACTAGGAGTCATTACTTTGTGTTGGTGAGCACCCTTGAATAGCTTTCATAACAATAAAGTTGCTTGTGGCAGAATTACGCTTTGAACCAGAGTGGTAACTGAGAGATTGGGGTCACATCCCTCACCCAAATGTGAGGCGGTTTGCTTGCACTTGTAATAAAGAACAAATGTTTGGTCTGGAGGTCAGGATTTTTGGATTCACAGTGCACTTGGTTAGATCAAGGTCTGATCTGGGGTTAAAATCAATATTGCAAATTGCCCCTAAAATGACAAAGAATATGTTTCCGTCTATGTTATATTTTAGGTGCAGTAGTCTTAATGTATAAGTAGGTCAATTCCATTAAGATATAATTTCATTAAGGGACCGTAACTGCAACTGGAATTTAGCCACTAGATGATTTTTTTTTTTGGTCTAAAGCAACCATACAGACATTCATTTCTCTTGGATGCTGCTCACTTGAGCAGTTCTGCTTTAGAAAAAGAAACCCAGTAATCATACAGTGCACTCCAAAAGAAAGCTTGAAGGAAATCAGTGAAAACTGTTTGTCTGCAGGGAATGCATTCTTTGTTTTGAACTGTCACAAGGATACCTGTCAAAGTAGTATAGAAACTGAGACCTGCAGTTTAATGCACTTGTAGAGGTACATATGTAAGTAGAGTATTTAGAAGTAGAGCCTTCAGGCTTGCTTTTCTAATTCAAAATGGACATGAGACAAAACATCTGATTTTAGGAAGCTTCACATTGGTTTCTATAATGTGGAAAATCTGAGCATAGTTGACCATAAAAGACTTGGCATAAAGAGATGTGTCATTCAGGAGAAGACACTTTTTCTGCATTCATGTTGGCTAAGGTACAATGTGGTGTGTGAAGGGGTGGAAGATGGGGGAGGAAAGGGGAGGAAATCTCAAAATCTTGGAAAATCCTCTGTGAGGATTAATTTCATGTGCATAAAGGTCATATTGAGTGTTGTGACAGCGCGTGATGCCGTATTTACAAAGGGTGGCTCTATGTCTACTGGTGGCTGGGCCATGGGTTGAGAGTCATCTGACTCTCGTAACTGTTGGGCTGGAAGAGGCTGCATATTTCTTGCACAAACTGGAAAAGTTTATTTTGTGGTTTCAGCCCCACTGCCCATTCCCCTAAGGGCATCACTCATCATTGCCATAGAGTACAGAGTGCGATAGACTTTCATCGCATCCACGCATTGGGGAGGAAACACAGCCGAAGGCAAGAGAAGAGCTCTGGCTCTTTCTCTCTGCTGCGGAGGCCTTCAGAAGCCCCAGCCTGCAGACAAAGATCTGCTGCATGTGTGTGGAAGATGTCTGGGGAGAGAGAAGATCATAACTGGGCAACAGCTGCTCTGTATGATTTGCTTCCCTGGTAACCTGGCAGGTCTCCAAGTCGAAATCTGAAGAGGAGTTAAACTACTTGAAGCATTAATTCCCCTTAGAGTCGTGAGACTTCTCTTTCTCCTCCCTGCTGCGGCTGGAGCATCGCTCAGCAGAAGTGGAAGTTTCCTATGTCTGTGCAGGATTTGGAAGGTTCACGCTGTCTGCAGAGGTGGGGAAGGCATCACTACACAATGTGGTTTCTCTCGAGTATCAGCTGCAACGAACGGGAGGTCCGGGATGTTGGCAATGGCTCTTCTGTCTTCCCTGGGCTCTGTCACTTGACGTGGCCTGATCTTATAAGGGGTTAAAGGCTGAACCTAAAAGCTTTTGTGATTGCACTGATATTTGGTGATTCCTGTTTACATGGAAGGCTTTTCTGTGAATTTCCAGGCAAGTGTAAGGATCTCGGGATTACTCTCTACTGCCTCTGGATGACTTGGACATCCTCCCCCTGTGCTCCCCCTGGTATTCTACACAAGCAGAATTTCCTTGGCAGCATTTCAGGACTCCCCAGCTTATCATCAGGTCCTGCTATAGCTCAAAACACTGCTCTGAACCTAAACCCTGTTGCAAAAATGCAGTTTTATGTCCCTTGGGTATTTGTAGACGTGATGTTTGAGATCTTCCAGTTTTAATCATATTGTAATTTGTGGGTTTTTTAAAGTATCTTTTAAATTGTCCTGTTTCCTTCCTGCTGCCTGTTGTAACAGTTTTGTCTTGAGTTTTCAGTTAGTGTACAACATTAGTGACTCATATAATCCAAAATATTGCAAAGAGGAAAAAATAAAATTGCTATCTATTGGAGAGCAAAGGGATGTAAGTTAAACTGGTTGCAAGTTAGTATCTCCTGATGAAATGCTTATGTTTATTTTGCCAAGATACATAGAAAAAGCAGTATAAAATTAAACAAGAGTAATACATACAGCTACTTTGTGCTTGCTAGTAAGTTTTCTCTCTCTGGAGGCTGTAACGACAGCAGCCCAGACAGTTTCTTAAGGCTTTTCCTGCTCTTCTGTGCCCTCTATTTGATCATCTGCCAAGGCTTGTGAATAGTGCCAAATCAAACAGTACAGCATCTCCATAAGTCTGCTCTTGGCAGCCGAGGAATTCAGCAGTCGAAGTGCAATGCCAGATATAAAAGCAGCAATTAGAGTGGACTTCCAGGAGTTCAGGTTGAATAACTTTAATATTTGTATAATGGATATTTTGACGCTCCTTTTACTAACTACTTTCTTCTGCTTTCTGTATACTTCATCAACAGAATCTTAATCTATGCAAATGTAATTTTGCAGAAACATATTTGTGGTTTTGTTTTTGGTGGGGTTATTTTTGTTTGTGGTTTTAGGTGGGAGTTTTTGTTGTTTTGTCTGTTTGTTTTTGTTTTGGGTTTTTTTTAGGTTCTGAAGTTTCGTAGCCCATTTCTGTATATACTGGCACTGGTAATGAAGTGCAATGTTCACTGATGAAAGAGAACCTTTGCAGAAGGAACCATAGCAGCTATTTTGAGTATAGAAGACCACTTTTCTCTTTGCAAGTATTTATCTTTTTCTTGTATTTATGAAAAGAGTTTGTAGCATGGAGGGTGTTGGTATTTTCTCCCAAGTAACAAGTGATAGGATAAGCTCAAGTTGTGCCAGAGGAGGTTTAGATTGGATATTAGGAGAAATTTCTTCACAGAAAGGGTTGTCAGGCATTGGAACAGGCTGCCCAGGGCAGTGGTGGAGTCACCATCCCTGGAGGGGTTTAAAAGATGTTTAGACGAGGTTCTTAGGGACATGGTTTAGTGCCAGGGTTAGGTTATGGTTGGACTCGATGATCCTAAGGGTTTCTTCCAATCGAAGTGAGTCTGTGATTACGCAGAAGCCTTCTCAAGTTTTTTGTCCTTCTTAATTAGTAAAAGTGAAGACAATATTTGATGTGAAATCTCACAGGTTTTCAAGTTTTATGTAATGAAATTAATTAGTGAGGTAATGACATTGTTTAGAGTGAAAGGAAAAAACTTGATTCCCTTCATCAAATTGCAGTGTGGACACGTGCCAATTCGGACTGAAGTAAAATTCATCTCACTGTGATTGACCATCCAAAATCTATTCACCATTTAATCGTTAGGAGCACAAAGGGGAGCTTTGCCCAAAACGAAGCTATTTGTACATATGTGTTAGAGAACAGCCATACTGTCTTGGGGTCTCGAAAACCAGAGTTGATTTAACATGGTGCTTGCTTAAATTCTAGGTGAGGGGGCAGGGAATATCTAACTAAACTTGAAACTTGATTACAGCATGACAAGATTACGGGAGTAAATGGGCAAAATTACTCATTATGCATTTACTCATTTTCCTTGTAAAGATTCCCTTTTCAGCTCCGTATGTATTTCCTGGTTGTCTCATAAAGAAGAAATGACCTATTACTTACCAACATGACCCAGACCTTCCACACTGTGCCTGTTTGTTACATTTGCACCACTGTGTTCAAGGGTGGAAATGATTTCTTTGAATTGCTTTAATAAGATAAAACTTCGGTCTGTTTTCTTTGTTGTTTCAAGTCATTTGTACCTCGGAATACTTGGGCTATCATGATAAAGGGAAAAATGGTTGAAGATTTCCACTTTTATCTGAAATTTATTGAAGTAGCTTTTGATGGTAGTGAGCTCTAACAAACACTAAAACAAACCAAAAAAATCTTTCGTCTTAATTCTATGTGGATTTTTTACCTTGTTATTTTACAGTGCAGGCTCAAGTCCTCACTACAGTAGATCAATAAAGAACTTGTTTGCATTAACAGGGCTAACTTTACACTTGATGTAGGTGCCAGGCTGTATACATAGGTCACTTGCACTGTAAATGCTTGAGTGAAATCAAATCTTTTACCTGCTTTGGCTGAATTTAGGGACAGCTTCAATATGTAAAAAATTACTCCTTTTCCCTTCAGGGACTTAGTTCTTAATCGTAGCTACTAGAGTTATTAATAGTTTTCGTCAGACTTGTAGGAGTAATAATAAAACCCAAATCTTAGACTTAATTTTATTTTCAAGCTCACTGCCAAAATTCAGTCTATTTGTCTTGTGAGTTTTGCTTCACAACATCACAGTCAAATTCATTTTTCAATTATTGATTCAGAAACACTTCGTAAATTCTATTTCTTGGACTAACGGGTGACTTCATTGCTGCATAGGGACAAATTTCCTACAGTAACGTAGTGCAGGCTCATTGTAAAAGATCTCACGCTTGCGCTCAGGGGAGTTCACTGTCCTCGTTCGCTGCCTTTACCTGTGGTGAGCTTCCAAGTTGTGCTGGCATCTGTTAGGGACAGGGTTACTTTCTGTCTCCTCTTCTTTTCCCTTGTTCTCCCCATCCCTAGCGAAAGCTGCAGCAGAAGTGATGGGTTCAAGTATATATAGACAACACTGTGGCAGTGTGGACAAGTCAGAGAAGCTGGGGAAACAATCTTTGTGATATACATTTGTATTTAATAATGTAACGACCTAACTTCGCTGTGGGATGGTTTGTTTCATACCTGCAGATGTTGAACTGGTTATGCACTCTATGCATATGAATTCTTTGGCACCGTTTCAGAGGGCCATCTCTTTTGGACTAAAGTACAGGAAGGCAAAAGGATGTGCCCGTGATGCAGTACAGTGCCAAAAAGCTGGGACTTGGTTGTGGAAGTGGATGGTGCCGTGTGGCCTGGAAATGTTGGGTCATCATTGAACTTACGGCAGAGAGTTGGGTGCCTCATTTCGAACTGACAGTGGGCACTACACTGAGCTGAGATGTTAAAAGGCACGTGCTAGGAGCTGCCAAAGAGAAGGCTGCTTCTGAAACAACTTTCTCCAGCATGGGCACACGTGCCGATGCTCAGGATTGAGCCGGGCTCTGGTGAAGGCTGATTTCGGAATTTGGAGCTGTGCTCAAGCAGAGGTGTGCGAGAGGAGGGGGATCAACTCTGTTCAGCTTCTGAGATCTCACGAGAATAAAGGTTAAATTCACAGGACATATTTGGTCTTCGGGATGCTGCTGTTTGATTTAGGGTAGAATGAAAATGGAAAAAAAGAGTACTCTAAGGAATTTTTATACTTCCTGTATGCAAGCCCAGGGTATTTTTTACTCAGTACTTAACATGGGGAGGTTTTTTTCATTGAATAGTTTTATGTTTTAAAGGAAGAAGATTCTAGCTTTGAGTTTTGCTAAAAAACAAAACCTGCACACATGCACACATATGTGCTGTCCATCAGGTGACATTTTCTAGTATCTCTTTCCTAGAGAAGTAGGATATGCTGAAAAGAGAAGTAAAAGTAAAATAATTCCACTTTGCTCTGGAAAGCAACCTTTTGTAATGTGTGATCCTATGTTACCACTTCCTTGAAAAAGCTTTCTTTTACCTAAAATAAACTTTCTGAAATAACTCTCACCATTTGGGAAGCTTTCAACACATTGTGGGACAGAGCTCTTTCTTTTTCTCTTCCAATAATGCTTTGCACTGTGCTGTGACTTGAACTTTATCTTCACATGTTGTGGGAGCATCTGAAATCCCTTGCCAATCCACTTTTCTCTCCAGATCCTTGAAACAACATTAGCAGAAAAACAGCATGTACATAAAGGTATGCGAGAAATACATGTATATGGTAATTATTTTATAACAATGGAAAGCAGCAAAAGAAGATAAGCTGCAAATGGAGCTTTATGACATCATTTCCATGACAGTTACAAATAGCAAATGCTGGTTTTACATCAGGTTTACAAAACACTGATGGAAGTTCAGGTTGTGCAGGGGCAGACCAATGATAGTTTATGGGATAAAATAATGTTTACAAAATTATGATTATTTTTAATTGCAAACTGGGTAGGAACTCTTCTAGGGGAAAAATATGATCACATAGGAGGTAGGGTTTTGTATAGCAAAGAGAAATGTTGGGCTAGCCAACAGTTTAGAAATGAAACTAGGATGTAGAATCCAGGCATAGCTATTATTACCTGTGGTGTGCTGAAGATGTTTTATCCACAATCTGCATATTTAAAAAAAAAATAAAGTTGGGTTTAATCTGATTTATGATAAATACTAATCAATTTTTCACTTTGTGCAGTTACGTTTGTTGTTGTTTTTACTGAAGCAGTTGATGTAGAAGTTTGCAAAATCCTGAAACCCAGTCAAGCAATGTTTGTGAATTCAGTAGTTCAAGTGAGTAATCCAAAATAAACTTGCTAAATGGGAATGTTGTTCTGCCTTTCGCTGATGGAGTGTTTTTCATGAAATTTAAGTTCATATTAACCCACATTATGTTCAAAGAGAAAAACTAATTAAGAACCTGATCCTACAGTCCCAATTTCTTTGAATCGAGAACTGTGTGATTGGGTCTTGATATAGTAACAGTTAATGTTATAGATTCTTGCATTCACCTTGAGCAATTATATGGTTTAAAGTTTATGCAGCAAATTATTAGGTTTGGCAATGACTCAGTCGTCAAGATTAGTCTTACACCAAATTGCTTGCAGATACCAAATGACAGGTTTTGTAATGAAAGGTTGCAATTATTTCTAATTTCTTCAATAGTAGTCACAAATCACTGATGCTGATTCTGCCATTTGTACGTGGCTTTCTAAATTAATATCCTGGTGTGTCTGCCTTACCAGTCTTTTATTCTGTTAACAAAGTTGAATAAATCAGATAAAGTTACAAGAGAGCAGGAGGAATTTTCAGAGAAATTATTACTGAATGATCAGGGTGGGTGTTCTGGGGTTTTTAGTTCTTATTTATTTTCCATTGCTTGTTGATTATGTTTGTTATTCAGCCCCCCTTCCCCCCACATCTGAATGATTACAGTGAACTGCAAAAATGGGTGATTAACCGTGGTGCAGCGTTATACTGATGTGATTATTCTGCTCCTAGTTGTGCAGGTATCACGCTCAGCCCTGGCCCAGGGATCTCTGTGTTCTGTGCTAACCAGTACAGCATCAACATTTTCAGTCTTCCCAAACTTCTGAAATTATTCAATCCACAGAGGTTTATCACACTGGCAAGCTTATATAATCTCCTTATCGTGGTCAGTCTCACACAAGTAACACCATGACTCTCTGCTGTCCTGGCTAATATTAATGTATTCTTTCCAAATAAGACAGCTTCTAATTGCCTAAGCTGTGTGTGAGCTATTGTCCACATGGATACGACTGCTATTACAAGTATTAAATGGCTTTGTAATACCATGAGTACGAAAAAAAAAAAAAACGTAAAAGAAACTTTGCTTTATTTTATGTCACGTTTCAACAACTTGCTGTAACAGCACTGTCTGCAATAGGTATTAATTGGGATTCCAGTGCGAATTTCTGATTGATGCTTTTGTTTGTGGTGCATGTTGAACTGCATTTTGTCAAGAGCAAAACTGTACTTCCAGAGAAACCACCTAAAATCACACAATCTATAGGAATTCTTTTCATTAAATACTTGTTTCATCTCATCTAAAGATTTTGGTCAAAGCTGTATTAGCAGTTTACACCTATTCAGATCAGTGCATGCAGGGGGATGACAATACTCCTTTGGATTGCAGGGATATGCAACAACCTAAGTTTTCAATGTGATCTGGATTTAGCTATTCATCTCAAATTCTTTCATATTTTGGTTACTTGCAGGAAGTAGCGTAACTAATGACACTTGATATCATATTGTAGAGTTAAGGCAATATTTCATTTGGAGAACACATTCTGGGAGCTTTCATGAATGTTTTGAAGAGAATTTATTCTTTTCTGTGCCTGCAGGTTCTATGAGGGTGCCCCCCTAGCCCATGGGGGTGGAAGGTTTGCATTGCATTTTTTTGCTCAGTACAGGTATTCTGCTAAATTAAAACCTTCTCTTCTTAGTGCTTCTCTCTCATTCTGACAAGATGTTAACTTTCAGAAAATGACTATTACTGAAAAACTACACCAATAGTATCTTCTATAAATTGTAGTAACTCTCTCAGGGTCAAGCTTCTTTAACTTTCAAACAATTCTCAGACAAAGAATAATAGAAAATAAACCACCCTCAGTGGATGTTCAATAAAAAAGTTTACTGTCCTCAGCCAGTCTGGGTCTCTTTGTGCTCAATTTTTATATGTGCAAATATGGGCATTAGAGAGGGAGCATATTACACTTGGAATAAATATTTAGGATTCTGAAAGGGATTCACATAGAGGAAAGTCTGACACATGCAATTCCTTCATATCTGTGACCACTTATAAGCAAATGAGACATCTCTGCTCTACCAGTCAAGCCCTGGTATCTGCAGTGTGGTGCTGCTACGTTGGAATAACACTGTCAGAAAATTCATCAGTACCCTAAAAATGACAGTGGTAGACACTGAGCATCACACTAAAGCACAACTTTTCTGAGATAATAACAAAACCAGCAATATGGGCTGAAGAAGGTAGTGTAAGCAATCTTCTGGCCATTTAGCACAATGCAATGAATTTTAGGAATGCATTCCAGAACCTGACTCTTCCTGATGGAAAAATAATCCCTTCTGCTGCTGGGAAGGGAGAGGGCAGCAAAGCATTTTAACACAATGTTTTGGGGAGGCAGCAACCATATTTCTTCAACATATTTTATTTGCTACAGGCTTGCAGTGGTGTTTTCAATCTATGGCATCTTGGTTCTATACAGCTAATGTGAGACATGACATTAAATGCAAAATAGGTAGGAAGACTTGCAACTGCTTGCAGATGAGATATGTATCCATGTATAATCACACTAAGTCAGTATTACCAGGGCTTTGGCTAGCATTTCAGACCCCTTGGTGTTTTGATTTTCTTTTTTCCCTATTGCCAGGTGGTTCCTGCTCCCTAATTGCATTTACATGTACTGTGTTCTTATGTGACCTACCAGGCAGCCTCTATTGATGGTCAGGATTGAGCGTATTTCCCATTGCACTGCAAAGGGAATAATTTTACACTCAGGGTGTTGTCTTATGAATGAGGCTTAAAGCTGACCAGAGCTTTAAGTCCAGACCTATATTCTTTCTGTATTACTTAATTTCTTTTTTGGGGCAACTAGATTCTTTTTCATTTCTCTCTGCAGTTTCAGAGAGCTGTTTGTCAAACAATTACTCTTCTAAGCTGCAGAAAATGTGAGCAATGGGTGAAATTATATCTGTGTGCTTTTGAAAGTGTATATAGTAATCCATAGAGACAGAAGACTCTTTATAGAACAGAAATTAGAATTTAAAATCAACCTTTGAAATAATGCAGAATTTTTAATTACTCTTAATTTAATTCTCTTATTTTCATTACTTGTCAAATGTTACCTTAATTTCTGTCAGGTAGCCTTTTTGATGTAGGTTGGAGTCAGCTAGAAATACAGTGGGGTCAGAGCAGAACAAAGCAGGAAGCTGCTGTGTCTCTTCCCACGCTTTTTTGTGTGTAGGTTTTGTACATGAGGATGAACACCTGTCACATGGCAGAACTGTAAATATCGCAGACTTTTCTCTCTTAAATCTGAATGGTTTCAAATATATTATTTTGTTTGAGAAGGTGAAGGATAAGAGGACTATGTCTTTCTAATGAGACTTCCTTTTAACACCTCTGCTCATCTCCAGAAACACTAGTCCCAAAGTAGCAGATTTTATTTTGTTTTTAATCTGGAGATACAATAGCTTCCTCAAAGGCGTGCAGCCTGCAATTAACTTTTTTCTTTACCTTTTTTTTTTTGAAGAATCAAACTTTCTAATATACTCTTGACAGCCTGAGTCATTTGATGGGGTCCTTCAAGGTAAAAGGGTCATGAAACATCACAGAAAAAAAGGAGACTTCTTCAAAAACCCCAGCCCTTAGCCTTTGCTATAACTGTACTTCTTTTACTTCCCAAAAAGAAACACTGTGTTTCAAAATGAAGTATTTCTATCATATAGTAATAAACTAGTGTTGAATAGGGAACAGGTATATAATTGCTCATCAGTTCTGTTCTTTTTTATATTAACGTCTGCATTGGGATAGATGATTAGTATAAGAGCTGTAACAAAAAATTATTTATTTATTTTCCATACCCTATTCTTTGGCCCAGTCTCTTCTTCGCAAATCAATTTTATGAGACACTATTTGGGACTTCTGTTTAAGTAATATCCACAATACCAAGAGAATTTGCAAAAGTGGACTTCATAGTACGATTATTAGGATCCACCAGATGCCAACCGAACTCATAATAATGCGTTTGATCTCCAACATCAAACCTGGCAATAAGTCTAATGCTCAACTGTACCGCCAGTGGGAATGGAATCTTGACGCCATTGCCATGAGCGGGGATCGAGTGCATTGCTGTCAATGCTCAGACTCCGAGCTGATCATTATTAGCCATACTGTCTGCTTTTTTCAAGCAAGAGAGTGACAATTATAGAAGTTCTTTTATTAAAAGAGAAATGATATAAAGAAAATCTCTATGACAACTGTGGCAGCTTACCTGAGTGTGCTAATATAGATATAAAGAACTATTGATAATTGTGTAAAATAATTTTACCCTTTAAATGGAAACTAAGGACATGAAAAGTATACTAATCTATCATTAAAAGAAAATGAAACTTCAGAAGAATTTATGACAATTTCCCTGGCTCACTGTAGCCCTGTGGCACTTGTTATGAACATTAATCAGGAAAGGGGCATTGGTGATAACAGCAGTCAGGTGTGTGGCGAGGTCATTGAGGGAACCGTCTCATCTGATTAGAAAACTGGCAGATGCCACGAGGAACATTTGAAATGTTTATGGGCTGAGCAATGCCAAGGACCTCGACAGCAAGATGAATGGACAAACTTAACCTGGGGTGGACACCAAACGCTAGGGAGAGTCTGAAAGCAAAGGTGGGTAAATGGTGGTGTCTGAAACACGAAAAATAGAAATTAAACTAATAATTCATCAATTAGTTAATTAATCCTTAATTAATGAAATCAGTAGAAATTAAATGTTCTGTGCTAACAAATCTGTAAAGTAATACAAAATAACAGAAAAACTAAAACAAGAGGCTTGGAACTAAAATGGTTCAGTGTCAGCTGAACAATGATCTAACGGAAAAGTATCAGCAGAGAGCTATGCGCTACCAGAATAAGTTTTGGTTGTGAGTAAAGAACTTTGTTTGACAGAGCACTGTGAGAACTGCGTTGTGGTGAAAAGGTTTGATGTTTCACATAAAAATGGGTGATAAATTGAGAAATAGGTGGTGGGAACCAATTTTAATTCAGTGTGGGAGTTATGAGGTTTTTTTATCAAGTTGTTACAGGAGAAATAAAAGGTGATACTATGCTGTGGTAAGCAGTGAGTACGTAACAAGAAGCTGTTCACAGAGAAAAGTCTTAGCTTCGTTGATCCTTTGATTAATTTCAAATTAAGCAGAGAGATAGCTCAGACTGTTTTTGAAGAAATGACTTAAAGAAATCAAAGAAAAAATCTATGCAGTGGAGTCACTTGGACTGTGGAACTCAGGACCTGGAATTCCTCTCTACTTTTTGTTTAAAAAAAAGTTTGAAATTTGCATCCTAAGCAAGAGACAATAAACTTGCAAGGAAGGTTTTGAGGTCCAGTTTTGTGATGTTAAGCTGGGTAACCATCTAAAAGATTATTAAGAGTGAAAATCCTACTAGAAATTAGGAAAGAAGCTGATGAACAGAGGAAGAGATCTGGCATGGGTAGGAAAACTGTTTAGTAAGTATGATATGACAAATGGTAAAGTCAAGATGTCTTGGTCTTGGGAAAGAAATTGAATGTAAATCAATGGTAAATAGTTCCTCATCTATATTTTTAAAGAAAAGAGGGTGGTGAGAGAAAGCGAGACTTGCATTTAATGTAAAAGAGGTGTAGACAGAAGGTAATCTGGTTTTGGCTGAACTAGTTGGATTGGGGGCATGGAGTGTATCAAGGACACAACATCTTCCTAATGAGAATACAAAGTATGAAAACACAATATTAGTAAAGCCAAAATAAAATGAAAACTTGGAAAGTGTAATATACAAATTTGGGATGGAGAAGGTAGGAGAGAAAAAAAATTTAATAACTCTTACCAAAAAAGTAGAATGTGAAACTGTGGTTTCTGCAGTTCCTTTTTACTTTTAAAAGATTGGTAAAATCATATATGGTGCCAAAAAATAGGCAAATAAAAGTTTTGTTTAAGTGTATGCATGGTGGTGAGGATGGTCCTTCATAAATGTCTTTTGTTCTAGTTTTAATAACATGCAGAATTTTGGAGAAGTTAAAATAAGATAAACCAGAAAGTTCTGGAAATTGTTTTAAAATGGAATAGCACACACTGGATTTACCAAAGATAAATTATACCACATCTCTCTTTGATAAATTAAATTCTTCATGGAAAGGATTTTTTGATTAATCCTGGCTTCAATAAACTGTCCTGTATGGATCATGTGGGAAAAAACATGAAGGATGGGGTAGAGGGAAATAAGAGAAAAACTGTAAGGTAGCTGAAAAACTCTACAAAAATCTGTTCTAAAAATAGAAAATTTTGAATGAATGGAATTTTTTTTAAAGGTCACCTTTGAATCATTGTTGTATAATGACATTGGAATAAAAAGCAGGTACAGAATAATTAAATTATTGCAAAGCCCCAAATTATGAAGTCATTGTTATTGAGAAATGAACTCCATAAAGGAAGAATTTGGAGACTGAGAATAATGGAAATAGGGAGCCATTTAATACTACAAAGGATGATGCTATGCTTTTGAAAACTAGTCATGAGGCTTTCTTTTGCAAGATCTGAGCTAATCAATTGGAAATGACAATAAAAAGAAGAACTTAAATATATTAGCAGATTACAGGATGAGGATGAGCTACCCATTGTGATGTGGGTTGTTGAAAAAAGAAATCATTTGACACCCCTGGAGAAGTGTCCCCAGAAGGCACAGCAAACTGCTAAGGTCATATATGTAACAGTGTTCAATGTAATTTAAATTATTGCATGCTGTTCTTGCCCCTGTTTCAGTAACATGGTTCCAATTGAAACAGGTGTAGGAAAAGGCTGCAGGGATTATTGGTGGGATGGAGAACGTCTCTACTGAGAGGAGACTCAAATAGCCTGGCTTTTTTAGCCTAGCGAAGTGAAGCTGTAAAAGAGCTTGCTTGCTCGTTATAAGTATGTTAAAGCAGCAAACGCCAGACAAAACAGCTGCTTAGGAGAAGGGAAAATATTGGCACAAGAACAAATTGTGTATCGCCTGGTCTTAGAAGCGCAGTTCTGGACTGGAAATGAGGAGATCTCTAAGGAATGGAGAAGGGAGATTTCAGAAATGCTGCCTGACAGTGGAAATGGGAGAAGGATGCCAAGGTACTGTTAAGATGAAGGATGATTAATTTATAAACCAGATTGTAGGATGATGTGACTTGTGATAGCAGGCAATTAATTTTGATTTAGGAGGTTCGTTCCTGCCCTGTGTTTGGTATTCATTAAACGGTCTTCCCACCTGCCTCAGAGCGCACGTTGAGCGCGATGGCACAGCACCGAGGAACACCAACCGTGTCATTTTCAACTCTGTCAGAAAATCAGTGGATAAACCAGTTGAGATTGTTAAAGATCCTGTGATGGTTTTCTTGAATGCTTTCTTACTGTTTATGACCTTGCTAGTTTGCCATTTTCGTACCTACCTTCTGTCTCCTGCAGTTTTGTTGGTCCAATATCGGTCAGAATATTTGGCCAGTTCTAGACTTCCATGTGAAGCACTGAAGGGCAAGGAAGAAACCAGACTTAACCAAGGGGTAGGTCTGAATTCCCCAGCTCTGTTCAGGTTCTGGGTTGCATCCTACAACCCTCGAAATGCCTCTGGCACTGCAGGAGTGGACGTGGGAGTCAGAGGGCCATGACCAAAGTGCCTTTGAGCTTCACTGGTCAATGCAAGGTGGGGCACCCCTTTTGGGAACCACAGCCAGGCAGGTCTCTGGCTCCTTCTGAGCCGTGCTCGGACTCAAGTTTACCATGAAAACTGCTCCCAGAATCAAAAAACTGTTGTGTTTCTGATTCCTTTCCATGGTTTTCTCCCGGTAAGCCTTTGGTTTTTCTGCATTTGCTGCACAATAGGAACCTGGCAAAGCAATAATTCACTTTGTTGTTGTCCATTAGTAAGCCGTGGCTGCATCCCTCTTCTGAAATATATACACTTCGATGAATTAAATTACATTTATACATAAACTGAGAAAAGTATAAATTAATATATCTGAAATAAATTACATTATATTTTTTATTGCATTTAGTAAATTAAAAATGTTTATGCTGATGGTAGGTTGTTAACACAGTGCTTCAGCCTCAAGAAACAGAAAACACAGAAATGAGGTATGAAGAATAATCTGGTTTGGCTTTGTTTGTTTGTTGGCTTTTTTTGTTTATTGTTTCGTTGGGGTTGTGTTGTTTTGTTTTTAGGAGGTAAAATATTAATCATAAGAATTGGATTTACAATGGGATTTGTGAGGTAGGGTAAGAGCTGGATATTGCCTGAAAAAAACATGCAGCTGGACTGTTTACCAACGTATCTTTGTAAGAAATCTTTAAAATAAGGAACCTATCTCCCAGAAAGTCTTTTCATGTTTTTTTCCACTAAATTGTCATGAAGCTTTGACTCTAGATAAGAGAATTATAATGAAATAAAGGAAACATTGTTTAGTTGTCAAAACGAATTTGAAGTGTGACATGTGTGGGAAGAAAGAAACCACAGAAAATTGGATATTGGCTCCTTGAAATTTACGTATGTAATGTGATGACTGTGGATTATCTGAAAAAATCTAGCCCTTCATGGTTGGTAGAATCAACTGTTTTATTGACCTTTCTGTTTTTATGTTTTAAAGAGTATTGATATTAATGACATGTAAACAAATACTGAAAAAAAAACTCAAGAAGTATTTATTTGTAATCAACTTGATATCCACTGTCTGCTTTTTGCAAGTTTTATTATCACGCTTGTTTGAATTCCCTAGTAAATGAAATAGTAGATTTTAACTGAACGTTGTAGAGTGTCCATGAAACAAACCATTTTTTGCATCCTAAACAGAATATTAGGGTTACTTAGATGATTGAGATTTGCTTTTATACAAATAAGAACTAGTTACATGCCCTGCCTGTGAATAAGAAATCAAATATGTTGGTGTAAAGCTATTTCTCCTAATTACAGATCAATAACTTTCACAAGGCAGAATGCAAAAGTATATTCTGCCTCTTTTATGTATGAGGAGAGTCAAATGATGAATGAGCATGTTTTAAAATACAGATACAAATTTAAGGCATTGTGCTTATTTTCTTGTAGCCAACTATTTGCATAATCAACTTCAAAAGACACGTACGGAATCCTGAATTCATCCTTGACATCTATAGTGCAGGGAGCTACCACGGCCTTTTGTTTTTGATGTGCCTTTATGGAGAATACTAGAGTATGCGATAATGAGCCTGCAAATGAGCCGCTGTAAGACAACTTGTTCTCTCAATAATATTAACAATATTTTTCAGTTCTGTATAAACCATCAGGAAATTTTAAAGTTTCTTTAGGCTTCTCTACGGTCTTTATAAAATGGCTCAGGAATATGCATATGATATGTTTATGTTGACAAGGCTAAGAATTTACAGTGAGGTGGGTGAGGGTCTGTGTTATCACAGCACAGAGATGGCACTGCAGACCTGAAGACAACACTACTTGACGCTTGTTTTTCTACCATTTTATGCTCAAAAATTGCTCTTGAAAACTAAGACTAGCAGTCCTTTCCTTTACTAGTTGGAAGTAAAATTTTCCTTTTCCAAAAGAGTTTAGAGGAAAAAATTATGAATATCAACCAATCAGTCTTGGAGGTGGGGGGAAGCCCTGAGTAGTTGGTGATGAGTGATACATCACTAGTTAGAAACTGCTGGTAGCGACTGAAGTATTAATAGTTATTCTATGACGGCTCTTTGATAATTGTGTAAACCATGTTCATGCTTCATTCAACTCTTAGTTGAGAAACGCCTTGAATTTCAGAAACTACTGTGGTGGTTATCACCAACTGCAATGCCTTTCTCAGTAGTTTTGCACTGAAATTCAGGAATGAATGAACTAGAGAGACTTAGATGTTCCTTTGCTACTAAAGGTGCAGTGGCCCTCCTCCCTGCAACTGAAAGAGTCCATATGGATTTGTAAAGACTCGGGGTGGTCGAGCCTTAGCTTGGCTAGGATTATGGCAGTGTCTCTCCCTTTATGCTTGTCTGTGCAATTTTCTTTCTTGTGTTTTATGAATGTAGGCTTCCTGGCCAAAAGGAGACTCTCCATGAGACTCCATGTGGTTGCAGCAGCAGGACCCCAAGCGAGGTATGGGTCAGGCTGGCAGAAGACACTGCCCCCAGCCATGGTCCCAAGGAAGAAGGTCTTTTCCTCTGCTGGACTTACTCGTGGAATATTCTGCTGCTCCCTTAGTAGTCACAGGACCCACCACACGCACATCTTCTCCCTCTGCTGTGAGGTAACTGAAATGTTGAGGAAAAGCTTAAACTCATTGCTTCCAACCAGCCCTGTGCCTTATTTGCATGAGGAAGTGTGAAATTGCGACTGTAATTCCCTCTCTCCAGGTGTGCATTCACACAAAATGAGATGATGATATTCAAGTGCATGGCCTCCGTTGGGGAAGTGTGGGGAACCAACCAGAAAAGAAACAACAGTGTCCTCACAGAAATAACAGAGCACTTACAGTAATACCGCGTGAAATATTTCAGCAGCAGCTATTTGATATTGAAACAACAGTTTACAAAGTCAGTTCAGCAAACCAAAACTCAGTGAAAGGAGGGGTTTAATTAAAAAAAAAAAAAAGCATGATATTTTGAGACAATTTAAACTAATTTGGAACAGAATGTGTTACCAGTGATTGAAGTCTGTTCAGGAAGAACCTATAGTTGCAGTTAGCCAGTGGGTTTGTTTCCCAACACGGCCTTTCACACACCCCATCTTTTACCCCTTCCACTTCCTATGTCTGGATGCAAGACGTGATTTCAGCCCAGGGTGAGACCGGCAGAGGTGCCACTTCTGCTCCTTCTACAAGCTAAAGTAGTTCCACATACTTTAATGGTGTCAATCCTGATTTACTGTGGCACAACTGAGCCTGTAATCTGGCTCTGGAATAACAAATTGATGCACACTTGAGGGGAAAACGATCTTAATATAAAATCGGGAAGATGCTTTTGTTAGAGCAGGACTGTGAGGTTTGGTTTTTTTTTTTTAATCTTTGGTAAATAATTTTTTTCTCAGGCTAGTGTGTTACATCTATATGAAGAATATAGAGTAAATAATACTTTGGGGCTTTGTGGAGCTAAATGCAAACAGTGTGTTGTCGGTATCAGTGAAATCCGTGTCTTTTTCAACATGTCAGGGCACTTCTGATACACTTGTGTTGGCATCATTATACTGTGGCAGGAGGAAGTCATTTATTTATTCCCTTTTGGCATCTGTAGGATTTAGCGATGAGACATTGCCCTTCCAGATACATAATCCAATTCCGATGCTTTTGTTTTTTCCAGTAAAACATCAATAATTTGATATGTTTCTATTGTCTAAAGCAGTTTTGTCTTGATGAAAGACATTTTAAGTGTTTTGGAACAAAATTTCTCTTATGTGGCTTGTCATTATGTGTATAGTATGTAACTAAATCTTATCTATTAAATTAATGAGAATGTAGGGAGAAGGAAATATTTTTGATCAGCGGTAACCAAACTCTGAGAACAGGGAGGAAAAAACACAAGATGGGCAAAAAGCTTCAAAATACAGCACGGCATTGTTTGCAAAAAAGCCTGCTGTTTCCTTTATGTCTAACTGATCCGTGCCAGAAGCCCTCTTGAATTTCTACAAGAATAGAGCTTCAGATCATCTGCATTCAGTGCCAGAGTCATGGCCCTGGAACCGATAATTGCCTCTGACAGGATTTAATTACCTTCTCCAGGACCTTTTCTCTGTTTGATTGGAGACCACCCCCTGCCTCCGATCAAATCAGACAGTAATAACAGGCCGCGGCGCCGGAGCCAACGCTGAGGCCGGCCCGCGCGGTGACCTTGCTGGGCTGGGGGAGGCCGCTGGTGGTGGTGGCCATGGCACAGCAGACCCTCGCCCAAGTGGCCTCGCTGGCGGCCACCGCAGATCAGAGACCAGCAGCGTTAATGCTGATGGGCCCTGTCAGCACGCCAGGGGGTACGGGCAGGCACAAGAGCTGCAGGGCCATCATGGACCCCGGGTACCCCGGTTGCCGTTAGCACAGTCGTTCTCAGGGCACAATCCTCCTGCGCTCCCCTCCCGAAACAAGAGGGGTGGATTTCCCGGGGTGAAACCCACCGGTGTTTTGTTACGTAGATGGAGAACGTTGCTACTTGGTATGCATCACGCAGCCCCTGTTTGTAATATTAACTTGACGCGTGCAGTCACTGTATTATTTATGGTCGTTTTAATGCAGAGTCTAAATGTACCCTCGGCTTTTTAAACTGCATTCATATAGCAGTCAGCTTTTGGAGACCTAATGTTTTAAGGTGAAATAGCAGAATTAAAGTGAGGTGCTTTTCAGCAAGTATTTTCTCCTTCTCAGAAATTAAGCAAAATCTTTCGCCCGCACCTCATTTAGCAGCTGGGTGTCTTGACAGCATTACGGCCTTGAGAGTTTAATTGGCCGGACTTCAACCGTGAGGTGTGCGTAGCAGCCAGGAGTCAACGGATATTCTTTTGTTTTTCTTCAAAGTTATATTGATCTTGGTGCAGGTAAAGGGCTTGTCCCTGCTCCAGCGGAGCCGATGGCTGAGCTCCAGGTCGAGCAGGGGAAGGTCCAGGCTTATTTCATGTCCTATCTGTTGCTTCATCCATTTTCACCTCGAAGGGAGATGCAAATGCCATGTAGTGAGATGGAGGGAGGGGGTGATTTGATGTCATGGTAACTTCTCCAGCTATCTATACAGCTGTACGTAAAATCCAGAGCTGCTGGAGGCAATGCGTCTTGCAGCACCCCAGACAGCAGCGGGGGATGCTGATGCGATTCTTTCCCTTGCGGCTCCACTAAGAAGAGCAGCAGATACCCCGGTGAATGCCTTGCATCCCAGTACTGCCCCTTCAGATTCAAACAACCTACCGGTACAAACAGCAAAACAGATCCCAAACAGGAAAATGGATCACAAATAAGAAAATGGATCACAAACGGTGCTGCAGAAGCAGCGTTACTCAAAGAAGCAAAAGCACAAAGAGGGTTGGGAAGGTGGGAAGCTTGATCAGTTCTGCGTTATCTAATCCGGTCCTTTGTGTAAATGCCCTCTCTTCATTTTGCCAGTGACTCTGTTTTTCCCTTTTCTTCAGTTTCCCTATAAACGAAGATCCAAGATTTTTCCAAATGCTCTAGACAGGAATTACAGGACTGCAGGGCTCTCCTATCTGAAGGCTAAGAAACTTCCATAGGAAAGTATTGTTCGGTAAAAATAAGTTGTGTTTCTACAAGGCATCAGATAACCATGTATGTGTGGCTCTGGTCTGACCAAATGCCAGTTTAGTGGGGAGTTATTTCAGCCTTTGGTGGGTGGTCTGGCAACACAACGGTCTTCTGAGGTGAAGACATGTTAGAAAGAAAAAGATGCTTTTCTTTTTCCTTTTCCTTTCAAGCCTCTGCTAGCATATAGCAAAGTATACAGACTGCTGGTATGGACTGACACCGCACAAACGCTCGTAACTGCGGTGCAAAAGCTCTTGCCTTTTCTCAAAGCGAAGTACTGACAGATCAAATACACAACGAACCATTCTGAGCGCAGGTCCCTCTGCAAACATGGAGGGAAAATCCACTAGCCCTGACTCTGTAGAATGGATTAAACCACTCATTTTCTTCTTATTTCATTTCAAATAGTAACAGAATAAAACAGAGAATGTGTGTGTTGGGGGAGGGCGGGTGGAATCTGAGGCAAGTAGCATTTTATTTCTTTTTCATTTGCCTAGACAGATTCCACTGCGAACATGTAATGGTTTTTACTGAGGCACTGTGTTATTTTAAGGTAAATCTGCTGACTTCAGAATGCATAATCAGTTTCATGATCGTAATAAATTATATCACAGCCGTCTCTGGTGGGAAAATGGAAGGAAACACACAAAGCAAGAGCACTAGGACAGCTTGCTGGTTAGAATGCTAGCCTAGAACCATTTCTTTGTTGCTTTTTAAGCAAATAATTTTGAAAGCATCTGGGTCAATTGAAAGCTCATTTTGAAAGCACTCAGAATTCAAGTCTCTCTGAAAGATATTTTTGAAAATGTTGCTTTGGTTCAGTTCCATGGCTGTAAATTGGGAATTGTGGCACTTCTTGCAAAGGTGATGTGTGAAGTAATATATTTGAAAGAAATTGGGACAAAACAGCAGCTCTCTAAGGACCTAGGAGAGACAGACAGGCTACATAGGCTGTGGTACTGAGGGCATTTATTCTCTAGCAGCAGTCATAGCTTAAGCAGCTCAGGCATCGATCCCCCTCCTGGCACGTTGTTCCCAGCTCTTGGGTTTGTTGCCACAACTGTTTGCACAGCAGCACAGCGAACTTGATCAAAGAATAGATCCAGCTGGTGAAAGACAAAATATATGCTGACTACATGGCAACACAAATGTCTGTGCCAGCCCAAACACTAGTTGGCACATGGGGTGGAATGAAGGTTGGGAGGAAGGAGGATGGGAGATACTTAAGCACCCTGTCACCAAACGCAAAATCACAGTCTATTCTTATTTTTCAAAGTATATTAAACTAGAACAGTAAAGGTTCTATTCTTATGTGCACAAAGGATTGACCGTGGTCTGATGAGAAAGCTTGGAGATTTTTGTCACTGGTTTCTATACAAGCAAAACTGGCTTTCTGATTTATATATTAAAAAACATAAGTAAAATAAACCACAATTTATTAACAATGGCAGTAGCCCATGAAAGAGATGATTTAGGAGACATACTGTCAAGTGTTATCTTTTGATTTTTCTGAAGGATTTAATAGAAAACACACAAATGGAACACTGCCTTTAAAAAAGACAGCTGTAATTTTTTATAACTTTTCTTAGAAGCTGGTATTGTATGTCTGCTACAGTATTACTTTTTTAATTATTATTGCCTAATTGTGAGATAAATCATTGTTGCATTACCCTTTCATATTTGAGATACGGATACTCATACTTCAGGTTTGTCTTTCCAGGCTTCAGTGGCGGTATACGAAAGATGAATTTCATCTATTCCATGTGACACAGGTTGTTTAACAGGAAAATGTTTTGATTAGAAGAGCTGGGTTAAGGGTCCATCTGGAACCAATTGAATTCTCTAATGGCATAACCTCCTATTTCTGGAGGGAGAGAGGAGAAAAAGCAGCGAGGAAATTCAGGCTGAGTGTAGTTCTGCAATGCGAATTTAAGAACTTTCCTCCTCTGCTCTCTCCAGCCTCTTGTTCCCGCTCTCTTGCTGCAATTTGCCACGTCCTCTGCTGTGTATGTACAGCTACTTCTATGACTTGCTGCAAATTATACTGTTCAAATATCTGCTGTTAAAAGTCATCATCAAAAAAGGATGGAGGAGAGCACTTAAATAGGACAAATGAGGAAAGAGCAATGAGCATGGGTCTGTGAGGGAAGCCCAGGAGCTCCTCAAGCCTTTCCACTGGAGATGCTCATCACGAAAGCCCACGTGCCAAATCACAACAGACTTCAATGACCAACAGCCCACTTTAGATCACCAGGGGATCACTGTGCACCCCCCAGGACTGCGTGCAAAGGCCTTATCAATATAGGAAGTACTAGAAAAATGGAAGGCTCCATATTGCAGCCTGATTCAGTGATGATCCCTGGTGTCTTCCTGTTATTCCCAGTGGCTTTGGCCAGTACCTGTGTGTAGTATTCCCACATTAGACGGGAGGAATTCTGCCCATCGTGCTATGAATCAGGCTGACCTAAAAAAATAATAATAATAAAAAAATATTTGCAGTAATATATCTTTGAAGGACTTTTTCAGATCAAAAAGACATTGAGGCAGCACTTGTCCTCATATTATGTTGTTCAGAAACCCAGAATTTACCTAGCTCCCCCTTTTGTAAACTTATTCTCACAGTCAGGCACAATATTAGGCAATTTCTTTCTCAAATGCAGACAGCCTGTAAGACAGCAGGTGATTGCTGCTTGTCCAGGATGAAAAGGGCTGCAGTACATACATTAATATATGCCATGGGATTCTGAACTTCTTTATTGCATTGCTTGTTTACTTTCAAAGCAGTGTGTAAGAGTCATTATTGATATATCACTGTATTTGTCGCTGCTATTTTAGTAGCATAAAATAAGGTCTCTGCCCCAATCACCTTAAAATCTTGTTAGTAAGCGATAGAGGAAAAAATTCTCCAAAAAGACAATGTTTTCCCTTTTTGAAGTGGACCATTGAAAACATTTTATTTCTAAGTCATGTTGTATCATTAACTCATATCAGGGTGGACAGATAGCAAAATGTAGAAAAATAATATTTTTGCTGTTAATAGGTAAAAAACACCGTAGCTGTGAAGTCTGAAGCTGTGAATTTTGTGTGGCTTGTGTTCCTTAGCACCACACGAATGAATGTAAAAGATGTTGATTGTAAAAGACGTTGATTGTAAAATATTGGTGAATGCATTTGTGCATGTGTTTGGAGAGGAGACAACTGTGCAGTTCACTCCTAACCCCATCTGCTTAAGTGCACCGCACAGTTATTTGAAAAACCTTATAAAAAAAGATAAAATCCTGACTGCAAAGAGCCTAAAAATGCATCTATATTGAGAAACTGTAGCCAATTGATTATTCAGCTGGCAAAATGGAAATTTCAAGTTGCATAGACAGCTAATTGTGGCCTGCCTATAGAATGACAGGTCTATAATTTTTAGTTTTGTGCACATTCAAAGCCAGTCACCTTGACACTTAACAGTCCATTATCTGCCGGCCACCGACCATATGATGATATTCAAAGAGTGACAGGTCTTTTCCATTACAGAATGATAAAACGCGCTATGCTTTATTTGGATAAAGCTGTCTTCACAGACAGAACAAACCAGGTGCGTATCTGATCTTTGCATGCAACAATGACATTGGGACACCTTTTGCTCCACGGGACCAATCTGTCGTTGTTGCTGTTGTTGTTCTTTTGGGATAAAGATGAGTGAAATGAGTGAAATTGGTATCCCAGGGATTGTTTTCTAGAAGAACAGGTAAGCTGGCATTCATATCTATAATTTCTTTTAAGTATTAAATAAGATGGATTGCAGGAAGCATTGAGACCCAGGTCATGCAACAACAAACCACCACAAATCAAGCTGAGGCCTAGCGTTGAATTGGGACTTAGAGGAGAGGCTGAATCCAGCCATGGAGGTGGGAAATGTGTTTGTGGCTCCATCCCTGGGCTGCAGCAGGAACACGAGGCTGGTGACCATCTCTCTTTGTAGGGAAAACACAGCTTGAAGAGGAGCCGGTGCTCGGAGCTGGTTCTTTAGATCAGGGCATCAATTCAGGGATCGTGTAACCCACGGAGCGGTGCTGCTGTAACAAAACTTCAAGTCAAAGTGGATAGAGGGATTCTCTCCCTCGTAATTTGCTGTGCAGGGAAAGCCGAACTTTTGAGCACTACAAACAATTTGAGAACAGGAGCTTGTGGTTTTCAGGAACCTAATGGGAGATGTGCCCGCGCCAAAGTCATAAACACCATTTTGGCCTCAGCACTAGTTTCTCTGCCAAATTGTTCTCAGTGAATTCTATTTATTCATTTCTAGATGTGCAATTTTAGCTGGGAATTCTGAATGTGCCTTTAGAATAACCATTTTTAAATTATTTCTGAAGTTTTAACAAGAGTCAGTATTTTTCTTTGCCAGCAGGGCCTGTTTTGGGTCCCAGTGACATTAGCACAAAGATACTGATTCGTTGCATATTGGAGCAAGCGCTATGTGAGTAACCAAGCAGAACTTCTCAAGAAATAAATTCCATCAACAGTTCATTTTGAAATGATCGTAAAATGATAAAAATCCTGTGAATTACAAATTTACAAAGCAATGTTCTTGAGCATTTAGAGTTAGGAAAAGTAACCTTTGCCACTGGAAAAGGTGATTCGTGGATTTTCCAAATGATACAGAGCTGCCATTTCAGCGTTAAATATTATTCTTTTAGTTCCTTGCTTATTCAGTAATTACCTACAATACTTTCGTGACTTTTTTTTCTATAAGAAACATACTTCATATGCAAACATTCAGTCTCATATGTTGTCATATGTACAGTATATTGCGTGTATTTATAGCTGTGGAGAAAAGGCTAATGAAGAGAGCACACTCTGAAGAGAACAGTCATGAGACTTCATTTTGTTCCCTACATGCTGCAATAATACTAATACACCTTTTACTCTACAGAACGGCTTGTACTTGGGGAATTGTGTTTCATCCAATTTTCTTGCAAATAATGAACAAGTTCCCCCAGGTTTATTGGCACTATCTTGTGCACACTTTTTTGGTGTAAATTATTTATTCTACTAATTTAACTGCAAACAGCCTGGGATAGTGAGCTTAGTGAGGCAATTTCATACATATTGGTTGTAGGTTAATTATTTAGGGGTTGAGATATCTCTGGTAATGCCAAATAAGTACAGACCTAATCAGAGAAAGCAATTGAATGCATCTAGGTTTTCCAAATCTCAGATCATGCAACCATTATTTGATGGTCATTAAGTTTGGTGTGTTATTGCAAAAGAACACAAATGTGTTTGGAGGTAGCCCAGAAGTTAACCCTTATAGTTCCCATCATTTCCCAGGCGATCGACACTTTGTTCACTATGAGCCAACTAACCAGAATGTTCAGATCCACATATTCTATTGTTCTGGAAATGGAGACGGTTAAGGATGTTTTTCGGATATGCATCTCATGGGATAGCTGAACAGTTTCAAAGCTGTTGAAATATGAATGCTGAACAATCAACAGATAAATCATATTTAGAATTAAAATAAACATCCTCTGCTGATTCTTTCAAAGGCGGTGTGCAGTCATACAGAGGCAATAGTTTAACTGTTAGAATTGTCACTATTTTTACATAGAGATTTTGATGCTGATCATTGGAAAAACATGAAACATCTCAAGCCCTATGTAGCATCACTCTCCACCGTCAGTTTAGTGGGAATGGGTATTGTGTATTTTTTTTAATTCAACGAGGAAAAAATTATTCTTAACTTGTATGAATCTTTTTCAGATGACATGAGTTGGGGAATTCATTGAGGAGAAGTGTAAGTAAGTGCAGAGCAGAGCCTGGGAAGACAGTCAATGAAAAGCAGTGTAGGGAGAAATCTGTAAGCAATGCTCAGGCAGAGTTGTTTTCATTCTGCCACCTTTATTTCTACAACAAAAATACTTCTCTATGCTGTGCTTGATTCCTTAAATGGCACTCAAATCAGTCTTTTGGAAAAGCTAGAAACTCTCTATCTTATGTCCATGTCCATTCAATAGTGGCTGGCAGCAGGGATGCTTTATTTTTTGAAGATCCCCAGTGGCATAATCTGTTCTGTTTTCTTTTTTGGTAGGTTTTTTTTTTTTTTTTTTTTAATTTTCCCTTTCTGTTTGTTTGTTTTAAATATACATGTGGATTCCTTTCTAATGTTAAATTTACAGCAAGTTCCTAAAATGTGCCTTGAAGTTGGAGCAGATGGTGGGGAAGATTGGAGATGATCCTTTTTTTCAAAGGCAGTTCATTCCAGAGTTTAGGTCAGCCTCCACAGAAGTGCTTGCTCCCTTCCAGATGAGCCTGACCTTCTTGCTTAAGAATCTGTTTTGCCAGAGGAGTAGGTCATCGCAAAGCTTTAGGATTCACAGGCTTTCCAGTGTAGAGCGTAGAGGATATGATGATGAAAACAGGATAGTTTGCATCGTCGAGGGGATGTACTGAAGCATTCTGCACTAATTGGATTTTTTTAGCACACAAGCTTTGGTGCCAGATGTGTTGCACTGGTAAGAGAGATGAATAACTGAAGCCAGATCATTAACAAGCAGGACAGGATGGAGTGACTTAGCGGCAGATTGAAGGAACCCCCGTTCATTGCCACATTCTGCTAGCAAGGATTTCAAGAGTACAACTAAATATGTTTCCCATTTCATATTCAACTGATCTGGGATGGATCATGACAATATATTATTTTTCTCTATTTCACTACGTAAAAATAAATGCAGTCCTTCAATGAGGATGAAAAGCTCTCATACACCAACTGTTCTCTGGTAGGAAGACGCACTCATCTACTAAATTCTCCTGTTGCTGTGGGGTTTTTGCATTTCTAAGGAAAGTGCTAATAAAACTCAGTATTGGTGGAATAAGATAAGAGAACCTCGGGTAGTGCTTTAATGATGAAGTGCTTGAGGGAAGCAAGGAGGAGACCTGGGGCTTGAGTCTAATGGCCAGCTTCTGAAAAGAAGCCCAAAAAGGTGGGTGGTAAAGTCTGTCCAAAGTTCTATGTAGCTATAGGGTGGAATAAAGAGGTACTTCCAGCCATGAGCTTAGAGATCATTCAGCAACTTATGTTTTATGGAACCATGGAAACTGAAAATTAAAAACATGAAAGGAAGACTGTAATAGTTGGAAGAGTATATGAGGAATCTTGGCAAAAGTATGAAATAAAATATATACAGCTGTGTAAAGAAAAATATTTAACTCAATTTTAAATGTCATGAGTCATCAGGATGTGTTAAGAGGCAAAAAGCAGCATGGTATGGTTTTCCAGCAGAAATGAAGAAGGAAAGCTGCATCTCACTTAATTGTAAAATGTTTTAATTACAGGAGCGTGCTGCACTTCTGTTTAGGTGCAGTCCCTGTGCTCTTAAATCCACCTGCTTAGTATTGTGCAATTACAGGTGGAAATGGGAACACAGATAAGCAAAGGCTTCAGGGCTAATATAGGAAGGATTGAACGGGTTATGTGGAGGATTTGGAGTGATTGGACACGTGCTAGTTCTTGTTATTTTAGAATCTTATTTTGTTAAGACAAGGTGCCAATGACAAGGAAGAAAAATGACTCTTTCATAATTCAAGAATTATACGACCTGGCAGGCTGGAAGAAAAGAAAGAATCTCTTAATATTTGGCTGCTGTGCACCATTCATGTAGTACAGCTATTTTTCCTACAAAGTTGAGAACGTGTGAGAAATTGAGCTGTGTGGTGTAATTAGAATTGAGGAATAGTGCATCTAATTTGGTGATTCTAGTTGGGACAGTGAAAGAAAGCAACAAATGAGAGTCACAACTTCATAAGAGGAATGAGATGAATAAGATGAATGGCTGATAAACCACTTGTTCATTCAGTACAAGGAAGAAAAATGGATATGGACTTAGCAGTGATGGACCAGTCTTTAAAAGCCTCCTACTTTAGGGGAAAAACTTAAATATTTATTGTACTAACCTAGATGAGGACACTTTAGCTAGTCCAGTGTTTAAGGTTATGCCTGTGTTACACATCTTAGAGTTCTGTAAAGAGCTACCTGAACTAGAGGTAAAGGAGCACGCCAGGTACTGGAAACAATCTGATTTCTAAAAGTAGGGAGATCAACAAGCTCTATTTTATCCTGTTTAAGAAAACACTGGCTTTAAGTTCCTCAGTTTTTCTTTCCTGCTTATACATTTTAAATCCTCAGCACAGGATGCAGTCAAATTAACAGGCTATGAAGTTGTAATTTTTTTGGTTGCACTACTTCCTCTGGATGAGTACTCGGTAAGAAAACTCTGGGTCCCTCTCTGCCAGGTTCCTTGCTTTGGCTTTGCTGATCTGAGCCCAGACACGGTTGCCGTAATATGACATGAGATCCAGCACGGTGTTTCTAGTGACAGATTTCCTTGAGTTCCCCCTTCTCTTCGTGACATTGACTTGAAATTTTGCAGAGAGGATATTGTAGACGGGCACAGCAGTAAGGATTTTCAGTCCTTTTCATAACAAAACTCAATGAAAATCTGCAGAAACTCAGCACACCTTGTCTGCTCGGCTTTGTGCACTAGTTGCTTTTTTATTTCTGCTGAGAAGCAGTTCTTGAACAGAGAGGAATGACTGTACAAAAGGTGCGATGCTTTCCATTGTGTTACTGAGCTGCTTCCCAGTTTACTCCCTGGCATCCCTGCTGGCATGGAGACAAAGCTCACAGCCTGTCGACATGAAAAGGAGGGCACAGGCCTGATTTGGATACAGCCAAACTGATCAGGGAGACTTGGAATAAGAACACCTGACAGATTCAGGGGTTTCTGGGCGGAATACAGCCTTTAAAAGTCTCAGGAGAATAACACGTTGCCTTTCAATGACATGTCTTTCAATGAGCCCTCTCATTTTCACATTGTTCTTTACTATGAAATGTTAAATGGAGACTCCACCTGCCTGTTCCACAAGTAGGTCAGCATTTGATAACTGCATTAAAATTGGCATTTCCTAAATCCTCTCTCTCTCTGTAATCCTTCCTGTCCCTCTCAATTTTCCTATGTTCTAATACTCCATTATGGAGAAAATGTTGAGTCTTTTTTTTCAGATTATTTTCAAACTGTCACCCACAATAGGGCTGTTTTGGGTTTGGTTTGGATTACATTTTTCCCCCAAAAGCTTTCAATGATAGACATCGCAGATATGATGCCACATGGGAAAGAACTTTTTTTATGCTTGTGCAAATTTCTGTATCTTTTTCTATTCTCCTGAAAAACAAAACAAAACAAAGATCCAAAAAAAACTGTTTGGGGCTTGTGAAAATGTCTTAAAGAATATATTCAGAATATTTAAATATATTTTGTAATTTAATTCTCAAGCCTAACACCCAGTTCATTTTCAACGTGGCCTATCACTTCTGGTGTGACATTACTGAAAACCTTCTGATTAAAGCCAGCTCTCTTATGCATACTTTGCCTCTGTGACCTATGAGTAGCTTGAAACCATTTGAACTCCATCTAAATTGGATCCCCCTGGTTGTAAGTGTTACTGCATGTCAGTTCTATGTCAGTTGGATGGAAATCTTGCTGCAGAGGATGAAAGTTCACAGCTCAGTATTAATCTACTGGGCAAGCTACATCTAACGCCTCCAGTTTTCTTGAAATACAGCTTCTGATGACCTCTGACAGGTAAAATATAATATAGGATTTTCTAATATTCATTTTTAGTGTAGATATTTTAAATGTAGCATGTATTGTCCTTCTGTACCAAACAGATGCTATGAGAGACAAAATTTAAACGGTGACAAGTGGGTTATTGGATGTGGAGACTTTTGTTAATAAAACACGTCTAGGTCCACTATTTCACAATTGTCTTGTTCTCAAACCAGAAAATGCAAATCCTGGTGTCAGAAAAGGAGGCTGTGTACAGGTGAACTGCTGGCTGGGATTCCCTTGATATCTGTTGGATGAGGCATTCAACATGGGTCTGAAGAGGAGTTTAACAATAAGTTCCTGAAGTTGCACGGACTCGAGAGTGGGCAACATAAATCAGTCAATGCTGGTAGAGTCTGTCTTTAACTCATGAAGCACTTCAGATTTAGCACCAGCTACTGTTTAAAAGAGAATCTGTGTAGATTGGTGTGGCCTAGATGACACCATTATCAGCATCCTCTGTTCCTGAGTGGCACCTTTCCTCTGGTCTGTTGGTGTTGGGGAGTCTTAAATTGCAAATACATTACATTTGGGTTTGCTTTTAAAGGGACACATAACATTCCAAGCTAAATAAATAAATGAAGTCTAACAGGTGCAGGTTTTCAATGTGCAACTTCATCTCACTTCTGTTTAATGAGATAAAACTCAGACTTCTTTCAGTAGGAGCAAGACTGGCTTTAAAAAACTGACCCTACGTTCCTTGCAAATCTGAAATTGTCTCTGAAAACTTCAGCCTATAGGTTGTGTACCTATTAGAGTTGACAGTATCTTTTGAGCCCTTACAACTCCTCTTATTCCGTAACTGCAGTTCGTCATTACAAAACGTTGCCATTTCATAAGTCAGATGAAATATCTGATGACTCTCACCCTGTCATTCCTCTCAGGGAAGTACAAAACAATAGTAATAAATCAGTATTGGTATGGCCAGAGGTATTTTAAGACAGTGGCTATTCAATCAGTTCTTGGACAGTTCAGCAGCATATTTTCCTGTTGTTTCAATTTTTAAACCCAGATTTCTAAAATCCTATGAATCATACAAAGAAATAAATTTTAGATTACAACACGTTCAGAACCAGAGTCCAAAACCTTGGAGTTCTCTTCTGTCACAGGCCCCAACACCTCTTATCCAAGATATATATGCATATATAGATATATATAAAGTCAGTTAGGGGTCCCTGCAGGTGCAATGTTCAGATCTCCCTGATCTCTGGGAGACAGGAACTCGTTCAGCAGCAATACCACAATTTTCTATAAGCACACATGCTGTATGTACACACATTCTAATATGAATACAGAACAAAAGCATAGGGATTCTTACAACAGTGTAACAAGAATAAAGTATTAAAAAGAAAAAAATCAAGCAACTTGCAGACTACGGCAATCCTGTGGCTTGCGGGCTTTAATAATTGATTTTTGCTTGGTTAATTTGGCTGTATTGAACATAGGTAACTGTAGCGTTCTGATGCAACAAATATGTGCAAAAGAGCAAACTGATGAAAATCAATCAGAAGATAAATGAATGATTCAAAGTAACATGAGTGTGCATAGTCAGATTCTGAACTGAAAGTACTAAAGCGTGGACTGACAGCTGTGATCTCTTCCTTTACTGTATGTTGGCTCAGACTATTTGTTTTAATAGAGACCCCCAGATATGGAGAAGTTTTCTTTTTAAGCTTACAGAGTGCTTTGCGATAGACTGAACTTGAAAGAATAGAAAGAAATAAAAAGCAATGGATGAAATAGTATGGTTTAATAGTTCTTGCAAATGAAATAGCTGCTAAAAATCATGTATACTTCAAAAAAAAAAAAAGGAAAAACAGCTATTATATCAACAGCTAATGTCTTATCTCAAATATAAGGATCTGATCTCAAGGCAGAGCAGAATATCTGTTCTTTTCAATTTTATCAGTTTAGGTAGAAATGAAGCCGAGGATTTCAGCGGGATGAAGGTGATTCTGTAGTTTCTGCTCTCTGACCCAACAACATAAAGTGTAGCCTTTAGTCTGAAGCCTGGGCAGAAGCTTAAATATACATTTGTCCAGGTTTAGTCTAGATTTTGACCTTTGTAAGTTTAACAGCATGTTCTAAGTGTGAGTCATTGTCAAACTGTTAGTTTGTCTTGCATCTGGGTAGAGACCTCAGCTAATCTGCAGGAGCTTTGCGTCTGGATTTGGTTTAGAAGCTTTAAGCTTTGTAGGCACACTGGATATGCCACTGGGCCCGTGGAAAGTTGGGAATCTGAACCCCTACTTTTTCCTTTGTCTTTTGCGTTGCCATTTTTGTAATGGTTTTTTTCCCCTTTTCACTTCTCCTTTCCAGAGGTGAGGGATCTCAATGGATGGGTCACCGTGACAATGAGGGTGTTGCAAACAGACACCGTCACTCTGCTCCTCTCTGCTCCGGTCAAAGGCTGCGCTGTGTGTGAACGTGAAGCACAACAGGAATCCACGGGAGCCCCATGTACCTGAAAGGTACCCTGGTTAAATTCAAACTGAGATTCACAAACTGATTTGCTTTTAAAAGGTGGTTGTTTGTTTGTTTGCAATAAGATCACCATTTTGAGCTTGTAATAACATCACAAAAGACGGAATAGTGGTCAGTAGGTCTGATAGGGGCAGAGAAACACTGATTAAGGAAGACCCCTCAAGTGCATAGTTTAGGTTCAGGATAACAGACAGAGAAAATGACTTTTTAACACATAGGGTTTGAAACCACCTCATGGGAAAAGATGATACCAAAACCCATGGAAATCATGGCTAGATTAGTTTAAAAACTTGAATGTATTATCAGAAAATCCTCTCAAGATTCCACTTACCCTTTTTCTACTAAGCCTCCTATCTGTTTATTCCCTAATAGAAAGAAGTCTTCTAGATATTTGTTAGCACAACTTTCTAATTAGGCTTATTGATAATTAATCTGGATAATTCCATGTGCAGAAATTTCTCATTATCATTCTTTTAAAGCATTAGACAGGACCTTCAAGAGATGTTTGTTTATAGATATTTTCCATTTAATGCTTGCCGCTATGTGCTCGCCATGCTGAGATTGTGGGTATAGTTCAGTTAAATTTCCAAATCAGACTAGACTTTAAAGAAATTAATGCTTAGTATCCACTGCTTGATCTTGATTGCCTTTTGTATGTGAAAATGTTGATGTGACTGTAATAAATATCCGGACATAAATATTTTCAGTTACAATAGCACGCTTCCTAAAATTTCTGTGTCTTTTTGTTTGGTTTTGCTTTTGGCTGGTTGGTTGTTTCTTTCTGGTTTTTGGGGATTTTTTGTTACTTCCCGGTTCTTGTTCAGCGCTACAAACACACAGCTAAGTGGCAGGAGGAATAACATATAGCTTGCAGTCCATCATCTGCATTCCCTTTGCATTAGGTGTAACACTGGCATGAAAATCGGAGCCCCTGCTCCAATTTTTCCAGCTGTCTCAGTCTCCCTGTGATCTTTTAGTACAAATTTTCTGGCAAGTCTTTGATTATGCAAGCTTATATTCCTTATATACACATGTTGCTATATCAAAACAGGAGTATAACTGAATAGAATCATTAACGGGGTTTTTTTTGGAGTAATTTGAGTGTGTTTACTGATGCAGGCAAATCCTTAAAACATACAATATCTTCTTCCTTTGTCCTCTTGCTCTCAGATCTCTATGTGAGTTTGTTTTGTTTTCATTCAAAATGTATGAATAAAGCAATATCAGGATCTTTTCACTGCCATCTTCAGGTCTTATTTATAGAGTACTTTTACAGCTTCAGGAATTGTTAACTTTTAGGCAATAAGTGCCATCTTGCTTCTGAGGTTGCATTTGTTTTATTTTCCTCAGCAATATTATTGCTTTAAAACCGTAATATGTTTTCTATTTGGGTCTTTTTCTATTGCCCCGGGGGACCTGAGCTCTAACTGGGATTTGCATTGGCCACGGTGCTGATCTTATTCTGCACATGGTCATGGGTAGACAGGCACGAGTGCCAGGGCCAAACGTGGTATTCTATGGGGAGAGCTCGTGCCAAGATTCGGGCTTGAACAATTTGAAGGAGACATGATGTCACTGTCTCCGTAAAGCGAATTTGGACAGCAACGTTGTATTGTACGTTGGGCATGTGTTTCAAAAATAGCGATTAAAATAGTATCTTGTGTGTTTCCTTATTTTTTGCGTTTCCTCTCTGGTTTCACAGCCCTCGCCCTGCATTTCTCGTGTCCTGGTAGTATTTCTGTTTCATTATTTTTCAAGCAGAGTTTGATGACACTGATTTAGCAGTTTCTCACAGTTCACTGCTTCAGTTTTCATCAAATTATACTTCCAGTTATACTAGACGCTTTCATCATCAATTTCCATATGCCTCAAAGACATGCAAGGACCAGTTTGCCAACACTGAACTCAAATGCTAGACAATAACTGGAATACAGGATTTTTTTCCTAGGGTGTCTGAGACAAAGAGTGTAGAATCCTTCGGTTCTTAGCAAGTGTTTTCAGCCTGGATGCATTAAAAGTCTAGACAATAACTGCAACGGAATATTGATTTCAAAACGTCAAAGCAAGGGATAAAAATTAACATTATCCAGAAATTATACCGTAAGATCTCATCCATTTCTTTCCAGAAGCCTTACAGTAGAGAGCAATGCATGTGAATTGGAGCTTCGTTCTTTTGCCACAAAATGATAGGATTCATAAGCATCCTGAACTATATTTTCTGTACAACACAGTTTGATAATTATGATAGTTAACACATAATAAAGGTTTTGGCTTCAGGCTCTAGGTTCACATGTACGTTCAGATCAGCAGTGTCACTGGGAACATTCAAAGTGACAAGATTCCTGAGAATGACTGTGAAAGCCTTTTCCTTTCTTTAGGGAGTCTTGTTCTTAACTTCACGCTCAAATTGGAGAGATCACCATGTTGGAATGCCTGACCCTTTTAAAGGCTTTTCATTATGTTCACCTTACAATTCCCTACAATTTTCTATAAAGGGACCACACTCCTGACCCAAAGGTAATTTGGGACTGGGCGTAGATAAGCCGGAGACCATGGTTCTTACGTCTGTCAAAAGTGGAAAGTTAATTATGCAAGGCATGAAGTGAAGCTCTGGTGTCTATTTGTTTAGATGTAAAGAGGTTAACTGAGTAACTGTTGACAACGGTCATCATCATCAGATGAATTTGCTGTTAAATCTGCAACCTTCAAAAAAAAATATTTCAGCTAGCATAGAAGGAATATTCTCTCTTCTGCACCGCCATGTAAATTGCTTTACTTGCGCTGTGTGCTAAGGTCCATTTCAGTTATGCAATTTGCTTTTCATGTGGAATTTTGGCTGATGTTGAGTATTTCATATGTAACTTTCAGTGCAATAGAGGCCTTGTCTCAAGAATAGAGAGAAGAATTTTTCTCCCTGCGCAGAAATTCCCGTTTGTGGAGTCTGCCATTTGCAGGATGTACTCAATGTGATATAAGCCCACTTCACAGAATCTTCTTGCCAAGGTCAGAAGGACATGGGTAGAGGGAAAGCATAGACGGGAAACTGTCTGATATCACTGTGACTTCTCAAAACTCATGGGGACACAGTTCATCTTACGTCCAGGAGCAGAAATGTGGCGTGGACAGAGTCTGCCACAGGATGAGATAATCTATGTGATGAAGAGGGAAGGGAGTTGTTGGATAAGTTAAAGGTCAAGGAGAAGAGAGGTTTGTAATATTCTCTACTGTAGTATTAAATGCCTGTTTCCTGACAGAACTTGAAGTTTGGGATTATTTGGTACAATGAGCTTTGAGCATCAGAGCTGCAGCTGAATTAAACGGAGGTTTTTCTCATGCGTTGGCTTTAATTCAGTGCATTGTAGACCGCTTAAGTGATAAAATGATCACTTAAGAAAAAGGCATCCACCTTCTCCTAAACAGGTAAACTGATACGCAATAAATAGGATGTTCAAGCACCTCGCATTACTTCCACAGTTCTGTATTCCCTGCCACAGCTCATTGACTGCACGGTGACCACCAAAAACCTTTTGTGCCCTGGGCCTTCAGTATCTGGGGGTTCCTACACTAATGTATTTGCAATAACTGGTGCATCAAACAAACCTTGCATCATTATGTACATACAAAACTGAAGTCACTGCCTGCTCTAATATGAAGGAATAAATCTCCCATATGTCATTCTCAGCTTTGAAAAAAATAATGTTTGGTGGAATGCTCAAAACCAAATAAAATTAATAGGCATGGTTGCCTCTCTAGGTACCTCGATGAGCGGTTACACTGGGAGTTTTTAGAAGGGCAAATAATACAACTACAGCTTTTTGCATCTCTCTTTATTTCTACAGAGAGCAAGTAGGAAAGTTCCAATCAAATACTTAATTCCATTTAATAGGAGCAGGGCAGTAGACAACCACTATCCTGTGACAATATTCTGGTCCAACAAATATAAATAGAAGGCCTAGAGGACAACTAGTGATATTTTCTTTGCTAGTCTGATGCTGCATCAGCATTATAATGATGTTCTCCTCTGCCCACAGATTCTGACAGAAGGCTGGAGTTTCACTTGCTTTTGAGAAGCTTCTATGGAGAGGCCATGGATTCTTTGTGAAGATGTAGGGTTTGCCAGAGTGTTGAACCAGGTTAGTGTATGGGCTCATGAGAGAAAAAGTCAGATAAAAATTCGTAATGGTAGAGCTTACAGAAAATAAAAGCCAAGAGGCATTTTTTTTTAAAGTCAGTTTTTAGGACTTAATTAGCTGCTAGTTCCAGTCTGTGATTTTCTTAAGGGAACGAAGCTTTAAGAGCTAAAAAAAAACATTTAGTGTCTTCAAAAATTGAATCCTGTTTATTTCCTGGTTTGGTTTTATGTCTAATACTACGCTTCTCTGTTTTTTTCATGTTGTTGGCCAGCATGCACGCCAAAGGCTCTGTGACTTATGGGATAGTTTTAATCTATTCAACTATATTCTGCAAATTTGGAATGCAGTATCTGCTCAGTGGGGCATGAAGCCTAAACTAAGAGTCTTCTCTGGTTGCCTTCTGTTCCACAGTTACTGCAGAATTTCTACTTTAATGAGGGCAACAAGCCTGTTAAGATAGAGTTTTCGGCAGAATCACAGTGGTCTGTATTGAAATCTGGAGAGTCTGGTGACTTTCAGAGTGAATTGCTACCAGTGGATACCCACTGATATCCAACTCTACTTTGTTAACACATTAACAGTACCTCCTGACCAGGCAGGACCTGTGTCAGGACAGTAACCACAGACCAATGTCATGATAGTTTCAACATTGTGTTTTATTTTTTTCTTTATTATTATTATTTTTATTGTTTTCTATGTAAAAGATCACTCAAAAAATCTTATTATTAAGGAACGAGGCCTCAGAGGTGGATTTTAAATTATACCTTTCTTGCATTGCTCCATAGATACTTAGGGAAGATGCTTCCCAAAGCAAAGAGCAAAGTAAGATGGGTGTCCACGGTTCACTCTGGACCACCCTACGTGTGTCTGAAAAGGTGTGAGCTCTTTCGTGTGCTTGGCAAAAACTGGAGATGGTGATACCTACGAAGTGTATTAGAGATGACATAATAGATTTTGAAGAATCTGTATGCTTTTTGTCATCCTGTAGTGTTTTGTAATTTCTGACACTTGTCTGCTGCATCTGTACATTAGATGATACTCACTTTGGGTAATCCAGAGCAAACTCTGAAGATGACTAAGGTTCCATGCATAACATACACTTTTAACATTATGAATAGGAAATATTAAAGTGAACAAAAGCTGCTTATTCACTGGTTTGCATTTCATCCAACTAGCAAAAGCCGCCCTGCGACACTGTAAACAGTTTGCTTACTTTTTAAATTTTTCTCTGAGATCCTCTTGTCAAGTGTGTATTAGTAGATAACATGTTCCAGCCAAAATAAAGGAGTTTTCTGTACTTACAGGCTTGCATTTTGATGCTGCTCTTGTGAATTTGAGAAGGAAGGCAAGAAAATGAAACTCTTTTCCTCAGAAAACCCTTTAATCAACTTCAGGAAAATGTTTTTTTAGGAACCTCAGGGCCAACATGTTTCTAGAAGTACATCTAGAGTACCAGTTTCTAGAAGTACATCTTTGGAAAGCATATAGTTCTCGAGGAAACAGAAAACAAGTAGTTTGTTAAAAGGAAGAGGTTTGTTATGTGCTCTTGACAGAAAATGCTTCAGAGTTTTCAAGTCATACATTAGAAACAAGGCCCCCAATGACTGTATTACAGCTTTGTGTTGCTGCTGAACACATATAGTGAGAAAGATGTGGCCTTAGAATCAGGTCCCACTCTGGATTCATATGAGCAAAACCCACATACCGCCAGCTTTCAGGCCACATGCCTTGCTTTTTATGAGGAATGGTGAAGTAGGTAAATGCTTATTTTGGCACTAGGACACTGAGTTGCTGTGGTCATGTCTGATTTGTCTGTCACAATACAAGGAATCAGAGAGAAGATCTTTGGATTTTCTAATTCCCAGACCAGTCACCCACCCAGGCTCCTACCCTGTCTCTCCCCCTGTGCTAGAAGCTCATTTTCGCAGTGCTGGGGGCTCCAGATGTGGTATGAGGACACAAATACAGGAAAAGTCCTTCTGCTGCAGCTGCAGAGAAAGGGATGCAGCAGGTTCAGGATAAAACCCTCTCTTCACCCCCCATGTGTTTATATTTAAGCTGGCAGCGGTACCAGTGAAGCTCTCCTGTCCTTTTTGTGTCCCCAGTTGCTCATCCTGCTCCCTGTCTTGTTCCAGCAGGAGCCTTTGTGGAGTTATGGAGCGGATTGGATGGGGAGCCAGACCCACACCAGAACAAACTGCTTTTCCCTGCTGCAAACCCGATCAGTTTCCCGGGTGGGGTTCCCTGTTCTTACACCAGGACTATGCAGGGACAGAATGGGGTAAGTAAGTGGGCTGAATGCTGGATTGCTTATTTTACAGCAGCGCCAGAGTAAGTCAGCTAAAAATATTTGTGCAACTATGGCCTCAGACTCCATTCCAGGCAAAGATTCCCCGGAAATGTTGCTTTGATTTAGTGTGGAGGACGACTCATCTGTGGGCCATTCTGTCTGAAACAGGAATTTGCTGTTGGTAGTTCACAGCGCTTACTTCTATTAAAAGGGAAAATTACAGTAGTAAAAAAATCAGACTGAAAGGTCTAATATCAAATTTGGAAAAAACTTACACTGTTTAGTCTTTTTTCAGTTTTTTTTTTTTTTTTTAAATATTTATTATTTGCCAAGCTTCTAAACGGGACAATCCATCCTAGTGGATTTCTCCTGGTGGATTTCAATCTGGCAATACTGTGGACCCTTCTCATTGTTTTCAACAACAAAGAGAAACCTGCCTGGTTGCCACGCATATCTGAAGGTTGGCCAGAGTCGAAATTACTTATTTAAAATATGTAGGACACTACTTACACTTAGAGGCCTGTTAGAAGCTTTTATTTTCTGTAAGCTCGATTACTGCAAATTATTTAGAATTTTTTCCTTTTTTTCCTTTTTTCCCTCCCCATTGTAAGTGTATGACTGTGGAAGTCTCCCCTTCCGTTTGCAGTCTTGAAAGTAAAAGAACAAACACCTCTAATCTTTACTTTGTTACTGTTCCGGCTGTTGACACAATTGCTGTGGATTTTGGAAAAAGAAAGAAAAGAGAAAAAAAAAACAACAAACAACACAGCAAAAAAAGACAAACAGCAACCTCCCTGATTCCACCTCTCCATAGGAAAGCCCCAATTACCCTAAGATGGTGTTCAGCCTCAAAGGCTGACCCTACAGTAGTGCTCCTTTATGTTTTCTTCTGGTTGCTGCGGTTAGCTTATCTACAGGAGCAGAGCACCGCATTAATACCTAATGATGAAAGGTGCGGGAGATGTGAAATCCTGTTTCGAGGATTTTTTTTGTAATGTTGTTGTTATTTATTTATTATTTATCTAGGCAGAGGAAGCGCCGAGCAGCGATGCGCGGTGCCGGGCTGTGTGTAAGCGCTGCGACCCGGGCGCTGCCCCGCGGCGGCGGGGGGGTCCCGGCGGGTTCCCGGTGCTGCCCTCCCCGCTCCCCCGGGGCTGTGGCAGCCGGTACCCCACCCTGACCCCGGCTGGGCGGCAGAGCCGCTGCTCCTGCCGGCCTTTCCTACCGGCTCGGGGGGGGGGAGGCTGTGCCGCACTTGGGAAATGCAGCAGCGATCGCTCCCTCCCTCCCTGCCCGGGGGGGTGAAGTGCGAGGCAGCGGGAGGAGCTGTGCGTGTGTCTGTGTGTGTGTGTGTGTGTATGTGTGTGTGTGCGCGAACAGCGCTCCGTGGCCGCCGTGTTTCCTGGTGCCTGCTCCCTGACCCCAGTGGCAGTCCCGCTCATTGCACCGCGCCCGCCCTTGCCGCCGCCCCAGACCCGGACCCGGACCCGCACCCAGGCCGCCGGGCACCGCCGCGGGGTCGGGCGCAGGCTCTGCCCCGGCCGCGCCCCCGCAGCCCCATGGAGCAGCCCCGCTGCCCGCGCTGAACGCATCCCCGACCCGCCCGCAGCGGCAGCCGGCGGGGGGAAGGTGAGCGGCCCCGGGTCGGTGTCTGTGTGCCGGGGGAGGGGCGCGGCGGGGGGCAGCGGCGCACAAAGCGGCGGGTTAGAGGTGCCGTGTCATGGACGAGAGCGGAGGGGGGGGGTGCGGGCAGGAGCTCCGGCGGCGGCGCCGGGGCCAGCCTCCTGCGAACAATAATGAGGATAAAACTGGCCGCCTGCTCTCCCTGCCTCCTCCGGCGCGACCGCCCCGAGCCCGCTGGGTCGGGTCGGGTCGCTGCGGCGGCGCTTCCCCGCAGCCGAGGCGGCTTTTTCGGCGGCGCTAAGCCAGCCCGCCCTGCCCTCCTCCCCCAGGCCGTGCCCCCGCTGCCCTCCGCCGCCCTGCTCCCCGGCCGGGGTGGAGGCGGGGGGGGGTTGCAGCTCTGGAAGTGGCCGGGGGGCGGCTCGGGGTCGGGGCGGGGGGCGCCGCGGCGGGGCCGGGAGGGTAGGCCGGGGAGCATTGTGCTGGCTGGGGCCAGCGGCAGCCCCGGCGGGCGCAGCGCCGAGCGGCCGGTGGGGGACGGAGCTCCCGGAGCGGAGGGACCCGGGGTTGGGGTGGAGGGGGGGGGCACTGCAAAAGTAAGGAGGGTAAAGCGCTTTGCTTTGCTTTTCCCCGGCGGAGTTTCCCTTCTCCGTTTCACCGGCGGGAGAACCCGCTTTGAAACCCTGATCCTGGAGGCCTCAAGCACTTGGAAACCTTCCGGGGGTGGGGGCGAGATGCGGGGGACGGCGCGGTTGGCACTGCCGGAATAAAAAGCGGCGGGCATCCCCCCCCGCGGCTCGCCGTGGAGTTTATTGCATCCCTCCCCCGAGCATCCTCCCTTCCCCCAGGAAAAATCATTTCGGTTCTGTGGCAGTTGTGCGTGCGGTGGGGTGATGTGAACTTTGTGCGCCGTGGCACGTACCGCACAGAAATTACAGAAATGCCCCCCTGGGTGGGAAGCCGGGGGGGGGCAGGGCAGGGGGTGCGGGGCGGGGGCTGCGGCACACGCCGGGACGGGGCCGCGCCGGAGCCATTGGCCACCCGGAGCCATCAATCACCGGGGGGGCGAGCCCGGCGCCCCGCGGGGCCGCGGCCGGGGCGGCCCGGGAGCCGGCGGCGGGCGGAGGTGGGGAGCGGCCGGGAGCCCAGGTATGGGGGGGCCGGCGGCGGGGGGAGTCGGGGTCCGGCTCCCCGGTGCCTCCGCCGGGGACTCGGTGGGCAGGCTGGAGCCCGGACTTGTCCGCAAACTGCGGCGCAGCATCGCGGGGGCAGCTGTTAAATGATCCCCGCGGCGCGGGGTGGTGACCTGTGACAAACTGGGGGTGCGGGGGGGCCCCGGCTAACGCGGGGCTGTTGCAGCGGCCGGTGCCCGCGCCCCGGGTGGGTGTAACGTGTTTTGTTGCTGTAGCAGTGTCGGGATAGTGGATGTACCAACAGAAGGTGTTGACACGGAATTAACCCTTTCCCTCTCCTGCCGCTCACAATTTTCTTTGACACCGCGAGAGCAGCCAGAAGGCAGAGCTCTGAAATTCAGATGAGGAAGGCGTAAATATTTTATTTGGGGGAAATGGGTTTTTCGCGTGCCTGTGTGTGCATGTGGAGCTCTCCGTGAAATGTAACGCTGCGTTTTCAAATTACTTATCCGCGCTTACTCCGTGGCAGTTTTTTTGGCACGGCAGTAGCGTGCTGATTTAAAATGAGCTGCGCCTAAGTTTGTGTCAGCCCTTTGAGCGAAAAGTGCCGGTTTGTACCTGTAAAACCGAGCAGATGTGTACAATAGCACATCTGTCTCGCTGTCGGTGCGTATCCACGTGGGAAAAGGATTGTTGCTCCCAGGATAACGGCTGTATTTGGGATGCTAAAAGAAAGAAAGAAAATCTTCATTTAGGTTTTTAATATAGTAATTTTTACTTAAAAATACCACATAAGGTGTGGAAGATATTGTGCATTGTTTTACTTGACAGATGTGAAAAATAACGCAACTTTTGTTCTTCTGGACTCATCTCCTGTGTGTGATCTTCAAAGAGTGATTGTAGTTGGAGAAAGAAGAATTGTAGTGATTCAGAGTAGCTTTTGGTTTTTTTTAATCTTGGGCCTGAAATAAATGTTTTTAAAGTTTTGAAGTGTTCAGCTCCTGTTTGATATTTTTTTCAGAGAAGTTCACAGTAAAGCAGGTAATAATTAGCTACGCCTGGTAGGTGAGCTGTAGTAGTCTACAGAGCACTAAATGGAAATAAGAGGACACGCCAGCTTCGAATGTAATGTTTTTCCAGTCCAGCATTTGTTGTTGAATTTCATTTTAGAAGGATGCTTTGTTCGGCTTTCTCTTAATTTAAGCGTGGAGATTTATTCTTAAGATTAAAGATGGGAACAATGGGAAGCAATTGCAGCTTATATGCTTATAATCTTACTGAAAGTCAACTTTTATGTATTTAATACAGCTATTCGAGTATCCTCTTATAATTTGTTTTATGGTAGTTGTAATTTCTTTCTGTAACATGGATAGTTATAAACCTTGTAAAAAATGCTTATTATCTTTATGTATAATTCACTCTTATGAACAAATTGGATTTTTTTCCATGAGTGAACTATAATACGAAATTTAATGTTCTGACCTTCCTTACTGAAAATAGCATGATTTAGCTTTTCGGAAAACCCAAATGTATTTTTGTTGTTTGTTTAACGTGTTGTTTTATATTGTAGCTTTTAATTACGAAAAAATAACATTAGACATGTAATTTTCACACTGTTTAATTTATGCAGACGCTAAAGTTCTTGCTGTGTAGAAGAAAAACTTAGTTTTTTTCCCTGGGAGCTGTGATGGGTAGCATTCCTGTTAATGACAGTCATTTCTCTAACAGGAAGATGTTTTAATTTGTATTTACTTTTCAGTGCAGGGCAATTATGCTGCTCTGTGTTTCACGCTCTTTCCCAGCTCCCATCTCAAAAGAATTACAGTACTTGGAACAGGACTGCAATTTGAAGCAGGTGTTGTGTTTTACTGTTATGCAAAATAACCCTAAAATATAATTGTAAGGGAAATTAAGGAAACAGCTGCAAACTTGGTCTGGTAACCACTACATTACGATTCGTGAGGAGTTGTTGCACATTTGTGAGGAGTTGTTGCATGTGTCTTACTTCTAACGCAGCAAGGTTTTGGTTTAATCAAGCTCACCTTGCTGATTTTTTACTCCTGAAACTTGCGCTTTTTCTTACAATAGGGGATTAGTGCGAAGACCAGGGTGTTACCGTAGCTATGGAGGTGTGCTGGCTCACTAGTGAGTCAGTTTTAAATAGGAACTTAAGGGGTTAGTTTCATCTTCATTCCTTTTTTCCCCTCCAATAATAAAGAATATGAAGGATAGAATACAATTACTGGAATGAAGGTTGCAGAATGTCTTAACCCAACTAACATATGGAAGCCTACATAGGCCCGAGGTTGTAAAATAGTAAAATAAATGGCCTATAGCAGGCCATCTGCCATTTGCAGGGCATTTTTATCGTGCTTCATGCCAAACTGGAAATTAGTCTTTGTATTAAAAATATATTTTGAATACAAATCAAAGATTCCAAATGTTTAACATTACACATGGCAAACACATTTCTGTCTGGGAGCTAAGAAAAGTCCAGGAATATCACACTAGGAAAATATTGCTAGTTTGATGCTTGGGGCTGAAGTCATTCTCTTTCCTGTCTCTTTGTCTTCCTAGTAAGCGCTGGTTTACTTTTGTAAAGTACACACCAGATATGACAAATCCACTATTGTGTGTGACAGCTAAAGGGGAGGATCAACTGATGCAAAGTGTCGTGATTTCGTGTAAGTCCTTGCAGCTGGGATGGCGTGCCCAGCCGAGGATCTACCTCATAAATAGTGCTTGTAGAGAGTTGCTCATCTCGAAAGTATTCTTCGAGCATCAGCTGATCAATTTTCACAAAGTCCCTCTGAAAGGAAGGCAGGTGAAGTATCCTCAGTGTATTGATTGAAGGAATTGAAGCTCAGATTCTGTGCAGGGAGCTCAGCAGAGATCAGGTTTGGGAAGTTTCTGGCTATTGGGGTTGTGCTCATCTAGAGTGCTTCTGGTCTTAATGCAAAATATGTTTAAGAGCACTTTAAAGAAGTGAAAGATAGCGATGCGGAGAGGGAAGAGCATATTTCTTTCACCTTATGCAGAAATATTTATGTGTAAAATCGCACTTGAACCTGTCAGATAAATCATTACTGTCTGGTAATGCATCCAAACCAGTTTCATTGCTAGTGCACTATAACATGGATATTTTGTTAACATTGTCTAGATTATATTCTCGCCTTTCTCTGCACAGATAAAAACTTGTGTTCAAAGATATTTGGCCATACCTTTTGCCGTGCAATTGTATATTTCCCTGGTTTGCATCAGCTTCTCATAAATCTCTCAGAGGTAGCTTACTTTGTGAAGCTAAAACAAGGCCTTGAAAACAAGCATGTGTATTTGCGGAGAGCCATTTGTCCTTCAGGAAACTGGGTCCACTTGTTAATTTTCTTGGTTGCAATTAGCACGAGATGTTATGTGAAATAAAGACTGGTAAACGTCGAGTATATTTTCCCGAAGAGAAAGCCTTACATTAAGCATTCATGCCTTGGATGTATTTATTGATGTTGGTGTTAAATGATGAGGTAATTAAAAAAATTGTGAATAGCAATGCTTAGAGAGTTAGGTGATGGGTTCATCGAAAAATATAGTTGAATGGAAATGAGGAGAGGATAGAGTGATATGTCTGTGTACATTTCCATCTCCTTTGAGTTCACAGCCAGGTGTGCTGTCTTTCTGTCCTGGCAGAGGCCCGCGGAGTTGATGAGGAGCTGCTTGGCGTCGGGAGCTGCCGGGAACACGATGCCCAACCGCGCTCCTGGCCTTGGGAAGCTGTGAGCTGCTCATGTCCATAAGGAGGAAGGATGGCTCATGGAATTCCTTCACAAGGCAAAGTTACCATCACGGTGGACGAATACAGCTCCAACCCCACGCAGGCGTTCACTCACTACAACATCAATCAGAGCAGGTTCCAGCCTCCGCATGTGCACATGTGAGTATTCCCCGCGTTGCCTTTGTGTGTGTCTGCCTGGAGCTGAGAACTGCTGTGGAAGGAATGGGTTGAAAGCTGGAAAAATTGGTTAGTCGCATTAGCTACTAGGGAAAATGGTTATCATGTTTCTTGCATGTTTGAGAAACCCTGCTCCGTCATCTCCTGGAGGAAACTCCTTCCCGAGGCTCGCTGGGCTTTGGGAAACTTGCCCCAGCCATGACTAATAGGTACATTTTCTGAAACTTGTGTCGCTTGAGGGACCCATTGCTTGATAATCTAAGCTCCCTTCCCCCAGCCCTTAACAATTCGGCTGAGAAATAGGCCTAATTGGGACTAATTGTGCCCCCTGATCACTGACTCCTTTGTCCCGGTGTGTGCTGCGTGCTGCACTCCACTGCACAAAGGGACTGCCCATCACCTCCTCCCAAGTAATACAAATTCTGCCATAAAACCACGTCCCTGGGCTGAACTTAAACCAAGCAAAGCTTGGGCAGCGTGGAGCTGAAGGCTCCTCACCTCACCTCACCTTATTATTCCTGGGGATCCTGTGACCCGCAGGATCATTCTGCTGCCCAGTACCGAGGGACAATGGTTTGTGTTAAGAGCTAAGTACCAGTTTTAACTCTGAACTTCCTTCCCATTGTTTAGTTAGGTTTGATCTTTATCACTTATTTCTGTAAAGGTTCTTTTTTTTTTTTTTCTTTTAACATTACTAGGCTAAAAAGCACGTGAAACTAAAACAAAGACGACATCTCTTGACCTCCTGCCTGCCATTGTTAGTCAGGGTTTTGAACGATGCCACACTATTGAATTTGATAAGGATTTTGCATAATAAGGGGGGAGAAGTTGTATGGTGCTTCATCGCATTTTTGTTATGTAGAACCCTGCCGGAAGAGTCACAATGTAGGAGTTCAGCACCTTCTAATAGGATTTCATGTGGTTACAATCTTAAAAGCAACTTTAGGAAGGATGCTGGACAAGGATGCTGGAGAGTGTCTGTCGTGCATGTGACTTGTCAAGGTGGAAAAAGCTTTCATTAATTACATTTAATTTGTTATTACAACGATCACATAACTCTTCTCATAGAAATATTTCCATTTCTTGAGTCGCTTTTCAGACCTTTTGTCAGCAAATTTCCGTTGCATGTTTTGCACTCCAGGCTGCACTTTTTAGTACTGGTTTGATGCAGAGACTGATTCAGAACAAAGAAATTTAGAAAACAGTTTCAAAGAACCCCTTCTTATTGACATTGATGTCAGTGAGCACTGATTTTAGGACCAACTAGGTGTGGCGTTCTACATTGTAAAAATTACTCAGGCTTTGTTTTGTAAGCATTTTATACAGCTACATCCCTAATAATTTGTGTATGTCTTAAGAAGATATTGACGTGACAGATGTCTTAGAAGGTATTGTTTAGAGAAATTGTATAATTGAAATAAATACTGAAACTGTAAAGTCCAATATAGGGATAGTGTTTTAAAGAATTTTTAATGGAAATACTACGGCTTTCTTAATTTGGTCCTAAGGAAGGGTGTGGTGTACTGAAGGGGAGATCAACATTTAGGAAAAAATGGAAGGGGTTTAGTCTCAGATTTAGGATGGAAGCAAAGAAAGCAATGTTGCAATGCAGGAGGTGAGTTTAGGTGTAGGTCTGGATAGCGAATGATGCGTTTAGAAAACCGGTTGAGAAAAAGAATGACAGGATCCTACCAGGTATCTGGAGTTGTGAATAGAGGAGGGCAAAGAACTGGAGATGGACAATGGCTCTGGGTTTGTGTGATGGGAAGCAATGCAGAGTTATTTCTGAGTAGGAGAGACTAGAGTGTGTAGTAGCTTCTGAGGGGCTCCTTACTTGTCTTGCCGGCGTTTTGTAATGGAAGGAATTTCTGAAAGACGATGTCATCTAGCAAGAAACCTGAGTAGAAAATTGGTCAAAGCAGTATTAACAAAGAAACTGTCATCTTTTTTTACCCTGTTGTATTTTTGCTAGTGCCATATTGCTGCAACTGCCAGGATCATTTGATTTGATATTGCAGTCTGCTTTTCTTTTTTGCTATCTTAATGCATGCTTTTTTTTTTTTTATTGAAAGGGAGCTTGAGGAGGTTTTATTCTCTTGTGAAAAATGTATTTAAAAAAATAGTGGGATGATGAAAAATGAGTAAAGCAACACAGGAACTGAGCATTATGACACGTATGTGAATAGCAGGGCGATATATTGCTACAGGGTCCTGCTGCATGCCATAAATCAGCGGCTGGGTGCAGCTTAAGGACGATGTTCTTTCCTAAAGGAAATTCTTTTAAAGTGCTTTCTTTATGGATGTGCGTTTTCGTGTGCAACGATGAGAGCTGGATTCTTGGTGTGTACTGAGATGTTTCTGGTTCTGGTGTCGTCTGGGCTCGACTCTCAGAGTAAACAGACAGTCAGTGGAACATCCCCAGTGTACACCTGGTTAAGGCACCACTGATGTTGGTGCCTTTCGTGGGACACGTGTCCTGCGCTTTTTCGCCCGCTTTAATTTTGTGCCTTTCACGTGACAGCGTCATATAGTTCAGTCAGCAGGGGTACAGTTCTGTTTCGTCGTCTTTATATGTATTTTTACCCAGCATTTTTGAGTGAATCGATTTACATGTACTATCAGGTAAATAACCATGTGTTAAAGCTCTCTTTGCTTGGGCTGGCTGTGACAGCAGTTTTGTCTGTCTGTTACTTAGGTATGGTATGAATTTTGAGTCAGTTTGTCCAGTCTGCATGTTTTATTTCTCTACTAATTAATGTTTGAACAGGTGTTCTAAAGACAATTTTTACTGCACGGTTATTCTGGATAGAAGGATATCATGTTAAATGAGTCATCTTGGAGCCATGCTCCCCTCACGGCTTTCACTTATTTTCTGGAGATGTTATAAAATGTTTGTATTTGGGTGCTAAGCCACGTTTACTTTCACTCAGTTTTAATTAACTTCATCACCTTAGTTCCCTGCTTTAAAGGGCAGCTGCAAAATAATAACAATTATAATGTGCCTGTCTTTTTTAAGAAAAAGACACTTGTAAGGCTGTTTAGACCCTCGAGATGTGTGTTGTTTGAGACTGTGGTCAGTGATGCCCAGGACAGCGGTGACAGCAGCAGCAGCACCAGGGATGGGAACAGACAGGAGGAGCTGTCGGCTCCAGGGGCTCCATCCTGCGAAACTGCAGCCTCTGAGTAGAGAGGGTAAAAAAGATTTCTCCTGTTGCAAGCAAACAGTAGGAAAAAAGTATAAATTGCTAAAGATAATTGAATTAATCATTTGATTAGGGTGTTCTCCCTTTTTTTGTTAGGCTTTTATATATCTATATATCTACATAGAGAGAGAGAGAGATATATTTATTTATTTATATATTTATTTTATCTCTTCAGCTTTACAGCAGCTACCACAGTGGATCTTTAAACCATTTTAATTTAAATAAGACTCTGTTTTGGGGAGCCTTCCCATCTCACGTGTTCTTTTTCCTCAGTCCAATGGAAAGGAACCGGAAAGAAAATGGAACATTATTTACTTACGTTTGGGTACAACACGTCATTCACTTTCACAGGGTAAAAAAAAGGGGAGAGTGAAATAAACTTTGTGTATTTGTTGTGGAAAATGCCGGTTTGGACAGGCCCAGCTGGTGAGGGAGTTTTGTGGAGGTAAAACTACCTGTACCCTGGGTGGCTGCGGGCTGAGCCTCTTAGAGTTCATTAACTCTCCTCTGGTCTCACCAGAATGACTTGGTGGATTTATTTCCTTTAAGAATACTTGGAGCACACGGTAAAACTTTGGTATGGTTTAAATTCCATAGTAGGGGAGTAAGAAAGGTACAGGTTTCTGTGCCAGAGCAAAAGTCTTCTAAATGAGTTTATGCATACCTGGAGATACATTGAACAATCTGTAACTGTATAATTTTACTGCCTTTCCTGTACTGGAGTAATTCCCCATGTGAATATTCTTATTTTAAAACAGAGTATAAACAGTGTTTTATATTAATAGAACTATATATGTATAGTTGGCTAAAGTATTTAAATGTATGACTATGTGTAAACGTGTATATATAATAATAGTAATATAAGAATATAGCTATATAATCATAGAAGAAAAATCTTTAAACTGTGATGAAACCTTAAATTGTTAAAACCTAGAGATCTTATTAGACTACTAACCTTGAAAAACAGAATCTTACTTTTTTTTTCTTTGCGAAACCATCTTGCGTTTAATAGGTTTTATAAAATCCCACTGAGATTAGTTGGAAATCATGCATTTGATTTGTAAAAATCTAAACTTTTGTTTCATAGAAGATGTGTGATAAATACTTAAGGGGAGGGGGAAGGGAGTTGGCATTAGTAGAATACAAACTCATTTGACGTTTACAGAATGGTGGGGCTTGTATATGTAATAATATTGGTTGAGAGAATAGAGAGATTCAGTCTTAAGCTAGTCAGCTGTACCTGGTGTGGCTGGGCAGGTTGTTTCACTTGATACTGATGTGACAGGCGCCCATAGTTTTGGTGGAAATTGTTGCTCTGTCCGTTAATAACACTTATAAAAGCATACATAGCTCATGAGCACCTAAGTTTGATATTTATTTTTCTAAATTAATTGAAAAAAACAGCACTCCTTGAAACAATCAAGTCACATTTGAGCTCTAGTAGTGAAAACATGAGTACATTGAACAAGCCCCGTTGAAACTCGAGTCCTGCCTTTGGACACGGGGTCTTTTGCTGAGGTCCGGGCTCACGGTGGGTCAGCTCGCAGAGCTCATGCAGGTTTGGTCTCCTGTCCCTCAGTGACACGGGTGGCTACAGAAACACAGCACTTCCCAAACCGGCGGTGAAGTAGAACAAACCAGTTTTTCTGAAGCTCCTGAGCAGCTGCCCCGGAGCAGCTGAGCTCTCCCTGCAGCATCCTGGGGATTCCAGCAGAAAGGAGCTGAGGAGACAGCTGGAGGTGAGAATCCTTACAGCTGTCCCAAATTAAACACAGGGCCATTAACTGATTGTGTTCGCTCGTCCTTCTGATACAAAACAGTGGAAGCTGAGCTGCAAAGGTGCTGGTTTTAGTCTTCCTTAAGAAAACTCCTTTACTGCTGTGCATGTGGCTGTGTGACTTAAGAGCTCTACCAATCTTAATGATTTTCTGTTAAAAGTTACTTATTTTGCAAATATCTAAGCATAAGTTCTAAACTTAATTTTTGCATGTAAAATGAGAGTAAAGACTTTTCCACGAGGATACATTTAGATTTAAAGGCTTTTGAGATGCTGGATTGGAGTATGGTGAAAGTGTTGGTATGGTGGTAATATAAGGCTTTTGGGGTTTGCAGTTTTGTAATTAAAACTCAAATTTAGGCCTCTTGTATTGTGTGTATGCATTGTAGTCATAATATGCTAAACCCTTTGGGAAAATTTATTAAGGTTCTGACCTCTCTTTTTGTCATTGGAAAAAGGAATAATGTCAGCCTACCTTTAAAAAAATGTAGTGATATCTGTGGAAGGCTGATGCTGTAAAACTGCTAATATTATTGTTATTATTATAAATGTAGGACAGGCTTAAAATAATTTCTTGTCACGGTCACCCTATTAGCTACTGTATTTCCAGATTGCCCTGTCCTGAGGTGGAAGGCAGGTCTGGTTTAAATTGGTGATAAACCCCTTTGCCTCTAGTGCTGGTGGGAACAGGCTGCCAGAGCAGTCTCAGTTCCTATCAAAATCAATCTGTCGATCAACCTCACTGTGAGTTACCGGCCTCGTGTGATTACCAGGGGCTGTCTGCATGGAAAGCGGTGCCTGTAGGTTACTCGCAGGGCTGGGAGGGAGGGGGGAAGTTCTGGATGGACAGGCCGACTTTCAGCACCAAACGCGCTGCTCCCCAGCTCCCCGATCCTCTGCCACATGCTTTGCCACCTCCTCAGTAGCGTTGGCTGAGGCTGTGAGGCTGCTGTATTGATCGTACCACTGATGTGCTCTGAGTTTTATGTCCGTTTAGTGGTGTTTTTTTTCCCCAATGAGCTACTTTTGGTGACCTCTTTGTTGTAGCCTCACCAGTGGTGGGTGACAGGGGTGGGCTTATGGACCAGCCAATGGCCAAGGGTAGGAGGAGATGGACATTTCTTTACCTTCTTCATGGATGAAATCATGCTGTTAAAGCAGCACCTTGGAGAGTCAGTCTGGCCCCCGTGGTAAATCCTGACAGGGAGAAAGAAAGAAAACAGGTTGTTTTTTATGCGTCTGCATGTTAATGTTCTTTTATGCTGTGTTAATCATACAAAGACGACTTCAGTTGTAAAGGCCTGTTTCAGTAGCTGAGCTCTGTAAATGGAAATTTTCATTACATGATCTGATTCTGTGTTATAGTATTACCTATGTGTTCCTCTCCTGATCAGTCACCCCAAGGGACACAGGGCTTAGGGTTTAGTGTCTATGTACAATACGCGGTGTGTTCGTATCTTCTGGGAGGTGTGTGGTGGGATCTGACCAGCAATGTTTTCTGCAGCAGTAGTTTGGCCAAAAAAGATGGATACACCTTACAATCAGGATGTTGTACTGTCACTGAAAGATTGTCTTTTTTTTTTTTTGGTATCAGGGTAGTAGAGACATTCTTGTGGAAGCAGCAGATTCTTGCTTTCATGTAATGCTTGAAGGGTGAGAGTGCAATGTATCCTGTGGAACAACTTCTAGAGCACAGATACCCAAACGTGGAGTTAACTCTTTACAAAATTTGCAGGCCCCACACTGGGAATGTCATCGTAGAGTTTTTGGCTTGTGGTTTTCTCTGAGTAGCAGAATGAGGCTGTTCCTCCATGCCAGCAGTGATGAGAGCGTGTTCTTTGGGACGGATGGCTATTCCAAACCCAAGCAAAGTGCTACACCTACCCACCACACATTTTCTCATCTTAATTTACAAATCTTTGTTAGAATATCTTGTTGGACAAATAAGCAAAAGGAAAGCCTTGTAAACAATGCAGATTTTAGGGGTCTATGTTATATGTTAAGCTACTATATGCAACTTATGTTTGATGCAGAACTATTTCAGAAGTGCTGGTGATGAACATTGATTTTGTACTGAATATTGCAGGGTAACTTACTTAGTTTACATTTCTAATCTTGAACTACCAGAGGTGGCTTAATTTCCTAGTCAGTTGTCTAGCATGGATATCCATGGAAAAATGTAGAAATGGAGATCCAGCATGTCTCCTTCCCAGAAGAGCATCTGATAGGTTTTGGCTTTCAATTCTTAAAATGTCCTGGCATAACTTGAGAAAACAAATGTGCTTAGGTGTAACAGAAATACAGCAAGGCAGTGGATTGGGAAGTCTCCTCAGTCGTGCATGATAAAATCATTCACCTCTTAGTTCATGCCAGGTTTTTCCCAGTCCTTATAAGGGATTCCAGCAAGTTGTGAGTTTTTGTCCTTGAAGCGTTGCCTGATTGTTTCCAATGGTTTGAATCATACTTGGCGTCTGTGTTGTAGTTCAATGGAATTCATCATGGTTGTTCCTGCTTGCAAAAGGCCTCATACTGACCTTCTGATTTTTTTCCTGTAATGTTTGCATGCAGATAAGTGGGAAAAATAGAGGAGGGAGGTAACCGTGCTTGCATATAAGTCGTAGAAGATATTTCAGGGGATATAAAGAAGTTGTTCTTTGCTGGGGTTTGGAAATTCAGGTCTTGCCCATTTACTTTTGGTTTTGATGTGGGCCATTATGATTGGAATTTCTAGGTCTTACATTGCAGAGGGTGGGTTTTGTGATATTGTGTGTGATTGATTTTAATTATAAAATGAGGAGGCTGTGGCCAAAATGTGTGTGTTTAAAACACTGAAATCAAAACAATTCTATCCTGTAGTAAATGTGACTAGACTTCATTAAATTATCATTTCAATGCCTTTTTCAAACAAGAAGACAGTGTATTATAATCTTATACTGGTAACAGTACTAAGTGGTTAGAGCAGAAAACGACGAGCCGGAATTCCAAACAATAAATTTTAGGTACCTGGTATTGCAGTCGCTTTATTTATCTCATGAAGAGTTGACCATGAAGCTTGACCTTAACCTCCATACACCTGGAGATTTCTCGCCGTGCCGTATTGTCCTGCAGGGTCTGCTGCGTGAAGGTTGCCTGGAACAAGGTGCTGGTGGATCAGTGTTGCATCTCCCAGCTGGAGCTTTCGGGGTGGGGGCAGAGGAGATGGTTAGAGAGCAGGTCAGCCTGTAGTCCCCAAATACAGTCGTCCTCTTCATCGCTCTGATGGATCAAGTCCATGTTATTTTTTCCCATGTCTTGTAGATCAGAATGCTGTCAACAAGACTTTGCCTGTGTACGCTCCACTGACAGCAAAACGCTTACCCCTGTTTTTATACATCCTATTTTATAATGGGCGTGTTGTCTAAATTTAAATCATCACATTGAGGGGAGAGACAAATAGGAAAATCCCAACTTTTTACCAGAATATTTTTTTAATGGTTATGGTATGTGGTGTCTTGCAAGATTTGTTTTTGTCCCAGGTTGTATTTTGTATTTCCAGACCCTCTCTTCCTTGCATGCTGCTTGGTAGTGGGGCTGCTGAGATTCCACTGGACATAGACAAGGAAAAAACAATACCGGAGGCTTCCTCGCAGCAGAGTCCTCACTTACTATACTGGGCATTAACTTATATCCAGCACATTAGACTTAAAAGCACAAAGCCATTAAGTGTAGCGCTCCCTTCCCAGGAGGGCAGCAGATGGAGGGAGAATGGGGGAGGGCAGGAGAAAGGAGTGTGATAGAGGGACTTCATCTGATGTATTTGTGAGCCAGGAAACTCGCTATTTACCACGTTTACAATTTCTCTGGTGTAAGGAATTGAATGTAGTGACTGTGAGCATCAGGGTCAGCACATTACTCCTAAATGTTTAGCTATTTTATCAGTTTACGGGAAGGAAAAGGCACTAGGCCAGTGTATCTTCCCTCGTGCTCCTTTCATATAGGGAGCACAAAGAAAAAAGTCATTACTTTTTAATTACTCTAGGCTTCTTTGTTTCTTAAAGCGCGTTCACTTTTGGCCAGCAGTGAGAATTACCCAAGGGTTATTTTCTTTCCCATTAACAGTGGGACCGTCGTTTTGGGGAAAAACCATTGTTTAGAATTAAAATTTCATGTGATCCAACATATTTAATAAATAGGAGCCTTGTCCTGTACTTGTTAAATGCAGTGATCAGTGACACACTTACTGGTTCCACTGGGACAGGACCAGTCGCTTAGAGATGCCAGATTAAGTGGCTCCCTCAGTTTTATCTACTATGATTCTTTCAGGGACTCCCATTCTCTGGTTGTTAACAATGTATGTGCAAGATTATGACAATTAACAGATATTAAAGAAGAGGGAAATTTCATCTTTATGGCTTTTTTATTTTGCAGATTTCATGTCAGCCAAGCATTTATGTTTCCCTACTGGTGGAAAGGAGAAAATAAATTAAAACTCTGTAAATACACAATTATAAATTAAAATAGATATAGATAGATAGATATAGATAGATATATATGTAGAGAGCTTGGATGTAATAGTTTAAATTCCTTGAAAGTTTTTAAATAAATTGTTTTCATTTTATTTATTTTGACATTAGTTTGATTTTTTCCATCATCCTTTGTTTTTAAACAATGATCTTTGCCACTTTGAAAGGAAGGCATGTTTATAAGAACAAATAATTTTATTCTGTCATTATTACTCTATACCTTGAAAGTTTCCACTTTGCAAACTGCCTTTGGGCTACTGAGGGGAACTTAGGAGTCGCTGCAACTTCTTAGATCTTTTGGAGATTATTTTAGCTGTTTGCACAGAATTCTTAGTTTTTCTGCTAGAAACATTGCCCATATAATGGGGCTGCACAGACCTAATGCTGTAATATGTGCCTCTTTGAGAGTGCTGCTGTGTTAATGGAAGGATCACACGTACTGTTCCTCTCAGAACCTGATACATCATCTTGGCAACAGAATGAAGACCTTTAACTCTTGGAGTTTTCATCATTTGTTGTTAGTTGTCCATTACCATAAATTTTATGCCTTCAAGAAAACAAGTCATTTTTTAAATGTATTTAAGTAGAGTAGAGCCTTAATTTTCTCTGAGTCAGAGGAGAAAGGAAGTCCTGGTATTGGTTTCAAAGAGTTTAAATGGTCTGTGTTTGGGGGTTTTTGTTTTGTTTTCAGGCTCATTCATTTTAGATGTTATTAATACAGAGCATATTTTCCTGAAAAGGGTCTTTGCATTTGGTCGAGATTGCCAATATTAATTTAAGATGAAAATTAACTTTAGATCTCCTGTCTTCATCGATAGTCTGTTCGTTCCATCATTTAATACTGTGATGTGCAAGAGTCACTGTTTTCAGTCAGTATTTCTCTGGGAAGGTTTTAAAACTGCATCCTACAGAATGGGAAAGACCTTTTATGAATCATTTTATTCAGTGCTATAGAGTTAGAAGTTGTAAACTGAAACACATAGAGTCAGGAAGTTGGTAGATGTTTTTTCTTTAATTAGTTAGTTCAAATTAAATGGGGACCTATAAAATATTTGATACAAGAAGTGGCAATTTTCTGGCTGTCTAGTTATAAAAAGGCAATACAATTTCTTTAGGGTCCAGACACTTGTCCAATAAATGTGAGAGGAATGTGTTGGAGGTGACTTATACAGAATAAATGGAAGATGAAAAAGGGATAAATGATCTCAAATGCCCAGAAATAACCAGAGATAAGATGTTGGCCTGAAGTACAGTTCTTAACACACCTTGCACCCGCAGCTGTATTTCACTTGTTAAGATCCTACCATCTGCATGTGCGTTTAAAGGCAAATCTCGCTCTAGCATGCAGCGTAGCAGGAATACATGGCACATCATTGCTGCAGCAGTAGTATCGGAGTCTGTCTTTTGGGTTTGTATGTGTTTTATTATTTCCCTAACAAAAGCTCTTTTAGATTTTGAGCTTGCAGGCTTGTGCCTTGTAGTTGTCCACCAGGGAATCGGGCAATGCTGACCAAGAGGCTGCACGTTAACGTACCGAGGCAAGGTCATCTGAACCTCTCAGTGCTGTGCCCAGAACCCAGCGCTTAAAAGGCGCTTTTTTTCCTCTTTTTTTTCCCCATTCTTTACAATTTTTTCTTCTTTTGGGCTTAGTGTGCTTGCGAGCAGTGTCAGACAGTGCGCTGGGAACAAATCCTTTCTCCACGTGTGCACGCAGAGCTATTGTAGTTACTGTCAGAGCTTCCCTCATAAGTTCCCACAAATGACTCTCGTCTCTTACCTGTGGGGACTTCAGGTGGAAGCGGGAGGGTCGATTAGTCTCTGCCACCATTCAAACCGAGTTTCTTCAGAGAGCACCAGTTGTAGTGGTCTTTGTTACATTAACGTCTTTATAGCAACTAAAGCAGAGTCCTTTGTGGTTTTTTTAAGGCACTAAACAGCTGTCAAAGGGTAGAATTTCTGTTTGTTTAGGGACAGATTAGACAATGAGCTCTAAATGAAATATCAGGTGTCCTGCTATCTACCCGAAGTCATCTAATCTTAAACAATATACTGTGTGTTCATAGGGCATGAACAGTGCTGGCGAGTATGTTCAAAGAATTTATGGACTTTCTTCATCTCTATTTTCCAAGCAGAAAAAGGCAGAGAACTAAGTTAAAATGTTGACTCACTAGTGGTGTAACTTAAGTATATATGATATATTAGCTACAACATATGGCTGCTGAGGTTGCCATCCCCAACGCTGTTGTTTTTGCACCCTCCTGAAGGCTCTTGTCCTGCAGAGGGGCAGTTGAATGGTGCATGAAAACGTTCCTGAACTGCTGTAATTTTCATGTCGGTGTATTAATCTAAATGGAAATCGACTCTAGTTTACTTGAATACTTTTGACTTGAAACAGGTGATAATCAAGAACCATGTTATGCAGGTTGCTATGTATGGGGAGAAGTATTTCTTCCCAGAAAGGGTTAACAGGCTGCCCAGGTAAATGGTGGAGTCATCATCCCTGGAGGGGTTTAAAAGATGTTCAGATGAGATTCTTAGGGACATGGTTTAGTATCAGAGTTAGGTTATGGTTGGACCTGATGATCTTGAGGGTCTCTTCCAACTGAGATGATTCTATGATTTTAAATGTTTATGTAACTTTTGTGGTCATTTTTGGTCCAGTACTCTGGAAGGCTTGTGTTACTGTACATGTGACTACAGATGTGTCCACCTGTGTTCTTCGAGCATGATGGAGCTGAGGTCTGTTCTCCGTGGACATCATCTGTTTCACCCATTGTCCATTTGCAGCAGTTGTACGACAGGATCTCCAAGTTGTAGCAGGCATTGTGATGACTGCATTAGCTGCAACATGAGATTTCAGTGATGTTGGTTCAATGGTTCTTGCGGATCTCATAACTGGCTTTTAAAAACAAGTGGGTATGGTGTTAAAGCAGTGACTATGTAGGCCATAGGAAAAAAACATTCTGATGGTGTTACTGATGCTCCTGCCTGTGTTTTTGAAATAAAGTCTTCTGATCTGTTATACAGCTACACTTCTTTTTCCTCTGAGCCTCGGACATGTCTTCTGCAATGTGCGATACAGCTGCCAGTGACCTGCTTAATCAAGTTACGAGTTCAACTGTACAAATTAAAGAGAAACCTTATTCATTAACACCCATGTGTCTTTTGGTAATTAGTAAAGGTGGTATGGGTAATTACAAAAAAACACTTCAAGGTAAATTGAGACATTTTAGTAGGTTTTTTTCTCCACTGTGAGAAGCTGACTTTGCAATGGCATGGGCGGACACCAGCCCACATGTGCAATTTAAATAGGTCTGGATTCTGCATTATAAGTATGCACTGGATGCAAGGGAGAAAACCAGCACACTCTCTCAGGATGCTGTTAGGGCCAAGCAGAATCTCATTAGGGACAACTTCAAAGATCAGTTCCTCAAGTCCATAAAAACAAGTGTAAATTATCTTCTGTGAGCCTGCTGTTGGCAGTTGCACTGTTACATTATGCATGATTCCAGACTGCACGTGGTATGAACAAACTGCGCTATGTTAGTGTGTTTCATTTTTATGCAAAACCTGGCAACTTTGCTATTTATTGGTGGTGTTTTGGCTAATATACTATTTGACTTAGAATTTCCTATTAGCTGTTGGTAGTGACACAAGGTCTGAAAAGGACTTCTGAGGTTCTACAGTGCTTATGTTTCTACAGAGGAACAGCATGCAGACAACTCCCTGCATTGACAGCTTGACTTGCTTTCTCATTCTTTTGCTCCCTGCACTTAATAAGAAAGTGTCTGATTCTGACCCTCCTGGAGTGAATCTTGAAGGAGCTTTCTGTGATGCTGCTCTGCTGCACTTGACCTAAATGTTTATGAAAATACTAAGAGGGTAGAACTTGTGTTTTCCGTGAGCTACTTACCCCATCATATACATATATAAGGCCCGTTTGTAATTGTGACCGGGGAAGTGTTTTGAAATAGCCAAGTGCAACCTCTGTGCACGGAAGCTTTGTCACAAGTTTCAGTGGCATCAGGATTTTCGACTGTCTCTTCATTATCCTTGCAGAAGGAGTAAGGTGCTGAGGAGTATTTTCCAAAACTGACCTATATTGCTAAAAAGGGCAAATTATCTTTTAAATTTTTTTTTCTTTTCCCTTGTGGTGTTTCTGCCTTTTTAATTTGGCTTAATCACTGATGTAGCCGAGAGAAGAAAACATTTGCTTGTCCACCTAGCCAAGGTTGACCACAGCCTACAGGTGTGATGTTAAACTCCGGAACGGGTCAGCAATCTGATTTGCACTGTGGTTTCACAAAGAGCTGCAACCTGGGGCTGCTCTAAGCTGCTCGAACTAACATCCCTTCAAACATCCACTGTGGTTTGAGAACTGGTTTAAGCCACTGCTTGTTAAGTTCATCATGACAATGAGTGCGTGAAGCTGTGGTTATATGAGGACTGTTATGCTCTGTTTGTTTTATTTTGGTTTATTTTTTTGCGGAGGGGTGGTGCACTGCCAGTTTGAATAGGCTCTGCTCTTCTGCTCTCCCACATGTATCTGTGTTGTGTATGTGACATATTGGGAATTCAGAATAAACCCTTGGAGTGAGAGGAAGAGAAACTGTAGCCCAGTTTAGTTCTCCAGGCTTTCTGACCATCTGTCCCTGCAGACAGTTGTACTGGCACAACTGGGAGACGGGAACCAGCGACGAGAGGGGACTGGGAGCAGCAGAGGTTGGCACTGGTGCTGAAAGCGAGGTTATCAAACCGTGTACCTGCACTGATTAGTAATGACCTTGTGTTTAATGTATGGCTGACTCTGAAGTTTGTTTGGAGAAGTACTTCACAACACAGATATGAAATTGTTGGTTTATGTGTCTCGTGGTGTCGAATGGTTTAGAGTTCAGTGTTCAGGTGAACTGCAAAGGTAAAATGAACGCACATGGGACTTTTGTGTTATTTCCAAACAAGACTTAAGCAATTTCCCAACATTGTTCAAAGCTGCAAGAATAATCTGAGAGGATTTCTACATCCTGAAGGGCCTGAGTGCATCTGTGACCATCAGTGGGGATTTGACTTTCTGCAGGGCCAGAGTAATGCTTTAGATCCTGGAGGGTGCTGAGCCGCCGACTGTCCTGATCTCTGGACCTTCCCTGATGTGCTGGTTTGGCTGAAAATTAGTTGATTTTCTTCATGCAGTTAGAAACCTTTCTTTTCATAGCTAGCATGGTCATTATTTGGACTTAGTTTGAGAACAAGAGACAACCAACACCCCAGCACAGAGTTAATGTTTTTAATGGCTCTGGTCTGAGAGCCAAAGATGTTCTGCGCTCTACCCACAGGTGTGAGGCATCAGGAAAGGGGGTCATGGATGGGGCAGAGCTTGACTGACATCCAGACTGATCAATGAGAGTGTTCCATCCCATTAGCATCATGCTTCATATTTAAGGAGAGTCAGGATCTTCTAATCTCTCGCTTCTTGCTTTATTCGCTCTTTTTGTTGGAGCTGGGGGAGTTCTGTTTGTGACGTTTAGTTCAGCTTTTTGCCATTTTGCAGAGGCCTCTGGGCCTTTCTGCCTTTTTTAATCCTTTTTTCTCTCTCTGGGATCAGCTGTTCAGGACCAGGTGCTGCTTCCTGAGCAGCCAGTCCCAGTGTGAATGGAGTTTGTGTATAGTCTATTTCTATTATATATATACATATATATGTATATTTACTAGTAGTGTATTAGTAATCTATTATTTTATCAAACTGCGTTTATCCCAATCCAAATTTCTCCCTTCCCTTTTGATTCTCTCCCCTATTTGAGGGGTGGGGAGGGGGTGAGCGAGTGGCTATTGTGGTTGTATTGCCAGCTCGGGTTAAACCACGACACCTGGTCCTGAGGCCCCTGGGAGCCGCGGACAGCCCGCATGGTCCCACTCCATCTGCACTCACGGGCCGGGATGGATGAAGGATGCTCTTTGCCACGTGGAGCCTTGGACAAGATGTTCTGCCCTTGAAACCCCTTAATCCTCATTTAGAGCTCCTACCTGTGGCTCCCCTGGAAGAAAGGGCAGTTAGGCTGAACACAGGCCAAGTCTATTTTAGTGAAGTTTGCTAGTGTAGTTTTAATGTTAATCATGTTAACAGATCCACCTAATGAGGACACAGATTATGCTGGTAAAAAAGGTTATGCTCTTTGACAGCACACAGCCAGATGGAGAACAACTATGGAAGATAAAGTCTTGCTCCTTCCTGGGTTTGGGTTTTTTGTGTTGTTTCATACATACCAGGTCTATTACTGTTACAAAAACATGGCAAAACTAATTTTCTCTAACTGACATCACTTTCTGGTGCAGAGTTGTCTGAATTTTAATGAAATTAAAAAATGTTAAGTTCTTTACTCTGGAAAACTCCCAGCCACTTCAGCTGCCTTTTAAAATCTAATGAGCCAAAAAGCCTACTTTAATTTTTTTTACTGTGTTTAAAAAATGAAGGAATCAAAAAACCCACATGACATATATTAGTTTCTACATGTGTGTATGTATGTACATACGTATAGAGTCGATGCTTACCTGTTGCCCACAGGGGATGTTTACATGCAGTAATAGCTTTACCATTCCCTGGAAGCTTTTGACATTCTTTTGACTTCGATTTCAAAGCCTTTGAAACCCCGACACGGTCTGTTTTCTCACTAAGGAGTGATCAGTGGCATTAGTAGTTCAAGACTGCGTTGGGAGGAAACCTTCGTTTGACATCATTGTTTAGGTCTGGCTCTTTGTCTGACCACAGCGGAGGATGTTTGAAATGGCGATAAGAAGTGGCAGCGATAGCCGTGCTGCAGGGTTACTGGGAGGGCATGGAACAGCGTCTGGCCATTGGGCTTGAGGGGTCTGGTTCGCAGTTGTAATGGGTGATTGAAACCTTCTTCTCGTGGAGTTGGCAGCTAACGTGGCATTCGTGTCAGCCTGTGTCCCTGGGGAAAACACGAAGTGGTTGTAGGAAAACAAAAAAACAGAAGCAAAGTCTGTAAAACTGAGCAGAGCATAACTCTGTTTTTCATATGCTGCGTGGTCACTTGCTGCTTTTAAAGTTCAAGTGAAGGCGTGAGGCCGTGGAAGGCTACAGTTTTGCATATAAAAGTGGAGGAAAAAGCGTGTCTGGTTGGGACTTGAGATGCTGGGAAGGAAAGGTGTGAAGAAGGTTGTGGAATATAGTCCTTTAGCACAATAAAGAAGCTCCAGTCAGGGCTCTTGTGATCTTAATATATTAAGTTAATTGCTTTTCCATTTTTCTTTATTAGTTTTGTTTGTTTGCTTTTAATTTGTATGTTTAGGAAGTCTGTTTCCCAGCCAAGCCTAATACTGTCTCTAACAAAAGCAGTCCTCTAGAAGTCAAAACATACGATGCAAGATCAGACTGTGTCTGGAAATAGAGAAAACTCTCGTTAGACCAAGGAGTTTCTCATTTTTCACTTGCACTGGTGAGCTGAATCTGCCCGTGGAGGGGCCACACAACAGGCAGGGCTAGTCCAGATCAGCACAGGAGAGCAGCTGGGTCTAGGTCTAGGTCTGCATGGCCGTCCTGTGAATGTTCCCTTCTAGGTCGTGATGCCTGAATTGGACGTCTCGAGTTGTAGTACTGGCTCAAGGCGGTTGTTAGCGCAGTTGTGCTGTGAATGGGATTGGGAAGATGTTTGACTGAAAATACACGGGAGAGGAGGAGTGGTTGGGAGTGGCTGTGACCAGCCAAGTGTTTGTAGGCTCCCAGTAGAGGTTCTGGGTTAGTGGGGAGGAAGAAGGCCTCTTCTCCTTTTATTCCTTTTTCCTGATGAGTACCCATTAAATGGCTCATTGCTCACATTTTACACTCTGACTTTTAAGGAGGGCTAAGTCCCTGTTGGTGTATTTTACACTCTTAGCCTACAAGAGTGGCCTTTAACAGATCTGTGAATGGGATGGATGGTAAAGGCAATTGTCTTCATAGTCTTCCTGATACAAGGTGTGATCTCCAGTGGGTCGGAGCTTGGTGTGACACTCATGAAAAAGAGATTCACAGGCTGGACACCATCAGGGAAAATCCAGGAGAGAACAGGTCTTCATGGTTAACAGTTTCCCCTGTTTGCTTAGTGGTATGAAAAATCACAGTGTACTTTATGCAGTCAGCAGCACTTCCCTGCACTGAGTTCAAAACAGAAGAGCGGCCGTACATTGAATTATCGTCAGGGTGCAGCTTTGACATCTCGTTAAACTGCTGGCAGGCCATACTTCATGTCCCAGGGCTGAATTCCCTTTTTACCGTGCCGCGGTTGTCCCTCCACGTAGGACACACTTGGACTGGAATTGCATTTTTGCCGTCGAGTCAGAGACCTTGTTAAATTCCTGGGAGGTTAGATTCCCTTCGGACAGCCGGCTTGTCCCCGGCAAGCACAGCCAGGCCTGGGGCTGCCGTACCGACACCTGGCAGGTCGCCTCGGACCGAGAAATAGTTCAGTGGCAAGTCTGTAATTCAGACTATTCCCTGGACATGGTTATTGAGCAAAGGTCAAGGGCAGAGCGACTCACTGGATTGTGTTTGGGGGGGTGTGTGTGCACAGAGGGAGAGTAGCTTGTAAGGAAGGGTATCGTGACACGGTGAATGTCATTGATCTACGTGGAAAAGTGATTGTCAGCCACTTTAATTAGCTGATGTACACCTGTGCTTGTTCAGCTACATTTTATCTACTGCTGTCTTGGTGACACACTAAAGGATGTGCAGGTATCAAATCATAGCAACAGCAAGGTGAGGAATGGTCTTTGGGGAGATTGTGACGTTTCAGACAAAATGTCATTTGTGTGGGTGAGGTAAGCATAGCACTTTGGAACTGCATGATTTTCTCTTTGTGACTTAATGATCATCATTATTTTAAAAAAAAATCTAACATATTACTTGACAAGGAGAGAAATAGATGTGATCTTTGCTACTATAGGTAATACCAGTGGGAAAAAAGGCAAGATCTAGAGATTTCTTATGCAAAAGTAGATGCCACTGGAAAGACTCTGAGTGTGTTGCCATATGGTTTCTACAGCTGCCTGCAGACAGAGCCATTCCTGAGGACAAGTTTAGAGCAGTTGACTTTCCAGAAGGCAGACTGACCAGAACCCTTTAATTCTAGAAAAAGCCACTTCTGCCCTTTAAAGGGGTGTAGTTAGTCTCAAGTCTTCCCAGTCTGCAGAAGATAAAGGAGCTCCAGGTTTTCTAGGCCAAAGTAAACCAGCAGAGTAGAACTAGATGGAATAATCAATTGCAGGAGGGATTTCTGGCACAGACTGAAGGATCTTGCCAGTTTTGCCCTTTAGGGCAGTATTAGTTATGAAACAGTCTGTAAGCCTGTTCTTGATTGCCAGAAAGTTTGGAGGGAGGAAGGAGGGGAAAGGTTGCAGGAAATTAGTCACTTTAGCCAAAGAGCTGAGAATCTTAACTGCTAATTTTGTTTAATGTAGATGACTGTTTGTCGAGGGTTTTGATTGCAGGGTGACAATAAAACCCTGGCAGATGTATTGTTAACCTCCTCTCCTCCTCCCTCTCCCCCTTTCCCACTAAGGACAGGAGATCGGGAGGGAAAGAAGGACAGAGAGAAGAGAGGTGGAAAAATTAGAAATGTTTTACTAATGCTACTAATAAGAATAGAGAAAATAATACAAAATATACAAAACCAATCTTGAAAGTCTCAGCAACTGCAGAGCCGGCACCCAAAGTCCTGGATTGGACTCTGCAGCCAACCGGAGCTGGATTCAGTCTCGCTCTAGGCCTCAGTTGGCAGGGATGACCAGCAGGGTCCTCTCCTAATGTCGGCCATAAGCAAAAGGGAAAAAAGGGATGAAATCCTCATAATCTCCCACTTTTATATGAAGTATTCATGTGAATGGAATGTTATACACAGTTGATCAGTTTCTTGGTCACCTGTTTCTCGTTGCCCCTCTCGCGAGATGCGAATCTGTCCTTATCAATAACTTTGCATTCCATTGCTATGTTTACCAAAACATGTATCTGGTTCTCCAGGAAAATGCAGCTAATATGAAGCTTTAGCTGACAGGCAAATTCACTAAAAGAGAAACTTGGTTTTTAACAAAACCAGAACACTGTTAAAGAATCGATGTGAACAAACTCGTTTCACTCAGCTCACGTTCCTGGATGCGAAATCCTGGAGATTTCAGTGGCAATGCCAGAATGCAAAAATGGAAAGAAAACCTAAAAACAAATGGATCCAGACGTAAAGGAGAAAAATGGTTAGGACAGCTGTTCCTAGGTTTTACAAGTTGTGGTGTTTTTTTTTGGTCTCCTGGAGCAACTTACTGATTTCGCCTGTTTCCTTCCTTAGAAAATACCCTCATGCTTCCAAGTCTGCCAAAGATGCTGTGAAGTTTTAGTTAATACCTCTTACAGAATGTTTAGTAGTGATTTTTTGTTTTTCTGAAAACTCATAGAAATATATATTTTTTTAAAAAATTGCAGTTCCCCATAGCGTTGCTGAGCTGTTGTGGAATTCCGTTGTTCTCTGTACCTGGAAGGTGTCTTTTCATGCTCCGTAGTGACAGGGAAAAGAACTGGCAGTCCATTTGCATGCTGAGAAAAATTGCAGTGGATGGGTAGGTGGGTGCAATTTTGCACGTTTTCTTAGTCAAAGCAAAAATGGTTTTGATTGTTTAAAAAAAACCCGACAACCCACCCAAGTTAGTATAGCTGAGGGTGAGTGCACCCTGATATTCCATATATTTTGGTTTTGCCAGTTGGTCCGTTTTACTGTGAATTTTGAAGTAGCTGAAGCTTTCCTTAAGTTTTTATTATTGGAATACATACTAAAAGCCTTAAAGTTTCTTTTCCTTTTATGTACTAAGAGGAGTATGAAGATGAAAACCAAGTGTATCCATATAGGGAAAGCACTTCAGTTAGTTCCTGTAGAAAAGGCTGTTGTGCAGCTGCTGCTCTGCAATTCCTCCTGGCGTAGACACTCGTATCCAGAGGAAAAGTGCTTAAACTAAATCAGAAAACAGGACTGTGTCTAATAAATAGACTCCTGGGGGAGTCATAGGAAAACCTATGGTACTTTTAATTCACGCAGCCTGGCTTACTTCAGAGGAACCTCCTCGTATTCTCAGGCTTGAAGAAAACAGAAGATAAATAAATACAATGCAGAATATTATTTTGCATTTAAAAAAGGTGTGGAGTTGTGGGGTTTTTTAAGCGTTGTTTGTTTTTAGTTGTTTAGGTTTTGTGTGTTTTTTTTTTTTTTTAAATTATAGTTCAGGGGAACTGTAGTATGATTAACTTAGTAATGGCAGGTTTTGTGGAATGAATCTCTGTGCATGACACCTTGCGTACTGTTGACTTTAAATACCGCGTTATTCAGTTTGTGCCTTACCAGCACCCACCACAACAGGGTGAATTTCACCCACCTTGATTATTCCCATCTAAATGTAAAATGATGGTTTCTATTTGTTCTGCTGCAGATAGATGTTTCAAAATTTTTACATGTCTAATGCATTGGTTGGAGTAATGAAATTCTGTCTTTCATTTTGAAGTGTAATCAGCGAGATTGCATTTGCATCGCTTGTAACTGAATCACGTAAGTGAAATTACATTGCCCACATCTCATTTTGTATCGTAAAATGTTATGTGCCGCCGCTTATTTTCCTCCTTCCTGGAGCTTTTCAGGGCGATATTCTTTCTCTGAATTTCAAAGCTATAAAACATTTGCTTTTTGGTACTTGGCTTTGCCGTTACTTTCTGCAGTGCCCTTCTACATCTGCCACGTGAACCAGATTTTGATGGTGTGCAACATACGGCTTTGGAAAACAGCTAGTTTTCAAAGCTCTCGAGGTCTTGGGTTCTGTTGCATATTAAGTGATTACTAAGTAGGTTCGTACAATTAGCAACAGCCTCTGAGTCATATGTGATAATACCTTACGGCTGTTCACGTGTACAAACTGCATCTTGAGGGGTTTCAGCTTATTTGGCTTTGGAATTGACTTGTAGATAATACTGAAATCAAAATGATTCTGTTGTTCTTCCGTCTTTTCTCCTGCCTTTGTTACTGGCATAGAAGCGAAAGTAAAAGCATTTTTAAATTGAATTTTCTAAAAGTATCCCTGAGGTAGATTTCTATCTCGACTATAATTCATTTTTGGATTTATTTGATTTTTGAGGATATGTATTTGGAAATAAATGGTTTAACACAGTAAGAATAATTGCTAACTGCAGAAGTCAGTAACAATTCTCATAAATATGAATGTCCCAGATATTCCCACTGAGGACTTTTAAGTCATTAATTTTTATGATAGAAGTATAAACAAAACAAAAATGTTCTTAGATAACCTATAACACTGTGGTTGCCCACAAACCCTCTGCCTATTAACTACATTATTGATAAAACCTCTTGGTCGTATATGCAGCAGTGTTTCTCGTAATATTTTCTGAATGTGATGTGTGTCAACTGCCATAGACAAGTTGTAGTGATGGTGCAGTAAAAGTATTCAGTGCTGGTTTTTATCCGTAAGATTTTTATTATTATTTTCTATAAGAGGGCATTGGTGCTGAGTTCAGCAGTCTCTATCATGTAAATACTCTTTGCTTAGGAGAAAGTTATGAGAGCACCAAATCATGAACAAAACTCAGAGAAGAAAATAAAGGGGGAAAGAAAACAAGCCAGAATGAATTGTGCATTTCTAAAGAGTGTCTCCAGCTGAAGCTACATTCATCCAGTGTTCTGCTAGTGCAGATGTGAGATTTTATTCCCCTCCCTGCTATAGCTTCATCTACCAAGCTTTTTCTCCCTCGAACTAGTGTTTGTATCTTGAAATATTGTGGAATGTATACAATCTGACCTGCGGTTTCCTCGTCGTAAGTTGTTTAATACTGGAGAGAGAGAAAAGAGGGAGAAGGCTATCTGATATAATCTTTTTAGCTAGGAATGTATTTGGCACAATCTTTTACAAATAAAAGCACCTGCTTTCAGTGTCTAAGGTACAGTGCTCCATGGCCCCCTCCAACCCGGTCACTGAGCAATTGCAGCATGTTGTCCATTGAATCCAGTTCTGACTGCAGCTGGGTTTCCTGTTAGGTATGTGTGTCAGGGAGACGACGTTGGCTGTAATTAAGACAATTGCACTGGAAGGATAAAAGATAGAAAGATTAAAGTGCAAAATTTTGTCCAGTAGATGCTCAGAGTCATCTTTAATGTTTCTGTGTCTCCAGCAAACCTGTGTCTCCAAACCAGCCTGTGAAGGGTTGAGAGTGTATCTGAGAACAGAGCTTGATTCTGGTAGTTTTTTTCCCCTACTTCAAAGTAAAATATACAAATACATATTTTTCTGTATATCTGGAGACTGATTCAGATCTCTCACCAGTCTAAATCTAGGATTCAAGTTGAGTTTAAGAGGACTGGTGTCAAAATTTGTGGCAATGGAATTACTAGAGTATAGAATATTAGGCTAGCTGTGTGACTATGTGACATGAAAGCTTACATCATTTCAGTCAACCATTTTAATGTACAGAGCTTTTCAGTAACCTGAGTGCTGGTAGGAACCTGTATTTTGGTGTTGATAGAAGCTACTTAATAATCTCACACAATCACAGAGTGGTTGTGGTTGGAAGGGACCTCTGGAGATCACCCAGTCCAACCCACCTGCTAAAGCAGGTTCACCAGAGCAGATCACAAAGGAAGGTGTCCAGGTGGGTTTGAATGTCTCCAGAGAAGGAGACTCCACAACCTCTCCGGGCAGCCTGGTCCAAGCTCAGGGTAAAGAAGTTTCTCCTCATATTCAGATGGAACCTCCTGTGCTTCAGTCTATGCCTGTTGCCCCTCATCTTGTCATTGGACACCATTGAAGAGAGTCTGGTCCATCCTCTTGACACCCACCCTTTGAGATATTTATGAACGTTGATGAGATTGCCTCTCAACCTGTTCCCGTTAAAAACAAAGACTTAACTTTAAAAGGAGAGCTAAATTGCTGTCTCCATTTTATCATCTTCCCTGCAGAAAGTTTCCTAAACCTTAAGATGGGCTGAAGGCTGAAGCCTTTGACAAGGGCTGATATAATTACTATACATGAGGCTGAGTAGCAAATTGTCTTTTAAGACAGCATAGCTATTATGAAGATTTTAGTGTTAAATGTCTGAATTCCGATGGGAACCGTTTTACTACTAATATCTTCAAAAAGTTTGTTAGAGCTTAGATGCAGTAGAGAATATACATCCTAACAAAGATGGGGTTTGGTACTGGTTCAGATCCACAAATGGATTTTGTAGGTAACATACCGTGTCTGCCCATTTCCTTTCTTAAAAACAATATCTGATGCTGCATGGATGCTAGGAAGTTCCTTTTCGTTTGAGTTCTATGTTCCGCTCAGTTTGTTCACCAATCTTCTAACAGCAGTGACGATTTCACAGGCGTGTTGATGGCACTCTGTGCCCTTAGGAACTTAAAAATGGGAACTGGTGGTGTTTGCCCAGCGTGAATCATCCTTCCTTTGAACAGGGTTTTTGGACTCAATTCCATCACCCCTGTGGAAGTCAAACCATAAGGTAGAGCAGCAGAGATACAGGATTAGCGCTCTGGTTAGGAGAGGGCTGACGCTTTGCTTGCATGGAGATTGAATCGCCCTCATCCCTGGAGAGCGTGGTGCATTCAGGTCAGAAAGCAGAATGATTGAGAAGGCAAAGTGCAGAGTTTCTTACTTGCACTGTATAGTTAACTTGTGGATTAAAGAAGAACACTTATATTTCCTGAGCTGCGAGTCAGTGAAATTTCAAGTAATTACTATGCTTTGGACCAAGTATATATTGGGGGGGAAGAAGAAAAAATCAGAACCAACCTCAGGTGTTTCTCAGCAAACACTCCAGGCTCAGTCCTGTAGGTGTTTGAACACTATTTGTTTCTGAAACATGAAGATAGATTTTAGATCTCATTGCAAATTCTGCAAGATAATCAGTTATCTTCAAAATTTTGTACGACTTCAAGTCCAGTTGCCGTACTATATATCAGTTGTTTATTGCTGAATTTATCACCTCCAAGAAAAAGTATTGAGTTATGCTTATGAATTGTGTACATTTTAGGACACTCCAGATTTCACTCTTAATACAAATGTGCATGAGAAATGGAGTACATTATCTTATAAAATTACTTTTTGACAGAACCCTGTGATTATAAATCCTCTCATTAGTTTGCTGCATCTGTCCCTCTGATCAGAAGTGTCCTGTATTCTGAGAAAGATGGCAGTTTTGATGTGTCAAGTTAGAGTAAAAATAATTACATTTAATATGTCCTGGAGATCTGCTTCTATTTGGTTTGGGTGGGTTGGTGGTTGGTTTGTTTGGGATTTTTTTGTGCGTTTTTGGTTGGGGTTTTTTTTTGTGTGTGTTTGGGAGGGGAGTGTTGTGTGATGTGGTGTGGTTTTTGTTGTTTTGGGGTTTTTTTTGCATTACCATTTGAAAAACTGTTTTACTATTGAAGCAAGAGCTAAAGCTTTCTCTGTGGTTTCCACCCTAGAAATCAGTACCCCCTCTGTTTTCTGACCTGTGAAATTGAAATAATTGGAGGGATACTACACATTAATTTAGCCTCACTCCTGCTGAAATCTAAAAATGTGAATTTTTCAAATCTCATTTTCTTATATTAAAATTGGATCTAAATTATCTTCTCTTTGGGGTTTTGGATGCCAGATCATATTTTGAGTATGTTGAATGAGTAGGTGCTTGTAGAGCTTATAGTAGGGAAATGCAAACGTGCCTTTGGTGTGGAGACCCTATTGACGTACCTTCCTAGTAGGTGCAGTTTCTTCAGCAAATGAGTTCTTTTGGAATGGAAGGAAAGTGAAATTTATAGCAGTCCCCCAAGGACAACACGGAAAGAATGTGGGAAAAGTGCTTCTTAATGACTTTTAATGGAAACCATACCAGCACAAAAAATGGTGATTTGCTGTTTTGTTTAAAGCAGAAACTTGTGCCTGGACCTTAGAGTGATGCTGATACTGGTGTTCGATACTGTTTTCAGTTCTGTTTTGCTTCGCTAACCTTTGAAAAACCACTTAGACCTGAATTTCAGAAGGTATTTCATTGGCTAAGAAGAAGTTTCATCTGCAAAAGGATAATTAATAGGATTTTTGAAAGTGCCCAAGCAATTCAGTTTCTGAATTCCCATTAATATCAAAGGAGGTTGGGAACTGCACAAAAAAAGACCAAGTGACTACTTGCCCCCAAAGAACACCATCGGAAATGTGGATTTTACCTCCTCCTGGTTGTATTACTGACCAGAATCTGGGATTAAGAAAGTTCGGACTCTTAATTAGTTGAGGTTTATATTGGGCTGAGAGGATGTATTATTATAAATTCCTTATAAAGGAGGGTTTTCTTAAGTTTGCTCAGATGATGACAGTGGATAATGTGGGTCTTTTCTGTTTAATCTCATAAATCTCACTGGAAGTAAAACAGCTCCAAAACCTGTAATAAAAAGATCCATCATTTCCCTGCAGCTATAACTGTTGGAAATGTTCTCAGTAAGCTGCTGAATGGCGCATTGAATCCTCCTGTGGGTTTGTAAATGTGATTTTTTGTTTTCATATTGCACCAAGACACAATTAATGCAATTTCTGAAGTAAATATCAGACCTCTGTATTACAGTTTCCAGAACTCCCTCCAAGGTTGTGATGGGTGACACATGTACATGGGGGATCCCAGAAGAAGTGTGGCTTTCTAGCTAATTTGGGATAGTCTGTTCGTAGACACGTGTGCTTGCATAAATAAGATCTACCAGTGGGAGTGTTGAAAGCGATTTGCATCCCTTTAGTCAGAGAAGAAACCAGATGTTTTCTTGGTGTTTGACTGTACTGGAAGATGGAGTCAAGTTAACAAAAGCACTAATATGTATGATTTAAACAATTAATGGCTGGCTGCGGCCAACTAAAGCAGTGCTATGTTTTGACATTCATTGTGTTTATTGAGAGGAAATGAGTATTTGGCTCTGTGTCATTTGGCATGTGTTGTATCACAGAATCAGCTCTGTGCGTGTATACATTTTTCTGGCTGGAGACATCTTGGTATCTACATGTTGCGCTGAATTCATGCTGTAAGAAGTTGCAGACAGTCCACCTTTCATTGGAGGGTACAACATGGTCAGATAATCTGTCTGTCCCCTTCATCCAAGTTTTTATAGTTTCCGTTTCAGAATCAGGAGATCAGTTATGACTAAGAGTAGTTACCTATTTGCCAAACCATTTTATAAAATAGTCACTACAGCTTCAAAAATATTTATAAAAGGCCTGCTCTGTTGGCAGTTTTAAAATTGAAGTTATGGAGTGATGATAGTTCCACCTAGAGGGGGCCACCATGAGGTCTCTGATACAGAACCACAGAATGTCAGGGATTGGAAGGGACCTCGAAAGCTCATCCAGTCCAATCCCCCTGCCGGAGCAGGAACACCCAGATGAGGTTACACAGGAAGGTGTCCAGGTGGGTTTGAATGTCTGCAGAGAAGGAGACTCCACAGCCCCCCTGGGCAGCCTGGGCCAGTGTCTGTCACCCTCACTGAGAAGAAGTTTCTTCTCAAATTTAAGTGGAACCTCCTGTGTTCCAGTTTGAACCCATTACCCCTTGTCCTATCATTGGTTGTCACCGAGAAGAGCCTGGTTCCATGCTCGTGACACTCGCCCTTTATATATTTGTAAACATTAATGAGGTCACCCCTCAGTCTCTTCCAAGCTGTAGAGCCCCAGCTCCCTCAGCCTTTCCTCACACGGGAGATGCTCCACTCCCTTCATCGTCTTTGTTTCCCTGCACTGGACTCTCTCCAGCAGTTCCCTGTCCTTCTGGAACTGAGGGGCCCAGAACTGGACATAATATTCCAGATGTGGAATATTCCACATATGAGGCAGGTGTGCCAAAGGAGCTCCTGGAAGGGCCGTCAGAGGTACCCAGGTGGCCATGTGGACATCATTGCCCTGTGGTCATGGCTGGGTTTTCCTCTCCTCCCCGATGGCGGGTGTTGGGCCACAGCAGCCATTACCACCACTGTGATGTGCTGCTGCTGGAGCATTTGCTCTGCTGGCTTTCCTTCCAGTCCTACCACCCCATGGCTTTTTCCCCAGTTTGGGTGCTGCCCTGTTGGCTGAGGAAAGCCATGGTAAGCTCTGGTGTCTAGCATTACTCATGGGTAGTAGTATTTCACGCAAGAAAATGAAACAGGTGACGGGCATCTGGGTGTGGTATTCTCCTTCACCTCCTCCATCCTTTTCCAGACACACACTTTTTAATTTTGATCAGTTTCTATCACTGGGCGCTCATGTAGAGTCATTTAGGATTGGGAGCTACAGCTCTGCTTGGGAAACCGGCATCTACCCTGTGTTGAAGGACAACCATGGTGAGGTGTCTAGAGATGAGGATGCGAGGCCTGTTGTACTCAGGGAGCAAAGACAGCTGGTGGGAGCACTGGGGAGACACAGCCATCCATGCTGGAGCCATGTTGATCCCAGTGTGGGTGGCTGAGCCTGTGGTGAAGGAGAGAGTGCTGGGCAAAGCACATGGGACCTGGCGAGTCCTTGGAGAAAAGCCAGGGTCTTGGTCACCATCCCAACAGTCTTATAGCCTCCTATAGTATCATTCGCCTGTTTTCTGGATTCTTGTCATGCGAGAGCCTTGGTCTTGACTGTGTGCTGTTGGGTGTGGTGTATGATGGCCCTTTAGGGGTGTTTTGTTGTGGTGAACAAGGATACGTGTTCTGTCACAGCTGGGCAGCATCTGTGCGAGGGCTGTCCTCACACCTGCATCCTGCAGCTGGGGCACCTGGGCAAGGGGAGATGTTGGGTGTGGAGATGGGTGCTGTCATGGTCATAAATGAAAGAAATAAGTGTGCTTAGGTAGAGGAAGAAAGAAAGTGCCTGGGTCTTCCAAGACTCCTTACAGATTTGGAGAACCGCATCCAGAGCCGCTGTGGGAGGTGGAGTTGCAGAGCAACATAGGCATAGAAACTTGGGCCCTGGTAGCTCTGGAGGACCAAGGCAGCTCAAAATATTTTGAGTAAGTTCTAATGAAGAACAAGAGCACTGTGTTCGCTCTGCACTTGATACTGGAGTTTTACTTTTATTCTGATAGTGTATGAAGTCTTTAGTATCGTCTCACATCAGCCTGCTCAAATAAACTAAATGACTCTACATTTTAAAACTTACGTTGACATTATGAGGTGAAGATTTTAAATTCAGGTGTTAAATTTTTGTTACAAAATGTAGACGCACAGTTTGATTTTGATATAGTCCCTCTGGTCTGTTGCATTGATTCTAAAATTATGAATTTCGCCCAGTATTCCTGAGATTTTTTTTTTTTAAGTAAGAACAACTACACATCTTTTATTTTAATTCAATTTTTTCAACATCTGCAGGGCATACAGATGCTTTTCATGCTTTTATCTTCAACTAAGCACCCCGTTGATATATTTTGACAGAAATAATCAAGCCACAGGTCTCACATGATCACCCAATTCCAGGGCTTGGGACTGGCTCTAAGTGGATTAAAAAGTATCACAATATAACAAAGCTGCGAGATTTGGCCGCAGTAACAAATACTTGAAGTACCATAGCAAGGAGTTTTCACAGAAATTCCCATTATTCTCTTCTGTTAAACTTCCCATGCCTGAGGGAGCACGTGTAGAGATATGAATTCTATGAGAGGAAAAAAAACGTATAGAAAATACATTGCTGTTGTTTTCCGGTTTCAACAAAATTGTCTTTTGTTGTCTTAGCTGAGTAGAGGGAACTAACAGCACTCAGAAATAAGCTTTTAAAAGTGTTTTTGAAGAAAAAGTTTGTCTGTTAATCCTAAAATAAATATACCAAGCTAATTGTCTCTTTAAAAGAGTATTTGGTTTACAAATTTTGAAAAAAGGAGTAGCAGGAAGAGTGAAGATTTTGCAAGAGGAAGCTGTAAATAGACTGTAAATAAATACAACTATGACTATCCATAGCAAGTGTGAGTAGGTGTTTTTGTAAAAGCTACTAATATAGATACGCTTTTAATTTAGAATAGTTACTAGATAGGATGTCTCCAAATGACTTGCAAAACAGTAGAGTAAGTGCAACAACACATACAGATTTTATGTGGTACAGAGACTTGAAGTCTGTGCTTAAGTCAGTCTATAGTGGATGGTAATTTAGATGTCATAAAAAGCAAACCCACAAATTCAGTCACAGATACAACCCAATAGAGAAGTTATTAGGAAACGAAAGGACAGCATACGACGTGACAGAAAGCTGGAAAGGACATGGGCCCATATGCCATGGGTCTGTTCAAGTTCACCTGTAGCAGAGCCAACAGAACCAGCTTACAAAGGAGGGGACTGTAAGCAGTAACAGTGCTGGTTGGAGCTGTAGGGTTTTGAGGGGTTAGGAGGGATTTTTAGCATCTGTAAATGTTTTGTCAGGCATAGGTGCTGCATTCGTCTGAGTGATTTATTCGACTTCAGGAACTGGAAATTCTTCCTGGCTTAATGCTTAAGATTTTTATTCCATCTTCATGGATGAATTGGTTTCTTGGGAATTGTCCTGTAAGGGGGGATTTGGGGTCTGCATATCTCAAAACCCAGGAGAGCAGGCAGGTGGGTTCAGCTCTGCAAGCACAAGCGTTCCTGGGGACCGGCTGACCCAGAGCCCTGAGTTTTCAGCATTTGTACTCACCCGTGCAGAATTGTCCTTTGGAATCAAAACTTGTTTTCTTTCAGAAAAATGGTGCTTGTGTCTTCTCTAAATTTTCTTTGAAAACAAAATCCCGGTGTAATTCTGCCTGCAGCGGAGTCTCTTGGAGGACCGCACTGCCCTTTCTGTCTCGGAGGTACCTTCGAACACTGCTGATTTATAAGACATCGCTATGAGTAACTAGCGTAAGTTTGGGCCAAAATACACAGCTAACCTGTCTGTTCATGGTGTGATATCCAAAATCAAGGGCTCCATGCACCTGAGAGGCCCCACATTTTCCTCCTCTGCGGGTTGCTGAATTCAGCCCTCCTACCTTGCTGTCAGAATCCCTTTGATAACGTCTGTATTGCCGATTGTTGTTTTATTTAATCTCAGCTTTTAAAACGTAAAGCCATGACGAAATTTGTGGTCTGATTAGTGAGAGCTGACCAAGGCAAATCAGAGCCTGGTTTATGTTGTTTGATTCAGCTGCAGCAACGTGTGAGGAACTGTGAATGTGAGATTTGTACTTGAGGGACTCTAAATGAGAACAGCTGGTGGTAAGGGCAGTTTAGTAAAGCCAAGTAATAATCTCATTAACAAGGTCCTTATAGAAGTGTATCGAGATAACTTTGTCCCTCCTGACTCCTAAACCCTTGTCATAACTGCATTAAATGTGACAGGTCTTACATTATTGTCATGGTGTTGGAAAGCAGTCATTGCTCAACTGCCTGACGGGATTTCATTCTGGGTCTTACATAAACTTTTGAAGAAACGCCTCAGTGCCTTATTTTCTAAGGTGCACGATATCTTAGGAGAGATAAGTACCTGCTAACAGCTCTCTGGAAAGGAAGTTAAATGCACAAAATCATTTATTAACTAATTTGTCTTGATACTTGGCTATTTTGTTAAGTTGTTTTCCATTTCCTGATTACTATATTAATCCTAATGTATGAATGTTTAAAGTACTCTGGAATAACGTTTATTGCGTCTTTCCATGGTATGCTTTTCCAAATGCAGCGATCACATAATCGGTGAAGTGTTTCAGTCTGCCAGCTCAAGAATAGCGTATTGGTGTTGATGGGGAGTGTTGAAGTGGATGCGCGGTGTTTGCAGCACATGGTGCAGAATATATTGAATTTCTTAGGTATGGGCTCTGATTCAGCAGACACCGGTGGTGGGCTGGGTTGGAATAATTTTGCCCTAGCCTGCGAAAGGGTCGCGCTTCACCTCAGCTGATCTCACAGGGTCGGAGGCCAATCCTCTCGTGATGTAGTGAAAAGGAAAAGCCTTGGATTGCTGTTTGCCATACTGTAGCTGTGGATGAAAAGAAAACTTGAGCCTTTAGGACTGGCGATAACACCACTTTTATTAAGTTTCTGTCAAAGGCCTATTTTGAGTAAGATAAATTGATGGGCTGAACACAATCACCTTCAGTATCTCACTTTCAAATACTTAGTAGGCGAGTGCTACTGAATAAGTGAAGAAATTAAGCTAAGATGTAGGAAAAAGGTTACTTGGCAACATCATAGTGTTTGTAAAGAGGAGAAAGGAGGGTCAGGAACTTAATGAATTTTTATTATAGACTTTTCTGTAAGTAAGTTATTGCGTGAATAGAAAAATCCTAAAGCAGATTTTGGTGTCACACTTTTGATAGGGATTGCCCAAAGCAAAACAGGGTTTGTTTGGAGACAGACTGCAGAGAATATCCAAAACGTAGCTGCTGTGTGTGAAAATTGGACTCCCCAGAGGCAGGTAGTGCTGGCCACGGCTCATGCAGAGACGGTCTGAACAAGGGATGTGGTAGCAGTGTAAGCTGGTGTTCATTTTTTGTGTTGTCTAGAGAGGAAATGTTAATTTGGAAACCCCAGCGTTTCCTGTGTGACATGTTCCTAAGAAGTTTCGATTTATCTTCCGTAACTGGGAGGAAGACACAAAATACAAAAGCACTGTGGCCTGACATTATGGTTCTGCCCAGCTTGCCAGTGTGATTTGAATGGTTAAGTGAGTTTTCCTCTGTAATAATAGCCTTTTTAATTTCTTACCCTTGCAGAGAAGGAAGATCCATTAATTGCTGGCATGCAGGTTTTTGCAGTGGTAGTAGTAACCAGTTTTATGGCTCAACTAATAGTACCTGGTGTTCGTGGTGGAATAGGAGGTGCAATACCAAAACCAATGTCCCTTCCCGTCCTGTCCAGTCTGCAGTAAAATCTGGTTTGAAAGTAAAGACCATATTAAAGTAAACACCATTTTGTAGGGCCTGAATTTTGCAAATTGATTCAGTGGACCATGCCAAACAAACGTGGTACACCTATGGTAAATAGAGTTTGATTGGAAATACTTTGTTATGGTACTGAGGAAAATGCTGTCTAACAAATAATATATCTCCCCCCCACCCCTGTGCTAAAACTTGAGCTTTTAGTAAATATTCTACCCAGTCTAAAAGACTCAGTAAAATATTGCTCTAAGTGTGTTCATGTGGATATAGTTCCATTGCAGACCAGTACATATAGAGTTTGATTTCTGGAGCCACTATAAATTCCCCAGTGTAGGGAGCTGAATTGCTCTCTGAAAGATGCTTTTCATCTTTCTTACCTGTGTTAGGGAGCTGGATTTAAGACACTGGTAGAAGTTTACACACAGTTCAGTGTATAGTAAATACTAATTTAGTTTACTAGAAACAGTAAATACAGTTCAGTAAATGAAGGACTACTTTAAAAGTATATTTTCTTAGGATTTTTGCTTTATTTTATATTACTGGTCTTAAATCCTCATAGTTTTAAGGAGATGTATGAAAAACAGGTTAATAGTGATTTGGCTAGTTACTTGGTTTTCTTTTAATTCAGTATGGAGGGTAAAGCTAATAAAACCTGTTTAATTTTCTTCTTACTTTCAGGCACTGATTTGTGAATGTCTGCTGTTATGCAAGTTTTTCCCATTAAGTCTTAGAACAGCATCATTTTGTGTGTTTTAAAATACTTAGAGCCTGGTTTCACTGCTCTGATGATTTGAGATGTGAGGGGACCATTATTGTGAACATAACTCCTACACACCTCAGGTTTTCTAGCTGAAGCGAAGATCTAACCGTGATCAAAGTGGCACCTCAGTGGAATGGGCTGAAGTTTTGTGGAGTTGGGATGGGATTTTCTGTGGTGTTAATCCAGATGCTGTGCTATTAAAATGCTGAGCAAATCAAATTACGGTAACTCTGCAGAGAAATAATTCCTGTTACAAAGTAGGCCATCGATTGCCTTGTGTGTTTTAAGTTATTCTGTGACAAATTAGAAATTCTAACCACTGAGTATGCGCAAAGCGCTTCCCTTTTCTTTGTTGTGCTTAAATTAAGAAACCAAAAACCAAAACAGGTCAAAACCAAACTTCGCATGTAGTTGATAAGATCAAACTAACAAACGTAGCTTGCAAGGAACCAGTTGAACTACATTTTTAACATCATTGCCTATAGAAAAAAATGTTTTATCTGTAGTTGCTTAGTGGTCTACCACATCAGTTCCTGGCTTGATAGACTTTTGGGAAGATGAGCTCAGGATTTTGTAGGAGAGCAAGAAGTAGTCGTTAGGCTCAGTTTTGTGATTTCCAGGCTTCATTAAAGCGCTCTTGAATGCACCTGATTGTGTGTAAACAAATATTCCTGCTGGGATCTGTAGGTGTGTCTGTGCCCTTGAATGAAATAGATGCTAAGCTGCTCAGCTCACGTGAGAGCGTGTTGCTGGCTCCCCTGCGAGACCTGTTATTAATGGCCCTTGTACCTGTTCATGTAAAAGCAGATGATGGAAAAAAATACATCTGAATTCAAAGTCTCTCAAATCTGTTTTTTTCTGATGTTTAAATTAATTTTGATATCATAAACTGGCCGTATCTTGTGTATTTTTTTTTTTTAATATTCCTTCCTTACCAGGTAAGTATTTAAGAAGCACTGTGGTCCCTTCTGGATTTTTGGCAGTGTTGCATTAGAGTCGTTTCTTTCAGCATGGTGTGTGCAAATGTGTGTGTGTGTGTGCGTGCATGCGCATGTAGAGATGGATCTGTGTTGATGTCTGAAATAATAGACGTGAGGGTTTTAACCTTGTAACTGTTACGAGATCTTTATGTGTCTGCTTTAGGGTCGACCCTATCCCATATGACACTCCAAAACCAGCGGGCCACACGCGATTTGTCTGCGTCTCAGACACACACTCCAGAACAGATGGCATCCAGATGCCTTATGGGGACATCCTTCTCCACACGGGCGATTTCACCGAACTGGGACTGCCCTCAGAGGTTAAGAAGTTTAATGACTGGTTAGGTAAGGAATTACTGCGTTTTGGTGACCCCAATTAACCTCTCCTGTCCAAGTGTCAGTCACTGCCTCCTAATTCAATTAGAGCACTTGAAAATCCCCCCCCCCTACCCTTGCTTCACTTGTCCTCATGTGACGTGCTGTTTCTAGCCTCAGTATGATTCTGTTAATTAAGACAAATGTAGAGACTTTGCTGTATTTCCACATTATCTTGGGTGAATAGACCCCGTAATTTCACAGCATGGACTGTGTAGCCTTCTGTGTGTGCACTGGGGGGTGGTGGAACCTCATACGAACACACACGGCATCCTGTTTGTTGGTGCTGAGGGATTTTATGTCCACAGCCAAAAGTATCACTCACGTATTTTGGGCTTACCATAATTGAAAGCAGAACTGAAAGCTACAACATATTTGGAGACGAGAAAAGTCCTTCTTCCCACAGTATAGGATGGCAAAATCAATACTGTTTGGAAGAGGATAATTTTTTGGGGGTGGTATTCACGTGATTTGAATTAGGGTACTGGCAGTTTAACTTTGAGTGCACGCACTCAACACCTCTTTGGTAGAACACCTTCTGTATTCTGCTGTATTTGACAGCAGTGCCTTGATAGCGTGTTGCCACAGTTGAGGGCAATGAAATTGCAACAGCAGGAAACCAAAATGAAGGAGGGGGACTTGTGTAGGATGCTCCTGATATAAATGTCACTGGTAGGCTGGCTGTGTGCTACCAGGTCACCATTTGCACTTGAAATGCTCCGAGATGAGGGTGTCTCATGCAGGTGATCTTCAAGAAACGTTAGAATGAATTTACAGCATTGTTTAAAAGCCTTTGAAAGCAAGCACTGCTCTCTCCTGCCTGCTGTATGATGGCCACATCTTTACATGCCTTTAATAGCATCATTTTATTCCATTGGAGTTCCTTGGCTTGACCCTTCAAGAGATAAGTGAAGAACATTTGGATTTACAAAAGGATTTTTTTAATACAAGAACTTCCAGATTCTGTGCCTTTTCACCCTCCTTTGCATTTTCTCCGTACTGTTGTTTTATCTTCTGTCTGACCCCCTCTGATTTCCATAGCCCACTGCTAAAGATTGTTTTTCCTTATTATTGCTGGGCATGTGGGATTTGAGCTTCCACATACTGCCATATTACTGTAATTTAGGTTTATCGTTCTTATTTCTAGAAAGCTGTACTAGATTTTATGGGCTCAAAACTAACCTTTCTCTAGGAATAGAGTTGCAGGAGTGAGAAATAAGACGTGGTATGAGAAGTAGATGGGTATGTAGATAGGTTGAGGGAAGAGACACTGTAGGATTCATCTTCCTCAACTTTTGTGTGTTCTTTGTGATAACGTGTAGATGTTTTTGTTGTGGAGGAGGAGCAGGAGCAACCAACAAGGGCAGCGTGAGGCTGCACAGCTCCACTGAGAGTGGGCAGCGTGGTCCTGCCTACCTCAGTCCTGCTCTTCGACCAAGTTCAGTTCTTAGCGGTGCCAGGCAGCTCCAGGAAAGGAGTTGCTTTCTGGAGAGCGTAGACATCCAAAGCCTACCCTGAATACACTGCTAAAAGCGGGTCTGGTTGCCAGATTTCCTCTTTGGACCTTGGGTCATCCCACAAGTATTGTTTTGATACAACCAGAGCTCATGCCCAGTGCTTGGCATTTGAAAACGCTAACTCTGTACTGCTGAAAACCAAAGCAAATAAACTGCTATTGGATTTTCACCCTTTCACAGGGAATCTTGCAGTATCGGCAGCCACTTGGCATTCCTTGTATTTAACAGGTGTTTCATGATGATCTTTAATCACATAGATCCTTGGTTTAATATTCTCAACAGAAGAATTATAACCCTTGGAACAGGTTTTGTTCCAGCCTCAATAATTTACCATGGGGCTTTCTTAGCATATATATAATTCTTGTAGGAGTCAGTGTGGTATTTATTTCAGAAAGCAGATTTTGTGTTCTTTGGCAGTCAGTGTCGTTGAAACTGGAAGCTTTGACTGTGAAGACCTACTGGCATTGGCCTCAGGCCTTTACATTTCAGGTACAAAGAAAATGACTTTTTGTTATTGCATTTTATTTATTTTTTACATGCACAGAGACCACTTGCATTCTCATGTATATGACAATACCCATTATTAGGTTTCTGCCATAAGGTGAAGCAGCAAATTGATTCCCCAGCAGAATCTTGTTGTGTTGGTGAACACTTGCTCTGGTGCTGTCCTCTCCTCATCTGGAATCAAAATGCTGTGAAGTCAGGCGTGCCCTCTTACCACTTTTTTTCAGGCTCTTATCTGCAATTGGGAGTGATCGTGCTTTACTATTTATTATGTATATTCTGCAGATAATAACCTTCAAGGTTTTGAGGTGATGGCGTGTAATTGTTAAAAAAATTTGTACCAGCGGCAGGCAGGATCAAGCAGGATTCCTTCTTCTTCTGCCATATAGTGGGGGGCATCTTTTTTTCATCGTAGTTGGTAGGAACCTTGTTCCAAAGCAGTGCACTGACAACTCCCATCCAATACAACACCATCCTTATGGAAAGGGGTTTCATATCTTGTGTGTGCATGGTTTTCTCCACTGGCAGTCGTGCTGGAAAGCAGTAATGAAGATAAGGCACCTTTATCATTTGTACCTTGAGGGAGAGGAGTGAGATCAAGGCAGGTTTTGTTCTACAGCTTATTTTACCTACCCTGTGGTAAAAAAAAAAAAAAACAGGGCGTCATCTCCACTATGATTAGATAATGGGATAACTAAGACACAATAACTGTCCATAATTTTCTTGGCAGTAAAAAGCCAAGGGAAAAGTTAAAAAATGACTATTCTGAACATCTGCCTCACTTGTCCTTTGCTGTTTGCTACGTATGCCAGAGTTATAGTTACACAGGACTGAAAGCACTTCTGTCAACCCTACAATTTCATATTTATGGATCACGCATCCCTTTGCAACTCTTTGGGTACCTCACCTGAGAAAAACGTTCAGCATTTAGTCCGTCCATTTCATTAACAGTTAGCCTTCCTCCTTGTCTCTGCAGCCGCATCACGGAACTTGCGTTCTACACCCTCGTTCCTGCTCCTCCTGGTGCTCAGCCCTTCTTGCAACTTTTACTGATTCCTATGGTTTTTTTCCCTTTGGCTGATAAATTTTCATGATTGGTTTTGCCTGAAAGTTGTCTGGGCTCATACATTGAATAACCTCTGTGGTCACTTAGTGATTACATACACTGGCTGAGGCAATTTATTCACTTTGTTTTGGTGTGAACATGTCCCTTGGGTCTTGTAACTGCTGTAATCACTTGACCTTAGTGACTGTTAAATGCTTTAAACACAGTTATTTTAAATTTATAATTGTTTTCATTAAAAATCTCTTATAGTAACTTAACTGACCTTGCAGTAAACACAGCATTTTATGCAGAGGAAGAATTAAGACGTTATTCCAGCCCAGTGTATTTCCTACTGAATGTTTCAACATACTGTTATTATCACTGTTCATATTTTTCTCATCCATTCTCCTTCAGTCATATATGGGAAATGAAATACAGCAATATCTAATTATAGGTCTGTCTTCATAGTGCAATATTTCCTTTCCTGCATGATGGGAAGTGATTGAATAACTCATAAGAGCTGAAGAGAAGGCAAAGATAAATTGGGGCAGATAGATCTTTAATGAGTGCCGATGTGTTTGTTATACTCAATTAGTATGGGTCTGATTGCGCATATTCTTACTTGTGTGAAAAATTCGCATCTGGTTTTGTAATTTTTGTCAAATAGCCAGTTTTTTCCTTTTGTGTCCAGTGTGTATCTCTCACTGTGTTTTGTTTTCTTTTCTTCTGTGTAGTATTTCTAATATAAGGCATATTACTGGGTGAGCTAGGCAAAATTCTGTAGTGATAGATACAAATAAATCCAGGAGGTGAAATTACTGCTGGTTAATGTCTGTGGAGCTGAGAGTAGAATTTGGCTAGGTTTTTCCTGAGTTATTCTGGAATTTAGTGACTTGACTGTTTCATGTTTTTTCTTTCATGCCTTGCTTTTGTTTTGAATGCATGTTTCTTTTTATTTCAGTGGGAAAATGACTTGGACTTTGTGAATGGTTTAGTGGCCAAACACACATGGGTTTGTACTGGAGGAAGTATTTGTTTACCTGTAACGTATGTCCTTGCCATCAAGTTACTTAAAGTGAAAAGAACAATTCTACTGTTCTGACATGGAGGTTTTCTCGTTACACCCTGCATATATGGACGTGGTCCTGAGAAATGTATTGTCGGTTCTTTTAAAGTTCATTTTTGTGTGAAAGTTTAGTTACTGAAAATAGCAGCTTCAGCTTGGAATTTCTGGCTGTGACATGGAATGTGTAACGAAATGGGAAGAGCGCTGGAAATGTGGGGTTGCCCTTGGAGGTATGGACAGATACTTGGTTCCAGTCTACACTGAGATTTCTGCATTCGTACTGTAGAAACTTGCAGTTATATCCAAAACTGTAAGCCAGACACCTGCCAAAATAGTGTTTGATCTTGAAGATAGCATAATTTAGTCTGAAGGAAAAAAATGAGCTGTAACAAAATAGTATAATAGTGAGATCGAGCTCTTATCAGTGTTCAAAAATTCAGGGTCGCATTCCTCTTGTATCCTTTCTCAGTCTCTCTGGTCTGGCTCAGCTATTCCTTCATTTTATCTGGGTTTCCTCTCCTTTCCAGGCGTATTTCATATTTCATTTAGGGTTTTATGTAAGTGTGCTCCTTTTGCTGCTGTGCACTGAAAACAGCTTCATTGTGATGAAATAAATATTTCTTGAGGACTTGGGCTCCTTAAAAATGTTTCTGATGTGAAGTATTTTAGCATCTAATAGAAACAAACCAGGAAGCTCTAAATTTCTTCAAATTCAGAGTGACATTAGCTCAAACTATTCTGAACTAATTTAGAACGAGGAGGGAGCTTATGCATATTTTAAAGTAAAATTATGGTAATAAAAACAAATCTCTTCCTGTTTTTATAAATGGATGTAGTTCTGATTTGTGCTTTTACCATCTGGAGCGTATTTTGAACCCTATATTGCTTCACTTGCTATAACCAGAATGAATAATTGACTAAACATAAAATAACATTTTGATGAACAAAACTCGTAGCACTTGAAAAAAAAAAACAGTTCATTGCAAGTGAAAGAAAATGCTGAGGTGGCTCTAATCCTGTAACATCTGAGTTTTGCACAGCTGTTCTGGGGGAGAAAAAAGCAACTCCCTGGAAAACCCATTAGTCTCATTTTGAAAACAGCTCTTTCGTCTGTCTGGAGCTGCTTTAGGCTTCAGACCCTGCAATGGGGCACGCTGATTTTCACTAAGAGTGAGGTGGAGAGAGGTGACTTCTGGTGGTGCTGGAGTCCTGTCCTGTGGCACCTTTAGGAGTTTGGAGTGATGTGCAGCATCCAGGGCACGTTGGCCGCGTCCTTCAGAGCTGCTCTGAACTGGAGAGCGATGGAGACCTGCAGGTGCACTGACAAGATTGTACAGACAGTTTCATTGTGTCTGCTTATTAATACTAGTTGCTAATAGATGCTGAAGGAATATTATGAGTTTGGAATGTGTTGATGCAATTTATTGAAAAAAGCTCCGCATTTAGCATGATGAAATCTGAGTCATCTTCAAATTTTTTGGTTTAGTGTGGGGTGGTTTTACTTATTTAGTTCTCTGGGATATGTATCTCACTCCATCTTTATGGTAATAAAGTTTTAACAAACTTCTTTCAAGTTTATTTAGATCTTATTGCAATATCACTAGTTAAGAGTATTTCCTTTTGTTCTAACTAGAACTGTGTTTAATGTCGCTATTAAATTTTCATTTGTACTTAGTTTTAAATTCCCATATGGCTTGAGTAAATTAATCATCAGTGCTCAGCTTTTATTTGCATACAACTTTTTTAGTTACATTAATACTAATTTTATTTTTTTTTCTTCTCAGAGGAATACAAAAATAATTTGAATGTTGCATTTTTTTTTGCATTTACAAAATAATGAGAAGGTAGAGCCATGTGGATTTTTGGCAATAAGCTGCATAATCATATTTTCCTGATGTAGCAATTTACAGTGAAATGTGAAAACAAAGGTGAAAAAAAAGTGCAAAGTTCTACTTTGGTGCTATGGTTTTTATAGCTGCTGCTTTGTATTTTTCCTCTGGTCTCAGTCAGATATTGGATGCTTTGTTGAAAAAAGAACCCTAGAAGTCTAACTTGTAAAATAGAAAAGATCGTATAGAAATGAGTGTCAAGATTGTGAGTATAAAATGGGTGTTAAATTTCCACTGGCCGAAGTGGAGCTTGTGCATGAGGAGCAGTGTAAGTTTATTCATACCTGATCTGTTGTTTCTTGTTTTATTCTTGTTCTTCCTGGCAACTTTTCATAACGAAATTTCAAAAGAAGCTACATTTTCTCTCTGATAATGACATACAGAGAAACTGAGGTTTTTTTCCTAAACTGTAGTCACTTACTAGAGATACACTGTAAAATTCTCTGTACAGGTTGTGTACTACCTGTGATGACCAAACCAAACATTAAGGTGTTATTTGACAGCCTTAGAAAACTCGGCTCAGGTGAAATGTGCTTTGGAAGAGAATAATGTTCTGGATTGAGTGGCTCTTCGTATGTTTCAACCCAATGTCTTCATTTGGTAATTTTCAATGAAAGAGAGGAGCCAGTGAGCACTGGAAAGTATTGCTCAGTTCTTGGGCAGGACTTTCCATCATGGTAATTGCTCAGTCATTTCTTGGATCTGCTTTCCTGGACTGCAGTTGTCTTAAAATGGGAAGGATGATCAGGCTTCAAATAATAAACCATAACCAAACCAGATTTATAAAATAACCAAAATAATTCTTCCTTTCAATTCCCTCTTTCCCGCAAATCCACTTTAAAACAGAACGAAGATTTATGGTTGTTGTATTGACCAGGCATGAAACAAGTGATGCCACCCAAATAGGAAGTTTTATAGACGTTGTCAGCAAATTCTTCTTCCAGCTTTGCTGCTACAGCCGGCTGTCGTAATGTGAGAATTATTTCAGTGGAAAGCAAAGTATGTATTTTTTGTACACCTGCAATTTATTTGCCACTTGCAATTTAAGTATTGTATCAAAAATACAAAGTGCAAAAATGCCTTTCTCCTAAGTTTTCACATCATGCACACCGTATTAACACTAATCAATAGAAGTTGTTTTTCTGTTAGAGCATTGCATTCCTGCTTATAAAGAACAATGGTTCGGGATGAAGGAGTTGCTTGGACCAGAGAGAGCTGGGGCTGGGGGGAGAAAGCACTGCAGATTTTAGTATAATGTGTAGTGTTCGAAGAAATTTTATTTCATCATAAAGATTAGCAGGCTGTGTAATTCAATTTAAAGCTGGTTGGCAGTGTCCTGTCTATTACAAAGCTTTTTTTTTTCAAATCGCCACTGTTTTTTTTATGCTGCAGAACTACAGAACCTAGAGACAGCAGGAAGTGTCTTCGGTTTTGTGCTTCCCACCCCTTTCCTCTTTTCAGTTCTGCGTGTTAGGAAATTTGTGAGATTACCTTAAACTGAGCTACAAAACGGTATCTCAGTGAAGTGCCATCCTGCATTTTTTTTTGATTGTATAAAACAAATTTTTTTAATGTCCAAACAGCCACTGAGAGTGAAGATTGCTAAAAACATTAGACTGGGGGGGTGGAATCAAGCTTAAAACTCAACCGTTAGCATTTATTCACCCTGTTGCGGATGTTACTATGCTGTAGAAAAGCAACATGCAGCAATTTATGTTAATGTAAGGCTCGCAGACCTTTATCTTGCAGTAATTGCCTATACTAGGGGGTTAATAAATGTTCTGAGAATTACTGACTTAATTTTTTGTTAAAGAAAAATAGATTGTTGTTTCTTGCTGGCTATAACCAGCCTGCATGGCTTGTTCATTAACCCTCTTGCTGCAGTGGGCTGAAGCTGAGTATTGGAGTGTGTTTTATTTATCAGAATGATGAGTTTTGGCACAAAAGGGCTGTGAAAGAAAGACTTGTGCAACTCCACCTCTCCCATCCACCTCCATCATGCCTGGTAGAAGAACCTGAAATCTTTATTGACTATATTTGGAGAGTATATTGATTTCAGAGGATGGGTGCTATATTCGTGGGCAATTCAGTGTCGCTGGTGGGGGAAAAAAGAAGAGAAGGCCTTTTCCCTGAGCTAAAGGAATTTGTGCTTTCAGTGTGAATAACAGTGCTTGCTCTGTAGCGTGCTGCAAGACCCACAGGCAGCGTCTTCTCTTGGTGGCCGCGGTGCAGGGCTGGGAGGACTCGCTCTGCTGCTGGGTCCCCTGGTGCCAGGCTGCTCTCAAGGTTTGGCTCACGTGTGGGGACCCTTCCACAGCTTTGGGAATGGAGTTTCTCAGGACTTGAGATCGTGTGTTCAAGACAAGTTCCAGAAGGACAGGGAACTGCTGGAGAGAGTCCAGCACAAGGCAACAAAGATGATGAAGGGAGTGGAGCATCTCCCATGTGAGGAAAGGCTGAGGGAGCTGGGGCTCTTTAGCTTGGAGGAAACAGAGGGGTGATCTTATTAATGTTTACAATGTATATAAAGGGTGAGTGACAGGAGGATGGAGCCAGGCTCTTCTCGGTGACAACCAATGACAGGACAAGGGGTAATGGGTATGAACTGGAACACATGAGGTTCCACTTAAATTTGAGAATAAACTTCTTCTCAGTGAGGGTGACAGACACTGGCCCAGGCTGCCCAGGGGGGTTGTGGAGTCTCCTTCTCTGCAGACATTCAAACCCGCCTGGACACCTTCCTGTGGAACCTCATCTGGGTGTTCCTGCTCCGGCGGGGGGATTGGACTGGATGAGCTTTTGAGGTCCCTTCCAATCCCTGACGTTCTGTGATTCTGTGTGGAGGCTCAGACCAGGTCACTTCAGTGCCTCACTTCTGGAGGGAGTGCAGTGGCGGGCTGTGGAGATGATTGGGGGCCTAGAGCAGCTTTCTTATGAGGAGAGAGCAGGGTCTGTTCAGCCTGGAGAAGTTGATAAAGAAGTTTATAAATATTTGAAGTGTGGATGTCAAGAGGATGGGACCAGACTCTTTTCAGTGGTGCCCAACAATAAGATGAGGGGCAACGGGCACAGACTGAAAAGTAGGAGGAGAAACTTCTTTACTCTGAGGGTGCCAGAGTCCTGGACCAGGCTGCCCAGAGAGGCTGTGGAGTCTCCTTCTCTGGAGACATTCAAACCCACCTGGACACCTTCCTGTGTGATCTGCTCTGGTGAACCTGCTTTAGCCAGTGGGTTGGACTGGGTGATCTCCAGAGGTCCCTTCCAACTCCAACCATTCTGCGATGCCCTGAGCTGGTCTGGTCTGTCTTTTCGCATCCTGCCCCCCTGCTGTGAGGTGATGGTTACCAAACCCTCACTTGCTATTGATGGTACATTTAGTAGAGAAGGAACTAAGCAGCACAACAGGGGACAGCAATCTAAGGAATGAGGCAAAAAAGATGCAAAGCCAACACAGAAGAGAGCAAAATAGCATCAAACTAGGGGAGGGATGGAGCCCACAAAGAAGAGGGAGACAAATGAGAGCACAGGGATGCAAAGTAGTGGAGATGCACCTGCTTTTTCCAGAGCTTCATTTCTTCCCAAGTTAATAAAATTAAAAAATGAGAGCTCAGGAGCACTCTGTACTTTAAATTTCCTGTAACTGTTGATAAGTGAACCTTAAAGACCTCAGAATTATGTACATCTTTTCTAACAAACCAGAATCTTTAGTATTACAGACCAGGCTGGTATCAGAGTGCAATAGCTACTTTTCTCCTGAATGTTGCCATTAATTTTTTTTTTTTTTAATGTGACCAGCCACAGAAACATGGAGAGTTTCAGTTTAAAACAGCTGCGAATGGCAAAAAATTACCCACATTTTCTTACTTACTGAGCCGCTCTCTCTCACACATTACTCTTCAGGCTCCTCGCTCCCTAAGCAGCATTTGGCTTTGCCTTCCCTACTGAGAGATGAGCAGAACGGCTGCAAGGCAACCGTGAGGTTTCCTGCAGTTTTTTTGCAGCAGGTTTCTCCTGAGCCTTGTGGGGAAGGTGTTTGTTCCTTCTGCTTTCCTCTGTCCCTGTTGCAAGCTTTGGTGGTTGTAATTTACCTGGAGTCATACTCATGGTTCTGAGAGTAAAGGTCCCGGACTAACATCCCCTCATAAAATCCCATGCGAAATAATTCCCAGACTAGCGCTGTGAGGAAAGCCATTCGCCATTTCCAGTCTCCTGGCTGTAAATGATAATCCTGTGCCATTAGCTGGAGTGTGAAAGCAGGGAGGGACTGGATGGCTGAGGGGATGCCTGGCCAAGGGGCTGCCCTGGTGCCACCATTGTCCCCAGTCCCCCGGGACAGAGGGAAGGAAGATCCATGGCTCTGGTGACTGGCAGCTCGGGAAATCTGTGTTAAAATGGGTCCCTGCATTTCTGTGAGTTGCTGGAGAGGATGTGCATGTGGTTATAGTGGAAGCAATATAGCCATTCATAAACAAATGCTTCTGTGAAGCCAGCTGTAAAAACAATGGTGCTTGCCTTTGGGGTGAAAGGGCAAAACCTTAGCAGAAAGGAGTATAAATAAGAAATAAATTGTTACCTTTGTATAAGTGACTGAAATAGCTGTTCTCTTAGTACCTTGTCTTAATGACTAGCTCTGATTAACTATAGTTGTTTCTTTATTCAGCAAAACTTCAGGTCTGCATATCATACCTTTTTATGGCGGTTTTTCATTCTTTTTTTTTTTTTAAGTCAGGAAATGATGGCTAAAACGGGTAAATCAAGAGACCCTACTCTGCAGAACGCACACCGATGAAAAATTGCAAGTGCTTCATGCCCCAACAGTTAATGATTGCATTTAATTACACAGAAATATTTATTCATCTACCAGAATCCTCGGTGTGCTTCTGCACACAAAAGGGAACTACAGATGCTGCATCATACAGATTTTGCAACACCTTGTGAAAATGTTACTGTAAATTCAAATGCACACATACAAATACCATAAATCCCACATATCCATTTAACTTGATCTAAAAACATTTCAGTACCTTAGTAGGTGAGGTGTTTACTGTTGTCCGTATTATAGGGCAGAGATGGCAGCAGCAGAGTGCTTGTAGTAACCGGGATTGGAAAGATAAGAGTTTCATCTGAATTCCATCACAAATACTCAAACTCTTTATATTGCAGAATGGAATTTACATAAGATACAGTGTGTTCTGTTCTTCCTGCTCTGGAAGACCAGTTAGGAGGTATTTCAGCACACAGGTTTGCCCACTGAAATTCAAAGAACAGCGCCCTGGAGTTTTAAAACCCTTCAGTCTGAACTGTGTGTCCTGAGGTCCTGGGATGCTGTAACATAAATTATTTGGTAATTGAAGTTCTGCAAAGCCAGAAGAGAGGAGGTGGCAAGAAATAGTATCGGGGTGAGATTTGGAACTCAGAAATCACAGGCACCAATTTCCATCATTACTGCTCTAGACCTTTATCGGGCTTAAAATTCATTCTCTCTGCATTTTTTTTTGTATTTGGGGTTACTATATATGCTTGAACTTACAAGGTATCTGAGGCTACGTGCCATTCTGCTCAGGCAATTCTAGATTGCAAGGAAAAAAAACCTGCGTAAGAGGAATTTGGTTCCTTGTAATAACATGATAGAGCCAGAGTGATTTGGTTGTCTCCTTTAGTAGCTAAGAAACCTTTCTATGGGCTGTGTTATTAAAGGGAATTTCTGTACAGGGCTCAGGAGATTCCTGATATCCAAGTTCATCTTGAAAGACTATATTGGAATGCTTGGGCTTATTTAGAATAATAAATTTAAACGTGAGATTCAGAAAATAATACCGTAGGTTCAGAAAGTCCTGCCTGAGTGTTTTTAGCTGACTGTAACTTCTGTTTATGTTCTCTGTGTACTTTGGTTTTTATTCTCTCTCAAAATTTCAGGACAGGACCATGAAGGTGGTTCTGAAATACAGTACATAGTGCAGTCAAATGAATATCAGGCTGCATCTAGAAGTGGAGTTCAGGTCAGGTTTTAGATTTCTCTTCTTCCAACTTTGAAAAGGAAGAAATAATTCCCAACAAACATCAACATCCAAAAGTGTGTTTAAAAACACCTTTGAATGTCAGCGTTGCTTCCTATACTTAAATGTTCACAAGTAAAACCACGAAAGGTGATCACAAGGTAAAATTTCAAAAGCAGCTCATTGCTTTAGCACACTGAGTAGTGTTACATGCTCAGAGTTATTTAAAAGCTGATGTCCTGCTTTTAGATGGCAGTCCATGCTTTTAAAATCTTTGGGATATTTTTAAAAAATTATTTCTACTTTTTCCTTTTGGTTTTATTTTCTTCGTTATTATTTTTACTGTCCCTACTTATTACTTTTTCCCTTATCATTATAGGAATTTATCCATGTTACCTTAGTCCTGGTAGTCAGTTAAGTCTGAGCCCTGGTATATTTTGTAGCTTACCAACAATGTACACAAAAATTATGGTTTGGAAATGAAGGATTTCAGTTCCATGTATGAAAATTGAGAAGTTATGTGAAATATACTGTATTATAGGAAGAAAATTAATAGTTATCAGAAGCTTCTTGTTTAGGTATTCAAGACTTTTCATTTTATAAGAAACACTCTGATCACTTTCCTGGGATAGATTAAAAATGAGGCATTTAGAGGGATTTCTTTTCAGAAATAGTGACGAGGATATGAGGTAAAGGGAGGCACCTGCCTCCTGTTTTCTGCATTTCTAAGTCTCAAAGACTTTCATTTAAAAATGAGAAAACAAATAATGGGAACAAGTTCAGAGAGGAGGGAAACAGGAGAATGTTTTTGGTGGTTATATGTGTTTCCTGGTGGATTTGTGTATTTATCTTAAGGTAGGTAGATATTGGAAGTATCCTGGCAGAGGTGTGTTTTTCAGTCCTGTGGACGGACAGAAAAGGAGGTTATCACATAATGGTCCCTGGCAATAAGACAGAAGAATTTGGGGCAGAATCTAGATCTCTGGGTCCCGTGTTCATAATTCTCATTCTCTTGAGTAAGTTTTCATTCAGTAAGTGGTGCAGAATTGATATCCAGACTTGTTCCTCTTTTAAATAAAGAATTTGCTTTGTCTGGAAAATCTTGTCCTTAGCATTCGGTGGCCTTTTGCAGTGTGAAAATATATGTACGTGAAAATACCAAGACATTGTCTCTGATAATTATGATTAGCTTAATTACTTTCTGTGTAATTGTTTCTCAGGATGACCTTCTTTTTGATGGCTTTTATTCGTTTATTGTAGAAAAAAAGACTTAATTGGAATTGTAAATTACAGAGACAAAGGGTATGTTATGGGAAGGAGGTCCAGATCTGTTTGTGTCAGACCGTGACTGTTGGTTTTTATATTCTTAAGAGTCATAGAGAAAAATGGTTTAAATTGATACAGTATGTGCGTGCACAAGGTAATATCAACAACCAATATATTATTTCAAAATCTGGTGAGTTTCTTCAGAAAGGATTAGGTTATATAGTGGAGGGACTCCGAAAAGAAAATAGAATTGTGTATTGATGCCTTTAGAAATATTATTTGAGGGCAATAAAATGTTCCCTGAAATTCCCTCCTGAGTGGAGAAAATGGAGTTTGTTTGCAGTAATTGCATTTTCTAGCGTTTGCTTTCGCACTTTCCAATATGAGTTAAGCCAATTGGAACCTATGATTTCGTTTTGCTTATTGGCGAAAGTACCATGTAAATTGATCTGTGATGCATTTATAGAGAATGCTTTGAAAAATTTGAAATAGAGATGGTTTTTTCTTATTAGATTTAGATAGTATTAGGGTTCATTTCTATATTTTAGCCTAATGTAATAGTAACCAAAAATGTTCTTTTTCAATTTAGTCTTAATCAAGTTCCAGGAGAACATTTCTACTTAGCCCCACTGGCACTCGGAAGGCAGAGTTTATGTTCCAATTCTCAGCCTTGGTATTCAGAATTCAAGATCCGAGTCATTTGAAACCACCCCGAGCTGAAATCGATCTAACACTTGTCAGCCCTGGTACATTAAGATCTTGATCACAAGAGAAAATGTAAAATTTAAAATACAGCATATTTCTATGTGTTTGCAGTAGACGTGCACAATAGACCTTAAAGTATGGGGGCCTATATGCAAATCTCATTGTAAGTGTAAATATAGGATAATTCTATATAGAGGAACACCCTTCACCTCTACCAGACAAAAGATGTTCTTGCCTGAAAACCTTCTATGTTTTCCCAAGTGAGTGCTATTTCACTTAAAGGATCTTTGAGAGCATGGATGTAGCATGGGTGCAGCGGTGTCAGTTCTTCATCTATTGCTCTGCTATGGGGAAGGAGCTACCATTTCTGCAAGAAACATTTTGAAAAATGAAGGGGAAAAAATAAGGCTGTTGTGATTTGCAGGGAGGGTGTTGTTTTCAGAATTTTCTAAATTTAAAGGGAAACTTCTTAGCTGTCAGCTTTTTAAAATTAGGTGGGTTTTTTTTTCTTGAAAACTCCATCTTTTAGGTTAAGTAATTAAGCCTGAAAAAAAGCCTTTCCAGCCACTAACAAGCAGAGAAAACTGTGCTGCTTCTGTTTCAAATTTCATCATTTTAAAGTCAATTTGCGGGGGACTTTTTCCACCTAAAGTTGGCAGAGCTGTGAGCTGCAAAATCCGGAGGCTTTTTTGATTAGAGGTTAGACCAAACAGAAACCTCGCATTCTATCTGTTTCAAAACAAATAAATCTTATGTATTAATTTGCAAAACTTCAGTGAAGCTCTTTATGTTTCAAGAACAAAATGTTAACAGTAGCTCAGTGAAACTCAAAACACCTTAGAGATGAAAACCCAATGTATGTAATGCCAGAGTAATGCTGAGGAAGACACGGAACACCGAAGTGAAACGAAAGATGGTCGTTCATGTTGTGCTACATTTTTTTCCTTTTGTCAGAGAGGAGAAGGATATTAATCACAAACAGTTACATTAGAATAATGTTATGGTTGAGACATAAATACATAAAAGCAAGGAATTGTTACCAGCGTCAGAGCATCGTTAAATCAGACTCATAATTAACTAGGTTCTGCTACACATGGTTCGTACTGCGCTTGGCGATGTTACGGCCTGGTTTTGCACCAAATTCACTGTGTTTACCTGTGAGGGAGAGAATGAGTGGCAATACTTGGTGATTCTGCAGGATGAGACGCTCCTGGGTGCCCACAGAGGTTCAGTAGCTCCTGTACCTGTGGTCACTCGCACGGAGGTGTCTGCTGCCATACCTTGTCACCACACAGCCGGGTGACAGCCGCCGAGGCGAGATTCCCTCGATACTTCCTTGCTTTCATGGGTTTATGGCTCACCCTTGGCATTATTGTAACGTAGTTTTTTGTGTTTAATGTTTCTTAGACTTGGTTTTCCATTGCCAGCATGGAAGAAATCCTAATGCATGAGTTTCAGAGGAGAAGGTAGCAGTCTGAACCTGCTGTGTGGCTCGATCCGCAAGTGTGAGTATTAACGCTAGAGCTGTCAGGCCTTGTGAAAATTAATGAAGCCTGACGGTTACAGAGTGAAAGGTCAGAGGCAGAGCTTGCACTTACCTAACATTGCTGTTTTGTTGTGTCTAACAGCGTTTTCAACAAAGAGGAGCTTTAATGTACAAGCTTTAGATTTATCACAGGAATTCAGGGGTCTCAGCCTTTGCTTCTCCCTGTGCTGTGGTCTCATGTTTTCTTTGCATAAAGGCAAAACAGTTAAACTTTGATTCATCTACTCCTCTTGCTGTGTTGCCCATGTGTGTTTTGCTTCTGTTTTTCCTCCTACAGAATTTTCTTTTGGAGGGAAAAAAAAGCAAGCGGCATTGGAACTGACTATAGTTTAAAAAGCTGCTGGAATACTTTTCATCAAGAAGGTTTTGAGAGATATTGTGCTTCAGTTCTTTGTACTTCCTTAGAAGCATGTTCTGGCTTTGTGCATGTTCTCTTTTATTTGCCCACTTTTTTGTTTTTTAATTCTTTCTTTCTGTAGATTCACAGAGAGGTAAAATGCATAGAAATTCATGGGTTATGTTTTCAGCTCGTGTATTGGTTGACATTAATTTTAGGTATTGCATTGAGGACATAATGTGAAGGCTGTTTGATTAAAACAGCCAGGATACTTTTCACAGTCAGTTGATCAGTCTCATCCTAGAACAGATGTTTGTTTTTCATTCCTAGTTTTGGATCTCAGTAGCTGCAGAGAAGTCCAGTTTATTATTTGAAAGCTTGAGTCTATATAGCTGTACTTACACAGTCTAACTCATTTGTTGCTGCCGAAGGAGAACTCAGAGCTTTTGAGATACTGTGTCTTTCTTTTAAAAAGCCGAAAGCAGCCTGTGTGTTTTGTGATGGTGCCGTAAATGCTGGGAAGAGAGAGTAACCATGGCCCTGAGGTATGGTGGGCTTTCCAGGAGAAACCCTATGGAGTGTTGGTACAGAGCTGCTCACCAGGACCAGGGTCTGCTGCTCACTTGCTGCCCGTCAATGGGCAACTGACAGCAACTCGTGCTTCTGCGGGGACTGGAAGTCCACAGGAATTACACAAAATCTGCTCCTTCAGTGTTTATCTCTGGACGTGGACATGGGCTTGGTTATAGGTGAATGCTCCATGAGCAGTTTTACACATTTGAAACATATATGATATACCATAAATTGGAGATGATTCACTTGCACAGGTGTCTTGCTTCTACAGATTTGCGTCTTTTTGGAGGGGCTGTGGTTTGTACTTCAAGGTTTCTTAGCCCATTTCTCAACATATGGCCAAAGGGTCTATGAGGCTATGAAATGGGCATGAAAACACTTCACATTGCCTGGAAGTCTTATGTGAATAGTTAATGCATGCGTATGCATATTCAGAGCTTCACATTAAAAGCACTTCCATAGCGTTTGTTTGTATATACATGTTTCCACCATTATATAGACAGATAGTGTCACATTATTTCTTATTCCCCTACTTCCCTGTGAGCTTTGTAGGTAACAGTAGTCAAAAAATAATGCGATTTTCTGTTTTTATAGGGACTCAGCAAGTTAACATTCATTGCCAGTCAGACTCCTTTTCATGTCTGGCAGCTCTGCAGAACCCGGGTTGTGTGACTAAATTGTACTCGTATGAAGCATGCCATTAAAACGGGAACGGTTGTTCCACAGATTAAGGACTCCTAGGATCAAGTACTTAAGGTGAACTTAAAAAAGCACTGGAACACCTACTTATATAGGTTAAAAAAAGCCCAACAGTTCTCCCAGCTTCCCCCCCTTGTCCTGTGTAATAGGTGTATTAAAAGTGTTGTTCAGCTGATGCTTTAAAGTGATGTAAGTGTTTGCAGCCAGCAACAACACAACAGTGCATCGGAGGCAACATTGCACCAACCAGGACTCTCTGATTCCCACACGTAAGTTCATAGAATCGTTTCGGTTGGAAGAGACCCTCAGGATCATAGAGTCCAACCATAACCTAACTCTGGCATTAACCCATGTCCATAAGAACCTCATCTAAACGCCTTTTAAACTGCTCCAACGATGGTGACTCCACCACTGCCCTGGGCAGCCTGTTCCAATGCCCCACAATTCCTAATATCCAATCTAAACCTCCCCTGGTGCAACTTGAGGCCTTATGTTCCTACCACTTGCTACCTGGGAGAAGAGACCAACACCCTCCATGCTCCAGCCTCCTTTCAGGTAGCTGTAGACAGCGATAAGGTCTCCCCTCAGCCTTCTTTCTCTCCAGGCTGAACAGCCCCAGCTCCCTCAGCTGTTCCTCATCAGACTTGTGCTCCAGCCCCCTCACCAGCTTTGTCGCCTCCTGCACTCTCTCTAGCATTTCAAGTTGACTGATCAACTGGAGAGCCAAGGAGGAATGTGTAAAAGTCGCTCACCCTTTGACAATTCCGTATGGAAGTCTGATGGCAATTGGAGACTAAGGGTAGACCAGCCTGAATGAGGCGACGCTGCCATTAGGTGCTGCCGTGCCGGACATGCTAGAACTGCAATCCCAGTTGGAATCAAAGGCAGCCAAGCGATATGCCACAATAGATATCACTAATCCCATTTTTCTCAGTCCCTCTGGCATCCAGTACACCTGGAACCGACTGCCCCGGGGTAGAATCACAGCCCTGCCCTCTGCCATGGGCTGGTCCAGACTGCGCTGGAACAGGGTGAAGCTGTGAAACATCTGTGATACGTTAATGACATCATCATATGGGGTGACACTGATTTTGCAAATCTATCAAAATACATGGGAGAAAGTAGAAAACCTGAACATTTATCCAGTAAGATGAGAAGTTTTCTCTGCTAAGACTGGCAAATGTTGATAACTTGGCAGAAACCTGAATTTAACTTCTCCATCCTACTTCTCTGAGAATTTAATCACATCTAGCTTGTTTGGGGGGATTGATAGTTATGACAAGTGTATCAAATTTCATGCCAGTGCTATCTTTTATGTTTCCTGAGAGAGGAGAAAATAGCAATTTTACCTTATGCCCAGGAGTCACAGAGAGCAGGAATTGTAGGTACCTGCCACATTGAGTTTTTAAATAAAAATGAATTGTAGAGCAGCATGTAGCAGGGGTGGAGAAGGGGAGGGAAGAGGGAAAAGAGTGAGGCATAAACTGTAGAGGAACATTTATTGCATTCCCCCAACTTTTAATCTAATACAGCACTGTGGAGAGTTATGAATATGTATGATCTGCACTTTGTTCAGATGTGAAGTGTCTGTGGAGATGTCTGCTTGTTTTTTTCCAGGGGATTTATAGCTTTTTGTTTTTCTATCCAGAATTAACTAATTTTGCGAAGATGATGTTCATATACATATCTTGTGTAATTCCTGTTTCCTTGCTGTAAATATTAAAAAGCGGAGGGTTTTGACTGGTTCCCTGTAAGTCTTATTTAGGCAAAAGTTAATCTTGTTGTAAATACTTAGTGCTTTACTTTGAAACTTCAAAAAAAAAAACAAACCCACAAACCCAAACAGTTTTGAAAGTTGAAAGGCAAGTTTCAAATTAGCAAAGCCACATTTGTTTAGGGGAACTGTATTCACAAGAAATATATAGCATCTGGTTCTGTGTTCCTTGGGACAGATGTTGGGGGTACCAGATGTGGAAGATGGACCCCTAGATTTCCACATACATTTTGACGCCTTTATGGGGGAACAGGGGAAAACAATCACAAAAAACAATCAACCAAAACCACCCACACAGCAAAACCAACCTTTTCTAAATGGTTATTAGGAATAAACACTAAAGTGAATGATTTGGTATAAGACTAGGTAATCAGGCTTATGGTGAAGATGGTAGAAATCAGCTTTGATGCAAAGTCACGTGTGATTTCTGACAAGTCACAGTGGGCCAGATTTTGTAAAAGAACCTAACTCCTGTGAAGACAACACGGTATGTGACCATGTTTTCTAAGGGAGCTCAGCACCCAGTATGTTTAGTGTGTATTTGGAAGATCTGGCACTTTTTTGTACCAAGTGCTTGAAAAATCTGTCCCTGAACTGCAAAAATCTGGCTCCATGGGCCAGATCCATGTCTTGTTCCAAACAAGGGGAATAGTTGCTCTGAATTGGGGTGATCCAGCTTATGATCTTTGTCTCTGACCCTCACGGTAAATGAATTAACCACGCTGCCTTTTTCCTGCCTTCTGTCTTATTTGCCTGAGTTACGTGTGTACTTCTTACAGAGATGAGATACTGCCAGAAACGAAATAGTAATGATAAAGTGAAAGTCCATTGTGAGTAAATTGGAGCTTTGGAGAATAGGCTAGATCTGGAATAAATGCCACTCGAATGCAAATTAATCCAAATAACGGCATAATTTAAAAATAACCAACAGCACCAGCAACCTAATTCAGTACCCAGGCCTGGTACCCTCACGACAGTTGTGTACCGGGGTGTGTGACACCCTCACTGCAGGTTCCTCCTGTGGATTAGGACTGGGGCTGCTGACTGTCAATGAACTGGTAGGACTCAGTGTCACATCTTCTGCTGATCTAAATTGAAGTGTTGTCAGCTGAAAGCAGGGGAGCGGTGGTGCTTTATGCCACCTTTGGAGCTGCTCTGGTACCTACCGGCTTGTTTTGTTTAACTCTGCAGTGAACGCTTTTCATTTTTTTATTTATTATTGCTTCACGTGATGCTGCTTTACATTTTAACACAGTTTCACTCAATGGAAGAGAAGCAGTATTAATAACTTTTGCTCACGGATCTCGGGTGTTTCATTCTGTCACTGCTAGCTGTCTACTTATTGTGCCGGCAATGCTGGCGTGGGAGGAAAATGTGCTAATTAAGTCCTCTTTTTTTGTTATTTCAGGAAACCTACCGTATGAATATAAAATAGTGATTGCTGGGAATCATGAACTGACATTTGATAAGGAATTCATGGCAGACCTTGTTAAACAAGATTACTACCGCTTTCCCTCTGTGTCCAAATTGAAACCAGAGGACTTTGACAATGTTCAGTCACTCCTGACAAATAGTATTTACTTACAAGATTCAGAGGTAACAGTTAAAGGATTCCGAATATACGGTGCCCCGTGGTAAGTCTCCATTTAACTTTCTTTGCTATTTATTACTTGAACCACGACAGGAATCATTCCTGTTGCAAATGCATGAAGCTTCTTTGTTGCATTGCCCTGCAGAACAGTATCACACTGAGCTGTAAACCACTCTGAAACAGTGGCCACATTTTTCTGTGGATAAATAGGTTATATTTGGCCATGTGTGTGAAATAAGGGAAAAAGAATTGTAATAATTTCTGTTCTGGCTACTGAACGCATTTAAAAAATAGAGGGGTCAATATCCACTCTGTGCTCATGGGTTAGCTGCAGTGGCATCTTAGTATGCATTAGGGAAAGAAGCTCCGTTATATGGTATGTTGTTTAGGTAATTATGTCTGCTGTGCTAATAGATTAGCGTGGTAGCATTTAACACCCACACAGTACAAGGTTCAAGGCAGCAGGTGCTTTAAGCGCTATTTCGGATCAGTTCTAGGCATTGTTTTCTTTTGCTTGTGAAGTTGTGATAATGAAATTTCGAGCCAGTTTTGATCTCATTCCACCCCCTGTGCCAAGCACGAGCAGGAAAAATTGCTGTTGAGTTTTGTAGTAAGGAGAGTCTTCCTTGTTTTTTCTACGTGTTGTTTAATTGTGACGGGTGATACCTCTGGAGTCTTGGGTAGCACTTGCTTTAAATTCTCATGCTTACAACAGCCATAGTCCTTTCAGGCTCTACCAGAAACCTGAACTTCAGTGGTGGTGATAATCATTACACTACTTGGCATTCTCAGTTGCCAGCTGAAGTACTCAGATGCTAATTTATGCATACCTATAAGAAGGGTTTATTATAAGCTAATAGCTCATATTTTTGATGTCAAGCTTGCTTCAAAGATGAAAGTAGGAGAGGAAGAGGGAATGGCAGGGATTGAACCAAAGAATGGGGCAAACCTGTACAGAGATCAGAAATTTTCCTCCTCATCTCTATTAATTGAAGGCCTTGGTGATTAATACACCACCACAAAAAGTGATGCTTCTGACAGTGGTTTTATTTGTCAGGTTGTGTACATTAGTGCTGGCTAGAAAACTGTGTTCCAGCTCTGCGTCTTGGATTCTTGACTTAAGCTACTGGGGTTTATTTTAATTTAAGTCATAGCCTTTAGCTAGTAGTTTAAATCAGCCTGACATCGCTTACCTAAAAAACCAACCAACCAAAGAAAAAAAAAACACAAAACACCTCTAAATCCTGCAGTATCAGCTAATTGGGGGAGATAGTCTTAATTCCAGTTAGGAATCACCTGTTAAAGACATTTCAAAGGTGTTTGTTTGTCTGTTTAATTAGTACTAGAAGCATATGACACTCAGAAGACAGGGTACACGAGGCCCTGGGTAGTGTAAAGTGGATTTGAGACTTGCTGCAAGTGAGCAGCTGTGTGAGCTGGAAGGTTTGTGACTGAGGTTAAGATTGTGTTCAGCTTTTTCCATACGTACGTCTCGGACTCAGAGGGCTTGTATTCTGCAGGCATTCAGTGAGTGCAAAGCGAAGACGTCTTCTCAGATTTATTTGGGGCAGATTCACCCAGACTCTCTTTACTATAGAGCTGTTGCGGAGATCTGGAGAACACAGAGTGAAAGTCTGGGGAAGAGAGAGCTTGGTATTCTGAAATGGAGAATTGTGTCGTATGCCTTTACGTTTATGTTTATATGTACTGGCAAAATGTAGTGATCTTTTTTCCCCCTCTTTTGGTTCTCGAATCCATAATGACAATCTGTTACCCTTTTGCGTTTTGCAGGTGGATTTAAAATGTTTGTTCTGAAATATTAAGGGATGCTACCTCAAGGACATGAGTTGTATGAACTGTAATACATGTATGATATGTATTCTGACCTAGTCAGGGAAGACAAATCTTCATTATTCCTCCCTATAATCCACTGATAGCTGGATTTTTCCAGTTAGGGTTCAATGGGAAGTAAAGCTAAATTGCTAGAAAGGCACACTGAGCTCCAAACAAGTGCAGACTTCTCATGAATGATGTTTCATTTGTGTTCAGCTGTGAAAAAATGATGTCAAAGCATGTTTTGAACAACCGTTGATGTGGATTTAGGGCTGTCATTTTGAATATAACTTTTTAGGTCAGCTGGTTTGTGTTTGGAACATAGAGATGTGGTATCATTTTTCTTTGTCTCTCTATTTTTTTTTTTTAAATATAATGACAGTTCCTGGAAAATGTGATAATTCAGCTGGTTTCCTGCATTTCAGTTGGTCTTTGAGAAGAGGGTAAAGTCACATCAGATACACGAAAAATCTGTTCCAAATCTGTTCTGTGCCTGGAAACTGAGACAGAATGATCAGACAATCCTGTTAGCACTTAAATTTTTCCTCCTTCCCCTCCAATCACATCTTGCTCAACTACTATAAATCTTCAGATTACCCCAAAGGAAGAGAATTTGTGGGGGTTTTGTGTGTATTTATGGGCTCCTTCCCCCAATTAGTTTTGTCACAGAAGTGGAACACTGGTCATTAACCCAGAAGATGCTCCAACCCTAAAATGAGATAAGTTGGCATGTTCAATTTATGTGCATTTTTGTAAGTATTTCCAGAGGGAAAAAAATTCTCATTTGCTGATAAAGCTACTGGTTTTAATTTAAAAAGAGGGATCAAACCAAGAATAACAGCTGTGATTCTGGAGGGTTTCAACCTGTCATGGGTTTCTAAGAAGTAATTGCCAGAAGACTCAGAAAACTGGCTATAAGTCATCTATCTATTTAGAAAATGTAAATTGCCAACTCAGTGTAACTACAGGAAAGAAATATCAGTCCATATTCATTACATGTTATTACTCATGGTACATCTGAAAGCTTTCTAAAGACCTGAGAGAATTCAAGTAGTGCCTCCTAACTTACAATTTAGTAGAATTTGTATGTAGAAAATAACTTACAATACACGGGAGCATTCATGTGTATTTGCAATTGGAATGTGCGGTGGTGCATATCAACAGCCTCTAAGGAGCAGAAAATTTGAATTTAGCCTGATGGTTCTTAGCGTATTAAATGGCATTAGCTGGAGGGGAGCTGAAAACAGAGTATCAGCCCCTAGAAGAGAAAAGAGCAAGGGTGGGATGTGAATCACGCTCCTCTCATTTGCAGAGGTGGAGAATGTAAGTGGCATTTTCACACCTTAAATAGGAGATGTTTTGATGTACCTTGAAGGAGCAGAATGGCTGAAGGTTTTCCGTTTGATGTGTAGATAACAATCCACAAAAACATTTCCCTCCTTTCTCGTCCTTATTTTGCCCCATGAACCTGGCTTGTTTGGTGGGAAAATAATTGATAGTTTGTACTTTATGCAGTGAAAACTCTTAAAGATTCCAATGGAAACATTTTCTCCTTTGGAAATTTGAGATTGAGGCTACTTATTGAGCAGGACAAAAATATATAGACAGTAATGGGCATATGAATTTTTAAGTCTTAAAACTCCCTTTGTGAATTGTATGTGAGTATAACTCATATTTGATGTATCTGTAAAAGCGTAGGAGAGACAGTCTGGTTTTACTGCAGCTTTGGGTGCTGAATACATATCAGTGAATATATATATGTTTTCTTTAAATTTGAATGTTGTTATTTTAAAATACCTCTAGTCTTTGAGGTATTTGGAATTGTTCATCCGTGCTAAGGACTGAATTTAATGTTATGGAGGTTTGATTGCAAGTATTCTAGCAATGTCTGTTTCTAATGAAGCTTTAAAAACATTAAAACCACCAGAGAACGGCGGTAAACTGGAACCAGGATTTGTCTAAACCACGTTTTGATGGAAACAATTGTTCAGAGAGAATGTTTTCCTCTCTTTTATTTTGTTCTGCTGTTCAGCTCTACAGGTAGCTCTTTTAGGTTGTTTGAAATACAAAAATAGTTGAAATGAAAAGGTATTCTGATAAACTTTATTTTGTGTGCATAGAAATTTATGGCAGTTAATTTCGTGAATAACGAGGCAATAGGCTTATTTATGGATTTTAAATTCTGTTCTCCATAAAAATTCCACAAAAAATGTCACAAGCCGTAAGTATGAAATAGTCTAATAAAGCAACCATTTGCATTATTTTTAACTATTAAGATTATGGGCAAATTGCACCCATATCTAGCAGAATAAAATAAAACTGTAGACCCAAGACTTTCAACATATATATTTTATTAGATAACTATAGATAAATCTTTCTGAGAGCAGAAGATGTTTAATATAAAAGCCAACTCAATATAAATCAATGCATTTTAATGGCTAATGGAATCAACTTGATGAAGATAACTGAAAAGCACAAACATAAAAGATTAAAATTGATTATTTAAATAATTACTGAAATCTACAATTTGCATCATTGTGATGAAAATCACTGAATCCTGAATGAAGCTCTTCCCTTGGTCAGGAACAGGAGCGTTGTTCTGCAATATCCTGCACGTTCATCAAGCCGTGGCTGCTTCAGGCCTCAAGAACAGAAGCACAAAGCAGCCTCCCAGTTGCTTTTAATGAATACAAGTGGGTTTTTCGTATGTCCAAGAATTTGATCTGTAGGGTGATCCCGAGGTCAGGAACAGACGTCGCGCTATCGCTCACCAGGGCTTTCATGGGCTTTTTTTAGTAACTCCAGAGGAAGGGCCTTAACTCCTTTTCAGAAGCAAAATTTTAATTGGCATAGGTAATGCAGCCTTAAGAAAGCATAGACAGGTTCAATCATCTCCTTTAAAAATAATGTTTTGTACGATTTTCTTTTCACCCAGAGGAGAATTCAGGGGCTTCATCAAATGGTTTTCCTTAAGTTTGAACTTATTTCTATCATTCTCATTTCTTTCGCAGCTTCGTTTGCAATCGTATTTTAATACAAGTAGCTCTGAGTTAGTACATCTCCCTTCTCCTGCTCAGTCTTTTCAGACTTTGTGTTTATCCTGTCAGAAAAGCACCAGTTGTTTGTTGTTCTTCCTTTTCAATTATAAGTTTTGTAATGCATCACGGATTTTGCTGACAGTCTTCAAGTTCTTGAAATAGCGAGCAAATTAACAGCAGATATTGAGCGTGAGGACTGGAAAGCCAATTGGCAACTCACGTGATCGCGTTCAGATATACTGATGGCTTGGAATAGATCTCATTTCTTTTATTTTCATAGCCTTAGTTGGCAATTAGCTTGCGCCTGGAGAAGGGAGGAATAGAAACGGCGACTACTCAGCAATAAAGTTCTTCATTGCTATTTAGCAGTGAGGAAACCAGGGGGAGACTGGACAAGGCTGCTGGTTGTACCAGTTTTTCAGGAATTCTGTATTTATACAGTCGGAGTCAGCAACTGAGGAAAGTATTGGCAAAGACTGGAGTCCTCTGTCTGCGTGTTAAACAAACACAGCACCACTGTGGCGTGGTTGTGTTTAGAGGTGCAGGCTTCTGTTTCGTTTTTCTTGGCATCGGTCCTTCAAGTCTCTCGTTTTAGGATCGACTAATGTATTCCCCCCGGTCTAGAATTGCCGCCGTTTGTTTACATTTTTTGCCTTGTTAGGAATGTCGCTGGTTTTTCTTCTGTGTCCATATCAGGTTCACTTGTAAGTAAAAAATTGTCCTGTTTCCTTTAAAAACTTACCTTTTATTTTTTTAAATAAATAGTGGAATGTTTGTAATTTTTAATACTGCGATGCTAACTTGTCCTAGCTGATTCTTTGGAAAGCTCTGTATCCTGGTGGTGGGGCAGATCATATGAAGTCCTCACCTTTCCTTCAGGCTTGACTTCAGCAGGAATAAGAATTTTACAGTATTTGTTACTAACCTAACATGCAATCTGTGTCTTTCTGTGGGTGGAAGCCTAGACATTTAAAACAGACATAAATTGGTGGCTCTCCCAACTCTTTTGAATCTTTCCTAGTGTGGAAGCAGCGGTTTGAATTCCTTCAGAGCCATACCAAACAGATGATGGTGGGAATCTGCTCTGTGTCTCTAATTCCTGCCCCATTTTCCTGGAGTTCAGTAGGTGCTGTACAAAAAAGCAAAGAGCCAGAATGAACATGAGCCGTGCTGCCGGGGGGCTAATTCCTTACGGTGGTCTCCTGGTTGTGGCTTGAAATGTCATTTTGATGTACAAGTCGTGCATGCAAAACCCACAAGTTGTGCTTGTGTTTGCAAGTTGCCTTTGTTTTGGCGGTTTTTCACTTGCCAGCTGTGCAGGAACAAGAAGTTTGCTTTCCTTGTGGCGGTCACTGGAATAACACAGCGGTGAATGTGGCGTTTGTGTGCACTGGGTAGGCTGAAAGCACTTGTACCCAGCGAGGAGTTAGGAAGAGTAGGGATTAACTAGAATACTATGGAACTCCTGACATTGTCAGCTCAGCTGCTACAAACTTCATCTTGGAAGGAGATCTGAACCCCCTTAAAGAGTAGGAGCTGGGGAAGGAGGAGGGGAGGGAAGGAAAGAGTTAACGCGTGTGGAGATATACGGTTCCTTATAGGGTTGGACTCAGTGTTGTGTGGTGATACTTGCTTGAGTAAATTGTTCCGTGCAGCTTTTGCACTCCAGGGCTCCTGCTTTACCATTTTCTTCTGCCTGTGTGTGCCGTACCTCTTTGTGCTGGGCTGCTGCAGAAGGCAAGAAAGACAAAACTGCACATACCGTGCTGTGAAGGTTAAGTGTAAAATGATTTCACTCGAGGACAACCACCTTCACAGTAGGAGACTGGAGAAGTAAGAGAGGGGCTTGAGCTTTGAACTGACATCAGAACAGATTTTTGTGTTGGATTATGGTCTTCCAACCTCGTTACGTTCTTCTTTCGTGGTCCCCGTGTGATATACCCAGAGCAGGACAAAGTAGGAGGCAGCTGGATGCTCTGAGTGACAGGCAAAGAGGCTGTTGGAGGATGTGTGGGCTCGGCTGCTGGAGCACACGGCAGGAACAGGTTCAGGGCTGTCTGGAGGAGCTGGTGACCTGGAGAAACCAGGACTCCAGTGAGGAACGAAGTGGGAGATCAAGACTTTGCTGTAGAGGTAGGTGGAATCCGGAATATTGTGTCCAGTTCTGGGCCCCTCAGTTCCAGAAGGACAGGGAACTGCTGGAGAAAGTCCAGCACAGGGCAACAAAGATGATGGAGTGGAGCACCTCCCGTGTGAGGAAAGGCTGAGGGAGCTGGGGCTCTTTGGCTTGGAGGAGACTGAGAAGTGACCTCATTAATGTTTATAAATATGTAAAGGATGAGTGTCACAAGGATGAAGCCAGGCTCTTCTTGGTGACAACCAATGATAAGACAAGTGGCAATGGGTATGAACTGGAACACAAAAGGTTCCACTTAAATATGAGAATAAACTTCTTCTCAGTGAGGGTTAACAGACACCGGACCAGGCTGCCCAGGGGGGTTGTGGAGTCTCCTTCTCTGCAGACATTCAAACCCGCCTGGACACCTTCCTGTGGAACCTCATCTGGGTGTTCCTGCTCCGGCAGGGGGATTGCACTGGATGAGCTTTCGAGGTCCCTTCCAATCCCTGACATTCTGTGATTCTGTGAAAACATGAGGGCCATATCACTGGAAGGGTGAGACCCATCCAGCCCAATGTGCATGAATGTGTGTATGTGTGTGTATTCATTATATAATTATCACTTAAATAGCAATATACATAGTAAGAGCTTTGCTGAATTAAGCTGTAATTGTAAAAATAGGGATACTTTCAAGTGTCTTTAGAAAATGCGTGAAATGAATTAGATGGGGGGTGACGTGGGAGAAGATAGGTCTTGTCCTGTGCGCTGTCAGGATTGTGAAACAGGTGGAGTCTACAGGTGGTTTGCTTCATTTATCTGCTCAGGAGAAACAGGAGAAGAATTGTAGGAATTTACGTTGCTTCAGGTGGAGCTGGCGATAAAGCTCACATGATAAGATGCAATAGAAATGGAAGAGAAATAGTGTTTGAAAGACTGTACTTGGTTTTAATACAAAAGTAAGTCAAGTAGCAGGCGACTAGATTTTGTTAGCTCCCAGTAAGGGTAAGATTTCTCATGGCTGTCTTCAAGATGATTTGGGTCTATTTTTTCAACCTGGATGATTCTGTGATTCTATATTTATCTAATACTTATTGATCAGAATGCTAACTTCACCATGACATGTGTATAAAATGCTTAAAGTAATTCACAGACACTATGAAATAAAGCAGAAATTGCATAAGCACTTTGAATAAGAGAACACTGATCATGACTCTGAGCATAGACAGAAAGGTCAAGAGTGACAGCTGCATTCATCAGATTTTCCTGAGAGTCTGTTGAGTAGAATAGATCTGGCACCTTATTTGAGATGTGGTCAACCCTCATGGATTCATTTGAAAATCAATGACACTGCTGGGTGTTCATAACCATCTCTAAGATGTTTCGGTGCTAGTCTGTATTATGGTTTGTGTGCATCTGAAGTATGAGAATTGCTGACATTTCTGACTCTATTAGTTAAATATCAAAATCTTAGTATGGCTGAGAGCGATCTTTGTATATGTGCACACAGAAGGCTTAAGCAGTGGTTTACAAGCAGCTTATAGTCGTGCCCTCATAGCTGTGGCTGAGTTGCACACACGTGTGAATACAGAGGCCTCACAAGTTGTGGTTCCCTACTACCACCTCAGTGAGTGATCTGGGTTATCCCAGTGCATGTGATGTAGCCCCAAAAGGTGAGCTCTACCTGCTTATCAACTCCATGTGTGCATGAACACCTATAATTTGACCAGTCTTTCTAGAACATAGTCTTCTTTTAATGTACAGTCAGTGGCATTAATATAAAACTTATATCCCAAATAAAGTTTGCCCTGGGTTTGTTGTCTGCCTGTCCTCTGGATGGCATGGAATGAAAATAGTTACGGGGATAAGTTGCTATAATTTTGTACAAATAAGGACTTTGGTTTATGGTCCGCTTGTATGATGTACCTGGGAAAAAGTTGTTGCCACCTATTAACTCCATTCAGTGTTCCTCCTCTTTAGCATTTTGTATAAAACCTTCTCTGTAAACAACTTGGTATCCTTTGGTATATGTGCTTAGCTGTTTGCGTTACATACTGACAGACATGTCATGCCTGTGCCTATGGCTACTTGGCAAAAAAAATAAGGCTTCCTAGAAAATAAGCTCATGTTGATTTGAAATCATCTGACAAGTTTGTCATCATATTTCTTTTGCTAGTAATGTTGTGAGTGTTTGAGTATTGTATCTGCAGATCTAACAACTTGTCTGTCCTCTGATTCTGGGGAGCTCTCGCCTTTTGATGCTTCAGCATGGATGGGTAGGACTGACAAGAAAGTTGTATGGTCTGGTTCCTCAGAAAGCCCTTTTGTTTCTCTGTGTATGTGAATCAGCGTATCTTACCAACAAAAGTTGATATTTGCAGCTGCTGCGTTGCATTCTTGAGTAGGTTTTATGAGTTTGTACCCTGCGAATATACTTATGGATTTTGTATCACCTCAAACTTTATATAACAAAGCTTTATATAAGGAGGAAGGATGAACCTTTCCATCTCCTTTTCCTGGCACAGATTTTAATGCATCTCGTTTCCAAAACTGGGAATGTAATGAAAAGAAGTGCAAGAAAGGTGTTCTCCATAACACCTCTTGGTGTTCCATCTGGGCTGCTTGGGACACTTCCATGTCTTGCATCGCAGGAAAATGGAAGAGAAAGGCAAACTGAGTGCTAGGCTGAAAGCTCTAGTCCTTATGTGTTCCCATTTTCAATATGGGATGCCCAGTACACTGTAATCTCTGGGGTTATGGGCACCTGAATTTGATTTTTCAGTTCTTAGTAAGTTTGTCTCCCTCTTCTGTTTGTGAATATAACACAGATTTTATAGTTGTTGAGAAACCTGGAAAATACAATTTTAAGAAAGAATGTCTTCCATTGCCTAACCTGAAGATCCTTTTTCATAAACTAGATTTATAAGGTTCAAGAACGGCATTGCTCGTATTCTTGTGTGTGTAGCACTGGAAGAGACTGAGCTTTTGGGAAAGCTCAGAAAATACAGAAAAACGTCAGGTATAAATCACTTTGATAGAATCCAGTATATTGTCTGATCTTTCTGTAGATAAGGATGTATTCTGAAATACAAAGGATGAAATCCATCCTCCCTGGAGTCAGAAGGGCTTTTTTTGTTTCATTCAGGATTTTGGGCAGCTGTTCCCCTGTGCTCAGTACCACTGGCTGTCAGTGGTACCCGCGCTACTCCGGAGCTCTGACGGAGGCACAGATGCAGCATTTTGTGTTGCTGTTGCCTTCACTACAAGCATCTTCTAAGCCTTCACTACATTTGGTATAGCCACTTAAATTGAATACTTTCAGAAGCAGAGAAATAGTTTACCTCAGAGGCATGAATTCCTTTGAAACTAAATGCGAGATGACGCACATTTTTTCATTCCTTGACGTTTTGCTAATGTTCAGCACCGATTAGAAGTCACGCATGAGCTACGTGGAGTGAGAAGTATAGTTCTTGCAAATTTTAGCATCACCTAATCTCAATAGCAATTTAAGTCATGCTTTAAGTGTGAGAGGAAAGTATGCTTTGTTTCAGAGAATTTTGTTGTTGTTTCATAAACTTTGGAGTTAAAATACAGATAAAATAGTTAGAGACGCAGAGGCTGATCGTCCATCTGGAAGTGAGCCACTTTGGCACAGAGCAGCAAGATCTCCCCGTAAGGATGTGCCTTTAGCCGATAATTACTAGCAGTCAAGCTACCTAGAGCGTACACCTTTTCTTATTTATATTCCAGTCCTGTAACCTCCCCTATTCTCTTGTGCCTTTGTTCTATTAATCTACAAAACAGGGCTCGACTTGTGATTAGTCCTTAGAGGTTGTTTCTATTAATCAGGCTGCAAAACAGGTCCACTTGGATGTTCTGTTGCAAGTGCTTAATGTGCTTTCCTCATCAGTCTGTGGTATAGAGCTGCCAGGGTTGGCTTAAATGGCAATGAAATCAGTGATGTGTCTGCTACACTTCCTTTGTGTTTACGTCTTGATTGTGTTGCTGTAGGATGGGGAAAATAGAAAGAGGAAAATAATTGCAGTCCTGTAGAAAATTGCTTAAGTTAGTGACATTCGTGGCTACGTGATGCTAGAGAGCAGCTGCAGGACGGATCCTGTCACAGCAGAACCGCTCGTTAGGTGCGTTTTGAATGAGAAGAGCCTGCCCCATCTTTAAATGCAAGAATTAAAATTGAAGCTTTGGTCACAGGTAGAGGGCTGCGTTTTAAACTCTGATGGAGTTCTAAAGGTAAATCTATCCCCGTAACTTTTGGAGGGCCATTTAAGATAGTGCAGGTTTTTCTGCTCTAGGTAGAAAGCCAGACAGATTTCTGCTGAGATATATATATATATATATATATAATATATATAAATGATCTGAGTTGGTGGAATAGAAACAAAAAAAAAACCCTAAAGTGAACTGTTCTATAACACTTCCATTATTAAACCTTATTTTAAAATTTGGACAATAAACAGCATATGTAATGAGAAACTAATCTAGTTTCACCATAGTAGATATTACTAACTATAGAAGTGTAATGATTTATACTTCCAATTAAATACAGTATTTCCTCCCTGTAGGAGGAAAGTTATCTATTTTTAAAATGTATCAGAAGAAAGAAACCAGACCCCTAGTTATTTTTTCTAAACCGTTCCTTTGATTTTATTTTGAGAAGTTTTTGTTATGTTGATTACGTATTTCTTTGCCAGCTCAATAAAGCCTGTCGCTGAAATAAAGAACTTGAGCTGCTCTCTGCAAAAAAACCCAGGCCCTGAGGCACAGGGTTTGTTTCAGCTGCAGTGCCTGGTTTTTTCTGTATGTGCCTCAATTTTCTCATGCACAAGCTTAAATTAGTGGCCTTTGCAAAACTCGGCCACTCTTGACTTCCAGTGAAGTCCAACCCTGAATTCTTGCTGGTGGTGCTGAGAGCTGGTCCCCCACCTCTTTATGGCATCACTTACTGGTCCCTCACCCCTATATGGCGTCACTTACTGGTCCCTCACCCCTTCATGGCAGCACTTACTGGTCCCTCACCTCTTTATGGCATCACTTACTGTTCCCTTACCTCTTTATGGCATCTCTTACTGGTCCCTCACCTCTTCATGGCAGCACTTACTGGTCCCTCACCTCTTTATGGCAGCACTTACTGGTCCCTCACCTCTTTATGGCAGCACTTACCTGGTCCCTTACCTCTTTATGACAGCACTTACTGGTCTCTTACTTCTTTATGGCATCTCTTACTGGTCCCTCACCTCTTCATGGCATCATTGAACTGCTCATTTAAAAGGCTTTGTGCTGCATCACCCCCAGCTACAAAAAGCGTAATTATGCTGGGCTTTGTCCAGTTTTTGCAGCCTGAAGCACAGAGGTGAATGCCCAGGTGACAGCCCCATCCCTCAGCTGACGCAGTGCAGATGTGGTGCAGATGTTGTGCCTTATCCTGACACGAGCAGCCGAGCGAGCAGCTCACGTGCACCCAGGCGAGCTGTTCCACAGCCACTGAGCAGAAGGGCTTCCCGAGCGTATTGTGCCTTGCAAATTCATCACACCTGCTCTTGGTATTGCTGGCAGAGTTGGAGCTGGGATTCGTGGTGACCAAGCCCAGGTGCTGGCCTGTTGAAGGTGCGCTGTAGTAAAGCTGTTTTTGAGAGATTGTAGACTAGTAGTAATCGTCACTTAAATTAGTAATAGTTTATACTGTCCAAGGTGAATTTCTTTCCAATATTAGCTGACTTTGGCTAATGCTATTTCAAAGCCACCACAGTGAAATTATATATATCGTGTTCTTATGCACCCTAACATGGTTTTCTCTATTTCAGTTTTGGTCAATATAATTTTCACTAGCTATTTCTACTGGTTTTCTTTCTTCTTTTTCCTCCCTCCTTACATTTTCCTGGTTATCAGGGAAATCACTCTTCTTGCATTGATTCATTTCAACCAGAGTCTGGAAGGCACAGAGAATCAAATTAACTAATATTTTACTTTTGCATGTGATTAATGCTAATGCTCACAGAGAAGAAAATACTTTACTGTGATTTAATTTTCATTCTCTGGTTGATTCTCAGTGATTTGATTTTGCAGAGGGTTGTGTCTGCTTATTGTCTCTTATGGAATCATTGGAGTTAAAGATGGAAAAGACCCATTAAGGCATTCTGCTATTGCAGATTTGTCTCCTACACTGTATTTTTGAATGTTTTGCTCAGTTGTAATGAATGGAAAAAAGGAGTTTTGGTTAATTCCTTTTGAGATATTTCCTTGGTGCAGTGGGTGTTACTAATGGGAACTAATATTCTGCTTACACTCTTGCTATGTTCATTTCATTAAAAAAAAAATCCATGTTGTACCATACTGGATGAGCCTAAAGGTTTCTTATACCTTTAGTGATGTTTATATTCTTGTACCTTTCACACCATGTGTCAGTAACATTTATACAGTCAGTCGTAATCCTTCCAGATATTTGTCTTTTGCTCTTTCTTATTTCTGGTGAAGCTTTTTTTATATTCCTGGATGTTGGTTGGCTATTAAATAATAAAAGAGTAGAGATACTGAGTTAATTGCAATACTCCTGTAGTATGGTGACCGTATGTTCCATGGCCTCTGCAGTGTCCAGACATGTGTCACGGTGTCTTTTTGATGTCTTGCGATATCTCCGTGCGTGTAGCCCAGATAACTTTATTCTTTTTCCCGCTTGTGTTGCAAGCTCAGACATCATTTGATGTCAGCTGCTGCCCTTAGGTCTTTTGTTTTAGTTTAATGGCTTCTGGGTTTCTTCCTCTCACTGATTATTTACATTTTTTAATTCTTCTCAGATGTATTAGCCTGCATTTTTCTTCAGAAGGAAACCCGTTTTCTCCTCTCATAACCTCCTTTTGCATAATTTCTTTCCCCACTGTCGTGTTTATAACACCTCTCACTATATCAAAATCTGTGAATGTAATTAATGTAGTGTTTGCCCATTCTTCCAGATCATTAATAAAGATGTTAAATAAAACTGATCCTAATACCGATCCCTGTGGCAACCCACTAGCACCTCCCTTGTGCTGCTGCAGTCTGTTTGTTTATAGCCCTTTAGCCACTGTTGAGCCCTGTGATAGTCCTCCCGGGCAAGGCAATTTCAAGATTCCAAAAAGCGGTTGTATCACATTTTGCTGAAGTCTGGGATGATACAATCTACTGTATTATTTCAATCTACTGACTTGCCTGAATTTAATAAATTTACAGAAATTAAATATCATGAAATAGAGCTTTGGTTTTGGAGCACTTTTAAATCTTAGCAGCTGAGTAGCTATAATTCTCCGTTCTTATAACAATTACACCTCCTCCACCCACCCCCACCCCAATTACACCGTATTTTTATTCTGTGCTGCATTTAGACTTACTAGGAGATAATTCTTAGTGTCAGTCCTTAATTCGCTGTGTGCATATCAGCACCACGTTTCTCACTGCTTCTCCAGTGTCTGATTTTAGAAACTAAAGTGCTCCAGATAGAATTCTTCTGTTAACACTTTAAGCTTTGAATGGTCTGTTGCTTGTTTGTCACCAGTCATCATGGGCAGAGCTTTATTTTGTGATTTACACACATATATATATGTCTGTTTGAAATGTCATTGATCTTTTTGCGAAAGCAACAGCAAACTCTTGCCTTAATTTTAAGTGCACGCTTTCATCCTTGCGAAATTTGTAAGATTTATGTGTTTGCTTAATTTCCACATGGGCTTAAGTGTTTTCTTCTTGTGCCACTTGGGAGTTTGCATCATTTGGTTAGTAGCCCACTGAATTTATATTTCATTCAAATTCAAAGGTATTTTAAATTGCGAAAAGAAAAATCCTTTCCTTCATGACTTTTTCCATTTACATTGTGTGCGTCGGTATGAACTTGAATAAGTTCTGTCGTCAGCAGATGAATAAAAACAATCTTGGGAAATTTCAGGTTTTTTATGTATGTTTAGCTTGATTTTACAAGCTCCGTGCAAAAAAATGGATTTTTACATTATAAAGAGTTGTGGGGAGAGTTTATTTGTCACAGCTTGGTTGGAATGGCATGCTGTTCAAATCACAGCTGAACCCTCATAACTGGGAAAAGAAAAGGTATGAAAATACGGGTCACAGCCCTGATTTATGACTCCGCTAATCCAGAGCTGTGGTAATGTAAAACCAGAGCACGTGTTGTTACCTTTTGGTTGGAGTGGGCTGGGGAGCGACCTCTCTGAGCCGGTATCTCTTGCTTTCCCCTTGCTGAATGGGGACAAGTGCTACAGTGACACTAAGCAGCGAGGTGCTGTATTAAGTGACTTAAAACACAGTGATTTTGATGTCACCCTGCAAGCATTTAAATCCCACTGAATTGGGGAAGGGCTGGGACACAACATAATCTCAGTTCCACAGTCAATAATACCCAGTCTGAGCTCTGCCATATTACCCATTAATACAGATTTCCTCCGAGTTGCTGGGTTTCTGAGAACACGGAGTGTGTGCTGGGGGGGACATGGTTGCTCCTGCATTTATGCTCTAGATTTTGAGCTGAATTTATACTGGGTTAATGTTCTGCATCTTGTTGCCGCAGTGCTTTGGTTTGAAGTTTGGGGGTTTGATGGAGTTTTGACCTAGTGCTAGGTGTGCTAAAATGGGATTTACTGTCTTATTGAAGTTATTAGTTCTGCTAATAATGAATAGTGAGAGGTGGGAGTGACAGGTTTGGTGTGTGTCTGTACTTCTGTAAACATAAGGATGTCCTGTTTGAAGTAAAGTGCTTTCTGTGTAAAGCAGGTAATGGAAATTGGCCAGCATATATTTTTAAACAATGTTACTTAGCTGGTGTATTTTTTTTTAAGTGTGTAGAACCCTTGGGGAGAAGTCCATTAAGAAGTTACTATACCCTCCCATCAGAAAGCCACATGATTTGCACTTTTGCATGTATGTGAAAGGTAATTTCACACAGGTGACTGCTGTGAAATAATTTGAATTCATACATATTTCAGAAGGATAAGCGGGTAAGAGGGACAATATGATAAATTCATTAGTTTCCTCAGGAGCTGAACTGTTGGGTCGTGGCTTCTTGCTGTAGAGGACAGAGAGCACTCTAGAAGGTGTCCATGGTTTGTGAAAGCTGTTTGCAGAAATGGCTTTGAAATTAATAGTTAGCACAGTTACTACACGACTAGAACAACACGTATCTTCAAGGGGATCTGCTCCTTTGCTTCTTGAATTATACTGTGCTTGTGTACATCACAGTTTAATGATACGACTACTCTTATCTATATTAATTGCTGCAGACTGTACTAATTGGTGGAACTGAATTTTTGAGGTTTGTTTGCAGACTGCTGGGGTGGTGCTTCCAGTTTGAGAGCCCGGAGGTGTCAGAAGGATGGAGGGTTTGGTGGGGAGCACGGAAGGGGAGCCCCAGCTCTGATACCGTCTCACTGTACAAGGAGCAGCAAGTAACTTGTTTCTGTCCCTTAATTTCTTCATTTACAAAATGAGGCTCATAATACTTAGATGCTTTCCTCACTGCTTGCCATTTGGACAGTAGTTTCAGCACGTGAAGCGCTGTGAGAGTGCCAGGTATGACTGCTCATTTATTTTTAGCAGGATGATCCAGCACAAGGTACTGAGCAGATGCAGACTGAGCTTCCATGAATGATTTCAAAGGAGCCGGCGGGACCGTTTGCCTGCCTGAAGTTTGTGTACTTGCTGAAGTACTTGGCTGGATCATAAGCTAAGTAGGTGTCTATTTTTTGCAGGATAAGAAAGGGCGTATTTGAGATACTGTTGAAGTGGAATAGAGGGCTCTGTTACTTGGGGTAGGAGCTGATAACGTGTGATTTCAGGACACTTGAAGTGTCCAAAAAGAGGAGGGATAATAAAAACTGCGCTGAGTTTACTTCCTGAAATTTCTGTTTGGGATGGTAAATGCATCACTCATTGATAATTAGTTTATTAAGAAAGATTAAAAGAATGCAGACGGGCTTCAATCTGTACCACAGTACAACAGAGTCAAGGATAATAAACGGAATTTTTTTGCTGGAAACACTGTGCTCTCTTACTGCCATCCGAACCCAGCAACACGCTGGCTAATGTGCCATTAATATAGAAGCCATTCCCAGACCAAGGCTGTACCCAAATGCATGTTGAGAACTTCTTCCCAATGACACGATGAGTTGTGTAAGACCTGGCCATCCCAGCCCTCCTCTCCCCACCCCAAACTCCGAGTCCAGCCCATTTGTTTTCCACGGAGCTGTTAGGATGTTGCTTATTTTTCCAGTAGACCCACCTTGGCATTCAGTGTCTGTGGGGAAGGTAATTAGACTTGAAAGGAATTTAGGCCTTCATTTGAACTTGGGGGTGGGCGACACATAAGCACCTGTGGGAAGAAATGCACCTTTGTACCTCGCAAAATAATCCTAATATTCATTCCTACCTCCTAATAACCACCTCCTGCTCTTTATTTAAAACCAGACTAAAAGTAGAAGATCCAATCTTCAATCAAAGGGACTTGCTGGGTATTTGAGAAGAGAGTCCTGAAGTCCAGGCGGTGAAAACCGACACTACTTCTTACCTTCTATCAGAAGCAGTGTTGAAATGTAGGGTCTGTTATTGTATATTTATTCAGGCATCAATCACAATCAAACCTCCTGCGAGTTCATCTGTAAGGGCATTGTAATGCTATTTTTATCAGTTCCTTCCTGTACAACAGACAGTTAAAATAGCATGAGTAAGGGTCAGAAATATCTTAATGGCTTCGGTTCCCAGAGATATCGGTGACCGGAGGAAGAGTTTTGCCGAAATTTCTTCCTGAGCTGATAAGGTGGATAAACAGGGTTGAGGTGCAGAGTGAGGACACACGGTAGGGAGCGGAGCATTGGGAGGCACTGAAAAGGAGCTGCGGAAAGATTGGACAGACAGGATTTTTATGGAAAAAAACCTCTGGAGCAGATGGAAAATAAACGTTACTGTTTGTCAAGTTGCCCATTTGCAGCAGAAAATGTTTAATATCTTTTCGGGGTGAGCTGTTAACTTTGGATGGTATGCTTCAGACTAACATTACATTTTTATTTTACATTTTTATGGTTTATATTTTTGGTGTATGCATTTAAATTTTTTGTGGTTACAAGCCAATGAACTATGCTTTTTAAACCCTTTTTTGTCAGTAATTCAAGCTGCCTTTGGATACGTGTTATTAGAATTAATTTATGAATGAACACAGAGAATGGTTTAAAATTTCTTCTTTTACCAGAATGAAACTGCCTTAGAACTTCTAAATACACAAAGAGAAAGTTCATTACAGCAAATTTTATCTTGTAAGACCAACTATTACCTTTGTCTCAGTTTTTAAACTGGGCTTTTGTTCCTGGTCAAGCTGGTCTTTCAAGATAGCAGAGATAATGGACCTAGTCTTTCGTACTTAGTTTTAGTCAAAAATTGCAGGTGACACCTTTGCTTTTCCAATTCCAAGTCTTATTTATTTTTTCATTTCAATTAAATACTAATATAGACTACTTGTATGAGCTCATATATATATATATATATATATATATATATATATATATGTATCTTCTCCAAGAGACTTAATCCTTTCAGCAAACTGATTCTCAGAGCTTATTTGGTGACTTCTACCAGTTCGGTGGCTTGACTTTTAACTTCAGGAGCAATTAAACATTGATGATTTGGATATATTATTGTAAGCGTAGCCTTCATGTGGGTAGTTACAGATTGAGGGTAAATATTAAAAATAATTAGCTGTCCAAAATAGTAATAATGTGATCCATATAAAGTAGCATTCATTATGTAAAAACCTCAGACAAAAATCCATGTTAATTAAATCAGAAATATAAGTTTGACTCCCTACCGCCATTAGTTATGAATCTTAGAAATTTCTGCTGCAAGTCTGGAATAAACTTGTTGAAGAGAACAGAAAAGCCACACTTCAAGCTACTTTTGTACTTATAGTATTTTTCTCCCTATTGTGCTAGGGGTTGCAGCTGCTTATGACACTTAGTTTCATTGTAGTTACACCATATGAGAAGTTTATACTAACAGTGTGCTGAAGATTTTTGAATGGCATTCCACCATGGTTTTATTTGATTTGTTAATTATCCTAATCGTGTATTCTGAAATATCCTTTCCCATGGATACTTACTTAAAATAAATTACACAAGAAAGCAAATTGCTAAAGACAATAGTTTTGGAGACTGAATGCCTTTTGCAAACAAGACTGAAGGTGTTAGGGTTCCTCCATCACCAACAGTGAAAATAACAAGTAATAAGAAACCATCCCACTCATTGCAAAATAAAACTGTACAGATACTAAGCTAAATTTCGGTATTTCTGTACTTGTGGAGTTGCGTGGTGCTTTCTGGAACGCACGTTGAGATCAATATGGTGACCTTGATGCTCCTCACCAAGCCTGGAGAAGCTCCTGGGATGGGTGGTGCTGGGTTCCATCCCTTGGGGCTGCGGGTGAGTCTTCCCCAGGGATCTCTCACAGGTCTCGTTTGCCTTTTTTGTGTCTGTAATGGGAGTTCCCCGTGTTTTTCAGCCTACCTGTCTAAGGCACTGATCTTTCATACAGAAGTGCCATGCATTAAAAATCTTAAATAATCATTTTGTAACAGCTGCCTGTACAACATGAGAATTAAATCTTACTGTTTGAGGAACAAGCTGTGGTCCAAGAAAAAATCCTGCACGCTTAGAATAACTTTTTCATTGCTGTTCTTACTGTTCTTTCGAGAAGTATTAATCATTTTCTGGAGGCATGGTATGGAAGTTAATTTAAAAGTTGGGCTGGCTTATTTTCTCTTTAAATGACAACAAGGTAAATATTGGTGCGAGCAAAGGATGTTATTCTGGGTCGAATAAACAGTGGGCACGGAGGAAGTTGTGACTTTCCTATGACAGTTTTCATGCAATACTTGTGATTCTAATTATCCTGCACTTCCCTCTCACCCTGCTCCAGTGGTCATATTTTTGGTGAATTGGTTTTACTCCAGCAAAAGCTGACAAGCAAGGGCAAAATTGGTAAAGGCATAGAAGATGTTTCTTCTCGATATTCTGTCCCAGAAAGTAGTTTTTGTCATTAGCATGGTGGTTCTTTACAACAGCTGCCCTGGGGGTGGCCGAGTAGCACAGGAAGCTCCCCAGGCTCCATACAGAAAATCCCTCCCGTGCTGCTGCTGCTTCACTCCCAGCTCTTCAGGATTGAAAAGCTGCCGTGAAAACTTGAAGCAAATAAGTTCACAGGCTGTACTTTCTATGCTTCGTTTCTCAAATACGCGATGAGGAGCCCCACTAAATTCCAGTGTGAGAAATTTCATTTTCTGTGGGCGAATCCTCTGAATACGTGTCAGTAATTGTGTCTGTGGAAACATCGTCTGACTTCCTTTCCTGCTTCCTCACTGTGTTTTCGCCATTCGCCTCTACTATTTTAGATTTGGTTCGGTGGGGATTTTGTATAAGTAATCAGTAACGTGCCTCTAATCCTTTGTGTAAAATTTTACTAGCTCTAAAGATGGTGCTTTGTAGGGAAGGAATGATCCAGACCCCGCTTCATCTTGGATATTAGGAAAAAATTCTTCACAGAAAGGTTTGTCAGGCATTGGAACAGACTGCCCAGGGCAGTGGTGGAGTCACCATCCCTGGAGGGGTTTAAAAGGCATTTAGATGAGGTTTTTAGGGCCATGGTTTAGTGCCGGACTTAGGTTATGGTTGGACTCGGTGATCCTGAGGGTCTATTCCAACCAAAGCGATTCTATGATTCTGTGATCTTTCCTGTGACTTCAGTGAGCATTTGGTCTGGTCCTTCTGACAATACTTTTGTGGATTTTTCCAACCTTTTAGTATAATTATCATTAATGAAACGTGTTTCGCAATAACTCCGTACAAAAATGTCTTGCTGATAGTCATCTGGAATTAAATCTTGGTACAATTTAGATCAATGGGCTCCTCATTTCAATGTGAAATGGAGTTCCATCCCTGTAAATGACTGTCAAATCTAGGATGAGAAGACAGAGCACGTTGTTCCCCCAAGAGAGACAGGGGCTGTGTTTTGATACATTCTGCACTCAAGCAGAAGGTGCTGTACAAACCTTGCATTGTATGCCTGGTATTCTCCAGCTAAAACTAGACATTTTGCTTGTAGACACTTTGGTAAGCATATGTTTAAAGGTTAAATGGTAGATTATTAAACAAAGAAAATGGCAAATCATGTTTACCTGTGTGCATACATGGCTCTTGTAAGAAAGCAGACAGACCTGAGTGGCTTTGGACAAGGGAATGGATTGCAGAGAGAAGTGTGTCTGGATTTTAACAAGACCGGACTAACAGGTTGCAGTGATTTTTCAGTGTGCTAATGCCAAAGAAGACTGACTTGGCTATGAAGTAGCATCTGATTTTGGTACCATGTTATAAAACGTGGCTCTTATTATATATACTGTAGTCATCATAATGAACGCTCAAATAATTATCTCTGATCTTTAAATACGTTAAAAAAGTATATGTGTTTCCATGAATAGTGTGAGCAAAAGGCCTCGATAACTAAGTTATTTTCTCTTTAATAAGAATAGAATTGCCATCTAAAACATTTGTAGGAAATTATCTCAGTGACCATTTACTATATCAAGTCCAGTTTGGAATCACCATTTCCTACAGGTTGAGTTCAACAGGAGTTAAAATATCTTTGCATAACACGAGTAGAAGTTACAAGTGTTAGTAGTGCCTATTTCGTCCTGAAGTTCTGTTGTCAAGGTCAAAGTGCCCAAAGGAGACCATCATTGCAGCTGTATTTGGAAAAGTTAAATGGATGCTGTGCTTTCCACAGTGTAGATGTTTTCCACTATTTCATTTTATTATTTTAAGGACTTCCTTATATTGAGCAGATATTGGTTCATTATGCAGTTAAAAATAAAAGATTAGGGATGAAAGCCAGTTCTCTCTGAAATCAGTTCTATAAAGCCAAGATTTCATTTCAAAAGTTAGTTCAGAAGACAAAAGCCTTCCCAATAAAAGGCATGGCCAATATCATTTCATACTAGAGCACTAAAATAGGGAACCCTTACAATTCCAGTTGCTTTTTAGCTTTACTGTACGTGTTGGAGATGTAAACATAACTATTTGAAACTGTGTGAAATTCTTCCAAATTGCTTTAAAAGCATTAAAACTTTCACTAAATAATTTTAATTCTAAAAATAAATTGGTTTCCGTTTGTGTTTGTGATACAGTCCAATACTATCACACTTTAGAAAGGCAGATGGGAAGGATAAGGGGAAAGCATCTAATCTGCACACCACCTTTAGAATAACCCTTTTTATAGTGTGGGCTGAAGATGGAGAGCTTTTTAAGTTAAATTGTGTGGACTTGAAAGCATCAATGCTGAATATTTTATGTGAAGCTTGTCAAGGGCCTTTACTAAAATAGCTTAAAAGCAGTATCACAGTTGCCTCCTTATAAGCATTGCACACTTTCAAAGAAGAAACATGCTGAAGGGTTTTCAATATTGCCAGAAGTTGGTATATATATTTTTTAGGTGTCAGATTTTATATGCTGTATATATACATTCATGCTCATGTCAACAAACACCTTTACAGAAGCTGTATTTTATATAATGCATGATGTTCCTTAAGGTGTAATAAACGTGGATTTTGTTGGTTGGTGGGGTTTGATTCATTGGGTTTGGGCTTTTTGTTGGGTTGGTTTGGTTGAGGGGTCGTGTTTGTTTTCGGGGGGTTGGAGGCTTGAGATGCTTTTCAAAAAATATTTAGAAGTTCAGAGTTCAAGCTAAGCTAAGTTCAAGCTAAGCTAATTTCATGCTAAGCTAAGTTCAGCTCCCTTTTTAGTTAAGAGGAATAGAAAGCAGCCCCTGGAATCTCAGCTGCTTTAAACATCAGCCTGTGAATTGTCTAAGTTGAATTACCCTCTGCAAGTGCTTTTCTCTCTCCATTGCCCATAAAGGAGCCCAGCAAACCAGCCTGTACCAAACATTTGACTTCTGAATGGCTAAATTTAGCTGACAAGGCCTCTAGTATTGATAAACTTGGATTCACTGTACCTAATAATAACAGGTCATGTTTATTCCTGCTGCACTGTGTGAAGGGATAGACTTGATTCAGTGAGGGTATCGTGACAGTGATTTAGACACTGAAACGTGTAAAGCGTTGTAGAAAACTTATTCCTGATGACAGCTTGTATTCTAAACTTTGCTAATTCATCTATCTGGATACAAGTTGCAGTAAAGCAATTAGTTGTTGAAACAGAAAGTTAAACACTACTCTCCCTTTTAAAAATTCATCTTTACAAACAGAACTTGAACTGCTGTAACATTTGATGAGCCGAGTTTGATAAGGACTCATATGTTTTGATATGCACGTGTGTCAAACTTACATTTCAAATAATGCTCATTTTCTATGCACTTTTAAAGAATTGATCATAATTATGTAGCACGTAATATAGCATATCTTGTTTATATATATATATATATATATCTGGAATATATTATGCGTATATGTGTGTGCATGCATAGACCTACTGGCCTTGCTTGCAGGGGATGGTGAGGCCATTCCTCTAGTTTTTTGTTTGTTTTTTAAAGAGTGTTTAATTCGTGCCTCCTGGATGAAGAGGGGTTTCTGGGGAGCTTTTTTAACCACCAGAGTATTGAATAAACTGAAGTCACCACCCGCAGTCTTGTGCTTCCCGTCCCCATCTTTTCCCCAGCAGCAGCAAAGGGAGGGTAAGCGATGGAAAGGGCTGGGGCTTGTGGGTCTCCTGGGGCAGGTGATCTCCTGGATCCCTGGAAGAAGGAGCTTTCAGATGTATCCCCACTATTGAGCTCTGAAAATATATCCCCAAAACATGGTATATCTCACTTGTATTGTCTCAGTTGTGGAAGACTCTGAGCATTTGGGGCCTCAGTTCTGGACCTTTAAAGAAGGTAGTTGTTTTTTTACATCTTCAGGGGAATCTAGTCAAAATGGGGTGCAGAACCCTGTTTTTACCCTCCCTCTGCTACTCAAAAGTTCATTTCTAATCCTTAAAAGAGAGACAATGATGACTACTTTTTTTTTTTTCTTTACAGAGAGGGTATTGTGATAGTCAAAATGGATTCTTCTGAGGATAAAGGCTGAATAACAGCTTATATCCGAGAAAGGATGGCAGCAGGGCCTTATAACGAGGGTAGAATGTGAAGTTTTGAAGTGGATGTTACTAATAGAAATGCACCTTTCCATGCCTTCTGCGCTCTCAGAAGCAAAGCAATATCAAAGAGCAGAACAACGAGAGATGACTTATTGGAAAATAAATCATGGGTGAAATTTTGAACATTGACTTCAATGAGACCGGGATTTCGCAGGCGCTGATACGGGTGCTGGGTGTCTCTAGGTGGAGGTTGCTGCATACAAATGCTCGCTGCTCCTTTTTTAGCGTTGCTCGGAAAATTATTGCGGTGAGTGGCAGGTCTTCATGTCTCATCAAGGTAAGGTAAACAGGAGTGTTATTCAGAGTGAGCAGTTGCCTGAATAAAAGAGAGTAAGCGATATTTAGGTGTTAATTGATACTATAAACCCATCTATTTTTCTACTAGTGGTTACCAGCTGTATGACAGGAGTAAGCCTATATAAAGAAGTAGCTTTTTAAAGGCAGTTGATTATTATTTCATTACAGTGAGAAAAAGAGATTTAGGAAAGAGAAACCCAAGGTCAGAGCTTGATCTCGAAGTTGTCCTTAGGACAATTCATTGCAGTTAATAGAAATATAAGAGTAATGATCAATGTCTTCTCCCCACTGTCACTGAAAGGATTCTGAAATCCCAGTGAGCAGGAGCCATCACCTCTTAAGCAAAAGTTTTCTGAAGAATGCTTGCTTTATTTTTTTATCAATACCATCCAAGCCTCAGTCTGTTAATCCACATAAAATCTGTATTATGGCCACATGGCTTGCAGGGGTTTTGTTGTTGTCAGTCTCTCACTACCCTCAGGGAGATAACCTGTGGTAGTAAAATAAAAACTACTTGCAAGATTTGTTTCTTGCTGGTGTTTTTTAATAGTGTGTGTATGTATATACACATACATGCATGCATACAAAGTTTTCTTAACTCATGCTCTATATTTCAGCCTGCATGAAATCACATAGCAGAGCTTACCCCTGTTTCCATTCATACCTGGGAGTGGACCTGGAGCCAGGGGCAAAAGTAAATGCTCACATTCGCCAGGCATGGTTCATTGCAGAAACCAGCTCTGTTGTTTTCTTGTGCCTTTGCTCATCTGTCATTGTGGCAATACATAGTGACATTTCAAACTGCTAGCATGGAAATAAGATAAAAAGTGTTTGGGACAACTGGGAAATTTCATTTAGACAGAATGTCAGAGCCTAGTCTCCAGTGAAAATACTGTAGGTTTACCATGTCCAGCTTTGCGATATCATTTGATGTGAAATTAAATCAGAGGCCAGCCGCGAACAGGAGAGCAGTTGAGCCTGTTCCGTTTTAGTTTGTTGTACAATTCTGGTACTCCCGATCTCCATTTCTTGCAGAAGTTACAATATCTAAACATTTATAAAGATGTTTTGAAAGCATGATTCCCACAGAAATGTCTTTTAATTCCTTACATTACCTTGAAGTTTGAAAAGTTTAAGTCTCTAAAAACCTTTCTCTGGGCTTCATTGTTCCTGTGGGTCGAGTTCACACTGGCTACCAGTTATTTTGCTTTGCACAGTAACCTAACACTGATATTTCAGGCCAAATAGGCACCAGCGTGGCTCCTGAATTGGGTGAGTTACATGTATTCATAAGCCGTTCCATTCATTTCTCTGACACAGAAAAAAGGGTAGGGCTGCTTTCATCCTGCTGCCAACCCTTTTATCTCTAAAGAATCAAATTTCAGGAAACCTTTCTGCCTAGGTCAAAATTTCAAAGCTATGCTGTAATATTTAAAAAGTTTAGCATCTTAATTCTCATCATTTTAAGGGGAATGTTTCTTTTCCCGCTGTGAAGACAAAACAAAGCAGCCTCCCCAAAACAAAACAGAAAGCAATGAGAAAAACTGAAGCAAAATGCAGATTTGGAGAGTGGGGGTTAGTAAAAATGTGTTTAGTGTTACTTCACTTCCTACTATTCAGGGCAGCACATTGTTAGAACTGATGCAGTGTTTATACACATTGTGGTTGTGGCTGTAGTCAGGGCTATTGTTGAAGGATGTTATACGGACATTTATCATAGTGTGTCAGTAAACCCATTGTAAAAATGTCCCAGCAGTTAAATGAGTCTTAGATTTAATGAGGCTGTAAGAAAGGACCTGGTTTTTTTTTACCATACTGTAAATAAGGTTCCTATAGCAATGTCATTGGGATTAACATGTAGATTTTTCTTTTGTTTCAAAATAAGAGCACTATCTCCATGAAGTTAGGCAGGCGATTTAAAGAATACACTTCTACAAAGCCTTGGAAGAAATAGTTCCTTGGTCATACTCCAAGTGCGTAATGATACCAAATGAAGGTTTGACATTATAAAAAATTCAAACCTCCCCCCCTCAATAAACTAATAGTACAACCTAGGTAATAAAATCCTAACACTAATAAAATACATTATTAATGGCTAAGTGATACATTGTCAATGGCAGAAAAACCTTCTTAAATACTTTTTAAAGAGATACTGACTTAACATAGTTCCAAATTTGTGTGTTACTTCGTATGCTGGATTGGCTTTAATACATGTTTTTAACACTGCTGCCACTGAGAAATGTGAAAACAAGGCTCATAACCGTTATTAAGATTTTACCCACCAACATTTATTTTTCTTGTAGCTGTGAAAGAGCCATTTAAAGCTCCAAAAGGTAGACATTTGGGCCGCATTTTAGCCTTCTGTATTTATTTTCAATCTGACATGTTTCCTGTGAAGTTTAAGGGGGCGTGCCTTATGTTTAAAGTAGAAAGTATGAAACTGGGGGCGCAGGGGGAAATAAATGTAATTTCAGCCATTGGAAAGAACGTTGTCAACAGCCAGAAAGTAACGAAGGGAAGAGTCTCTTAATTATTCTTCGTATGTTTCTTTTAGAGGAGGGATGAAGTTTTATCTGTAAAGCTGTAGTTTTGACGGTAAAGCTTTAAGTGAGTTCTCCCATCAGAGAAGCAGGTCCTGCCCTTAATGACCAGTTCTGATCCCAGCGCTACCGTTCTCAGTCCCCTATTATTTGTCTTCTTGAGGATTTGAATCCTGTAAAACCAAACAACTTGGAAATATAGTTTTCTTGGACATGGGCGATGTCAATGATCCCATCTCGTACTCACCAGTACCCCCAGGAGGGAGCACAGAGGAGCAGGGAAGGCTCAGGAGCGGGTATTGCCGGCTTTAAGAGGAAGATCCAGAGAGCGGAGGATTCTCAAGGTAAAAAATAAGAAGAAAAAGATAATTCAGGATGAGGATATTTGCATCCATGGCAGCAGCCATCAACACAGCAGCTTTTTTCTTCCACCAAGAAAGATTTTGACCTGGCCAGGGACGTGCATGTCCCATTGGTGTCCCAGGTTCCCCTTTGGCAGCACATTTCCCTTTGGCTGCGACATTTGCTGCTTAAACCTTTCCGGGGGCGTTGCTGGGGACGTGATTCTGAGCGCGTTATCCTATGAGAGTAGATTCCTGCAGCTCTCGATTTAGAAGGCTATTTAATGTTAGCTCTCTATTCATTTGGAAATAATGGTGTTGGGGGAAAAAAAATTAATTAAAATGGCTTCAGAAAGTAGTTAATTATAAAGCCTACCATGGCCCGAAGTATAAAATACATTGCAGACTGAGAAATCACGTAGGGGTGCATTACTAAAATAATTAATTTAAAATTTTACATATATCACCCACACAGCAAATGCCATGGCTGCTGCTAAAATGAGTCCAGTGCCCTTCAAAAACTGTGAGAATCTCTTCTTTCTCCCACTCACTCCCTTTTAGATGTGCTTGTTTTCCTCTTTACTATGGGCATGCTCCTCGTGTTAAGAACATCAATTTTGTGGAAAGACTTTGCATAAGAAATGAGGTCTTCACCACATTTATTTTAGCGTTATCATTGTGTTCTGTGGGGCTGGGGTTTAACTCGTTGAGTGCCTGATATAACACAGACCCAACTGCTACCTGAGCACCTGGTGCAGCCTCCGCATTGATCCGGATCAGTTAGTGTCAGCTCTTTAACTAGTCTTAGACCATTTACAGTCCTGCCAGGTCTCTGGAAGGATAACAGTGACATAGGGCCACATCACTGGCCTTATACCACCATGGGATCCCATCAAGGCAATCCTTTAACTTCAGCATTGTTGTACCCAATTGAGCGCTTTTCTGTGCTGGTGCCACCTGTGTTTGCCTATATATGCCAAATAGAAGTTAAATATTGCAAAGCCTCACCTTTAAGTGCAGGAAAATAGCTGGTGGGTTTTGGTATTTGGGGGCAAAGGGGGTGATTTGGGATTTGATGGGGGTTTTTTTGCTTTAGTTTTGAGGGAATGAGAATGTGTGCTGTGCAGGCTCCTGTTTTGTGCTCACATTTAAGCCGTACCTGCTCTCCAGTACCTATCAATATGCTGAGATTCTTGCCTCTTGTCAGTCTAATTTCTAGTTGGTGCGGGTTCTTGACATTCAGCGCTTTATCAAACATAGGCTGCTTGGCACCTATTACCACTGATCTCAGCATTGCTAATAAACAGCAACATCAAGGCCATATTTTCTGGTTCCTGTCAGACCAGTGCTTTCCTGGGTGAAATAAAAGTCCTATTAACATGCTCCTCCTCATTGGCTCTGACAGTTTGATTAATTAGGCCCCCTCTTTAGATGACCTCTGCACTGACACGACAAGGAGGTGAATATAAAATGAATAGTTTGCCCACATAATGGCCTACTGCAAGTTTCATGTTTTTATCAGATCAGGCTGGAGTCCGGGGCCTGTATTAAAACCTACAGTGTACAGCAATATATGGCTGTGGGTTATGAACCACAGGCTTTACAACATGGTTAAAGAATTAAAACCAAACCAGTCCTAGCCATTCTGATATATTGACTTCTTCTCTAAGAATTAATCTTGCCTTTTACTCTTTGGACCATACAATACAAATCTAATTCATTTACATTATCAAAGAAAATGACCTTTTGTTTTCAACATTTTTTTATTGCCAGAAAATACAGTGTGTTAACTCTGTGGTTATTCAGCCTCCCATAAAACACTAATGTAAGCCATTATTCTAGTGCCACTCTATTTAAATGTCAGTCTGCCTTTCTGTTATAAACCACCAGTTCATAGGCTTGTAACTCAGTAAAAAATTTGCTTTAGGTGAGAACTTGGAATGGGAGCTCACGTCTTTTCTTTGGAAGTGTGTTTTTTAAAAATAGGACTATATACAATCCCAGGGTGTGAACATGCAATTGTGAACCCGTAGAACAGTTATTTATGGCACCAGAAGCATCTGGTTGTGCCAGGACGTTGCCCACCCGATGTTGCCTCTGCCTGGGGCTGGTGCCCAAGTAGGAGGCAGCTCAGGCTTTTTGTAAAACCAGGAGTTTTGACCGATGGTCAATGAAAAAAATATCTTCCCTACCTCTTTTTTTTTGCTGCTGCTTGCTTGTGCTTAATTATGTTCTATGAACGCTCCCTTGAGGGCCATGAAGTGTTGGATGTTGCCTTGGAAAGATGTGGGGGCCAAAATCCTCTCTCCATCTGGGTGAGAACTTTAAGGAGCATGAACAGCATTTTGTTGATGGAGTGGAGTCACTGGTAGTGAAGTAAAATATGTTGGTTTCTAACTGATTTTTTCATGTTAGCTCTTTTCACCAGAAGAGTCAGGTTAGCTCTCATTCAGTCTGTGGCAGTCTGCATCTCCCACAAATCTCTTTGAAGGGACGATATGAAGGTGGATGAGCCTAGAATTAAATGTTGTGTAAACTGACCTGCATGTAATCTGAGTGCCTTGTTTAATGATCTTGAAGCCAACAAAAGCAAGTGACCCATGCTTAAACAGATCATTTTCAAATGAAAATAAAGCTCCTTTTACCTCTGTGAAGCCAAATGCTCTCTGCAGTCTTTTGAGCAGCTTCTACTTCGTCTATGACCCTCATTTGTTGTTTTTTTTCCTCAGTCTCTTCTGTCATTTTTTTTTCTTTGTGCTCATCTGTTGATCAAGTAACTGCATTACTTTAATTGATTTGCTAAATTGGTTCGTACATAAGACAGCTCCTCCAGGTAATAACCTGAAAATATTAGCTTATATTACTGAGATCGTGTTTGAGCGCTACAGCAGTTGGAGTTTTCATTGGTTTTGCGAGTGCATCGTCCTGCTTCTTCAAGTTGTTTGTCGGACTCCTGACAGAGCAACAGGAGATAAATATATTTTTAGACATATATATACATACACATGCATAAGTTGTATGCATGTAGTCTCAGGTATAGGATTTTTGTATGTGTGAACTTTGTTTGCATACGAGTCTCCTGAGGTCGCCTGAGCTGAGTGAGAAGGTGTGATGTGCATTTGATACCCATAACCCCCCCTTTTCCCAGATTACTTTTGTTTCTTAGTTTCTTCATTGGCAGAATTACAGAGTTTGACAAATTAAGTAGCAATAGTTTTGGATGAAGATTGGACAGGAGTTACTTTCCCTTCCTGCAGACCCCAAAGTAGGATCACAGTTTTGAGTAAAGGTGAAATTTTGGGTAGGCCAGATGTTAAATTTCTGCACAAAGCAAAGTCTTTAATAAATGAAGAAAATGAACCAAAACTGCATATATTTTAAATAAATGACATTTCCTAAAACTTATAATTAAACCGTAAACCAGTATTATTGCTTAAAGTCCAGACATGATATTATATACCATACCTAAATAAGCATCGATTGTGACTCTGGAAACTCTTTGATTGTTTTGGCTGTTTTCATCTGGTCAGCGAGGGTAGGTGACTTGACATGCAGCTCCAAGAATAAGCTGTAACGGAAGGTAGCGCAGACTTCAAACAAACAAGAAACGCTGGGAGCATCCTGTGGCCTAATTATAACTAACTGTTTCCATTCTCTTCTGTAAATTTTCAGAAGATTACGTTACAAGTTCCTACAATTAAATATCATGAGCTACATGTGCATGGAAGGCAAATACATGTGAACCTTGGTTTTCTTACCAGACATTCAGGAAAGTTTCAGTTTTGTTTTGAAGAATGCTAAGCTGTGCTTTGAGCAAAACATAACTTAAAATAGCAGTGGTATTTATAAATAAACAGCATCACCTGGCAATAAACAAATCTCAGTGTCTGATTTTAAATCATGGGAGTAGATAGAATTAATTGGCATATTGTTAAAGTCTAATAGTGAAAATCATGGCAGCATTCTGTGTCTACCACCCCATTCACTTTAAGGAACTCGCTTAGGCTTATGTTTAGGCAAATTGGTGTAGTCAGCCTAGTTCTCCGCAGTCCCTCTATAAACAGAGCTCTATCTCGATCATACTGAGGCCAATTAATTACTACTTGCACTGGAAAAGATTTTTCAAAAGCCTTGGAGTTCCTGTGATTGTGAGGCAGGTTTCTACTTAGTGGGGTTTTTTTGCTTGTTTTTCGCTTTTGAGAAACAACAAACTGCTTTGCTAACTCTGGAAATTAGACCGGGAAAAGCAAGGGGAACCCCGACATCCAGAACATAAGGACACAGAGACCAAAATCTTCTCATCTTGGTGCAAAATCTTTTCATCTTGGTGCTACGTGCTAGAGCATGGAGGTGTGTTACATGGAAAGCTCTAAAGCAGTACAAACCCAAGACTTAAGTTTAGCTCTGATGTAAACCTGCTGCTTGAGAGACTCTATAATTCGCCTTAATTTTGAGTCCTTTTTAGGTGCGTACTAACCATAGTGATTAAGAGAAACGGTGTTGGGTTTCATTCCCAAGGTGGCTCAAAGCATAGATGTGACATCTAGTTGGCATTCCTGTAAGCGTGAAGTGGGAAGAAGTCTGTTGTTTTCAGGGGGTTATTTTCAGAGAACAACAGAGTGAGAAAAATCAGTTTATTTCAGGTAGCCCCACTCTTGCTTTTCCCTCCATCATCTGTGGTTGGGGTTTGCGCCATGGCCTATCCAAGTAGTGATACCATCTGCTGTTCCCCTTCAGTTGTTAGTCAGGGTTGGAGCAGACGGCCTACAAGAACTGGAGCTGGTCCAAGGGCTGATGACGGGTGTTTTTGGGGGGGCCGTGGTCCCTCTGGGCAGCGCTGGCCTGCTAAATGGGCTCGGTGGCCAAAACTGATCCTCTGGGAGAAGAATCACCTTTCATGTTGATGTCAATAAGTTACACATATTAAGAGGTTGCAGATGTACAGTTACATAAAGGTGCTGAAACACTACATAAAGATATGTATCTGGGATTCCTCTGTTTTGTGGCGTTGGCGTTTATTAATGAATAAGTGATCATGTTGTTCTCTGACCAGCAAAGCCTTTTGGAGGAACTACAGAAACTCTCTCGTGATGCTAAAGAATTCTGTTTTAAGTAGCATTTGAAAACATGCGGTTTCTAGAGGCTGTTTCTTAGGAGCAAGAACCAAATTCACCAGTAGGGCAGGCAGGCATAACTTCTTTCAAGTGTTTTATTTGTTATGCTAACTTACACCTGGCAGCGTTTCTTTACAATGCTTTGAAATCTAGCTTGCTTGTTTTAAAGGGAGCTGTCTTTCAGTTAGTATTTTCCAAATGCTGCTTCTATAAATACATAAAATATTCAACAGAAATACACTGGATGTAATTACACCTGTAGAGATTTTGCTTTTTTACATGTTGAACACATGCATATGCTGGTGGATCAGAAATATGCCCACATACGTGTGTGTTGGATGAGAGGTCTTTCCTTCCTTTTTCCTTTTGCTTTACTTTGTGTTGTCGTTGTAGAAACAGAGCTACTAGTAAAACCCTCTGCCAGATCTACATGTGTTGGAAGCTTTATCAATTCACAGATCCTGCATGGATAAAAGAGCAATGTATAAAATTAATTCAAGATGCAATACAACTAGAGGATGCAGTGTGGGAATGAAGGGGAGAATATGCCCGCTCTAGAATGAGAAGCACTTCTGGCAGTCGGTCCAGTGTGGTACTTCATTGGCCTGAGCTGCTCCCATCACCATTTGTGGCAATGCATAGTGATGTCCATATTGTATGGACCCAGCTGGGGCTGGTGCTGCCTTAGACCAGGTCTGTCCTTCAGGCCATCCTGACCCATCCGCAGCACAGAAAGACGCGAGGTCTGATACTTCTCTTACTAGGCCTTTGTAGTTCTGTTCTTGTTAAAAGTAGAATGAAATTAGCCCTTGAGTCAAGTTTAAATTATTTTCATATTTTTGGGATATTAAAATATCTCCCAGATCTCATTAAGCAAAGCCCTAAATAAAATAATCGCAATACAGCTGGGGATTGGAAAACCTCTCAAGATTTGGAGGAAATTTCCTCTTTGATGAGCAATTCAGATACTTGAGCAAAGGTTGCCTGAGTCTTAAACTTTAAAAATTCATCTCCTCCATTCTTCTCCTTTCTAGTATGTGCTGGTTTCCTGGTGTTGTCCCCTCCTCTGCTTCACTGTATATTCTTTCCCTGTCCTCAGGGGCCCCTGTGCTTTGCATCCTGCTGTCCTCCGTGTCTGGTGATCTTCCAGGACATTGCTGGCATTTTAACCTCCTGCACGTCTGCTCCTTTGGCCTCAAGAGTCTGAAACCCTAGCATGTTTTTGTATGTGTCTTTATGCAACCTCCTTCTTTCATCTTGTTTTTTTTTAAAGTGTTCCCCACAGAAGACAAATTGTGGTGCTCTGGCGTTGTTAACTCAAAATACGTGAACTGAGCAGGTGTTTTATATTCCTCCTCCAAAATGCACCACTAACCATTCAAGACAGAAGATGCCAGTGGTTGGTATGGGCTGTCAGAGAAACCAAGCACTGAAAGGTATCCACAGAGGTCCTGTTAATTAGATTTGGGGACCAGAGCTCAGTTACCTGTCAATAAAACTTGAGCAAGCCTGGAAGCAGCAAGGAAAAGATGTGCAGAGAGCGTGAGAGGGAAGAACTGCAAGATGCGTAAGGGATTTCTTTTCACATACTGTTTTCCGGCTGTATGGATGGCTAAAGCTGCACTTCTGTATCTGCCCCTATTTCAGGTGATAATCCAGTCCAGACCAGCACATCCATGGAACGTGCTGGATGGCAGCAGCTCTTTCTTTTACACTTCTCAGAGATCAAGCACATTCAAAACTAAAACCTCTGTTGACCAGTTGGTACAATCTGAGGTAGCAACTGAGCACAGCTCAGTGCAAGGCCTGATCCAGGTCACACTAGCGTGTGTTCACATGGTTGTTGATGCCACTTTCCATCGTGAAGAAGGCTGCTTAGTGGAGAAAAGGCACCCTGTGTTCTCCTTCCCTCCAAACACACTGGGGATGGGGGGTTTGTTTCTCAGATATTTTGTCATTTAAACAATCGGAAAGTGTTTAGCCTGTAGTTGTAGTATGTAAGTTGAAAAAGACGTAAAACCTGCAAAAAACAAAACTAGCAGTCACTGTTGAGGCTTCAGGTTTTTGTAACATTGTAAAAATAGCAGAATTATGTTTTCGAGACTTCCTGAGTCCTGTGCGGGGCAGTAATAAGGAGATATATGCAGTAACACGGCTAACACAATCAGAGTACTGATAACGCACTTTTGTGAGAACTTTGAGTCTTTAAAGATGCAGGGTAAACAAAATCTCAAGGAACCAGACCCCGTGGCGCATCTTTTGGTTGTGTATTATTGACCCCACTTTCTAAATGGAACACTGAGACCCAGCAGGTGAATGCTGGTGGGAATGAAATGCAGCTCAAGGCACCTGACTGTGCCTTTTACTGATAGCACAACATTACATCTCATGGGCACATTTAGGAAATTATTTATTTACCCTTTAAGATTTCCTGGTTGTTGCAACATTATGAAAAAAAGTATTTGAATATTCACTATAATAAAGAGCTTAACAACAAAAAAAAGCTTTTGTAGCATGGAAAGCAAGTTTCAGAACCTCTGTAGGAGCTCTTCTATTATAAAATGTGCTTCCTTAATACATTGTGCGCTTGCTCTGCTCAGCCTTTTGTTTCTGTAATAGCACACGCTCTCCTCTGCCTCACACCATGCTCCCTGTCTGTGTATCCTCACTGTCTGTGTATCCCCACTGTCTATGTATCCTTATGGTCCCTGTCTGTGTATCCCCGTGGTCCCTGTCTGTGTATCCTCACTGTCCGTGTATCCCCACTGTCTATGTATCCCCATGGTCCCTGTCTGTGTATCCTCACTGTCCGTGTATCCCCACGGTCCCTGTCTGTGAGTTCCTACTGTCTGTGTATCCCCACGGTCCCTGTCTGTGTGTCCCCACAGTCCCTGTCTGTGTATCCCCACTGTCTCTGTGTCCCCATGATCCCTGTCTGTGTATCCCCACTGTCTCTGTGTCCCCATGATCCCTGTCTGTGTGTCCTCACTGTCTTTGTGTCCCCACAAGGCACGTTCTGCCCAGGGGTTGAATGGAGATGGGCACGTGTGGGCTGCTCTGCCCCTGCAAATGTTTGTTCATGGCAGAGGGAGGAGGACTGGAAGGCTTTATTTTCTGTGCACAAAGGTCACTGTTTTGGTTTGGTTTGGTTTGGTTTGGTTTCCCCCCTTTGCGGTTTGTTCTTTGCTGAAGCTTTCGTCTGGGGCTGTAATAGATACTTTGGGGATACGTCCTGTAACTGAACGAGTTGAGGAGCATGTATCCATGTCCTGTCCCACTGTTTTTGTTCTGTTAATGGAACTGTCTCCTGCGTGAACCAGCTCTGTGTGTTCAGTTTGAATGCTGACAAAAATAAAGAGCATTTCATTATTGTTACTAGTTGTGTAGAAGCGCTCCCTGCTGCGATGCCTTTTAGACACCCCCTTGGCTGTTGTCTTGTGCAAGGAAAGAGATTTTTGCCTCCTGTGCACTTTACTCATTGGATTAAAGATAAAATTGAAGCTTTCCTTAAAGACTTGGTAGCCTTAAAAATGAATGAATACATGAGATTAAAAACCCGTGAGGTAATTTATTTTTTCTAATCCTGTTTAGAAGTAACGATTGACAAAAATGGATTTACTGGTGAAAGTAAAGGAAAAACCTGAATCTAAAAGGTCTCATTGTACATTTTCCTTTTGAGTTGTTGAACTCTGAGGATCAAGTAATTAAATCCACAAACCAGAGAAGAGAACGAAGTAGTAGGAGATACCATCCTTAAAATATGTTAAAGTTCCAGAAGGAGTTTAAATGCCTGTATCACCTGGATGAATTTGGCCATGTCTCCTGTTTCCACGTGTGACTGTGTTGCTTCTGAGGTGCGGTTGTGCTTTTGTGTCACAAAACAATGCTCTGTCACTGTGCGCTTTTTTTTTTTTAATTAATAGTAAAATGGTAAAACCATACAAAGTTGCTTTGCAGAAGAGAGATCGGACCACGTGCTGAAGAGGCAGCTCTGCCTTTGCACGCAGACGGATTTGTGCATCTTGTCAGGGGGTTCTCCCCATACCCCTGCAAAGGGGGGTGAGTGTTGTTGGAAGCTCAAGATCCCCTCCTCCTTGGTATTATGTCAAGTGATGTCTGTGTCTCTTGCGGCACAGGGTGTGAAGATAATAACTCAGCCTACTGCTCAAGCATTCTTTTAGTCGCAGAAAATGTAACTTCCAAGACGCCAGGTGGAGCGGGATCTGTGGGGATTCCTGCGGAGAAATGAAGAACTGACGGGGCTAACGATGGGCCAGGTGTCTGCCTTTCAGGAGGATATTCCCTGTGTCACATCTGGTGCCAGCGTAGCTGCCAGCCCTAAATGATAAGTTAGCTTTGCTGTCAGGAGAGCCAGGGATCAGGAATTACCGTGGTGGTTTGGTGGCAGGTGAAGGATGCTGCGGCGTGCGGTTCTGATGAGCGGAGGCTCAGTTAGGTTCTCCTGGACACGGGCTGTCACGCCAGGCAAGCGGGACCTGCGTACGAGGGAGCGTTCTGCTCCGTCAAACGTAAAATGACAAAATCGTTTGTAATCCCTCATTACTAATCCCTGTGGGTTTTATGTGCATGCCTCCCATGTGGCATTATTCAACATTATTTTCTTGCCAGCTACTTAGAAATGAAGTATACTATTAATGTGCTTAGGAGTTAATGGGAGTCTTAAGCTCAGAACTTCATAGGAAGGAGAACTAGGTCAGATCTTAAATGTGGTTACTGATGACTAAGTAGCCTGTACTAATTATTTGCACCTGATTGGAGCTTACACAGGTGGATGCAGCCCAAGTTCATTAGAGATGTTTCTTCCTAGAGAGGAGGTGGTTTCTCCCAGTAAGTAACCAGCTCGAGAATGTATTGCAGAAGGCACGGAACTACATACACAGTTTTTTTCCTGTAAGTTATTTAGAAGTTGAGAACGACTCTATTTAACTCTTAAAAAGGGCACTAATAGGAGTAAAAAAATCCCTATCTGATATCCCCTGACAGGGTGCTGCCTGCCCAGGCTTTGTCTCTCCCGCACACATCTAAAGTTTGCTGGGGGTGAGCAGCTCCTCACCTGTCCCCTCCTGGGATTCACAGCACATCAACTCCGTTTTGTCTGCGTAGTGCAGACACGGGGTGACCTTCCCTGCGATCTCATCTAAACCTGAATCTGTGCCATAAAACTGCTTTTCTCTTCTCGGTAATGTTCTGAACATCTCTTTCCTCTTGGCGTTCAGGCAAGGCCTGAGCTGCCTCAGGGGGCCGGTGACTCTCAGTTTGCATTTTTGGGGCGCAGCGCTCTCATTAAACATGTAGAACAGGTTCATGTTTTAAATGCCTGAACCCTAAATCCATAATCCAGGCGTTCTTCCAGTCGCGCCATCTCTTCTCCCCAATTTATTCATTTTGTATGAAAATATTTGGTGTATTAAAGAAGTACTTGACCGTCTTTTCTGTGCACATGCTGTGTCACATGGAAGGTTTCTGGAAAGTGTTCTTACAAGTGGATTCCCATGTGGTGCCTGTTAGTCACAGCTAATTACAGAGGCTGGTGAATGAAGAATATATAGGAGATCAGGTTCCCCTCCTCCTCCCCCAGTGCTTCAGAAGAAAATAAAATAGAAAAACCTGCAGACAAATCCAAGTTTTTCTGTGGCTGTGGTCTCTGAAGAGCTCCAGAGACATCAGAGATGTGGTTTCACATTTCAGGTTTAACTATGGTGTAATAACTACAGTATTATCTGCAGGAGAAATGCAAGTGGGGAAAGAATCATTAATTGACAGTGAAAAGTTCAACCGATGTGCTGTGTGTTTGTTTTTTTAAGCAGCTGAATGTTTAGCCAAACCATTATTTTAACTTTTAACTGCAGCCCTAAAGGTTACGATTATCTTGATATGTTAAAACTTAGGAACATTATAGGGAAGGAAATCTAGATCTGTGTTTCAGAAAGGTCAGTCACAGAAAAGCAGAAACACATGTGATTTAGCTAAAGCTGAGACACATGGTTCAGTTTTAATTCGGTTGCCTACAAACCTGTGAGTTACGCTGACCTTACTTTACCACGTATTAACTTCTTTAAGTGTTTCAGTGGGTGCAGAATAAGCCAGCAGTGAGAGGTGGAATTTCATTGCTACGCACATGAGGAATCCAGAGTTCACATAAAAAGTTTAACTAACATTTAATTTTCCTGCCTTTTGCTAGCATTCATCTGACAAGTCTGCTAGGTTGAACAAGTTCTTATATATGTGTAGTGTAAGTACTAGCTCAGTAAGACTACATGGGATATGTCTATTATTTGTTACTAAGCACCAGTGACCTTCCTGCTCTTGTATTATCAGCGCCTGCTGTTTTCTCATGCTGCCGATGGTCAGGAATTCAGACCATACATATAATTGGGTATATACTCTTCAAATTATTATCTCCAGAAAACAAAATAATTTAATTACAAAAAATCAAACTCAGAGATGCAATCTCAGCAGGACATTTCCACTTAAATGTGTATTTCAGGCTAAAAGAATGCATAATTTAGAGGGTGCAGGAGGCACATTGCATAATGAAATTATGTAGGACTCCTAATGTCTCTCTTTTAACAAGTATGCTTTTCCTTAAGGTTGGTTTGTTGGTGTTTTTTGGCTTTTTTCTTCCTCCAATTTTAATCGTTTATTTTCAGAACTGCAGTACTCAGAAGACTGCAGGAGTACCTTGAACTCTCAGGAAGGTGGCACAAAATGATGAGGGCTAGGACAGGACTATCCTATCTGGAAAATGAAACAACCCAGTTTAAATCTGTTGCTTGAGCTCTAGGAAACACACACACACGGATTAAAACTCTTAAAATCAGTATAGTCCTAACAGCTGTATAAAAAGTTGTTAGTAAAAGGTGTGAATATTATATTATCTCATCAGAACAATTGGTCAGTGGACCTACCTGTTAAGGAAAGGTTTCTTATAATATACCTGCATTATAATGATTCAGTTTGGGTGTTATACATTGAAAAACTGCTCCTAGAAGGTCCACTTTTCATCGCCATGTGCTTGGGTTGATGGATAAACTGGTGTCTCAGAACAAGATGCAATGGTGAAGGAGGCTGAGGATCTCAGTTTTCCTTAAGAAATACTAAATGAGTTTTAAAGTATAAGGTCGCTCTAAAAAGTCATTGCAACACTAAATATTGTGTGATCACGACCTCTAGGAGGCTCAGGGGTTCAAAGCCAAGTTATGTGACACTGTTCTGATATTGAAAGTGCTAAGAAGGAGCAAGTCTGAGTTTACTGAAGTACCATAGTGTGGATGGTGGGTACATGGTGCAGCTTTCCTGTTGGACCGTAACCCACCAGCTGCCTTGTGCTGCCAGAAATTGTCTCTTGCCTCCGAAAAACTTAAGTGAATTTTGTTTGTTTTGGTAGGTAACACAAGGTGGGAATTCTTATATCTGAACATCCCCAAACTTTGGAAAAAAAATTTTAGATTTAGACTTTTTCCTCTGTTGGATAAACACTCCCCAGGGCCAAATACTCTTGAAAGAGCATAGACTATTAACCTAAATTCAAACACATATGCGTATATCCGAACCAGTTTGGTTTAGAGGCATCCTCTTCAAAAAGTCTGTCTGCAAGTAATCTCTGAAGCACGGAAAGTATTTTAATTCAGAAAAACTGGAGAAGGGAATGGATTTTTATTTTACACTGATGCAGTTAATCTTATTTTCCCCCAAAGGACACCGTGGTTTAATGGATGGGGCTTTAACCTACCCAGAGGTCAGTCTTTGCTAGACAAGTGGAACCTTATTCCCGAGGGAATTGATATACTAATGACACATGGACCTCCCCTTGGTAAGTGAAACAAAAGCTGTGTGTGATTTTTTGCATGAGAATTTTACTTTTAAACTAAGCAAAATTAATAATGCTATAAGCTATACTGTAATTGCAGCCTAACTCAAAACTTTTGGAAGAATTGTAAAGTGCCGATTAGGCTCAGCAGATATGTTGAGCTTCCTGGTATTTTTAAATAAAAGTTACATTTTTTTTCTGTAGCTCAAGCAAAGGAAGATCAAATATCTCATTCCATAGGCATTAGAGTTCTGCATTTTATTTAAGCACAGTATTCATCTGACAGTTTCCAGCCTCATATGATTTTTTCAGACACTGACTAAAACTTTTTAAAACCTTTTTCTGCTACAGTGACGTGTTTTCTTAAGGTTTCAGAGTGTGCACTCAGGAGTATGCAGTCACATATTCTCCTTGATAATTTCCTTGGAAACAGCATATGTAACAGTATTTTTAAATATATTAATTGGCTTGTAGCAAATTTGTGAATTGTTCTCAGTTAATTATTCCTTACTCTAATGACGGGTGAGCACAAGTATATGGACACATAACTTGTTTGTTCATTAATTAGTTGCAGTTTTTCATTTAGTTAAATTTTGCTTGCTTCATAAATGTGAGCAATTCACTGGTTACCATTTTAATTCTAAACTTTAAGTTCTAAACTAAGTTCTGATTATCTCAAAAAGACACTACCAGGATCATTCGGCAGAGGCAGGAGCACTCAGTTTGGGCATATCTAAAGTTATTGAAGCCTACACTAAAACCATTTGAAAATTCCTACTATGTACCCCACAAGATAGCATCACATACTGTTTACTGCTTTTCTCTAAGACACAGTGTGGCAAACGGTCTAGGGCCATATTTTAAATATTTCAGTTGGTTTTACAACAACTAAGCATCAACCTTTTATAAATATGGTTTGTCAGGATAAGAAAGTGTCAATCTTTTCTTCATTACTGTTACTGTTAGTAGACTGAGATTTTTTCCAGGATGTTGGTAAGCTCTTGAAATCCAGAGGGTCACATCAACACATGATCACATGAAATCACCGACTTTTGGGGTACTAGTGAATATAAAATCAATAAAAACGTCTCAGAATTGCAAGGTGCCATTATAACAAAGCATTTGGGTGCTGCCAGGCTGGCTCGGTGCTCTCATAGAGCTTCTCTGTGACCGTGCATGTTTGTGTTTCATATCACAATTAAGAGCCACCAATCTAAGCAGGGCAGGGGAAGTACAGAAAGTTTTTGACCAGCAATGTACTTACCACTCCTTTTATATCCTAGTTACTCTTTTCGTACTGCTTGGAGAATGTTATATGAGGATCTGCAGATTCTCTTTAATCTTAGTAGAGCGACCAGCATGCTGTGTTAAAAAAGCAGAGATGCACCATCCGCTGACAGCGAAGTGCACCAGATATTGAAAAACAACACTTTGAACAGCATTCTTTTAATCTGCTTGTTTTTCCCAAAGAAGCAAAAAACCCCACGAGCGTGGTTATAATGTTTCACGGGTGCTGTTTTAAATGGGTTGCTAATCCATCTGCTCTGAATCAGGTTCATATAGAAATACTGTGACATTGCAGACACTAATCAGTGCTTTAATTGAATAAAAGTACTTAAATTTTGGTTTTGATGGAGATAATGAAGTTCAGTTTCAAAAGGTTGGCTCTGTATTTTAACTGCAAACACGTATTAGGTGATAGTACTGTGCCTAAAAGGAGAGGGTCTAGCTCTCAGCCTGCATGGTAATATTGACAAAACACTGCTTTTAAGATTAGGTAAATATTAGTGGATGTAGAACTGTAACTGGACTCTTTTGTTCTCTCCAAAATTCAGTCAAGTTCATGTCACAATATGTTTTTACCACCTGGGATACACTTGGCACAGGGTGTAATTAGAGTCGGTAGAACGGTGCTGCAGTTGGATGTGGCTCCTGATTTCCCATTTATTCCTCCTCATTCCTCTTGCCCTGCTGATCCTTACCAGTGCTAGTCCAGGCAGTGGACTCCTAATAACTGATGTCAAGTTTTGTGCATCTTCCCATATTTTCTGTAGGACTGAGTGGCAACGTAGTCAATTAGCACTAGCTTGTGGAAAGCTATTTATCTACATTGCTTGTTGGTGACCAGAGACTCAGAAGTAACCTGACATTTGCAGACCGTGGCAATTTGTGGGAGACTGTGTTTTAAATCTTTGGGCTGACAGAGGTATCGAGTCATAGATAAGCTGGTGTTCCTGAAATGTTTTGTTTCTGGAGTGGCTATGGGAAGCTGACTGCTTTAAGAGCAAGGGGAAAGGGAAGAAAAATCAGCAGCAGTGCCGGGAATAAATGTCTCAGGGTTTCAAGGTGGAAGATGAGTTTAAACCTATAGTTTAAAAAACCAAATCACATCCAGCAAAATATTAATGCGGATGAGGAAGGAAATTTTAAGGAAGACAAAGTGACAGTGAAACATTTCTTAAAAGCCGTTGTGTGCTTTAATGGGGAGGTTACGACTAGAGATAATGTAATAAACCTTCCGTGATTTATGACTTCCTGAAAGACTCCGTGAAACCTTACCTGAATAGCGAAAATTAACCATATTGATTGCGTTTTGCCTTCAGGTTTTCGAGACTGGGTTCCAAAGGAGCTGCAGAGAGTGGGTTGTGTGGAACTGTTGAACACGGTGCAGAGGCGAGTACGGCCCAAACTCCATGTGTTTGGTGGGATTCATGAAGGTAAGGAGCAGCTGCTCCACTCTTCCAGCTCAGGCTGGTTTCAGAGAAGCGCCTTTCGATGGTGTGTTGCAAAGGATGGATAAGAGCATATCGGACTAAAGTAGGCAGAGATTTGAGGGGAGCAATGCACGCAACAGCACTTCGTAAATTTATGCCAGAATTTAAAAAGACTGTTTCAGGAGCATGTGCTACATTATCCACCTACATCTTTCACTGTGCAAAGGTCTTTCTATACAGGTTATTTGAAAGCAATTCAAATTTTGACAAACTTGGTTAGAGAAACAGATGAGATTCCCCACACTTGCATGCCAAAAGTGAAAATCATCCCCATTATTCCAAGCACAGGAGCCAAAAATGTGCTAGAAAAAAATCGAAGACAACTTACTGTCTCAGCTTACCTCCCATAAAATGAGAAAGGAGGGCATCTTGAGTCAGACATCAGGTGGAGAGACTGCCAGAACTCATTTTGCATACATTTCTAAAAGCATCCTGTAATATACAGTTCATACTGCGTATGTAACCTTCCAGCGGTCTCATCTTTTAGAAGAGATATTTCCCCACTGTCAGTACCAGAGCAGGCAGAGTGTGAAGCTTCAGAAATAAGCTCAGTTCGTGGCTGTAAAAGAGACAGAGAGATTAAATCCGTTTTGGAGATACTTAAATATTTAATACAATTTTGTAGCTTTCATGTGGCTAAGAGACAAACACTGGGAGTTCTGCCTGAGAGAGAGAGTGTAAGACTTTGTGACCCTAGAACTCAAAATTACACATTAAATGCTTTGTATTGTCTCCCCTGGAGGTTTCTCCATTGAGTCTAATTAGGTTCTCCATAGGCTTAAAGATTTGGAGGACTTCATAAAAGAAAAATAAAAAAAGGACAGCTTTCTCAACTCGTGGTGTTGGTTTTTCTGAAGCCCTTGTGACTTCATGTGATGAGGTTTTTGCCTGGTCCCTGTAAGTGAAGAGTTTATAATGGAAATATTGACATGACCTTAAGTATAGTGGCATGAATAGCAGTCTTTTTATGCACACAGGAAAAGAGTGGATATTTTGTATAAATATTAATCCTTGGATATTAAGCAAATATGGCCAAACATGTAAATAGTCTACAGCCTTTGTAGGCACGTTGGATGATGACACTTTTAGTTATAATAGTGTTAAGTAGCAGGAGAGGAAGGTATTTTAATATACAGGGTCATTATGATGAGAAAAGCATTGAGGAACCACATGCAGCACCTCTCATTTAAATCTCACAGGAAAGGTGGTTGCACATACTCAAAGTGAATGTTCAAATATATTCTTACAAGAATGCCAACAAAAAAGTTAAAATCCTGTTTAGTACTTATGCAGAAGGCACGAGAACGGCTTGTTTCAGTACAGAAAGAAATAGCCAAGTGTTAGGAGCATGATCAACACTGCAATTATTTCTCATCCAGCTCCAGCTGAGGTGAACACACACACCACATTCCATTAAACGGCGGCTATACACACATTTTGGTGATGCAGTTTTTTTTCCTGGTTGATAAGCAAGAACAACCGCCAACAAGGTTTTTCCCACCATGAGATGATCTAAATCAAAATTGCCAGTCTAAATAAATAAAGTAATACAGGCGGACAGTGCAGCAATTCTGAAGTGATTACTCTTTCTGATAGACACCGTGGGTAGCTGTATTTATCTTAGCTTTCAGACAGCAGTGATCTGTACTATATCATAATGGTTTAAAAGGAAAACATCTTTCCCCTGTGGGTTAGCGATGGGAAGTTCTCTTCCTCCATGAAACTCTGATTTTTTTTTAAATACATTTGGTGCCAAGTCCTTCCTAGATTTTTTTCTAGCTTTGTTAGCTTTCTGTGGATGTCAGCTGAAAACAATGGCAAAGCTTTCTCTCACCTTTTGCACTGGTGGAGCTGGAGCCCCTGCCTCCTGATCATTGAGAGAATTTCTGCAAGAGCAGAACTTCTGCCTTCTCGGTATCTCAGTAGTTTTTTTGTCATCCCTTTTCTCACATCGTGTTTGCTGATTGAAGGCTCAGGTGTGACTCGATTAATGGGTTGCTATAGTTTGTTCCACTTGCCCAAAAATCACTGGAGTGCCCAACCCTCTGTTATGTCCTATTCATTTGCGTTGCTGGCCAGCTGTTTAGAAGGTAGAGGACAGTATTCAGCATCCTGAAACTGGTGCCATAGTGTTGAGGAGTCAAGTCCTTGGCGTACTGAAAACCCTGTGATTAATATCCACTGTTTCTTGCCTTTTTATTTGGGAACGAGTTATTAAGATCCCTTTGTAATGAAAAGCAGTCACATGTTTAACCTTCACCTCCATTTTCTACTTAAGCTGAGGATCATCCATTGACCTCCAGTGCTCAGTTGTGTTTATAGCAGGAGATTCCTTTCCTCAGTTGTGATTTTCACTGGTAGATAACACATGTATATGTATAGATGTAAAGTAAATATGTGTGTGTGTATTTTGAATGTGCCAATGAGCTTGTGAGGCTTTGTAAGCCCGTGTGAACACCAGCTTGGCAGCCCAGCGATGAGGAACTGGACAAAAAGGGCCGGCATGGGTGAAGCTCTCTGGGTTCATTGCCCAGAGAGGGGTTTTTGTAGGTGCAACCAAAGTTACTTCTAAATAATTGAATGGTTTGGGTTGGAAGGGACCTTCAAAGCTCATCCAGTGCCACCCCTGCCATGAGCAGGGACATCTTCACCAGCTCAGGTTGCTCAGAGCCCCGTCCAGCCTGGCCTGGGATGTCTCCAGGGATGGGGCACCCACCACCTCTCTCGCCAACCTGGGCCAGGCTCTCACCACCCTCAGCATAACAAATTTCTTCCTCTTGTCAAATCTGGTCTTTTTCTTATGACAGAATTTACAGGCATGTAAATTGCAGCTCACTAATTAAGTAATTAGAAAAAGTACGTGTGTGGTTTTGTGGGTTTCTGCTGTATCCAATTGCAACAGAGGATTTTCCCCCCGGGTGGGGGAAGAAGTTTGTACATAAAACAAAAGCGTGAGTTCTTGTTTCAGATACACTACATTGTATATTTTCAACCAAGCCTTTGTGGCAGCTTTCAAAAGCTCATATCATTTTGAAGGGATTAATTTAATTGTATTCCCGAAGCGTTGATCCCCCAACAAGCTTCCGGTGCAGCTGCCCACGGGCAGGATCGTTTCTTTACGTTGCAGTAAGTGTGACACGTTCTCCCTGCAGGTTACGGCATCATGACAGACGGTTACACCACGTACATCAACGCTTCGACGTGTACAGTCAGCTTTCAACCAACCAACCCTCCCATTATATTTGACCTTCCAACCCCTCAAGGATCATGAAGCACTACTGCACATTTGGAACTGGGGAAGGTCTATAAACTGCCATTTTCTAATTATAAATCTTATATTCTGTTACATGTTTGTTTCTCAATTGGGGGGGAGGGGGGTGGTGGGGGAGAATTTGGGGGAACCACGGAGTTTCTGTTTTATGGTGGGTTTGGGGGTTTTTTGTTTGTTTTGGTTTCAATTGCTGGTACAAAACAAACAAGAAGCAAAGTTAGAGGTTGTGCTTTTTGGAAATGCAGCATTCATTTGAAATTGATAAAGCATCGTGAAATTGTAAAATGAATTTCGTTTTTCAATAAATTTGCCATTGTAAATTGTTATAGTGTTCTCAAAAGGACAGCCAAGCTTTCTTTTAATAAGTGAGAGACCTTATTTTAATATTGTATTATAAGCTAAAAGTAGGCAGCATTTAAAAACACCCAAATTTGCACAACTTATGTTATTGTCGCGGTTTTTTTAAGTGTCTTTTTTTTTTTCTCCCTAAGTCTAAAAGTTAGCTTTTCATCTCCGTTTATATCCATTGTTTTTAGTCGCACAAACAATATTTTGGGGTCCATTTACCTCTTGATACATGTGCATGTGCTGAAACTTGTTTCTATTCACAGTAGAATGCAGCAAGGGGGGAATAGACTTCTCAGTTGTTTGTCCCTCCCTCCTTTATACATTAAAGACTGATGTGGCCACGGCCTGTATGTCTTATCTACCTTTTATTGTTTGTTTTTAAATTATTTTAGCTTTAAAAGACTGGGGGTGAAAGCTGCAAAGAAGCAGGTATTTCATGCAGTAAAAAAAAAATAATAAAAAATGTAAATGCGGACTCCTTTTAAATATGAATTTATATATATATGTATTTTTTGTGCATTATAACTAAGCTAGGATTTAATATTGCCAGTATAGCATCTGCAAAATTATGCTGTACAGCACATCTAAATTATGAAGGATGTGACACATTTTCCAAGTGCTCAAGGCCTTCAAGAGCCCGAGTTAAATCTTTGTCGTAGTTCAGGCATGTATAGAGTCAAATGGATACAATCAAGCCTAACTAAAATAAGGCTTAGTTGTCCTTTATATTTAAATGTTCTTGTCTTTTTTATTTCCTTTTTCTTATTTTGCACTGTGTGTAAATGCAATCTCGCTAGCACAAAATATCGTTGCAGATAGTTATTTCTGTTCTGCCACTGTAAATGCTATTGAGCTTTGTTCTGTTTTATGTTACCTTATTAATGGAATTTAGAAAAGCAGTTGTTTCTTTAAATTTATTGTGATATTACATCTAGCGGCCTTTATATGCAAATAAAATTGCAAGATTTTTAAATACGCGTTTGAAGGGAATTTTGCATTTTTCTGTGGCGTTTACCATTTGGGAGGCAGTGAGAAAGGTGAGTAAGAACTTCTATATTTCTCAATACATTTTTATCGCTTACGATTCGTAGGATGTCAGTTGGGTCAATAAAGCACTCAGACTTCTCCTTCCGTTTCTCTGCCATCCATCTTTCCATTCCTTTTAGATAGAAGAGATTTTATCTTTGGACGTTATAATTCAGTGCAACCAAGTTTGTGCAGTTAAGCCTTGTAGGGGACTGTTCTCGACAACATGAGGAAAAATCGATGAGGCGGTAACCTTTGTACTTCTCACTGGTCATTCGTGCCGTGATTCGGGTGCCTTCTGCTCATCCACTGTGGGTTAAGAAATGAATAGTCATAGGTGAAATAAATCGCTTCTTATTTGGATCTCTTCTCTGTTTTGTGGCTCCAGCAGGATCCATCACTGGCAAGAGAACTGCAGGGGCTGTGATTTGGTGTATGCCGCCGGAATGGCAAACACGGCAGGACCTGCTGGTATTGCTGCAATACGGTTAAGTGTATAATGACAGAATCTGTTCAAAAATAGAAGTTATGGCTGCAAAAATGCTGTTTCAAACGTGAGGAGATAAGGCATTGTTTTCATGAATCTGCACCTGCAGAAACGTGAAACAAGACCTGACATTTTCAGATCTATGAGGCTGTCGTACCAAATTATTTTCTGGGAAAGAAGTTTCTGTAACTATAAACAGTGTTGTACATGGAATTTCTTGTCAGGTGTCCTTATGGAACAGACAGACACCTTCACTCTTTAATGGTATCTGTCCTGCTTTGCTTGCAGTGCTGGTTGTTTTGTCAATTGGGCCAAAGGGAAAAAAGTCACCAAACATCAGTCCTTCCTTTTGGATGTAGATGCAGGATCTGTCTTGTGGGCTTGTTTTCAACCAGTGATGGGAAGACTAGGGACATGGTTTTGGCAGCCACAGCTCTTCGCTATGTTTGAGATACCTGTCCTTCCCTACATGGTGTTTTCTTGAAGCACATGGAAATTGTATATATATGGTGCACATTAGATCATCCTCTTTCACTCGTGTTGCTTGTTGTCACTGCATAAGGAGGAAAGATCTGTCATCTGGGATGCTTTGTAGTGCCATGAACTTCCAGCAGAGAAGAGCCGCTCCATCTGGATCACTCTCCAGCCTTCTGAAGGACCTGACTCGACTCTAGGTATCTGTCTCTAGTGAAAAATGTGTTATTCCTAAAGCAAAACTTTTAAGCCAGCAGTTTTTTGGCCCAGGATTTGCCTGAGTCCAGCCAGGAGTCTGCCCTGGGTAAGGCTGGTAGTGAGACAATACCAGAAACGACACCTTGGAGAAGGAAAACCTGTACCAGACTCTGCAACAAACTATAAACTGGTGTGTGTAGCTGTAGATGTCCTAAAGGTCTCTGTCTTTTGGTTTCAGCTGTTTGCCATGTGGCTTTTGGGCTGTGTGGTGCAGCAGGGGTGGTTCTGCACTGGGATGTGGGAGCCTGGGTTTGTAACAACAGGCTGGGACTCGGTGCTTCCATTTAATCCAGGATCAGGCATGGTCGCTGCTTCGGCACCATCTGATGCTGGTGCTAAATAGAGCTGTTAATTTAGAGAAATACCTGATCTTCGGGGGTGCTTTCTAAGCGTGCATTTTCACTTGGGTGTTTTTTCTCTCTGGCTCTGTCAGCTGCCCCGTCCATGCTTCCATGCCCCTTCATGTTCAGCACTGAGCTTGTTCTTCTCTGTGGCAGGATCTTTTTGATTTTATTCCCTCTTTTTAATTTCATTCCCTCTTTTTAATTTCATTTTTTAATTTCATTCCCTAAATTTTTCTTTGTCCTTTCAGAAACTGATCTAGCTTTTTCTCTTCTGAGAAAGCTATCATTTTGGCTAGCGGCAGTTAGAAAAAACCCAGGAAAACGTGAGCAGTTTGGCATTTTTTCTTTGTGTAGTCTTTAGAGACTTTGAAATGTATACGTGTCTGCCTTTGCTGTCACAGTCAGGTAATTTTTCCCTTGCTGGATGTCAGCCATATCTGACAATCGGGGTAAATGGGACACAGTTTGGTTTGAAGACGTTTGATTTCACAGGGAGGCGAAAGTGTGATGAATCTGCTGCTTTTCAAGGATCCTTCACTCCTAAAAGTAGCTCAATATCTATATGCAGAATAAACCTTGGATAATAAGTCTTTCTCCGGGGTCTGATCCAAGCCCATTGAACTCACTGGGAGTCTTTCTATTGACTTCAGCTGGCTTTGGATCAGACACCTGGCATCTCTCTGGATGGGGTTTCTGTCTATTACTCATCCTTCCAACTGGAGGAGGTGCTCCCTGGTTAACATGCAAGAACCTCTTGGCAGGAAGAGGCACCCACCTATTCTAAGTGCTGCATCTTTCCAAGTGATTGATTAACAGCAGCGTAGTCGATTAACCTTTCTTCTTCTGAGAGCAGCTTTCATCTCGTCATCTCGCTGAGGCTGAAAGCAGTCAAGGCCTTTATCAGGGGAGGGCTGCAGAACAGGGTGTTCCCCAGAGGTGATTGGTTCCCAATTCTCTCTGCATAGTGAATTTAGTGAATTCAGCAGACCTCGAGGTCAAGCATTTATTAGGCTAAGAGACTGTCAAATCAATCTGGTCTACTGCAGGCAAGTTCTACCAGGAGAATGAGTTTTGCCAAGACTCTGTCTAAGTAATAGATTGATGAGTAACTCCTGGTTGAAGCTGCCTTTCTCTTTTCCATTTTCCGTGAATCAGATTTTTTCCCCTCACTGACACCAATATTTTCTCCCTGGATAAATTTTATTAAGGAAACTCCTGGAAACCATCTATAATTTAAGTTGCAGGGAGACTTCCAAAACCTGTAGCCCTTCCCTTTTGTGTTCAATTGACCCAAGGGTTTTCTTTGAGACCTTAGTTTTGATCATACCTGATTGAATTACGTTTCTGGAATGTTCACCACCCCATCTCCCACCTTAACTCCCCCCCTTTGTTTTTTTCCTTAACTTTATAATTTCCAGCAGTTATAGACTATCAGGGACCCTGATGTTCCCTGCCCAGCATGATAATTTCTTACTGGAAAGAGAAATGCATTGTAAAACTGCATGGAACAAAGCCTGCATCACAGCAGAGTATTTTGTCATCCCTCTATTTTGAGATATAGATCCCAGCTTGTAGAGTCAGTCCTCTTTTGCAGTAACGAGTCTTTCATGCACCATCATTGTTTCTAATTTACATTCACCCACTACTGAGATGAAATGGTGTTATGATCAGGCTTGGTGGCTGTGTCACTGTCAGCCCTTGCAGGACACCCTGTGCACTTCTGCAGAAGGTCCCGGCCATCAAAGCACCGACTGACCTACAGAAGCACGAAGAAAAGGACTCTAATAAATGAGTGCAGCCTAAGAGCACCAAAGAAGGCTGAAGCTGGGTTCTGACATTTTCACCTTCAGTTCCTGTCGACCTAATAAAGAGAAAATGCAAGAAGTCTCAGTTTTAGTGCACTGAATCAGTTTTCAGCCACCTGTATTGATTTATTTTTTCCCCATCTAGTTATTACTTTCCATACTTCTACCTCTGGCTTCAGCCAGCCAGTTTTGTAATGATTCAATTAAATATGGCTACGAGGACACATTTTGCTTTGTTTTACCACAAAGTTTTTCTGAGGAAGCTTTCCTCGGGCTCCATTTGGTTTTTGTTGGTTGTAGAATAGAATCACAAGGAGTCCTTCGTTTCTTCTACAGTTCTCATTACAGAATTTAGTCATTTATTTTGTGCCTACGGTTTACATTCGTGGGAGAGGGGCTGACAAAAACACGTCTCAGTTTAGGATAAATGAGTGAATGGTGTACATTCATTTCTTCCCCAAACAGTGGGTAATATTTCTTTAGGTAGAATGTTCAGTGGTACAACAGGACCCGTCATCTTCATGAACCAAGGAGTAAGGACTGCAAGAGTCCTTGTTTAGATCAGACTTCTAAACTACAAAATATTCAAAAGTTGTCTTGAAAATACAGATTTATAAAGCAAAAGACTTAATAAGCCTTCCTCAGACCCTGTTAAAATGTATTTTTGTACTACTGCTACTATTAATGTGGCTCGAGCGTGTCAGTCTGTTGCCCAGGGCTTTCAGTGATCCACTGTGAGAAAAGGAACAACACAACAAATTTGGGTTTTTTGTGTGCTGTGCACAAGCATTCTCAACATTCGCTGTCATGTGAGTAATTCAGCAAAATAGTTATATTTTATTTATATTTTAGGGCAACGAAGATGATGAAGGGAGTGGAGCATCTCCCTTATGAGGAAAGGCTGAGGGAGCTGGGGCTCTTGAGCTTGGAGAAGAGGAGACTGAGGGGTGACCTCGTTGATGTTTACAGATATATAAAGGGTGAGTGTCAGGAGGATGGAACCAGGCTCTTCTTGGTGACAACCAATGACAGGACAAGGGGTAATGGGTTCAAACTGGAACACAAGAGGATCCACTTAAATTTGAGAAGAAACTTCTTCTCAGTGAGGGTGACAGAGCCTGGCCCAGGCTGCCCAGGGGGGTTGTGGAGTCTCCTTCTCTGCAGACATTCAAACCCGCCTGGACACCTTCCTGTGGAACCTCATCTGGGTGTTCCTGCTCCGGCAGGGGGATTGGACTGGATGAGCTTTTGAGGTCCCTTCCAATCCCTGACATTCTGTGATGCTGTGGCTGTAGAGATTCACTGCAATTGGAGGGAGAGCGTAACTTTTGGTTAATTGTCAGTGTATCTAGTACTGCCCAAAGTCAGCGTGCATCTGGTTGGTTTGGGAGCTCGTTATGCACATAACAAGGGATCTCCTGGGTACGGCTGAGTCTGAAGGGGCAGGATGCTGAAAAGGCAGAAGAAAAGGAGTCTCTTGGCTTAACAGATTGAAAAGTGATCATCTTGCTCGGGATCACGCAGATCTCACAGTCCTAAGAACTGAATCCACATCTCCTGAGCAGCGTTATAGGTCTTTAATCACAGTTTTAGGTTTTGTACACTTTTCTTTGCAAATAGATGGGAGAAACCAATTCCTTTGTTACTCCAAGAGCAAGGCTGCTCTTACGAAAATCTTCCCAAAAACCTGGACCACAGGCTGGCTTGTGATAGGAGGCACTTCCAGCTAGACAGAAAACAAAAATCAAAGCAAATTCCTGCATTTTTAATCAAACTCTAATAGAGGGAGTATAAAAAGGTAAAACCGAGCTCTTGGTGACAGAACAAGCAATCTCTATTAGAGGCACAGCAAAACTTCTGTCAATCATCTCAAAGTGTTAAAGTACATCTTATGTTTTTTTCTTCAGTGGGCAAATAAGTGATGAATTAGCTTAGTTCAAACTCTCTGAAGATGATCACTGGCATAGATTCTTTAAAAGGTCTGAAGCAGGTACACAATCTTTACATTGCTGTAGGATACAGACTGCAGCTCTGCCAGTAACAGCACATCGTTATTGGCTTTGTGTTATGAGGTATCTAGAGAATTTTGGAGACAACGTATTTGAGCATTGTATTGACATTACAAGGCATCTGGCTAAAGCCCAGCTCAGGCTGGGAGAGTGGCAGTTCCTAAGAGGAGCTAAATTGTATTGATTAAAGTCCCCTAATCAACAGAACAACTTCTGGTACAAAGTACTATTGAATTTACTGTAGACTTAAAACCACAAAATACCTAGGCTTATTATTCATAATCAATTATACTAGATATAAAACTTTGAAATTCAATAGCTATATCAGCTTAAAATGAAACTCAAGTGGTTTATTTTTATCTTTGATTTGGGTTTCTATTATCAAACTGAGGCCAGATTTTCAGATATCTTTATGTTGCCAGGAACGTTTGAAAAATCCTATAGGGCACCCCATGACTTTGGTGGCATATAAATCTTTCATCTTATGGTGTCTAGAAGTATGTAAAAAAACAATACCGGTTTTGTGACATTTCCTATGCAGAAATCTCAACCTGTTGCCCCAAGATTTCTTTGGAGCTACTACAGTTACCCATTAGACTTAAGCACAGTGGGTAGTTGCAAATAAAATTCACCGTTCTTGGTATAATGCCCTACAACAAACAAACGGTGATGCAAATACCGGCTCAGAAATGCTCCAGCTCTGGTTTGCATGACAGTGGCACTCCGGTCAAACCTGAGAACTTCTTGACATGTCCAACATTGTAAGAGAGTCCAAGTCCATGGTAAGAGTAAAGTCCAAGTCAAGCAAGAATCAAGGAAAGCAAAAAGCTGCTAACTATGTTATTCTTACTTTTGGAGGAGCCATGTGAGAAAAACAAAGGCAATCAGCTGAAGTCACACCAGTGACCTGTGGCCAAACTGGGGGTTGAACCCATATTTCCTGATCCAACAGCTTTTGCTGCTGCTCTGCTCCCCACAGCTTTTTATTTGGAGAGATCTCACAATTCTGAGCCAGCTTCCTAGGCTTAACTCGGAGAAACAAAATCATTTAAAAACACACAAAACCATTCACATTAAAGCTATAATTTGAACTAATGATAACCAATGGATACCAGAAAGTGCATTCTAAAGATATACTGGATTTTCAGGTTTAAGCACATATATAACTATATGTATTATAACTATAACTACTATCTATAGTATATATGCTATAACTGCTGGCTATGACTACTGGAAATGTTAGACAAATGTGATTTTGTTAGTTACTTACTGAAATCTTCTTCTGATAAACCTTACACTGGGGTGTATCCAGGACAGGGAGGATTTTGAGACCATCTCACCTCAGATTTTTGACAGGGAGGAATGCTTGGTTTGGTTTTTGGTTTGGGGTTGGTTTTTTTTGGTTGGTTGGTTTTTGGTTTGTTGGTTCATTTGTTTAGTTTGGGTTTTGTTGTTTTTGTTGTCGGTTGGTTTTTGTTTGGGTTTTTTTGTTTGTTTGTTTCCTTTCTTGCCAAGCAGTTCTCAAAGCACTACTTCTTGAGTAGGACTTTGTTGAAATCTTAAGCCCAGTTTAATTTGTTTCCAGACCAGCCTGTTGGACTTCCATACGTTGTGCAGTAAATCTTTTCCTTAAACTGTGTTTTGATAGATGTAGCTCCCAGCTGCAAAGACACGCTCGGCCGGCGGGGGCAGGTGAGCGGCACGGTTGCTCTGATGATTTAGAGTTTGCCGGGTTCAATACGGAGCAAGAGGAAAGCTGCTCTGGGTCAGCATTTGTTACCTTTGGTTTGCGATGTGCTTTCCTGGCACGGTGGCGATTGAGGGGCTGCTTTGTAGCCACGTTACGAGGAAAACAGACTTTTCCAAGGAACGAATTATCTATCTGGAGCGTAGTAACCAAACGCAGACAACCCCAGCTGTGGCTTTCACTAGTATCGTTTACAGGCCCGAATATTTGTATGAATGCCAATTAAGCTGTGGTAGCATTATTTGTCACAGAAAGCTTGGCTGTATAATGAAAATACCTCAGTTTCTGTTGCCAGACAATTTGAAGATGACTTTTACTACAATAAATCAGCCTTGCATGATTACAGGAACTGCGTTAAGTAGTTTCAGAACTTCTGTGGATCTGATTTTGTGAAGCTGGTGATGCTGCTTATGCGGGTGAGGGATGAAGGACGAGGTGCTGTGAAATCACTGACGAAACAGCAAGACCTGACGGGTTATAAGAAGAGCACTTCTATCTGATAGAATAACCTTAGAGACCAAGAGTATGACAATGGAAAAAAACACTGGAAATGTGTTTAGAATGAGATAACACAAAATTTACTCCCACCTCCAAATATACATTCAAACAAGAACATCTTGTCCAAAGTAAGTTTGGCCACCAGCAATTACAGCGCTGATTTTAGAAATGAACGTGAAACATGTTACACGTGCCTACGAATCTTCCTGTGGATTAATTTATATATTTATGCTCTGAAATGGCTGTCTATACTTTGGTAGCCTCTAAAACTCAGCGTGTAGCCGTGCTATTGTGTATCTGTTGCCGTACGCCCAGGCCAGCGCTGCGGTGATGACCCGGTCCATCCGTGGTAAGAAGCAGGTGACGCACCATCTAGGTCAACTGGTTCTTTTTCCTTCGAGACAGGATGGTAGCTCTTCACAGTAAATGAAGCCTCTCTAATCTCCAACCATTGTCCATTTACACATGAGTAAATAGGTTAAACTGTTCGTACAATGACAGAATCGTACCGACGAGTAATGCGAAGTGGCAGTAGCAAAACTGAAGAGCAGTCCATTATTTTCTGCTCTGCATAGTACCTGCCAGCAACCCCCAGACTGAGCTCAGTATTGGATAACGATCAAGTTAATGGCTGTGGGGAAACAGGGTTATTCAGAGCAGAGTCTTGCCCTCATTCCTCCTGTGCTCTTGCCACAGCCCTCCAGAGCTCAGCACAGAAATCCAGCGTTTTCCTGCGAGCGAGGACCTGCCCCAACAGCTAAATGGCCATAAGGGAACAAAATGTGCCCGATTACACTGTGATTGTGTCTCTGCATAAAAGCAGAGTGAGTTTCATCACATAATTAGTTCTTATCTTCCTGCCTACTTTGTGGTTTGGGTGGTACAGTAACCTTTCGATCCTATGGCACAGCAGTGTGGTATTCTTCTAAATAACCATAAAAAAATCAGTATTACTCTATCAAGCAGGAATTATTAACTGAGCTAGGCAATTTCTCATAATCCCTTACACTCTAGAAAGCTGCTATGATCCTATAATAATCACTGGACATTATCTTTCCATTTGGGTGGTTTGTCCAATGTAATTCAGCCAGGACTTACAGCTCATCCCTACTGTAATAGGTCACCATATGCTTCACATCTGGTCCTACAAAAAAAGCCATGTTACGCATACGATGGCAACTATTTTAGGGGACAGTCTCCAGAGACCCGTAAGTGTGACTAGCAGTCTTGACAGTTTAACGGTTTTATTAATCAGCATTAAAACCTCATTTTACTGTTACAGGCATAATTACTACTAGTTCAACTGATGACTAAAATAAGCAGTTTCATGCGTTTTGTTGTTTAGTGAGCTGATATAGCAATTTTTTTCTAAGATGTAGGCACTTAAAAAAACACAAACAAACAAAGAAAAAACTCCAGCACTTTGTCTCATCAAAAGTTGCTGGACCAAACTGACCCCATCAGTGATGGCAGAGCAAAAGTGTATTTAATCAGGAAACGAGAGAAGGATGTAGGCTGCTGTGTATGTATTTTTCCCAGAATTCAGATCTCTGTTTTGTCATGAGAGAAAATTCTATATTATGATTGCCTGTAACATCTGAATATCTGCTGTCAGATCAATATTTACATTTACAATTGGGATCTAACTCAAGCCTTATGTGGAGGGAAAGGGAAGGGAAGGGGAAAGGGAAGGGGAAGGGGAAAGGGAAAGGGAAAAGGAAAAGGAAAGAGAAAGGCCCTCTCTTGCCTCACACATCTCATCCTGGAACCCACTGCTATTTAAAGCTTGAAACATTTTATTTTCCATAGGTTTACCATAGAGGACTGAGTAGAAGGATACAACACACATTGCCATGTGCAATTCTGTGCATGTGTGTGTATTATTCTTCTCCAATGTCCTGAAACACTTTTCTTAACCTCTCATCCTCTAAATCCTCAATGACGGGGGGTGTGCAGGGTGGACAAGTATGTTGTAACTTTCAGTAGTTCAATAGCACTGGAACAGGCTGCCCAGGGCAGTGGTGGAGTCACCATCCCTGGAGGGGTTTAAAAGATGTTTAGATGAGGTTCTTAGGGATGTGGTTTAGTCCCAGAGTCAGGTTATGGTTGGACCTGATGATCTTGAGGGTCTGTTCCAACCAAAATGAGTCTATGATTCTATATTGTGAGACAGCTGCCTGCAAGAAGTCAGCCTGGCAAACTGAGAAAAATGTCCTTAAAAAGAGCCAGAGAATAATAATTTGGTTCCGGTCTCCATTACCCACTGAACCAGCATTCATCCTGTTGTCCACAACCCACAGCTGACAGCTTTTGCCTTCACTGGCTCCAGGTCCTCAACCTTAGGTAGGAGTCCCCCCAGCAAATGGGCCAGGAAAAGCAAACTTAAGCAAGATGCTTTTTTCTTCCCTGCTGAAAGAAGAGTTACTTTCCATCGAATTTAGTGAACATTTGGGGTGTCTGCACCTCAGACTCAGTGTAGCAGCAAGGTAATGTACTGCCTTAACACCTGCCAGGTAAGGGCTAATTTCCAGGTGGTTCGTTGTAACAGGAAATTTTCTATAAGTGCTCTGGAATAGCGGACGTGCCTCTGCTCTGTGTATGTCCTCCTCCAGAACAAATAATTCCTTCAGCACTTGCAGCCCAGATTTCCCCTTTCCCTGCTGATGGGCAGAAAGTTGTTTCATTCTCCCAACACAAGAGTGAGCGATTTATCGTGTGTTTGGTGGGCAGCTTTTGAATGCTCTGCATTACAAGCTATGATGTACCCATTTCAAATGAACTATGTTACAGGTACAACGCAAGGAAAGACGTTTATCCCAGGCACTGCAATTAAACTGAGTTTACTATATATCCCACTTTCAGATAAGGTAGATATTGGGGTAAATGAGCGGGGATGCTGGCCCAGAGCTGCACCGTGAGGTCCCTTTAAAGGCCACCCGCTGTCTTTCCTGGCTGGCTCCCTGCCACGCTCCAAACTGGAGCAGGAGGCATTGGAAATCCCTTGAAAACTGTCATTTTTCGACCTGCCAAGAACTGTGATGCTAATCAGGGAGAGCACGGGAGATGTACTGGATTCTTTACATAAGCGGGTCCCCAGGGTTGAAATATATTTTAAGCTTGGGCTTATTTTTAGAGAGTTTCTTGCTGTTGTTGTCAAGCCTATGCTAAAGCAATTATTGCCTGTGAGGGTCACCTGGAGTTCAGTATTAAAACTTAGGCAGAGCAGCCTGCACAGACTCTGTGGCTTAAAGAAACAGAGCAGCTTCCTTCCCACCTCTGCCTTTTTTTAATTCTTTTTTAATAAGAAGCAGGTTTGAACCCTTTTCTAACTGAAACGCAAACACTCTTCTTAAATAACATCTTTTTGCATTTAGACAAGTTGAGAGACTAATTTTCCTACTCAGTCCCTTGGGTTGGAATTACAGAGTAATGTGAGGCAAATGTTCCTGCATTTGAAAGCCCCAGGACTAAGAACTTGCTTGGAGAATGGAGCCCATGCTGGGGAGGAGTGTGATGAGAACTGCAGGGATCCTGGGCTGGTTGCTCAAAGGGAAGACAAGGATTTTATGAAGCTGTGTCAGAGCACTCTGGACATCCTCTCCACCATGGAAGCAGAACTCAGCAACCCAGGTTAGTACTACATTTCTAGTGTGAAAGCCACATTCATTGCTTTTCTCCCTGCTATAAAAGAGCAGAATGCATGTGGGGCTGGAGCTGTCTCAAAATGCATTGTATTTTGACAGTTATGCTCCAGAAAAAAAGTAGGATGGATGCAGTTGTTGTTTTAGAGAGAGAGGAAAGATTTTTAAAAATAAAACAAAAACAAAATCATCAAACTGCTTTCTTTGACTAATGTACTTTTTAAAGCAGATCATCAGCTGCTGTGAGTTTGAACACAGGGCTGGGAAGCTAAACTGTTTCATTTATAGCAGCTGCAGGTGGAGGGCTGCTTTACCTATGTGTGTATTTTTATATGCGTGTATACATACAACGTCATATTTTTTCACCTTTTTATGTGTCTGTGTGTGTATATATATATACACCAAAAATGAAAGCATGTTGATGCTTTGTACATTGACAAAGCATTGTACATTGAACACAAGACCTATGGGGAGAGGCTGAGGGAGCTGGGCTTGTTCAGTCTGGAGAAGAGGAGGCTTAGATGTGACCCCATCACTCTCTAGAACGACCTGAAGGGCAGTTCTAGCCAGGTGGGGATTGGGCTCTTCTCCCAGGCAGTCAGCAGTAGGACAAGGGGGCATGGGCTTCAACTCTGCCAGGGGAAATTTAGGCTGGATATTAGGAAGAAATTCTTTGCAGAGAGAGTGGTCAGGCATTGGAATGGCTGCCCAGGGAGGTGCTGGACTCACCGGCCCTGGAGGTTTTTAAACTGAGATTGGCCATGGCACTTAGTGCCATGATCTGGTCAATGGACTGGAGTTGGACCAAGGGTGGGACTTGATGATCTCTGAGGTCTTTTCCAACCCAGTTGATTCGATGACAAGCACTCACAGGTGTTAAGGCAGCTGGTTTTACGGGATACATACACACACACAATTTGAGGGATGTTTTCATTATACTCAACCAGGAGGATTTTTAATACCAGGGCTCAAGAAGTTGTAAAAGAGATTTACTTTCAACTCTGTCATTCATGCAAAATGCCTGCACACAGATAAACCTGTTTGAGCTTAAAGAGTTGTGATTATATGCGATCCTCAGCACAAACCTCTTAGACAATGTAGAAATGCCACAATTTTCATCACAAATGGCTTTTGTGAGGTACTGTGGAGCTGCAGAAGAGCAGGTACAGGTGATCCTGCACCCAGTGGAGTCACAGGTTTTGTTGCAAGTCTCCAAACTGCAGGCAAGCTCTGGTGCTGCTAATGCTAGCCAGGCACAAGGGGTTTATTGAGTAACAGAAACAACATCAGAATTCTGATCCCAGCTTTTGATGGAAATTAATACATTTTGTGCTCTGATCATGATTCTCATATTTAATAATGAGAAGTATGTGTACTAGGTGAGCGCAGCAGGATCAAAATAATTTCCTGATGAGAGACTGAGGCCTTCAGGAAAGGGTCAGTCTTTATTGCCTGTGAGGGCGCTGTCAGCATAAATAATTATCATGAACTTCAACTTCAAGCAGTCAAACTTCATCGCATTGAAGGCGCCCCATTAAATGCTCAGATTGTCCTTAATTTGATCTAGTGCAGTCAATTCCTTAGGGAAAGAGAGGCTGAAAAAAATCAATACAGCGTCGCAAAGGAAGCCGAGGTGTCTTGGTCGCTTCTACCAGAGGAAGTGGAACCATCGAAAGATGGAGTTTGTCTCAGATGAGACACAATGGAGATAAAGCTTGCTCAATGTGATGCCCGCTGCTCAGAAGTCCAGTTCCATTTATTTATTATTATGTTTTTTAATCTCTACTCATCACTTTCTTCAGAGGAGATAGTGAAATACTAGACATTAAAAGGGAAATATCCTGGATTTGTGGGCAAAACTAAAACTGAAATATAACCCACCAGGGTCGAGCTTTAATTTTCATAACATGTAGACATATTTAACTATATGGCTGGGACCTATACAAATAACCCTTTGCCATGAATTTCCTACCCTATATATCTTGCGCTGTGTGCTTCTGTAGCATTCCCTGTCACGACTGTTATTAGAAGGCACTAAAGAATTGTAATAATTGGCACAGATTTTTCCATTAGAACGGCTTTTATCTCTCATGAATTAAAAATGACCCTCTGTTACCTTGTAGTTATTCTTTTAACCAAAGTTTGTATTGAAGCATTTCTAAACAAAAGAACAGCTTGTGGTAAGCAGAGTGGGTTTTTTGCTTTGTATTTTGACCACAGAACTGTGGGAAAAAAATAACTAAAAAAAACTCCAGAAAAATTAATTAAGCCAAGGCCATTTATGAAGTAAAACGCCTTTTCATTTGAAAGCTCTCAATACCTGCCCACTTACAGGAGTGGGGATCACGTGTGTGCTTCAGACATCCGAGTTTTCTACCAAAAAGAGAATGAGAGAAGTTTCTTCTGAATTGTGCCTCAAAGAACTAAATTCATTTTGTGTCAGAGATATTGCAAATGATATAAAGAAAGATTCTACAGAAAGATTTCATGATATTTCCCTTCCTCATTGCTGGTTGAATCTTGGGAAACTTGGCCTAATTCAGAGCAGGAATAACAACGCCTACTCGTTCAAGTGGGCTTCAGTGGACCCAAGATGCCTTTTGCCTACTTCTGGGAGGTAAAGAAAGAAAACAGGATTTCGTATCGCTGTAGCCTTTCCCCTCCAGCAGGTTCAGAGTGCACGCTTAAATCTGCAAAGGGACGGTGCCCAGTGTTCCTTGTCTTTTCAAAATCAATGAGAAAAACTTTCAGCTTGCTCGTCCCAAGCAGCCACCTTTTTGCATGGCTGAAAATGGCTTTTGACTGACTGACACGGCAGGTGCCGCGGGAGCCAAGACAATTCTGCATTTCAACTGAATGTTGTCACTACCAAAGCCTATTATCTAGGGTAATAAAGTTTAAGATTAAGGGGATTCCGCATGTTTGTGTTATTCTCCACAAAGCTTATCTTCTAATAGACCAGCTGCTTTATTGCACTTCGCCCACCCCTTCTCATTGTATAGAGAAGCCACATGTGTGAATGGGAACGCGCTGAGGCAGACCTTGGCTACCAGCTGGGAATATCGTATCACCCTCAGACTCCATCTGGGAGTATTAAGTTACCAGCAGTTGCCAGCTGGGAACGTCACATCTTCCACCTTGCCCAGCAAATCACATTGCGTTGTTGTCAGGCGTCTGCCAAGACCATAACCTGGTTGCGTTCCCACTCTTCTTCTTCATGACTCGGGTGCTCCACATGCAACCGCCCCAGCTCTGCTGGCCATGCCTGCTGTGTGCTGGAGATGCCAGTGTTGCGATGAGAATATCTCCTCGTTCTGTTCTCTGGCGTATGCCCTTGGAAAAAGAATGTTAAACATCTGTAGCAGAAAGTACTCAAATGAAACTGCCAACCATTCATCACTCTGAGAATTTATGGATGTCTTTCCCTCAAGTTTTAAACCTTGCATTCACTGAAGGCCACAACATTGAGATATTATTGCCGCATATCTTATAACAAATGGACTCAACTAGCCTCGGGTTTTGGGGTGGAGGGGCAAGGAGAGATATTGTGTGTCACTGCCTCTTCTCCTCTTATATTCAAGATGCATTTTAAGAAATAGCGCCTTACCAGGATAATGCCCTGCCTTCCTCACAGCATATGTGGGAACGCTAAAATAACGTTAGCATTTCACTTCTGATCCAAAGATCTTGGAGTGTTTTGGAGGGACAGAAGCGGACTGGAGGAACGGGAACTTTACAATATTCAGCAAGGACAAACGCGAAGTGCTGCACTTGGAGGGACTAACCCTGTGATACGGTGCTGGGGAGCAGCCACGCTGAAAAGAAAGCGGTGGGTCGTGGGGGGCAGTGAGCTGATGATGAACCAGCAACATCGGGGCTGTGTTAGTGCACAACCAGCAGCTGAAGTGATGAGACACCTGTCCTGGGCACTTGTTAGACCCCCCACCTGTAACACTACATCTGGTTCTGGGCCCTCAATGTACAGAAGATGAAGAAACTGTGAATTACAAAAATGATTTGATCTGGCTTCTCTATTACCATCCAATTCTGCAACAGGAGCATCCTTAACAGCCCCCCCAATAATGCAATGGATGAAGTACAATAGCGTGTCAACCCCAAAGTCCCCGTCCTTCATTCAGGGCACTCAATATCAGATCTTATAATACCTTATATCTCCAAAATGAAGACTACAGCTGACAGTTTTGGTCTTTGGGGATGACGTTACCTTGAATTAGCAGATAAGACTACCCTTAACTTAGAAACTGAGTCGTCTTTGGGATTGACATAGCAAAGCCAGAATAAACTGTCTTGAGGTTTGAGAACAGCTTCAAATATCACTTATTTCCATGCCTGATTCAGACACGCTATCTTCATATTGGCTCAAGAAAACAAGCACATCAAAGATCAATATACTTTAGGGAACATCTGTGAGGAAGAGAAGAAGAGTAATGGTGAGATGATTCTCATATTTCTCAGAAGCATATTAATATTTCTTGGCCACAAAACATAGATCATAGGTGGTTTAAACTTCAAAATAAAGTAGGTCTTTGTTCCAAGATGCGTAATGCTTGTATGAGCTGGGAGACCTGCCGGGATCTTGAACAGGTACCAAACTTTTATTGGGAAAAAAAGGGGAAAAGAGTGGCAACTGGGAGCCCAAACAGTCTGCATGGGTGGGAGGACTCAGGCTCTTCTGTTCTGAAACATTTGCAACACTAATACAGAAACGCAGGCAATAATGTGCCTTGCTCTGCAAACTCAGAGCCATGGATAAAAAGACTGGGTGAGAATTAACCAAATATCAACAAAAAAGCCAAAAGAATATCAAACAGGAGATTTTCACTTCAATAATTCACTTTTGGGAAAATATCTAGCCGTTCTGACTAGAAACTGGGATCAGAGCACAGAGTGTCGATACACTATAGTGACAATACCACAGTTCACACTCCTGTAAGCGGCTTTATCATAAGGCAACAGCACTTAATTTAGCTCTTAATAAAAAGTGTCAGAAGATTAAGACCAAGCTGAAGATTTCTACTGCCATCCTGGGATTTAGAGGTTATGCTGAAATCATTAATACAACCACTATTTGAACTCTTTTGATCACCAAGTATTAAATTCATCCATAAGCGCATAAATCCTAGGAAGCAGGAAAGCAAAGCTACCCGGCATCGACGGTCCTTCTTCACTTGATTTTCTCATCATTGCCTGTGGTTGTAACATCTTCCAATTGTCTCCTGAACTACGTAAAGAACCACTACTACAGTCCCTCCTGATAAAATGCCGTCTTAAATTCTCTCAGAAGCTCCGTTCTCTTATTTCAGACTCAGAGCATGCATTAAAATCCCAGAACCTGCTCTACACTCAGGTTTTTGGTGAAGTACAGTCCCTTTTGTTTCATGCTAGTATCGTGCTAGTGTGTACAGCTTTTGGATTTACCCCTAAAGAGTTTATTCTGTATTTTATTATGATGCTGAGTCCATGGCTATGAATACTTATCTGCTGGCAGAGCTGATTTAATAGAGGTGTTCTGCCTTGAACATGCCACCGTAGTAGGTCTGGCTGTAGGTTCCACGACCTTATTCCTGTGCTGTGGTGATAAAAAACAAAACCTTTTTTTCCTGGATTTTTTGTTTTGTTTTGTTTTGGTTTGTTTTTTTGGTTGGTTTTTAATAAAAATGGGTGGCTAACATAAAAACCACCCTTTAAAGTCAGAAGACCTCGAACCAAGTCTGCGTTGGAAGTGGATGAGTTAGCACAGCAGTCAGGGAACTCCAAAAGCAATCTTTTTGACGTTGTTTTAGAAGTTCTTAAGAAACATTTCTGAATCAGACAAAGGATTATGCTAATGGTCCTGCTGAGTTGCCACTGCCTGCCCACAGCAGCAGCTTTTAAGACAACGGCCACGTTTTCTTCTGAAAGCAACTCATTCATTAAAAGAAAGACCTCCAGAACACACCGATTTTCACAGAGAAACAATTCCTCTAATTATATTTTCTATTCTACTTTAAAGAGTATTTGGATAAAGCTGTCACTCCACAATATTATACCATTGTTTCATATTGTCTCTTTTCACATCCTTTCCTACTCTTAAAATGAAGATTCATATGAAACCTCTATTTACTATTACAGAAAAGTGTTGTTTGGGTTATTTTTGTTTCAGTGCCCCTCACTGCAGCACTGACAGCTCAGGTTAGATTAGGGGATCTCTTTGGAGGTGAAATGGTCTTAGCAATGCTTTCGACTTTCATTACTCAGCCAGATTGTGGAGTCTATCAATTATACCCACATTGACACGCTGGTGAATTAATTGGTGCATTTGACAAGGACAGCTATTACCCTGTGTTGTTCTGTCAGCTGGGTTTGATATCAGAAATTTGTCAACCTTCCCCTTCACGTGAGCTGCTGAGGAACAGTTGAGTAGATCAGGTGAGGACATTGCAAGGCTTTTTAATTTCCCCTTGTACAATCTCAAGAGCTGGTGACAGCCTAAACCCTAAATAAAATCACAGACATTCATAACATCAGTAAGCAAACCACATGCCAGACCTGCACTATAAAACAATCTCCTGTCTGAGCTGACAAAGCATTCGAGGAGTCAGAAAACTAATTTCTTATCAGAAAAGTTAGCACCTTTCAGTAATGACTTTCTACGTGTCCTTCAAGCGCCAGTTATTGGGTGGGAGTATTTTAAGTTTATCTGAGTTTGGGGGTTGGCGGTTACGAGACAGCTGGTGACTTAAACTTCACCTCGCTCAAGATCAGGGGCAAGATTTGAGTTACAATTGGATGTAAATAGCTCTGGGTATGGAGCACCTTGCTGGAGAGCTGTGCTGCTCACTGCCTACTGCCGCCCCATTTTGACACCGTTCCTGATAGTTTCTCACTTTCTTTCTTCTCCATGGCTGCTCATGAGAGCTTTTCCCTTGCCTTTTAAGACCAGATTAGAGAATTACTCCGACTTTTAACAAAGAAAACGACATGCTCCCCTGGAGCTGGCACAGACTCACTGGTCCCACGGCCACGGTTGGTCTTAGTGCTCCCTCCTCCAGAGGGAAACACTTTGACTGGTCCCCAGTTCAATGAGGGATCATTCGTGTCTTGGGGAAAAGCAAAGACCAAGCCTTGGCTTTGTCCCCTCTGCATCCCATCGATGGGCACTGATGCCCTTGCAGCTGCAGTCCCTCTCTGAGCCTGATGGGACAGCAATCAAAATAAACTTGTTCTCACAGCCTAAAGCAGCTTTGAAGTGAACCCTCAGACATGTGACTTCATTAGGTCTAGAATTTAGCAGCAGTCATGCTCAAAAGTTAATTGGTAAACAATTAGCATATGTTGAAGCTATTAGAGAGTCAAGACTTACAGCAGCTCTGTAAAATGGAAAAAAAAAAAAAGAAAAGAAGAAAAAAAAAGAACCCGAAACTTCGTAATTCCCCAACTCAACAAACAAATAACAGCTACTTGGCTTTCCAAAGGCCCCATGGCAAATTGCAGGTGTAGCGGGGAGAGAACCAGGTGCTTTGGGACAGTCCTTCAGCCACAAAGCATGTATTATTTTTTTTCATGGAATAGAATGATTGTATTTTTTTTTTTTTTATAATAATCTGGAGAGCAGGTTATCAGCATCCCTTACCATAGGAATGCAGACATGGATGGACTTTCAGCTGAGCTCTGAAGGGGACTAAATCCACATGGAGACTGGTGTGTGTGGTTGGTGGCACCATGAGAGCAGAGTCCAAGCCTGACAGGAGGCCTCTCCAGGCACTGCTCGGAACTTCTCTGGTCCTGTATTTTGGAAGACAGCGTGCTCAACAGAGCTCAGCTCAGCAGAGCTCAGCTCAACAGAGAGCTGCCCAGAGCTGCATGAACTGGCCAGCAAAGGATGGCTGAGTCCCGAGCCCAACATTTTCCTTCAAAGCAAGTGAAGCGTTTGTCTCCACGTAGGCGGTCACTGGAAGTCCTTTCTCTTACAAGAAAGGTTCCCTTCCTTGAGAAAACACAAAGAAGGGGAGCTGCTCCCCTCCACCCGTTAGCCAGTAATCCCTGGGTTAATTGTGTGCCTTGATGGGATTCCAGCATGAGCCGGGTACTGAAGATTTCAGTAAACTCTGGCTATGCCAAGAGCATTTAGAAAGGTTTATTGGGAGACACTTAAACACCTAAGGGGTTAAAGCACAGTGGCTTGGTGGTAAGGCTGAGGGAGCTGGGGCTCTTGAGCTTGGAGAAGAGGAGACTGAGGGGTGACCTCATTCATGTTTACAGATATATAAAGGGTGAGTGTCAGGAGGATGGAGCCAGGCCCTTCTTGGTGACAACCAATGACAGGACAAGGGGTAATGGGTTCAAACTGTAACACAAGAGGATCCACTTAAATTTGAGAAGGAACTTCTTCTCAGTGAGGGTGACAGACACTGGACCAGGCTGCCCAGGGGGGTTGTGGAGTCTCCTTCTCTGCAGACATGCAAACCCGCCTGGACACCTTCCTGTGGAACCTCAGCTGGGTGTTCCTGCTCCGGCAGGGGGATTGGACTGGATGAGCTTTCGAGGTCCCTTCCAATCCCTGACATTCTGGGATTCTATAAGAGAGAGGGAGGATGGAGGTCTCATTACATTCATGGCAGTTAGATGGGTAGGGGTTTTTTGCACTTTCCCAGCCTCCCCACACTAAGAAGCTTTTAAGACTGTGTTTCTTGATATTACTCTTGCTGCTCAGAAGACTGAAACAGACTTAATTTTTAAATATAGTTAAGACCATGGCATGATAAAACATTGTTATCCTGGATAGTGCTTGGCTAAAAGCTTCAAAATGCCAAATGACCATATTATCACTAGATCTGGAAATTACTGATCTTTTAAAAAGATAAAAATGCAGCCAGGTTTTTGATAGTAAGTGGTATACAGTAAAGATTCAATCATCCAAAGCCTGGTGAAGAGGTACACAGGAACTGCTGTTACAGTGTTTGTGACTCTGTTGAGGGGAAATAGCTGTAACCAGCTTATTTATTTTCTGTAACCTGGTCACACGTTGGTGGATGGCAAATTCATTTTGACCGACACACGGACACATGGCTAATGACAAACTTCTTCAGCAGCTAGTCCGAGAAAAGTAAAGTTAAATAAGTAAAGGTCTTGTTATAACACATTGAAAAAACTAGCAGAAGGCGATCTGGCAGGCTCAGTCCCGCAGATTCTCATAGGAAAAATTTGCTTCATGAAAGTCAGTTGTTCCATTTACACAACCGGGGCTGCTCATGTGTGCGAGGGATCCCAGAGCTCAGCTGCGGGGCTGCTGCCCCTGGAACGAGCTCTGTGATACCATAAATAAACGGATCCCTGGATGGGTTCTTATTCTGCATTTCATCCCAGAAAAACAAGATGTGGGAAGAATGCAAGCGCAGCAGCTTGCTTTTTCTTTCTGCATCCAGCTGCAAGGCTGGGAAGTGATAAATTGTTTGCAAAGAGCTGGAGATGTACAATGGACAAAACATATCCCAATTTCTTCAGGTGTGGTGATATCACCTCTGAATTAAATGGATTATTTAAAAAGGTGATTTAATCAGCGATCAGAGAAAGCTGCAAAAATTAAATGCAGTTTAATGGTTAAAAATTTCCATTTTTGAGGCACTGCATTAAATTATGCAGCCGTACATCAAACTAACTTTCAAGTCAAAGTGACCTTTGGTTAAAGTATATTGAAATAATCTTAGTTTATGAAATATCTGTTAAGGGAAAAAAAACCTCAACATGTGACATACATGAGTTTTGCCATTACAGATACTCATCTTACTAAACTAATAAATACAGCCTTGTAAATGTTCATTAGCAGCAAAAGAAGCCCAGGGATACACACAGTTAGTGTGATCACACTAAAATGCTGAATTACCTGAGCCAGAACTGCAGGAGTAGATTTCTTTTAGAAAAAAAAGAAGATGGTCGAGTAGACATGGATGGTAAGATTACCCTTAAAATGTTTTACTGTAGACCTAAAATAGCTACCCAGCTTTTTTTTTTCTTTTTTTTAAAAAAACAGAGAAGAAAAAAAGAGTGAAGAGGAGGGGGGGAAGAGAGAGAACATAATTTCAAAACCCTTAGCTTATTTTTAATTTATGGCCCTTGGAAAAAAAATAAGTGGATAGCCCAATCATTTATATGCCTGGGCAAAAGCAATACATCTATATAAAAGTACAGTGATATATTTCTGTTGCTAGTTTAATGTGCTGCTCTGTGCCCTGCGTGTTCTGATTCATTGGAGAGCAGCAATCATGTCGACAGGAGCTGTTCTTCAGTTCCCATCAGCGACAACTAAAGGCCAATTCAAGGTTGTGGTGGGGTCATGAATCTCACATAGTCACTGATAGAACAATTTCCCTTCTGCGTGACACTGTCGGTGGGACACAGAGGGAATATACAGCAAGGACTGCTGCAGGTATGTCTTGTTATTCCCATCCCTCCTCTCCTTTCCCCCCTCCTTTTCTTATTTTTAATTTTTGTGTTGTTAACAAGGAGCCTCTGGGGAATACAGAATCTGTCAGTGGAAAATAAGAAGAGGGGAAAGTTCTAAGCCTTTGAGAAGCCAGCACACTCCTGGCCTCTGCTCAGGGCAACTCAGCAACATCAGCTCAGTTTGAAAGCCGGATCCACCTCAAGAAAATTAGAACTGTATATCCCTGCCAGTCTTATAAATGAGAAAGATGCTGGACCAAACTCTGCAGTGATTTCACCTCTGGTCCCACACCCTTTGAATTGAATATAGAGGCATTTTTATCTGGATATATCCCCACCAGAGTCACTATAATTTTGCAGTATGAAAATAAGTTTTGTCTGACACTACTGTTTTTGCACAGTGAAGCTCGTAGATGATCCTTCCAAGGGACTTGGCACGAGCTTCGAACAAGTCACAAAAAAGAAGAGCCAACCCCCACTATAATTTCTACCATACATGTCCCAGGGAGAGCAGATTTTGGACCAGATGAGTAATATTTCATTCTCATGCTGGTATTAGTCATCCCGAGATTGTACAGATAATACTGTGTGGCTCAGCCCTGCAAATGCTGACCACCGGCCATGGGGCTGGTGTTGAGGAGCAACTGCATTGCAGCTGGTAGAAATACCTAATGCAGGAAGCTTTACACCTCAGTTCTGCAGACTGTACTGTTTTCTGCCTTACCTATCAGAGGCAGCAGACTTGGTAAATGTGGTTTTGCAGATTTTCTTACAAAGAGACCACATAGCACTACAGTTCATTTGCATTTAATGTTGAAATGATGCTAGAAAGAGCTGCAGACCACCAGTTCAAAATCTAAAACTATCAGCTGCAGCAAGGTGCATGGTTATACTCAATGCTTTTTATTTCCCATGTATCAAAAGCCTCGGTTGTACCTGCAGTGAATATGGATAGGTCTAGGCTTTTCTTATGACCAGATTTTCCTCCCTCATGCATTATGCTTGTTCACACCCGGAGCAAGGCTGTGCTGCAGAGGCCTCTGGAAAGGCCATAACTGAGCTTGACCTCGCTGAGGCTCAAGTTCCCCTTCAAGAAGCTGAGCACAGAGGGCTGAAAGGACAACCACCCTTCCTGTTCACATAGATGCTGTTTGATGTGGGTATGGGAAGCTCGTGGGGTTGAGATGCTCCCAGATCCAGGCTTCCCCTGCTGATACAGATGCGAGGATGGGGGAGAGAGTGTTGCAGCAGTCCCAGAAAACATGGGGAGCCCTGAGATGATCTCTGATGAAGTTTTGCCCTTCCTTTAAAATAAGGCAGTTGCTTCCTTCTTTTAAGCAGCTTCAAAGCTAGATCACAGAATCACAGAATGTCAGGGATTGGAAGGGACCTTGAAAGCTCATCCAGTCCAATCCCCCTGCCGGAGCAGGAACACCCAGATGAGGTTACACAGGAAGGTGTCCAGGCGGGTTTGAATGTCTGCAGAGAAGGAGACTCCACAGTCTCCCTGGGCAGCCTGGGCCGGTGTCTGTTACCCTCACTGAGAAGAAGTTTCTTAAATTTAAGTGGAACCTCTTGTGTTCCAGTTTGAACCCATCACCCTTTGTCCTACCATTGGTTGTCACTGAGAAGAGCCTGGCTCCATCCTCCTGACACTCACCCTGTCTGCCATTCCCCTTCGATACCAAAAGAGTTTCAATGATAGTTTACATGGAAATATAAATACAACACAATTTAGTTATTGAAACGAAATTTGCGTCCTCTTCCTGTCTTTACTGCTCTGGCCTTTAGGACTTTTAAAGACCGTTGGCATTTCACAGCTCAGTGTTAGGAAACTTAAATGCACCTTGGCTGGCACATCCGTGTCAGGACCCTTGGGGGTTTCACGCGGGTTGTGTGATGGAACCAGCACAACCTCAAGCCCCGCTGAGGCCTCAACACATTCAATAACGTTATAGAGAATTCAGATGGTGTTTCGGTGGCATCACAATCACATCCCTTGCACAACTGGTATTGTGAATAGGACCTTAGTAGAGATTGTGGTGAAGGACCTTGCTGTGAGCACTCTTAAATCGGTGGGCAAAGGTGTTGGGGGAGGTCACCTGCTCTTTTGTGGTGGTTGCTTTCATGGGCACTGCTCATACATCTGCTTACACACACTGATATTAAAACACAGACAGTGAATGAGCTAAATCGTCCCTTTTTCTTGGCCAGTGATTCTTCAACAACGAGCAAAGCAGCTTTCTTTGCCCTTGCCCAGATTTGGATGGGTCTGTGAAGCTCCAGACAACCTTCTTGGCCCCAGAGATGATCCTTCTTGGGCTGAGGCCCATTGGCAAAGCCTGAAAAGTGACAGCGGGTCTGTGTATATGCTGGGTTATTAATATAAGGCCTCAAAGCCCAGAGTTGTTCCACACTCACCAGCTGCAAATACTAAAATCACAGTGTTTCTGGGAAACACTTTAACCAAATGAACAGAAAGCTCAAATCTAAAAATATAGCTGTAACTTACAATTCTCTTTAACAGAATTGTATTCCTGCGCTTGTTGTAATCGGAGATATTTATAGACTGGAAATTTGTGTTTCTGAATAAAAATGAAGAGCTGTAAATGGAAAGAAAAGAGGTTGTGCAACAGTCCTGCTGAAATACAGGCTCCCCCAACAACGTCCCATCAAGAATTTTAACTCTTACCTACTAACTCTCGACTGGCTCGGGCTGTCAGCTGTACACAGCTGTGTTTAAGTACGGGATTTCTTTTCCACTCTTGTTTATACTGTTGTGGTTGCTCCTCATCAAACTCACTGCTGATAATATCACAGCATGCATTTGAACTTGAAGATGAAAGCACGTCTTCATCTTTTTACTGAGCAACTTCCATGAGTGCATGTGCGGGCATCTGTCACACCTCGGGTGAAGAAAATGGAGAGGCATTACAGTTAAAATTCAATTTTTAGCCTTTCTTTGGGCAGAATGTTTTGCCATATTGATTTCACTTGTGTTAAAAATTCCTCTCTGGAAATGAGAGGCTTGGATCTGTCTCATTATTTTAGATTTGAGCTGGCAACTGAGTTAGTATTGAAATGACATACACACAAATCACATTTCCTGTGTTACAAATAACTGGAGCAAAGCGAATATACCAACATTAATAATTTAACTTATGAGCTTAGCTCCTTTTTTCTTTCTTTCTTTTTTTTTCTTTTTCCTGGAACTTCCACAAGCAGATTACAATTTCCTCCTATTTATTCATTATTCTAATTCAGTCAACAATTTAAAAGAAGATGTTTACCTAGCAGATAGCTTGCATTTTTCTTCCATTTTCACCACTCAGTATTTGTGACAAAGTGTTAGTTACAATTGTGTAACTACATCACATAATTTCTGTTTCTCAGCTAAATAAAAATGTAATACTTCTGGGAAAAAGTACTGTCCATGTGTCTATATAAAACAAATTTCAACAGTCTCATCTATGAGGCCTGAATTTTATCTGCATTCATTCTCACAGCTCAGCTGCTCAGATGTTTAGTGAATGATCATTAAAACAGGCAAAGCAGCTTGATTTCCTTCTCTGTAAAGAAAGACAATACCTTTTCTTTCCTTCAGCAATTTTTAATTCCTGCTACTCATTTCTTCCCCTTCCCATTACAAATAAAAGGCTACTGATACTAACCGGTTTTTAGCTGATTTTTATTAACTTCCTAGAAGTGGTCTTTGGGTTTCTGCAGATCCATGGGCCACAAGTGGAGATCAACACTAAGCCAAAGCAACCTCGGGTATCAGGAGCCGAACAGTAAGTCTTTTACTGTCCTTCCCACTTCACATTTTGCTTTCACTTTTCTTACCCAGAACCAGGTTTTTCATCCTTTTCTTGTTATTTTTTATTAATTTCTATTCTTATCCTCGTTTATTGGGGGTTAAGGAGACATGAAGCCTGAACATAGAAGCTTAAAAGGTACCAGGCAGACCTTTGCCACTTGCCCCAGTTTGAGATTCAGGTAAGCATTCAGGTGTTCCTCGCAGTCTCAGAAATTCGCAGCATCGTGGTAGGATTATTTCCATTACAGCTGGAAAGACAGCATCCCACCAGCCCCAAGTCCTTACCACGTACTGCAAATCCAAGCAGAAGACCAAATTTTATCAGACACAATCCTCTTGTGTGAACAGCGTAAGGTTTTTCATCAAGCCCCGCGGGCTGTGTGGTTCCTGTGACATGAGCCACCCCGCTGGCTCCTGAATATCTCTACCTTAAAATGAGAATAGAAACAATAGAAATAAAGATACAAAGACAAAAAAAACCTGTCCTGGGAGGCAGCGTTACTAAAGCGTACTTAGGAGAGGTTTCTCTCTGCTGCCTCTCTTTGATGATAGCATAATTTTCAGCTGTCTGCCACAGCGATCACGGAATGTGGTCACGTTGCATATGGAACCTGCGGACTGCTCTGTTAGACACTGTGACATTAAACATACCCAGCACAAGCACTGCGAGACCTACAGTGGGAGATGGAGTTCTACCAAAAAACAATCATCACTTATGGAATTAACGAAGTAAAGATGCGACGCCAGGTGACAGCTGTATGCAAACTGTGGATCTTCTGTTGCTAAAGCGTGAAGGGCTGCTCTTTGTGAGAGCGAGATGGGATTCTGCAGCTGTACTTGGCTGCCCCATCAATAGGGTTTGTCCACAGCGGCCACCAGCTGCCCCAGCAAGAGCTGTTAGATACCTCCAAGGTCTGTCCCACATTAACAGCAGCTGCTGGATCACAAAGCATAGATGCGATTCAACCGTGCGAGAAGACGTCATTCCACGGAGGATTTCAGCTAACTGGGTCTTTGATGCCGCTAAATGAATGTAACGGTTTTAACGCCAGTTTGCGTGTGTAGAGCCCTTAGAAATAAGCGTTTTTCCGAAGCGGAGCGGCAGCGGGAACCAGGCTGCGGGTGGGAGGGATGTGCGATGGCAGTGCCTGCAGCAGGTGTGCGGCTCTGGGAGGGCAGGGATCTCCCCTGCTCAATCTGTTCCGCCCGTGGAGCCGCAGCGCTCCCGCCGTCATTTTGGAGGAGGCAGAATGGATTTAGAAAGCGGCTGCTTATCGATTTATAGCCTTTACGCTGGACATAGCTTTTTATTAAGGAAAGCAGATACTCAATAGTGTTAACTAGTAATGGGAATTGACTTTTCACTAATTGCACAGAACCTGGCATTAATACACTTTAATAGAAAATAGGCCTGTGCACTCCGGATCAATCCAGAAGTTTTTCCTGACTACGCTACAGATAAAGGGCTCCAACAACACCACCACGGCTAAATAAGACATTTTATTTATTTATTTATTATTCCTCCCGTTATCGAGATAAGGACATATCTCCAGGGAATGAGGGAAACACTTGAACTCAGCTGCTCTTCCGCTGTTTGTTTGCTCCGTGGAGATTGTTATTTCCCGGTGTGCTATTCTGCCTCATTCACCGAGTTTGTACATGTTGGACCTTTTTGCCTGCCCCAGTTACTGTGGGATGCAGGCAGAATAAATATCCTGGAAGTACGGTTGACATTAGAAATAAACTGATTTATCATCTAATAAATAGAAATATTGATAAATATTATTTTTGTTATGATTATAGGTTTGTTTTAAATGTTAACGTCATGAAACAAATTCTCCATATGTTCAGCTTCGCCTAGTTTCTCACTAGAGGAGCAGAAGGGGATTAACAGCCGTGCGCTCCCCAGCCCTTCACCAGCCCTCGCCTCAACTACTCCTTCACTTGAGAAGCTCCAGCTTCCACTTTGCTGGGTTTCTCTCTTTTTGCCCAGAGAACACGTAGCCTCTGAAGTAATTCTCTGTGAGAAAAAGGCTGGTGGTTGTTAAAAACCACCTCAAGGTAATCTCAAGTGTGCAGCCCCCAGGGCTCTGGAGCTGGTTGCTTGGATATCCCCATGAGTTTGTGGGGTACAGCAAAGGAAAGCTGGTGTGCTCAGTTACAAACACCGCGTTTTTCATCCAAGCATTGCCACTAATTTTAAACATTTAACAAAATACGTTTTGCTCCTATTATGCAGTTTATTTTGCACTCCTGTCAGCCACCTCCATAAAAAGCTGAAGACAGAGAAAACAGGATGAAAACTCAAGTGACTGTCCCACTGAAACTCTCGTAGAAAATTAGAATATGTGCTCTCACAGCAAATAGTGGTTGAAAGTGGAGCAAACTGGAGTCCTGGACCCTTTTAGGCACTATTATCAGTCAAATAAAGCAGCTAATAATGAAAGATTGCTGTTTTATTTCATACAGTTAAATAAAACAGATTGGAAAAAACCTTATTAATGCTTTGTGCCACTCAGGCCTTATACCTGGAGACAGGTTCCTGCTAAAGGGCAGGTTTTTCCACCAGCTTTAGCCTTGTAAAAGGTGTGAGTCCATGATTCCAGCTGAATACAGTATGAAGCACCATCACCTCTAGAACCACCTCTCCCTTAGTGGTTATTTTAGGTTTCCCTTCAGCCTCCTCTGAGCCCAACAGAGAAACAAGCCCCGTTCCCCAAGGCAGTGACACAGGGGCTGACAAAGGGCAGTGCTAATTGATGCTTCATGCTAGTTAATGATGTATGCTCGTGTCATGAGAAAATCAGTTTTAGGTCCCCGTAGTTTGCACAGCTTGACTTCTATGGCCAGTCTTGCATCAAACAGACCTCGAGGAGCCGGGATGCAGCAATGCTGTATTTCTCCCCATAGAGGTGAAAGCAGCTCTGAAAAAGGGATCCCAAATTATAAACCCATATTACAATACTTCCTGTAAAACACTGCTAATGTGTTGTTAATACCCTATCCTGAAGTGAATTTATGGCGTTATTATTCAGTGAGAAACACACCTATACTTGTCATCTCATAATATTGAGTTTATACGCAAAGAGCCACCCTACCAGTAGTGCCTGACATTTGGTTTCTTCTGGATACCTGCAGATATGCAGAGTAATTTGCCCCACAGGAAAAGTTTTATTTAGTAAGACAGGACCTAGAAGTGAAAGGGTAATGATTTCTGATCATAACCTTGGCTTTGCACTTCTGGTAGTTATCCTTTAATTGTATCACTCTGTTTGAAATAGAGTTGTAATTGGAAAAAAACCCCAGCAATTTGACAGTCCCTGATGCGTGCTCCGACATGCATTATTTGCTTTTTATTCAAATATAAATGTTCTCTACAATATTATCAAAGAAAGGGGAAAAACAAAGCAAAATTGAAATGTCAGTAGCAATCTCTGACATGTGAGAAGCATCATCAACTAGTGCTGGATGGTAGGCAAGGGTTTTCTACTCACTTTAAAAAAGAATTCAAATTACAAAATTAGCAGAGGCAGAGGAGAGATGTAAAGGGCGAAAAGAGCTACCGCTCCATTACTCCAGGAGCTCGCTCTGTTGCACATGGTAGTACCAAAATACCCAACCAGCTACAAGCCATGACTGGGTGATGAACGGGCCTTCCAGGTTGTGTTGGAGCAGAAGATGCAGAAGGATAATTCCCAGCCTTCCAGTCAACTACTGAATAATTGTTAAGGCCAACAGGAATCAATGAAATGCAGGTTCCCTTCACTCATACCCTCCAGGACAGAACATCCACTTAGGTGGAAAAGTGGTTTTGCATCTTCCTTCTCAGCTCTTCTCTTCAAACAAATCCACTCTGATCAGTGGGAACTTACACCATGTCATTTGCACCTTGTATTTCTGAGAGATGAGCTTCAGCTAATTTGGCTGTAACAACTACATATACAGTCCTATATGCACTTAATGTACACACACAGCTTTACACAGATTTGGGAGAAGTAAAAACTACCTGATGGGGTTCAGGATCTGAATCAGCCTTAGACCTCTTGGCGCACTATGCCCCGAAATAAAATGTAATTATCTAAAATAATTAAAAATTAAATACATTATGGATACAAAGTTAGTGGGTTAGGTTTTGTCATTCTGAGGAAAATATATTACTTAAAACCAAGAAATCAGTATATGCCCAACCAGTACATGAGGAAAACTGTGGCTTGGTATGTTACCCCAATTTGGGATGGAAGAACTGGCTGGGATGGGGGTGCGTGTGTGTAGAGCTGGATGTTCCCGTTCGCTCCCACTGGAGGAGGAGAAATTGCAGACATCTTCTGCAGTGATTCCTATGATGGATGTCCTTTGTCAGCGGCCCTGCATTCTCATTTGCTCCCAACCAGATCTAGCCCGATGTTTTACTTCAAAGAGTCAGCAGTTCACAGGCAAGGAATTAACACAGGGGAGTCGTAAAGCAGAGGCAGTTGGCACAGACAAGGCTGGATAAATTGTGCCTTTCGGTTTTTTTGATAAAAGCAAAACCAACCCCAAAACACCACAGCAGCAGGAAAATCTTCTCTTGAGAAAAATAAAATTCTAGGTTTGCCTAGAGACATAAACAACTTTAATTAGTGTAAGTTAATTATTCTGTGCTTTCTACCCAGACAGTTTATTATGACCGCATCCAGCAGAAAGCATTTGAAAAGTCATCTATTCTTCTCCTCTGCATTGGGCTGCCTGACCCTGACCCCAAACGGGAAAGCCAAATATTTGAGTCCAGACCCAGGCATTTGGCACTTAACATTTCATAAAGATTTTGGCTTCTCCAGATCTGGTTGTCAGGGGACAATCCTGTAAAGATTACCCAAATATTTTATTTTGGGATCCCAACACCAGAAGGTGATTTTATTTTGAGCATACGCTGATGGTTGCTCTGAGCTGCCTTTCCCAGCAGCTTCACGAGATCTCGGGCACAGTTTCTGCTCCTGTGTCGGTGCAAAATCAGGCGTAACAGGTGAGAGTCAACAGGGTCTTTGTCCCAACAATCCTGTCAGCTTCAGCATTTTATCATGACACATTTCACTTGTGCAGAACCCATCTCTTTGCTTGGCCTGCTTACTAAGTCATTGCGCTGAAGTCAACAGGACACTTCGTATAAGCTCAATATCAAGACAGAACAGTTTGCTTTTGCTAATGAAATACATAGAAAAAGTGGCTTATTGCAACAGTGTAGCTGAGATTTGGGGCTCCCTCAGTGATCTGAGGAGTTTGTACAATTTAAGCGGTCTGGCTGGAGGTTAGGTGTACTACACATGTGTATTTAACAGAATCATAACTCTGATTTTCTTCTTTCTTTGAGACTGGGTGGAAACTTCCAAGAAGCAACACAAAGCTGAACCCTAAGCTCCAATATAATCACTCTAATCAATAAGATAACTACTAAGAAGAGGTGGTTACCAGAAGAAAGGTTGCAGCAACATTGAAGTCAGCTGGCAGGATCCAGCCCCCTTGATTGGGAACTGCCAAGGCCATCACCTGAGCACTACCCTGTTCTAAAACAGAAGGGAAGGAGCATCTTGGAGGTTTGCTGGTGGTGGTTTTTATGTTTGTTTGCTTGTTTTGGTGATGAAAAATGAAGTGAAGAGGAAACCTGTTCTTCTGAATACATCTGGATTATCAGGTACTCTTGGGAAGTATGAACTAGAACATGACATACTGAGTTCTGGAAATGTATTTTGCTACTGGAAGTCAGTAAAATCTGATTTTTCTGCTTTTGAGCAAAGCAGTCGCATTAGCGGAATAGGTCTGCAGTCTTTATATATATATATTAGATTTTGATGGTTTCTTCTTCTCTATCTGGGATGGGCTCTGAAGAACACACTTTGATCCCCAGTTACAGTTTCTTAGATGGCTTATGAGGCCTTATGAACTGTGAATTGAGTAGGATTTCAGCGATTTCTCTTTAAGAAGCTTTTAAGTTCTGACAACTCTAGTAAGTGGCTCACTTAGGATGCTTAGCTGGTGCTTGCTGGGACTATTTTGTTCCTATTTTCTGTATGTTAATTAAATTGTCTGCTCTGTGGTATTAATTTGGTAGCTTAAAGTAGGTAGCGCTATCAATTAAAATGCAAGAACAAATGGAAGAATAACAAGGTGAATATCAGAGGTGATCTAATAGAATTGCTTTTACTTCTGGTTGTAGTGTGGGGCTGTGCGTGGACACAAGGTCGTTGCTGACTCTCAGGAGGTTCTGTCTTCCCGTGGGAAGATGGAGAACTGAGTTTCCTACGTGCTGGTTGTTAATATTTTGCTAACTAGTGCCTAGAAGGGCACATCATTTAGTGTGCTACACAGATCCCGTTTGTTGGTGAGAACGTGTGAAGGGCTGCCAAAGGAAGCTGGGGGAAGAAAAGAAGAATTAGGGTAGTTTTATCTCCACTTATTAATAGCAAGAGACCCAGAGAAACTTTTCCCATCTCCAGCTGCTGCTCTTGTCTGTCTCCACCCAGGCCTGCCACAGCTTTTGTGAGGCTTCTTCTGGTTGCTTTTGCAGCTATTCTGGTAAAATATTGTTGGAATATTTTGTCTGGGAAACAGGACACGTGTGGTTCTTCAGCTGCATGTTGTACACTGGCAGTAGCAACAGTGCAGATGTTAAAGTCTCCTGTTTTGCTAATGAGTGCAGGACCCTCTTGTGACTGGGTTGCTCTGCTGCCTAATACTGAATTTCAAAGGGGATGCATAGGCAGAAGCTTTAAACCAATGTTTCATAGTGAACACTCTAAGTTGCTGATGTATCTATTATAAAAATCGTTTTGAGCTCTACTTAAAGAACTAACAATCAGCAGGGTATGTGGGGGGGCTGGGTGACAAGCTTTTATAAAGACCAAAAAGAAAATCAATTTATCTTATTTTTAAGAGATAATCTCATACTTGAGCCTGCTGTATTTCAGCCTCACTGATGCGGGTAATGATTTCTCATCTTGGGCTCGATTCCTGAGTCTGTCCAATAGGAAAATCCCCTCTGCTCAGACAACTGGGGTTGCATCTCCAAGAGGTGCAGCAAGAGAAGCTCATGGTTTGCAGTAAACTGATGCCCTCTGCTGGGTATGAGAATGTAAATGTGAATGTAAAATGTAAATGAAAATGTAAAAGCCCAGTTTCAGAGCAGGAGAATGTATTTCGAACTAAACCCCTACAAAAGGGTGAACTGGGAAGTTTAATCACAATTTTTCACATATCCCTATAATATCTTTTAATATGTGCTTGGAGGAGAATTCTTAATTTGAAATCTAATTGCAGTGAATAAATAGAAGAATAGTTCTTGTTATGGCTCCCACACTGGCAAATATTAGATGCAACTTGTAATTAAAGATCTTCAAATACAAATATAATCCTTTTAATAAACAGTTCCTCTACTGCTAGTAGGATTTAAAAGCATATATAACTTAAAGTTGGAGAGAACTGTTTAGCCTGTTTAAATAAAGTTGTCATTGCTATGATATTGACTGCTTGGAAGTCGGTATAAAGTTGAATAAAACTTCAAGAATGTTTGCTGAAGAATTTTTGGGGGAAATTACCTGGATCGCAAAGGACAAGCTACTGCATATCTGTATATCCTGCGTTCTACTGAAAGCTTAGTTGAAAAATGCTGAATATTTGCATTTATTAGGACACAAATATGACTGAAAACGTGGCTCTGATTTCAGAGGAAAACAAAATAATGGACACTGGAAATGGTATGTTTATGCTTTTTCATGAGACTAGAACTCAAAGGTTTGAGTGCTGATTCCAGCAAGATGGTGTAGCTGTTTCTGTCACATAACAAGTGTCAGAACCACCTGAACACTTGACCTCTGTGCAGCTGTCACTGCAGCATTTCGGTGTGAGCTCTTGTGCTGTTGGCTATCGGTCTGTTCGGCTAATGTGGGTAACACCTGTATGAAAACGCTAAAGAGAACGTTAAACCAGGTCTAAAATCAGGTTAAAAAAAAAAAAATTACCTTAACACTCTTTTTGGTTTTCCTTTAGAGACTTTAATTCTGACTTTGAGATTCATAAAGCCACACTTTTTGTTTAGGTTCCCCAGTTTCTGGTATCTTGAATGATCAGCCAAAAGATTCAAAAGTTAAGAGGCTCCTCATGTTAGATTCTGAGAGTTATGAACTTAATTGATTAAAAGAAAACCAAATTAATGCTGTGGCTAAGGATAAGGATATAATGCATCTTCCAAAGATAAATGCTTTTAGTAACGTAATTACCAAAGATGTTAATATAACACATTCTCTAATTACTTGACTGTACTATATTATTTGAGTATTTGCAGTCGTAATTCAACAGGAAGCATCCCAGGGCATGTTTCACCAGTTTGAAACTCTCATCTCCACTAGGGGAGGAAAAAAGGGACATGTCCTGTATCAGATATGACCCCAAAGTTCTGTGGTAACCCTCACTGACTTAAAGATGTTGAATTTGACCACGTTCTAAACCTGGTGTGAGTTTTGCTCTGTGTGAGAAAGAAACCAAACCAGAACTTAACAGTGTACTCAGCAGATCACAGATCTGGAGCTTCTGTTCAATAAACTCCAGTTGATCCATGTGATATGTATTATTGGTAGAATGGATTATTTTATTGTCATTGATTTCTGTCTTTTGAAAATGTAAACTTTATTTAGGCACTAATTTTTGCAGTTAATATCAAAAGGCAAGTCTTAACATGGTAACTGGGCTATATCTGCAGTTGGCTTTTTCTCTTCAATGCATGCAGAGTTTGAAGTGTTTTTTATACCTGGTCTATGGGCTTTGGGTTTTATGGAAAGTAGTTATTTCCTTTGGCTATATTAAAAGAACGTACTGTTCAATGGGCTTAGTTGTGGAGTAATTCTGAAAGATGGGGAACTACATATGCTTTTGAGAACAATATGCAATCACTTATAGATGATAAAATCGTTTGCTGATGGGATAAGTTTGGTGCTTATGAAAACATACAGGAAAAAATAGAGAAATTAATATCTCTAAGCATTTTAAATCTAGCCAAGATAGTAAAGTTTGACTTTCAACAATGGTTTTTAACAGAAAAATAGATGAAGGGGACGTGTAAGTATATAAAAACATGTTATTGAACTCAACACACTACAATCCAGGCATATTCAGGGAACAGAGCTAAATGGAAATCTCTAAATATGTAAGCAGGACATGAACAACCAACACCAAAAGTCCTATATTACTCGGGAGAAAACTCAAAGTCTCTGCAGCTTCTATAGCAATCAACAGTACTGAGTAATTAGCACAGGTTTTTATTCAAACACCAGCCCCATGCATTTTGTTAGGCAACAACTTGAGTGATTTATTTGGCAAAGTACTCATTGCTAGTCAGTCTGTGAAATGAAAGGCTGAATATGCTTTTCAGAGATTTAATGGAGATGGAGAAACACAGTTCTAATAATGGGATGCTCTAGGCAATTTAAACTACAGCTAGACTTGCATTTCACTCCAGTGGAAAGCTTTTAACAGTTACAGAATCCAAACTCTAACTGTGGACGTTGGAAGCCTGTCAGGTTTAGTAACAATGGGTACTGCTGACTTGGGTCTAATATAAAAAATAATAAATACATAAAAATTACAACACTGGACCAGCATTTTCCCTCTCCCATGGAGGAAACCATTCATATCTAATTCAAACAGTTGCTTAAGAGATGAAAGAGCTCCAAATATGGATCAAGCACACAAGATGAATTGCTGTGTCAGGATAAGTGTGCTCTCTAGTCAACAAAGTAAAATGTACTAAATGCCACTTGCATGTCAGGGAAGCCAGGGCTATTACTCATCTGTGGTGCTGCTGTCTGGAATAGAATGTAAAGAGTGTTGTGCTCTCCCTAAATAAACTCACATGATGGTTCTTGTGATACATATGACCTACACAGGAGACATCTATTGGAAGAACAGACAATGTTCTGACCATGAAATGAAAGGCTGTTTATTTTTGTAGCAGATGTAACAAAAATGTAGGGTAAGCTGATGCTTCTGCTTCACTAGGACCAGCAGGGGTCAGTACAATTCAAAGCATAACTTTGGATTTTAGTGATCAACCTTCCTGATGCTTATTAGAAAATACCCTAAACAAATAGTATGATTATACAACTTAAACTACTAAGTCTTCAGAAATCAGTAGTTAAGTTTTTCTTAAATAAATTTGACCCAATAAATATGCAGATCTTCCAAGTCTATCACAGAAGTAGGAAATTTATCCAAAGCACAACTAAATTACCAAGGAATAACACCTGATGTCACTTAGATTTCAATTATAAAATCTCTTTTCCATAAATCTTGTTATGTTGTGAAATTTTAATGTTCTGAGGACAGATATTGCATCAAACAAACGTAAATTCAACTCTTTGTTGTTGTCTAGATATTCTTAGTTTGGAAACAGATACTCAAATTTATTTCAGCTGCATATGAACATTTCCCTTAGAAACAAGCACAAATTCAAAAAGAGGAGAGGGCTGTTGAAGTACTAGTCCATTTGAATTATCAACTGATAACAAATACAGCAAAATTATTTCAATTTTGTTGCACAGAAACCAGCAAAACAGTATCAACAATTAAATAGCTCAATATATTTTTTTCAATGCCTTGACTGTTTTATAACACTTTAAAGGGAGGCTTGAATTCAGAAGGATAATTTGATCTTAAATCCCAGTAACTTGGATGGGATCTGAACTCCTAAATGCCTCTGAATCTATCTTAGTGAAAAGGATTTAATTCATGAGATGTATCTGGGATAATCAACAGAAGATACAGCATTTGCTATTAATACTAGAGCGAGCTTTATTGATACTGCATGTAAATTTACCGTGAACTTCAAGGATGTTTCACATAAAGCAGATTCAAAACACGAGATCCTGAAGTAGAGAAGGAAAATGAGATGGTACACTATACAAAAGAGTATATGGAACGATGGTGAGTGGCTCAGGATATGTTACATGAAAATTGAGTATCTTAAATACAGTGAAAGACTGTTCTAGGAGAACTTACTTGTATGACTAAAAAGAGTGAGTACAAAGTAGAAGGAAGTGTGAAAAGATGGTAGTATGATTAAGAATACTTCCATAATCATACTGAAAATGAATGTGAGCACATTAATCATGTGGATTATGATAAATTTAAATGGTTTTAATTAAACCACTAAATGATGAATGTGCTGTGTTTAACCAAAGCATTAAATATATACTCAGGATAAACACCCCGCATATACACTAACCAACATGCTTATTTCTAATTATTTCTCCTCCTTCTATCTCAATTTGCTCATAGAGCCACTTGCGGTCACAGCGACACTCGGCTCCACACTTGTTGGAGCCACATTTGGGGCAAGCGTAGAAACATCCCAGGCAATCTTCATCGAGACAATCGCAGAGGTCCATCCCATTGTAAAGCAGGAGTCCCTGGCTATCGTAGACTTTACTCTTGGCCGGTATAAGTTGCCTGTATAAGGAAAACAAAGTTATTTCCATGTTAAAAAATCTACCTGTTTTGATGCCAAGTTGCTAACAATTGAGAACAGAGGTTTCCTTTCTTCAGGTGTCCATTTTAACAGTCTGTCCATTTAAAAGATGGATATACGTTACTGTATTTTATGACATTTCTCAGTCCTAATTCTATCTTCACTATAGTGCTTTAGAAATAACTTCAAGAATGGGAAGTTTTTATTTCTTCAATAGCATACTTATTTAACTACTTATGAATATTCTTATGATATGAACTTCAGATTACCTTTCAGATGATGGGAAACTCTCCCTTAATTTACTTTTCTTTTGTAAGGTGTAGCTGTAGTTCAAAGAAGCTCACGTAGCATTATTAAGGTGTGCACGTGCTAATTTCAAAATATTATCCATCTCTGTAACAGTTCTGTTGATGTGCAGAATCACAGAAACACTGTTTGGAAGGGACCCCTGGAAGTCACCTTGTCTGATCCTCTGCTCAAAGACAGGTCAACTCAAATTAGGTTGCTCAGAGCTGCATCAAGTTGAGTTCTGAAAAGCTCTAATGTCAGGGATGCCACAACACTTTGGATCTGTTGGTTACTATATACACAGAAAAAGTTTTCCTAACATCTCATCAACATTTCTCCGGTTGTAACTTGTGCCCAAACTGAGCAGAAAAAACAAATAGAGGGGAAAAGGATGTGTGACTTGTGAACAGCACATCTAGTGTCTGTTTCTGTCTTGTGAAGTTAAACTTAGATGGAGAGCTGGGAAATGGTATTAATGTGATCTTTCTTGCACATTTTAACAAACATTGTATGACTAGTTAAAGCTGGGACTTCTATCACCCTCCTACTAGAACAAGACTGAACTGGTCCAAACTTTTAGTGGAAAATGACATACAAAATTCAGCTGAGTATACCTTTCCTCTATAGAAAGTATGATTTTAAAACTAGTCACATTAGAAGGCTGTAATTCATTATCCAATATTCTCCAACTTGGACACTAACTTCCTTTTTTTAAAAGGAAGGTGAAGTCCTAACTTGCACATGTTTGTTTACAAAGTATAATCACTGAGTTTATTGAAAGATGACAACTCCAGTATTTAAGTGTAGTCTAGTTGATCTTTGTTTTCAAACTTAGCCTATTATCAGAATTCCAGCTTGTGCATAAATTAATAGCTTAATCTGTGTAGTATTGTCACGCCTTACCAAACACTTGTTTATATTCTAATTGCCTGAAATACAGACTGTATGGTAACAGTTCATATTCTATTTTATCTCAGTCATGACAGTGAGCTTTAACATCCTCAAAACCAAAAAAGCAATCAATAAACACACAAACATCAATTTAAAAAAATGTTATAGTGTTACAGGGACACTGACCATTACGGTTATTTTATTTTGAAGTGAAGGTTAATGTAAAACCAGGAAAGACCTCACCTGTCTGAATTATATGATGCATTTTTTGTTTGCAGCCGTCTCTTTTCTCTTTTACTGGTTTCAGGAGTGAATTCAGTCTGTCGTCCTGGATTAGCAAACTGTAGAGACTTTAAAGCTTTAGCTGTACGCCCCTGAACAAAGACAGAAAATCTCATTTAATTACAAATACAAACCTAAGTTCATAAGAAAACAGCCAGTCAAGCCAGGATATTGTAATAACTTAGGTAAATTGTTGATTGTTGACCTCAACTCTAAGCATTGCATTTCCCATAAGAACAAACTTTAAGACTTAGAACTTTTATACCAGAGAACTGTACTAGTCTCAAAACCCAACAATACAAGCTTTATAGTAGCAGTTTTAATCAATGCTTTCAAATTTCACCCTGTATCAGTCTCCTAATCATATTGGCATGTAACTGAAAAGTACAGTTGGGCAGCAGCCCTGGGCTGAACAGGACAACAGCTCCTCCAAGGCAATTCTGCTTTGCTACAGGGCATTTATGGGTGAGCTCTGGCTGATTTGGCTGCCCACACTTCTGCTGTGACTTGCACACATCTTGAACGATGCATCCAACAACATATGAGCTGTATTCCAAACTCAGCACTCAAAGCATAATCCTCCCACACCAGTTCATTACTGGCCCTGAATAAATGCCATGGCCTTCACAGCTCAGATACCACATCAAGAGTACATTTAATTCACTTCAATGCATGTTCACTTGGTAATGAACTTCTAGAAAAAGTGGATTTTTTTTTTTTTTTTAAACTGAAGAGACTAAACCAGAAGCAGCTTATGTTGGCATCCTTAGACGCAACCTCTGAAGTGTTCAGTTCCAAGCACCTGTAGCTTGTTTTATGTAAGGCTTGAGTAACAGCTTAAATTACCAGCAGCAGTCTGGTGTTTATATAAACTCATGAGTTTTAAGTCACTCTCATACATGCAATCATTTGAATTTAAAAGGCCATAATATTAGGGAAGAGGATTTTTAAGGTCCTCCAAATAAAGGCTTAAACACATTAAACTCCCACACAACTATAAAGCTACACCCTTTTATATTAAAAAACCTTAATTTCTTTATGTAGGACTTGGATGAAGCCCAATTCCAATAGCTTGCAGCACTCAGGGGGGGTGGGAAAACTGATCCATATACATACATCAGAATCGAGTTTTCTTCTTTGGCGATCTTCGGATTCAACATCCATGCTTCCGTTTATTATCTGCATACACTTGGGACAAAGCTTCCAACCAGGTACAAACTGTCTTCCAAACTTGGCACTCAGAAAAGCTGCATCATCTAAGTCAATTGCACGCAAGTTTTTCTTTGAGAGTTTTCTGTGCACATTAAAGGGATCACAACATGATTTTTGTAAGTCTTCAAATCTTTCGATGTAAATTTTTGCATGGTGCAAGCAGATTGTATTGTTCTCTGAAAGGGTGATTCCAGTCCTAAGCTGAAGTAACAGTAGGTCAGATGAAGATGTATCTTGCTTAGTCTTGAAGCCAGTGTGACGGGTATAATATGTTTTATGGCATTCATTGGTAGCCTGAAGCTGAACTCCAACTGAACAAGGATCCATTTTATTTTATCAGAATGTATTTCACTTCTTTTTTGCCTAAAATGTGTTCTTTGAAGTCTTTAGTAGTTTCTCTGAAGATCACCCTAGAGAAAACATTAAAATCAGATTTCTGCTGTAAACTTTTGGCTGTAAGCTTGACAGACTAGGTTTAAGTAATTTAAAAAACATGCAAAGAAATTCTAACCTAGTCTAGATAAGACTAAAAATGCACTGAATTTAATTCTGGAATTAAACCATGCATCTTCTATTCCTTTCAGACGCAGTTTTCCCAGCTACAATAAGTATAAATTCAAAATGTTTAGTAGCATTACTTTCCCAAAAGCAATGTGGTAGCAAGGTGTGAGGTGGATGAGCTGTTCAGACAGCAGCCTGGTCTCCTCATAGGTTTCCTGGGACTCCCTCTCTTTGCACAACCCCTACCAGTCAAGACCAGTTACAAAAACGGCCCACAGGCAGAGATTGCTGATGGCTAAACAATTCACCCATCCTGTTTACAAGTAGTTTCTAGGGGAAAAAAGCTGCTGAAGGTAGGCTGCCCAGGCTGTCAGTTGGTAATTCGCACCCAGCAGCGCTTTCCTGCGTGTTCTTCCCATGGACACCCGGTGCAGGTCAACACACAGAATCAACCTGAGCCTTTTCAAGAACCAGCCTGCGGTGTTACACACACAGACGGATGGTTCCAGGTGTTTGCACTTGTGGTCATGTGCCCTCTGTGTGCAGCTCTCTCCAACTGAGTGCCATGTCTGTTGGATGTAAATATTGCGCAGTTATTTAAACACAAATACAATTACCAAATACAAAGTAATTACAAATTTCTTTGTCTTATTACAAATTTACGAATTATTATGTATTATTACAAAATACCAATACTGCGGAGGGGTTTTGTACTCATGCCAAAGTTTGCAAATCCAATGCTGGCCCTAAAACATCAGAGCCTGAGCCCATCTTGCACTGTTTTCTACTGCAACGTAAAGAATAAATTTCTACCCAAAGAAAGGAATTTGCTTTCAAAACTCCTGAGAACCTAAATTACAATGAATACAACCTACACAATACATGTATGGGGCTGTTTTGCATTTGTACTGAAAATAGTGTTGATAAGATGCTGATGTTTTAGTTATTGCTGAACAACGCTTACACAGTGTCAAGGTCTTTTCTGCTGCTCAGGCTGCTCTGCTGGTGAGTAGGCTGAAGGTGTCCAAAAGTTGGCAGGGGACACAGCTGGGACAGCTGAGCCCAACGGAGCAAAGGGTTTTTCCATCCTGTATGATGTTGTGCTCAGCAATGAAAATGGGGGGAGGTGGGTGTGGGTGCTGCTGCTCAGGGGCTGGCTTGGGCATCAGTTGGTTGGCAGTGAGCAATTTTCACCTTCATTGCTTGTTTTTCTGGGCTTCTATTTTCATTTTTTTTATTATTATTTTTTAATTTTTTTTTCACTTGTTTTTTAATTATCAAGCTGTTTATCTCAACACACAAGTTTGTCTCAGTTTTACCCTTCCTATCCTCCCTCCCATCCCACAGGGATGGTGGGGTGGGGAATGAGCAGCTGTGCTTAGTTGCCAGCTGGGGTTAAACCACAGCACAGTCATTTGTGCAAACCACTGAACAGGGCAATATGGCTTTTTTTTAATCAATTAAAGTCTCAGCCAGTTGTATAATGGAAAAATTCTGGGATGCTACTTTCAATAAAATAAAAGCAAATAGCATCACATGCAACCTAATGACATGGAATGTGGAAGTTTATCTGACAGACAGGAATATGAACACAGCAGTGCAGAATTCTAACAGAGAACAGAGAGGAGTTAATAGGCTTTTTAAAATCACTCTGAAAAGTCACTGCCTGGAGCATTTTTGCAGCAGAAATCCTCTTGATTGTAATACTTCAGTTTTTCTGAAAAAGATATACGTATCTGATGCAATTATGTAACACATTTCAACATATTAAATTGTATGCACAGTAACTTAAAGGCCTTGGATAGGTCATGCTATATTGTCTAGTGATTTAAATGATCCAAATATAGATGATATGCTGGGCTGTACTCAGGCCAGTGAGCTTGTTTTAAAGTATAATTTTATATCTGGTTCAAGACAGAACTGGGTATAACTGAACAATAGTTTTCAAACAAGTTTTCTCAGCCTATTGTTAAGAACGCTCCAGCTTTCACGTTTAAATTGAAGCAAGAACAGAGGCACAAAGAGTCCTGAATGGAGAGGCACGTTGTTATAAACACCTGAGTCTGCAAAAAAGGGTGTGTGCTTCATGCTGAAAATAAAGCAAACTCAGTTCTGTTTTTTGCAAGTTATCTGAAAAGAGAGTATTGTAATACTTAACACTGACTTTTCAGGTCAAAACCTAAATTCTGTATTTTAAGGACTAGAACTAGTCCGGTCCTAAATTTCTAGGCTGTTTGACCTCTTCATCACTGAAATTTCTGTATTCTAAGTTAACTAAGGCCTCTCCTGAAGTTTTGATGCTGCACTGAATAATAAAATAATGAGTAAAGTATACATATCAATGGAGTTTTAAAAATTCTTATTCTCAATGCCTGCTAAATTCTAAGAGTGGTATGTTAACTTTTACTACATAAAAGTTCCAGTGCCTTTGCCTATTTATCAATTTTACTGTGGTACTGACTTAGAATGATTTATACTTTTCTCTCTTTTAAAGACCATCTGCCAAACTTACCACCTACTGAAGCAGCTATACTCAGAGCTCATCTTTTTTCATTAGGTGCACAAAGTTTGTCTTTCAAACCAAAGTTACTGGAACTGTACGCTCAAAGCTCACAGCTGCTGAGTTAACAGTTTAACAGCAACTGAACTCAAAGTAGCTTGTAGGCTGCGCACCAGCCTGCTTCAAATGCTAAAATGCCTGATTTTTGCCTGATTCCTGCTGAGACAGGTGGAGGTGTGTGTAGGTGAGGAAGCACATTAGCTCAATATAAGACTGATCTGAATTTTTGAAACTTGCAGATGCATTAGAAATCAGAACTCTTGGAAGATGTTCTAACTAAAAGAATGTGTTTTCTATTAAACAGAAAATAATTACTTCACTGCTATCTTTGGCAGGCATCTGTTTAGACAGATGACTGCACTACCTGAAATATCACTATATTAGACAGAGGGAAAGTGCATCAAGTGTATCACCACACTTTGTTCAAATGATAGTGAGCTGGTGACATAAATTACACCTCACATGCACCTGATTTGTAAGAATCCTTGGTGGAAGCTTCAGAGGCATTTCTTTCGTCATCCCCTTGCAAGGAATACAAAGCTTTTTGCCTTTAATTTCTCTTTGTAAATAGCTTCAAAACCCAAGTACTTAAATGAAGGCTTGTATTCACACCTGGAAAATCTTTAATATGGTGCTTGGTGCAGTAAACACTAAAACTAAAGCAGAAGACGGTGATGAAGAGCAGTGAAGCAAATCACTTGTCCATAATTAGCCTGTTGCACCAGCAGGGATTCAGCAAGGGTTTTCTAGCTTCTGCCTGCTGGGAGATACAAAGGATGCAGGAAACAACAGTGTTTGGGGTGGCACTGCTGGGTTATAAGTGGAAGGGAAAGGGAAGTTTTGCCACAGCAGATGTGACCCCACACCTGAACACGTTACGCTGGATGTTCAGCAGCTGCACAGCACAACAGACCCTGACCCAGCCGGTGCCCCCAGCTGGGGCTGTGTGTTGGGAACAGTGTGCCAGGCTGGAGGAGAGAGCACCAACCCCTGTGATACCTGATATCAGCAATTAGTAATAAACTGTGGCTATACAATATGTCATATATTTTAGGCATTTACTAGCTTAATAAGAATAAGGTTCATAGGCACTAGGCACTTGTTAGGTGCCAACAAATACCATTCTTGTGACTTAAGATAAGCAGGAGAATGGGAGGAGACAATCCGTATGCTTTCAGAAGATAAGGTGGTGACACCAGCACAAGCAGGTTATGAGCTGAATAACAAAGGAACATAATGCACATACAAAGGATTTCTTGGAAGTGTGATGAATATATATGATCTGGGTGGGCATAACCTGTGTCTGGGAATTGTTTGGGACCCCAACTAAGCAGAAATGATTCTCATGAGAGCTGATGCATCAATAAAGGACGCTTGCTTCTAAAACCAACTGCAAATTTTCACAGAATCACAGAATGTCAGGGATTGGAAGGGACCTCAAAAGCTCATCCAGTGCAGTCCCCCTGCCGGAGCAGGAACACCCAGATGAGGTTACACAGGAAGGTGTCCAGGTGGGTTTGAATGTCTGCAGAGAAGGAGACTCCACAACCCCCTGGGCAGCCTGGTCCGGTGTCTGTCACCCTCACTGAGAAGAAGTTTCTTCTCAAATTTAAGTTCGTGTGTTCCAGTTTGAACCTGTTACCCCTTGTCCTACCATTGGTTGTCACTGAAGAGCCTGGCTCCACCCTTTAAATGTTTCTAAACATTAATGAGGTCATCCCTCAGTGTCCTCTTTTCACCAGGGCAAAGTAGAGGGGCAGGAGAACCTCTCTTGACTTACTAACCACCCCCCTTCTAATCCACCCCAGGTACCATTGGCCTTCCTGGCCACAAGGGCCCAGTGCTGGCTCATGGTCACCCTGCTGTCCACCAGGACCCCCAGGTCCCTTTCCCCTACGCTGCTTCTTGGTTTTAGAAGTTTCTCCAACTAGCCGATTTACGGCATCACCTTGGCTGGGCAGCACCGGAGAGCTCTCCCTCCGCGGGGCCTGGCCCGGTGCCGCTGAGCCCGTGTTGGCTCCCGCGGCAGGAGCCCGCCTCGGTACCTTGCCCTGGATTTTCTCCCGCGCCCAGCTCCCGTGTGACCCCGGCGGCGGCAGTGTTGCCCGTGGTCGCCGTTAACTGCCATTAACCGCCCCTCACCCGCCCGACCCCCGGCTCACCATAGAGCGGTGGAACCGCCGGGCGGCCCCGGAGCGGCACTTCCGGCGCGCAGGTGGGGAAACGGCGACACGGGGGGAGCGGACGGAAGGGCGGGGTGTGCATGTCACGTGGACAAGCGTGGGCTCGTGCGCGGAGGTTGCGTGCGCGACGTGCCGCGCCGCTGGGCGGGGCCGGCGGTGTGGGGCGGGGCCGGCGGTGTGGGGCGGGGCCGGCGGTGTGGGGCGGGGCCGGCGGTGTGGGGCGGGGCCGGCGGTGTGGGGCGGGGCCGGCGGTGTGGGGCGGGGCCGGCGGTGTGGGGCGGGGCCGGCGGTGTGGGGCGGGGCCGGCGGTGTGGGGCGGGGCCGGCGGTGTGGGGCGGGGCCGGCGGTGTGGGGCGGGGCCGGTGGTGCGGGCGAGCTGCGCTCGGGGCGGGTGGGAGGCGCTCGGGAAGGTCCGAGGTAGCGGTGGTAGGGGGTGAAGCGCACCGAGAGCGGCGGTTGCTGTGGGGGTTGGACGCGGGGGTGAAGCTGCGGAAACCCCGCTCTGACCTCAGGAAACGCGGCGGCACCGAGACCTGCCCGAGCGCTCCCGCCTGCAGGGGAGAAGCTCTGTTATCAGACTAGCGCAACCGGTAATTAATTTTCCCCCCAGGTTCCTCAGGTCATTATGTCCCCCGCCCCTGAAATCAGTGCTGCTGAAGCTGTTACTTATTCTAAATAAAAAAAAAAAAAAAAAATCCAGAAAATCTGTTGCTTCCTTTAAGAAAAAACAAACCAACCGAATAAAACCAAACCGAACAAAAAACCTCAGTTTCTTGGTCAGCAGAGTGTCTCGAAAGTCTGTTAGTAGGTGGGTTTTGTTTTGTTTTATGGGTTTTGTTTGTCTTTCTATGTGGTTTGTTGGTGTTCATATGTTTGGTTTCGTTCATTTTTGTTTGTGTTTTTATGTGGTTTGTTTGTTTGGGTTTTGTTTGTTTGTTTTGATTTTATTAAAGTCTATAGAGATCTCAGGACAATGAATCTTTCCAGGGAGAAGGTATGAAATTTCAACTGGTGTTTATTTGTTCTACAGCTGGGTAGTGACCCCACACTCCACCTGTGCTATTGCAACAATAATGATAATACACAGAGCACAGGTGTCCTGATAAATACCTTAAATTTATAATGTTGATGCCGGTTTTAAGTTACAATACTGCTAGAAAGAAAAAAAAAAAAGCCTTAAATTACCATTAATGTCCATGCAAAATTGGCTTGTCTGGTTTTGTTGAGACTTTTAGAGCATACAAGAAAAAAATGCTGGATGAGAGTATTTTTCTTCTATTTCTTCAGGTTCCTCTCTTTCTGGACTGGATTCAACCCAGAGCTTTTTAGAGGATGTGACTCTTCTTTCCAAACCTCTTCAAAGGCAGGATAGACCCTTTTGTGTTGCTCCAGTCCTGCACAGTAACCACCTATTGCTGAGTTACGACAAAATGACACCAAAAAAATCTGTGAGATAGCCTGCAATATGTTTCTGCCCACTTGAAGCTGTTGCCCACAGCACATCAGGATGTCACAGCCCCGTAACATCATTAGCAGCAAATTAAGGCCACCCAGTTAGTGATGCTAGAGGCTTAAGTTCCCTCCCCAATCATTTGTGAGTAAATAATTACTGATGGGCTTTTCAGCAGGTTTTCAGTGGATGGTAATAAGAAAGCTGAAGTATAGTCAGAGCAAATACAGAAAGGCATGGCATGAAGCTAAAAGGAATCATGAGCCATAGAAGCTGATTTTAGTAACAGAATATTGAGTAATACCACATTAATTCCTTGGGGCTTGCCACAGCTGGTGGATAGTACGATAACGGCTGACACCTCTTTCTAAACAAATAAGCTATTTTGGGACTGAGCTGGGGTAGTGATCAGTGCAAGGGAAGCCAAAATATTTGGGTGTAGATTTAGGTGGTTAAAGGTATTGAAACATCTTTTGGGCCTGGTTTCATTGGAAGTGTTCTTAAGCTGAAGCTGTGTTGGAATCTTGGCTTTGGCAAATATGCACCAAGCCTGAAAGAAACTAAATTTGCCTTAAAGGCTTGAAATATGTAGTCGACTTAAGCTAAAAAAAATTAAAAATAGACATCTTGTTTGAGGCCTCGCAGTAGATTTTTATGGCTCTGCTATATTTAGCCATTAGAGAAAAAAATCTTAGCATAATGAAGTACTGAAGCCAACAGGGCAAAAATGTTAGAAACAGCACAAAAGGTCCAAAGCGGTGAATTGTGAGGGTTTTCTCTTGCAGTCTGTTATTCACAGTAGCCTTTTTAAGTATTGGGGTAAAGAGATCAACAAACGGATATTTTCAGGTAGAAATATGGTTTTCAAATTGTCTGTATCCCTTCAAAATGCAAGACTGGAAATCAGGATGTCTTTTCATTTAACTTTTTGCCCCAGTGTTAAAGAATTGATGAAATAGTTGTCTGAAAATAGTTAAAAGCCTGTGGAGGTGAGAAATAATTTTATACTTGCTTCAGGAGACAGCCAGGATTTTAAAGCTTTAATTCTAATGTGACAGCAACAGCAGGTGGGCTTTGCCATTTTCTGTTTCTCCATCTGACCATTAAAGAAAGCCGTTACAAATTCCATATATATATTACTTAAGTCATACACTGGCTCACTGATGACAGATCATTCATAGAGGCTTCAATAAAGCTGCTTCTGCCAGCTTGTACTGCTGAGGATGGAATGTGTGGAGTTAATGAAGGGGAATAATTCATGAGGGGAGATATTTGAGATACAGGTTGTGACATCAATTTGTATTAAATAAATATAGGAAGAGCAGTGGGGTGTGTGTATTCACTTTCTCAGTGTTAGTGTCAATCTGTGAGGCTGATTGTATAGGGCTAGATAAAGATTTCAGGTTATACGCATGTTAACTTGTAACAAGTCTGCCGTCCACAGGTTTAGACTGGTTTTGGTTGATCACATTAGTTCTTATCTATGTAAATGGAATTGTGCCTTAATTAGGGAGAAGCTTGGGGTTTAGAGTAAAAGGATTCTACATACGTAAGATGAAAGGTAATGGGCTCATGAGCTAAACTGGATGCAGTAAGAATATTCTTATATATTTTGGTAATACTGGGGTGGAATTTAAATTTTATTCTCTGCCAATGCAGCTTGACTCCATGGGCCATTTTCCTACGTAAGTGTGACTGAAAGCTGCCAAAGCAATATACACAGCAAGGTAGTTTTTAATGGATTTCATGTTGAAGAGTAGTAGAAATCCTACTCACAGAATCCGGGTTTGGTCCGCCTGCTAAGATTCCATGATTAGTGTGTGCCTCAGTTCATTCACATGTAAAATTGAATAAAGTAGTATTGACACACATCACCACTTTAAAATTACTTTGTCTTTCTGTCACCTTGATTTTCCAGAATTTGAAGCGGTAACAATTTTGTTACTGGCCTGTAAGACACTGAGACAGACTCAGAAGAAAGATGGTGTGAGCACTGTATTCAATACAGTAAGAATTCCAGATAGCTCAGCTCAATTTCAAAAGTAATCAAGTGAAAATTTTTATAGGACAGGACTACCTGAGAAAGCACTGAAAGTAAATATTTTGGTAGGTTTTTTTCCTCTGCGAGCACTGCCTGGGGTTTAAGTTTTTCGTGACTTGGAATGTGAGCAGCATTGTTTTAAGAGCTGACAGCTTATCCATAGAAAACTTCCAGAAATTTAGTTTAACCACATAATATCCAGGTAGCTTGGCCTAGAAAGCAGCAAAATGCTGGTAAAGGTCAGAGATTTCATTTAATTACTTCTGGAAGCTCAGCAAATTTGAGGATGCTGATAAATTGTTTGTTATGAAAGTGTAACAGCAGGTTAGGGTAGTCCATTAGTACAGAACCTTTTATATCTCATGAGCTGTCTCTTTAAACCAAAGTGTTAAAAACAAAATTTGCATAGTGTTGTATTTGGCTTATTTGATAAGGAAAAAAAGCTTCTAATTTATTTTATATATTTTACAACCAGAGTTCCTGTTTATTTTCTTCAAAGATTATAGGCAAACATCTCTGTGTAGCTCCTAGCAAATGTGCTGGAACACTAAGTAGGCATCGCTGTTGTGTGCTTGGAGTTTTTCTGTGAGTTTCTTATGAAATATTGTCATGTGCTCTTTCAAAAACATGGAGTCAGAGACAGAAAGGGTTATCATGAATTACAAGGCTCTTGAAAGATTCGATGAGAGAAAGCAGGTGACAAATTTGGAGTAAATCCTTAGATGTGTTTGGAAGCTGCCACTCACCTTATGCCTTGGATGTTCCCTTCTGCTATGGGGGGTCCCCAGCTCAGGGGACTTCTGTATTTTCTGACTGAACATTACAGTCTGGGAGTAAGTATTAACCTTTCTAAATATTGCTTTTGTGGAAGGCTGAAAGAAAAGGACCTTAGAGAATTTATTAGGTTGGCTTTAAATTTATGATTTTTTTTGTTTGTTTTGCTGTTTATTAAGTTTTCTTGCATTTACTCTTTACAGGGACCTACAGTTTCATTTGAATGATACCTAAATAAATATATTCTATTACAAATAAGGGTGAGTGCTGATTTCACTTTTTTTGCCAGCACAAACTCAAATGCAAGCATAAAAAATTCATTAAACCATAAACAGAGTTGTAATTAAATAGCCCACATGAGTTTTTCCTTGTAAAAAATGTAATGCTACAGGCTGCATTTTATCTAAGGGTCATGAGCTAATCTCTTGTCACCAACAACTGTTTCTTTCACATAAAATCTTAAAGTTGCCAAAAGTCTGAATATCACTATAAAACTAATGTTTAAAAACCATAAAAAGCACCATGGCATATTTTGTAACACGATAATAACTTTTATTTTGTAAGATATGGATATAAAAGCATGAATATACTGGCTTAAATAACTTTCTGGCCTGGTTATGGTTGGGTTTTATTTTAGTTTGACCATGTTTTAAAGATTATGGATAACTTTCAAAATTTGCATTTAACTTTTGACCCACAAATGTTGAATGTTTAGATTCATATTGTGCTGCATTTTTTGAGTAAGAGAAATAACAGGAATTCTGTCAGGCTGAAAAAACCCTAAAATCCCCCCAACACTTTTGATTCTCACTGTGTCACAATGAGAATCATCTGCTTTACTGGCATCTGACTTTGGGATGCCTCTTTGGGAATCTTTTGCCCTTTCCAGGCTGATTTCTTGAAAGTCTTTATAAATTTATTGCCTGGAACATTCTGTCTGTCCGCTCAGAGAGGTTTTTGTGTGTGTTGAGCAGGATTTTGGCTGTTACTTCCAATCTGCTCCTCCTGTTTGAGCAGCTTCACAGATGATGTAGCATCACCCCGTTGCTCTACTGTGTTCTTTGCTTCAGGCAGAAGAGAACGTGCTTAGAAACATGGATGTCTGCTGTCCTTTGGAACTGGTGCAGAGTCTCACTGCCAGGTTTGTATCTCATTAGAAAGCCCCAGTAGATAGCATTTTGTTCTAATATTTGTGTCTCATATGGTGCTGGTGTTTTGGGAGAAGTTTTCTTTACCCATTCGTAAAGGTGTTGAATTTTTTTCTCTTTCAGAAAGTAGGGACCTTAGGTTTTGCTGTTATTAAAAAGCAATCTCATTCAGCCTCTTTCTAGGCTCTTACAGAGCAACTAATTTTTGCACAGACCTAAGACAAGTTAGTGCTTACTCACTGGTAACAGATTAGGGTGTCCAAGGAATTTAGTATTTGCCTTTTGTTAAGACAAGTGACCTCATTATGCTTGGTTTGATGGAAAATTAAGGTTGTTAATCTGATGATCTGATCTGGTGAATCAAATAGGGAAAACCACTGCCCAAGCATTTATCTATTTATCTGTTACTTCTTCCCCATGCACTCTTATGTGCAAGGAAGCAAACAGCACAGATAATTAATACGTGTCCATGAATGGGCATTATGTCCAAATGTAAGTGTGGGTTTATAAGTCATACATCATTCTAGGAAGCCTGGCATGATTGTTTCCTGTTAAATAGTAGGCCTTGATTAGTGGTTATTCTGCATTTCTTTTATGCTGTCTGCCACAGAGAACAAGCTCTAAGTTTGTCTGAGCTGAACACCAGAGTTGAGGGAAAGAAATGGACAGATCAGCATTCAGGTCCAGGAGTGTTGGTTGTACAGTGGCCACCAGCTCTTGAGAGGAAATGTAGTTAGGTCCTAGTCTTGGAAAACCTATGCAGCACAAATAGTTAGCAGTGATTATTAGCCATATCCTAGGAACTGTTGTGTGTGATATTGTCTGTAAAGGGAGACATTTTCTTGTGATATTTTTATTCAAGGAAAAGATTTGCTCTGTTGACATGGTTACACTGGCATAAAAGTGTTTCTGCTATTGTGGGTAGCTGATACATTCTGTATTTTAAAATTATGTTTTCCAGGGCAAATCACATCTGTCTTAACACTCAGTTTGTTATCTTATTGAGAAGGTCCCAAACAATAGCACTTAGAGAAGTTAAAGGACTTGCTGAAATCCTGAAGCAGTTCAGTAGCAAGTACCACCTAGCAAGTCTCAGCATAGACTTATGTCCCCAAGGCCACCTGTGCAAGGTTTTATTGGGGCAGTGGTACTGGTACAATTTGTATGGGTAGCATATTTTAGTATTGCCCGTTGCTTTAGTGAGGCCCTGCTGCAGGCGTACGGGTATTTGCTGAGCTTGCTGTTCCTCACACATCAATTCTACCACACTTCCTCGATTACATTCATGCAACAGCGAAGGCTGGAATGCTTGTGACAAGGCATGTCAGAAACTGGCTCTTATATTTGACTGTCAAGTGTGTTGCACAACTTCTTATCAAACATAGAATCTTGATGTTAAAATGGTTAGCGCAGCTGGTTGTGTACATAAATTAAAAGGAAATGTATCTGTGAGTTTAGATTTCTTTTTCAAGTCCTCGTCTGTTGCAGGGGTTGGGCTCTGCACATGATTCTGTAACTGTTCTTCCGTTCTACAGTCTTCTGCTCCATGACTCACTGTACAGCAGGCTTTTCTATCAGCTGTAGCTATGGGAATCACCACGGTTCCTTGAAACCATTATAGAAACAAGACATCCCATGAAACTTTTACTGAAATCAAGTTTATTTTACATTAAAGTGACTTTTTTTTTTCTTGAAGCATGGGAGCCAGTTACATTGTCCAGCAGTTTTATGGCCTTGTGACAGATCAGTGACCTAAAAACACACAGTTTGCCCCCTGGATTTCACGCATCGTTATGTGTTTGGAGACAAAATAGTGCATTTGTCTGCAACTGATAGGTCTGTTAGCAGGTACCAGAAAATACTGCGAATAGTCTAAACATAGCTGGTTTAAAATTCAAAAAAATAATGTAAAACCATTACAAATTGTATTAGGCTGTGTTATTTAACAGTGTTCAAGGAATCAGATTTTGGAGGTTTTATCCTTTGTCATTTTGAAAGGTAAAACAGGAAAGAACCTCTGATAAGTGGTGAGAGAAAATGCAAGTGTTTCCTATCCCCCCTCAAAAAAACCACAATAAAACGTGTTCAACCTAAGACCATTTTGTTGATGTACTTTAGAGTGTCAAAGCCAAACCAACACTATTACTTACTATTCGGAAACAAACCAACTTATGAATCAGTCAATCTACAGTGAACCAAGAGTAGTTTGTAAGTTACAGCAACAGTTTTCTTTATAGCTTTGTTGAATTCAAGTAACATACGTAAAGGGGACACCTCAGCTTCCTGAAGTAATGAATATGAGTTAATACCAGCAGCTGTATTGACAAAAGAAAGCTATTACCAAACTGAAAAGGTGTAACTATGCTAAAGACAACCTAGAAAAAGTTTCTTGTTTTTGATAGTACTTACAAGCTTTTATTTTTCAAATTAGAAATTTTCATATTATGTCTTTAGTGAAAGCTAGAGAACAAGAAAGATGGTGATACCATGCAGTTAAAATTTCTTTATGAAGGGTGGGGGGATTTGCATTGTGTATTAATACTTCATTAAGACTTACTGTTTCTCTAGGTTTTTTTAGTGCAATTCCAGTGCCAGCATCGTAGCTGAGGGGAAGAGGAAGGTCCTGGTCATTAGGGCTTCTGAGCAGGTCACCAGGTGCCCACAAAGTGCTGAGAGAAGACTCCATGTGTGTATGTCGAGGGTTAAGATTGCGGGGTGACAATCAAACCCTGGCAGATGCATTGTTAACCTCCTCTCCCCCCAACTTCCCCCTTTTGCCCCTCCCTCTCCCCCCTTCCCACTCAGGACAGGCGATCGGGAGGGAAAGAAGGACAGAGAGAAGAGAGTTGGAAAAGTTAAAGATGTTTTACTAATGCTACTAATAAGAATAGAGAAAATAATACAAAATATACAAAACCAATCTTGAAAGTCTCAGCAACTGCAGAGCCAGCACCCAAAGTCCTGGATTAGACTCTGTAGCCAACCGGAGCTGGATTCAGTCTCTCACTAGGCCTCAGTTCGCAGGGACGACCAGCAAGGTCCTCTCCTAATGTCAGCCATGAGGAAAAAAGGGAAAGAGAGCCGAGATCCTCGTGATCTCCCGCTTTTATATGAAGTATTCACGTGAATGGAATGTTATACACCGTTGGTCAGTCTCTCGATCACGAGTTTCTCGTTGCCCCTCTCGCGAGATGTCCATCCGTGCTTATCAATAACTTTGCATTCCACTGCTAGGTTTAACCAAAACATGTGTTGGGTTCTCCAGGAAAATGCAGCTAACACGAAGGCTTTAGCTGACAGGCAAAAATTCACTAAAAGAGAAACTTGTTTTTTAACAAAACCAGGACATTCCACCCCTTATAATATGACATTCACTGAATACTTAAACCTTATCAATACAATCTATCAATACAATCTAATTAATCACTACTACTATATATATATATATATATACATATGTACATATATACACAGGAGTAATTAATCAGTATCAAACCTCTTCTCCTGATATCAGCTGGAGACGACATAGACTCGGTGGTGAGTTGCTCTGAGACACCAGGGTTCCAGAGTCTGGTTTTTTCACTATATCTGAACACCTTCTACTAGAATATTCTCAAATGGCTTGTTAAGGCAGTTTAAACCATCAGCTGGGCTTACTTATTAATGTCTTAATATTCTTCTCTTTTCATTGTCAACTTCAAATGCTCTTTTGTAGTTTTTCTCCTGGGTGAGTTGCATGCTAGCTTCGCATTAATGACCTGCGAGCATTTCCTCTGTAACGCTTTTTCCTGTCTGTCTTGGATGTAGTCACAGCGTGTCAGTCTGCTGGTTGATTTCTGACAAAGTTCTGCTTTCCCCCAATAATATTTCAGGTATAAGCATTCCTTGTCTTCTGAGAAATCCTTGTCTCTATCATATCTCAAAGGTTTTGTTTCTTGTGTCAGTAAAGCGAATTTGCTATGATCTCTAAACATACTATGGAAAAATAAATTATTCACTAATTAAATCAATTTTTGTTTGGAGAGGCCATAGTTTTCCTGAACTTTAACAGTTAAGTAAATTGGTTTTTCTTCTATTTCTTACTTTGGAACAGCTTCATGTCATTCTCAGATGATTTAAGTGCTTTGTACCTTATTGTTTATTCATGCTTTAATTGTTATTACCAATTTTTTTTCCTAAACCAGTGTACTGTGTTGATGCTCTATTTATGTATGATAGTCAGTTTTTCTTGACAGTTTTTAAACCAACTCTGCTGTTCATTGCACTTCATAGCAAAGACTGACACATGACGAGTGTATCATGTGGTTGTTCAAAGGGTCACCACAGATAGGTCCGTAATGAATTCTGTGTGACTGCGGATAGAATATGCTCTTATCTCTTCTAGTCAGCAGCAAGATATTCAATATATTGTTTTTGGTGGCAGAGACTTGTTTTAAGTTCACCAAGATGTTTTGTAGTTGCTGAGCCATCCAGCCTCCTCCAAATCTGGTTATGTTAGGAAGCATCTTGTGCTTTTGCGTAGATCATAAAAACATGCTCAGTGGTGACTGAAATCCTAGGGAAACAATGATTTCATGGGTTAATTCTGCTTCTGAAATTTGCTTTGTGCACTCCTGAAGTACAAAGAACCATTCTGATACTGGGAGAAATACCACTGCATCAAGACTCCAGTTTCTTATTTGTCAGCATGAACAAAAAGATTCCCTTTATCTGCTTGTCCAGCTGCTTTGAGGTCACCTACACATTATTGTGAGCTTCCCATTGTAACACAATTGCTGATTGATTTGGACAAATCTCTTGGTACTTTCCCAGGTTTTATTTTCAAAGGAGCAGATACCTTTTTCTCATATGCAGTTTATAGATGACTCTTATTTTCATTTCTCATATATGGCATTTTAAATAGTTCTGATGAGACAAATACTTTTCTAGTCTTTTAGTTGTTATTTAGTTGCATTGTTACAGTTTGGGCAGAACTGCCATGCTGTCAGAGTGTCACTGTAGAATCAGGTTTTGTTGAACATTTGCTTTCAAATTATACTTCAGATTTTTTTGTCATGGGCTATGGGTTCCGAGTGTTTGTTTCTCCAAGACCTCTGAAGAGCAGAGCCAAGAAATGGCAATAGCTGATAAATCATCTTAAAACTTTGGTAAGCAAGATACTCACCCCATTCCTAGCACTTACAACCTCCTTTATGTTACCATGATAAACTGACTGCCTGAATACCTAAGTTCACACACTGTATAACAATATTAGAGGGTCTGGTCTACACTGCAGACTGTGAATGTTCTCCAATGTGCTGGATGAGGTCTCCAGTTGTCCAGACTGAGTGCCCTGATGGAATATGTGACATCTCTTACCACATCTGGGTTTGTTTGGAAGAGAAGAATGGGTTGGTGGCCATTGTGCAATCAGGATCTGGAGCCTGGGAAGTGCTTATAACACCCACAGTTGTGATTAGAGAAATGTGTATAGGGCTCAGTTACATACATTAATTTTAGTTACAAAATATTCATAACTATCTAGTGGCACTGACTGTGAAGTATCCTAATGAAAACACTTCTCAGGCTTATGAAGTGGGGAGTTAAAAGGCTGATATTTCAGACACTTGAAATGAATATTCTGCTTTCTGTACATGCTTTGTTTTGTTTTCTTGTCCTTTTTATCCTCCAGCTATAGGACACAAACATTTGGGCCATTTGTCATCTTGAATTCATGTCATTTTAAGTATACAAACATACCACTGGCAGATTGCCTTATTTATTCACTTTAATGGACTGTGACTAAAATTTTATTTTCCTTTTGTGTAATTTCCTTTTCTGTGATCTCTATGTTTATGGTGTTTTATATTGTTTTGCTTTATTTTGAAGCTTATGCGCATTATTTTCATACAGCCTCTTTATGGTAGTGTAGTGTAATGAGTGGAAGAATTTTAGAAGTCTCCGTGACCCATACTCTAAATGAGAAGCATGAATTTATTTGCTTTTTAATACTTTCTATGGATTTTGAAATATTAGGAAGTCCTTGGAAAAGTCCTTAGCATATCAGAAGTTCTTAGCTTTGTGTAAGTGTCCTATTGAAAACGTAATTAATATGTACAGGTGCAATTTTTAATTTTGGCAGCCAGGAACTACATTTATGGGCTATGACTTCTGTGTGTCAATTGCTGCATAAAAAAAGGGAGCAAACCCCAGAGGTTAGTTGTTCTTCTGTTGTTGCAAACAAATGGATATTAGAAAACCTGTCCAGAAAATGATTCAGCAAATAGGTTATGGGTGATGTAGTCAGACTGAGAAAATGTGTCCCTCAAAGGGCTACTTTGTATTTTTAATGTTTTATAGAATCTTGGAAATACTTTGCTGAGATTGTTAAAATATTATTATGTGTTGATCTGACTGGAGAGATGTTTTTGTTCTGGATTTTAATCTGAATTCTAAGTGCAGAAAGGCTTGAACGACCTTAATGTGCAGGCTCATCCTATCTCAGATTAGTGGTTTCTCAAGTAAGGGATATGCAACAGAACCACAGTTTTCTGTCTCAGGGGAGTATGTTCTCATAAATTCATGTTTTGTATATTTATCAGATGTCTCTGAATGAATGTGCTTTTTCTTTTGGTAGCCACAAGCTCTTTGGAGTGGTAGAACTCAGTAAAGTACACAGAAGCGTCTGCTTTGTTCTGTGTCTGTTCCCATGAGGTAACTTGTACTCTACACAGTGTTTCATTCTTTTGGAGGCTCTTTGCTGAAGGAGGGGGAAGCTGATTTTGTGAAGTGAAATATGGTCACTGTGTACTCTGCTTGAATCAGGAGTTAGGTCAGATTTGTATTCAATAGTTTGTTTTCAGTGCGCTTTTGTGTCTTAGCACAGATTTTTTTTTTCTGTTTTAGATACCGGAAAGCATCACAAAATAATGGCAAACATTAAAAAAAAAAAGGTAGAAGAAATTTTTTGTGTTTGTGTGGGAATAGATGATTTGTCTTTACTCCTCAGATAACACCATGACTAATAAAAAAGACCTACTGTGCTATGATATAATCATTTGCATAGAAAAACTGTATATACTGTCGAATATTTTTCAGACTCTTGTCTCCCCAAGCACCAAATAATGTCTGAACTGTCTTTTTTCAAGCAGAAGCACAAGCAGGCTGATGCCTCTACAGTGCAGCCCTGTGGGAAATCCTTTTGAGCTTTGCAAAAAGTTTAGCTCTGAGAAGATAAAGCAGGTGTTAGAGCAGAAAGAATTTATGCCAGAACTTTGTAAGATGAACAGGAGGGGAAAAGGTAATGGAGGAAAACACAAAACGAGGGACAAGGCTGGACTGGGGCAGAATCAGTGGAGGAACACTGAGGACTGACTGAGAACCTAAATTTGGTATGAACTGAGAATGCAAGATAGTAAGACTCAAAACCTGGAGAAGAAAGGATGGAAAGAAAAAGATGTAAACAGCAAAAAAGGCAGAAGCAAAATAAATAGTAGTAATGGAAGAGACCAGAGCTCTGAAGTTAGTGCAGTATTTTCCCCTCGAGAAATCTGGCTTTGGTCCTCCTGGCAGTCAAGGTACAGTGGTTTCTCAAAATAGGGAAGATAGCAGGAGAGCAATATGTTTTAACTTCAGGAAGCAAGTATGAGAAAATCCAGTACAATTATTGCTTTCCCATTCATTTAAAATGTAGCAGTTGAGTAAATGGTACAGAATACCCCCCTGGTCACCAACTGGGTGCTTTTTCTGTGTTTTGTGCAATTTTATGATGACTGAGAGCCCAGGGTATAGACATGTAAGAATTAAAATGTTAGATAGTGGTTGTTCTAAACTCTATAAATACTCTTGTTGTTCTGTCAAAAGCAACTGCCTCAAGAAAACACAAGGCGGCAAGCGGAAAACAGTTTAGAGATAACTGGCTTATGGAGACGGGGTTAAGAATAAGCTTACTAACTCTATTTTGGCTCACATTCTGAAGTAAACAAGTTTAAATTGTCATGTAATGATAATACATGCCCAGAACTGAGGGGAAAAAAAAACCAAGCACACTATTTTAATAGAGAAAACAGAGTTTGAGCCTGTGGCCTTTATTGAGTTTTTCACAGTACTTTATGAAATTTTCAAATAAAATTATACAATACCTTATTAATATTGAAATGTTACATAATAATAAGCTAAGAAGTTAGATTTCTTGATCCACTCAATTTTTACCCAAAAGTCAACATTTTGGCTATGAAGAAATTAGCATGAGAATATTCAAGAAGAAGGTATGTGCTACTAAAACATGGTAATTCAAACAGAAGAGAAAACCTTCTTACTGTTCTGTGCGTGTTCATTTTAGTAACAGCCTACATCTCAAATGGTTTCAAAATGTTGTGCAAATCATGCCTTCAGGTAAGGCTCCCCACAAGGATCTGTTTGCCCATGAATAGAACAGTGAATAGCAGTGAAAAGCAATTGTTGGCAGCAGTTAGTATAGAAGAATAATTTCTCTGTGTGTGGGAATCCTTGGTAGAAAGTTTATTTATATTACGTTTCATCAATGTAAGGTGTTACTTTTTGGTCTGTCAGGGCAACATGCTTGGTCTTGGCTATGAGCTGATAAATCACCACAGTTACCTCTTTGCTATGAACGTTTGACAAATCTTTTTCCATTCAATTCTTGTCAGTGATGCTCTAAAATTCCATGCAGTGTCACATTGCAAACCAAAAGCATGAGCAGTTACTTACATAGTAGATTCCTGATCTGAAGTGAAATGTTTTGTTTTATATGAGGTGATGCTAGATTTTAAACTGAGTGTATTTAAAATTTGAGAAGCAGTATTCAGTGTCATCAGACAATCTGGACTATCATTGCACTTCAGATATAGAGATTGAGTCTACTAGAGTCTTTATGAAATAAGTATATTTCAGTGTTCTGTAGTAAAACAAAACAAAAGCAAAGAGAAATCATGGAGTTGAATGGGGGCAGAAAACAGAAGGATCAGGTTAAAATTGTAGTTTAAAAGTCCGTTACATATATGCAGCAATCAAAGCAGCTAGATGTGGATATTTACTCAACAGACAAATTAGTTGTTTTCTAAATTCAGAGGAAACCAAGAAAAGCCTAAAGAGGGTTATTAGAGTGAGTTTGCAATCAAATATTCAGTTCAAATTACTCAGCTGGTGGGTGGGGTTTTCAAATACCAGGAACCGGAAAATTTGAATTGGCCTGCAGTACTTAGACAAGATTCACCAATCTTACCCCACTAATAATATGTTGTCATATTCGTGAGATTGCACTTTTCATTATGTTCCCAGTCACTTATTTGAATGTCAAGTACAGGAAAGAAATGTCAGTGCACCATCTTATTTTGCAGAATGTAATAATGTGGGCCCAATTCTCTTATCTTTCTTCTGTTGCAGTTATTTACAATTGTTGAAAAAAGATTTCAAGGAGGGCATAAGCAGCTGCCTGCTTTCTGAAGGGTTAACCTCGTTTGCCACTGAAAAAGGGAACTCCCACAAGTATTAGGAGTGTACTTTTAATTAATAGACAGTTTGAGTTTGATAGTGATTTTTTAATTGCCGTTCACAGATATAAATAGGCTCATAGTCAAAGATTATGAATTCAGAAGGGATCTTTAGGGTCATCCAATTTTATTTCCCGTACTTATTTAAAAAAATAAAATAAAGATCCTGGATCAAACACAGAGCTTCTCTTTGAGCTGGAACATGTCTGTTATAAACATGGAATAAGATGATAATATATCTGGTTATATTTCTAGTAGCTGCAGTCCTTGCTTGCTCATATATAGAACACGTTATATGTCATTTTGTCACTTTTGAAGAAATGGTATATTTTTCAGTGTAATCAGATTTGCTTAGAATTTCCTTTAGAACCCATGAAATTTTAGTGTAGATTTTAGCTGTATCCTTAAAGCCTCTGTAAAGTAAGTGCATTTATTCATTTTACAAATACGTGTTGATCATACATGTTAAACCAGAGTGAGCAACCTTTGCTCCTCTTCGTTCCTGATTCCGTTCTGAGTGTGAAATCGTGTTCTATTCCAAGAGTGTTGACAGTTAAGTGAAATCTGGTGGCAGCGACTTGTGCTTTGTGGAGAAGAAGGATCTGAGTTCTTTGTGAGTCATTAACTGGATGATCCATGACCGCTTGCTGAAGACAGCACAGACAACAATTTTTCTTTGCAAGAAGTGTTCTCCTATGCATGTTAGTTAAAATAAGGGATACTGTTGTCCCGTCTTTCCTAGGGCAACAGGCTGTTGACTCATTGGTGCATAATTTATGCAACAATATCGGTTTCTTTTGCTATTGGTGGCAGCATCAACTGTATGATGAAGCAGAAAGGAAAAAATGGTTTGGGAAGGAAAAGTTCTCCCCATGTGACAAGCAGCATGGATAATTTTGAAGGGAATAAGTAGCATCAGCCCATTTGCTTTTCGTTTTTAGAGGTACTTTTGATGGCAATTCTTTTAAATAGAACAGTATTCTGAGCAGCAATATTAGTAGTGTAATGCAGACAAAACTAAAGTCCTACATCTAAAATATCATTTTTTTTTCTGATTGCCATTGCCCAATTTTAAAAGTTTATGATCAAGTTATAGTGTCACGAGTAGAAATTTGCCATGTGTAAAACTTAGTTATTCTGTATTCGTAGCAACATAAATGTGATGTGGATATGTCCACTGGAATTTAAACTTTGCAAAACAATGAAAATCTTCTCATTAGAGATCTAGTGCAGAAAATCTAATAATTTGTTCTGAACTTATAGAAAATATACCATATCAACATGAAGTGTGGCAAGTGACCCTTACAGTCACAAAGAAGAAATATTCTCAGCAGTTTTCTGCTTCAGCACTATGTTTATTCCTCAGAAAGCAAGACCCAGTGCGTGTGTCCAGCCTTTTGTATCAACTTCCATCATTTTCCAGTTCAGTTTGAAAGACAGATATTGTGCACATAGTTTTCTCTGAAGTGTAGCATGAGATAAGGGCTGGACTGGAGTGCGTAGCTCAGGCTGCTTGCCATGTTATTGCTCCAAATGGCCTTGGATGGTTCTGTCCCCCTTCCTCCATAGTGTGCACACTCATTGGAGTCTTCCTGGTGGGGAATGTAGTGCTGCTGTGTTTAGACTTAGTCCATCCTTTTCACAAACTTCTATGTCTTCCTAACTGTTTGCCACTTCATATCGTTCGTAGTGTTTTTTAATCCAACAAATATCTAGTGAACAGTGACGTTCATATTGTGTCTTGCAGTTAGTGGAGATTCTGCAATGTCTTTAACATGCCCTCACCTCTGTTGAGTTCAAAAAGTCTTTAGAGTTCTTGTTTTTTCACACCATTGTCTTTTGTGTTTTTTTTTTTAACATCAGTATTTTTTGCTACTTGGAGGACGCCATGCTCTAAAAGATGCGCTTTTCTTTTAGAATCAGCATTTCAATTGCTACGATGATAGTTTGATCCTGAGATGTGGATCTGCCCCCAGTGAAGTTATTGAGATCTTCTGTAGCAACCAAGCGGTGTAAATACACTAAAGGATGCTGCAGTTACACAGCTTTTCTTTAAAGTTTTCTTGCTGATGATTGTACAAGCATATCTGCTGCCATGAGAAGCATAAAAATAAACGCATTCTCATTAGAGTAGCAGGTGGGAGGGCTGTTAATCAGCAGAGTGCCTTGTTAACGAGATAACTGAAAGGTCTTCCTCAGCTAAGGCTTGATCCAGAGCCCATTGAAGTCAGCAGGTGGCTTTGAATTAGATCTGGCCTGAAGTGTTTCAGATGGAACTAACAATAAAGCAGAAGCTGCCATGGATATTTGTTTTAATAGATGCTCCCACTACTTGATCTCTGGGAAAGAGGTAGGTTATATTAGTTAGGGCTTTTAGTACCTTTTTTTTTAATTGGGAGATGCGAGAATTTTCTGGCACTGGGAGTTTAGTGCACACTGTACTGCTGATTCCATGACTCTGTGTACCGTTGAACAGGACAATGACTATACAAGTGACAGCTTTGATACGAATCTAATTTATCTAGAAATAGCACAGGTACAACTGGAGATCGGGAATAGTTCTACCTGTCCAGATTATCTTGCTCAGCCTCTGAGATGTTAGTTTATAGGATCATTCCCCTGCTGCAGGGTTCTCTCTCAGGCTCTGCATACATCTTGCAGAGGCTTTCCTGCCAAAGCCTCTGAGAAGATACTGTTTTAATCTTGGTGTGGTGCTGGCTTATCTGCAATAGGCCGTGTAAATCTCATAATGCCATGTTTTTACTGCTGAGGTAGTATGCATTGGCCACACTGGCAATAATTTGAGAGGAATTTATTTGGCTCTCAGGAGAACACCAAATTACACTGCAGTTTTTTTCTTCAGCTAACTGCACACTCTTATTAATTGCACAGAAAGGCTGAGTCCCCATTTTGGTGCTCCATTAATTTGTACTGTATATAAATATCAAACCGCACTCCTTATGGCCGGTCAGCCCAAGTAAAAAACATTGTTCCAACAAGAGACTTGTGTTTGGTAGGAACTGAGTGAGCATCAGTGCTCAGGATGTAACCGAACTGCAGTGACAGTGAGCCTATAGTATCCCATACATTGCTCACACACAGTTTCTAAGTAAAATATCATCTATGAAGTAAGTACTCTGTGTTTTCTAAAAGGAAAAACTGTAGTTTTGGCTGTTCTGTGTTTTCATTTCTTTACATGTTTTCTCGTGTTACAAGAGCAGAGATCGGGATGTCTGTTTTCTGCACACTGGCTGTTTATGGGTGGTTTGGTGAGTACTGACTGAATCCTCCCTGAAAATGAGCAATCAAGAGAGTGAGTGTGTGCCAGTGCTTTGCATTCCTCCACCCGGGTGTAGTGTAATGCCATCTTGTGGAGTTGTTGTTATATTACTCTAGATTAAAGTTAGTAACAAATCCTGTGGGTTTGGCGTGCACTTTCCCTCTACCTGGGAGGAGACCTGCACATTCATCTTGCCATAAAAGACAGAATAAACCACCAAGCTCTAAAGCATTATGAAGAGGAGTAAATAATTCAGGGCTTTAAAATAACACAAAGGTACTTACAGACAGGTTGTCAAGGAGACAGTTTAATATTCTTGATCAATATATCTATTTTCATACAGCACAATATTATTGGCATCATAGCAAAGGAGAATTTTAAGGGAAGATACGAAGGAGAACCAGAAAGGGCCTTTTTGGATGTGTCAGCTCTTAACTTGACAGAAAGTATAGAGGTGCTTGTCTGAAAAATTAACAACTAGATGATGGAAGCTGTCACTGTAGCTTGATTGGAGGCCTCTAAATACTTGATGAGAGATGATGGGTAGAAAGGATCAATCATAAAGAGCCTTAATAGTGAGGGCAAATAGCTTATGGTTAATGCAATAGAGATGGGACAGTCAGTAGGAGGCTGCAAAGAGCAATGGTTTAGTTAGATTGGCAAGCATGGCGGATAATTTGTGCATCAGCGTTCTTCATAAATCTGTTATCTATAAACAGTGCAAAAGATTATTACTTTTCCATGCATTTTACTATTTGATGTTAACGTCACTGATGAAGAAATATTGTTTATCTTCAGTTTTTCCTTCTGTCAAATGTGTCACTTGTGGCACAATACCACATGGGTTAAGGCGTGTTCTTGGGAAGTTCTGCAGCTAAAACATAGGCTATGAGACACCTATGTGACAGAGATGTTTGCAGAAGGTATTTATTCATAGTACAGATCAAACCCTAATGCTTAATTCCCCATTGACTTTATGTTACATTCTTAGCACACAAAAACTATATCACTTGAGTGAAAGCAGCTAAACAGATAAATATTATTTCTATGAGTACAAAATGCCCTCTCAGCTGAGGTGGTAAGGCGTGTCTGGTATCTCTCTCCGTCTGTATGTGTTACTCTGCCATTATTTGCATTATTTGAATCTACCCAAGAGGAGAGTCTTTAAGAATCATTTCTGTGTGGGTATTTTAGGTTTTTAGGTGTGGTGGTTTTTTGGTTGTGTGTTTCCGCCCCCCCCCCCCCCCCCCCCATCCCGAATGTACTTTATATATGCTCAGCTAGTTTTAGCATCTCTTTAAACAAATTTAGGTAATTGAATGCTACTTCTGGTAGTTCAAGGAGTCTGAATTTCTAGTTACATGTGGGAATCATCATATGTGGGAAAATTCATATGTATACCCGTGCTTAGTGGATTCTTTGTAAAAGCTGACATTCTTCAGCTGAAAAAGAATTATGCTACTTAATTTATGTGACCCATCACAGCTGCTAAGGTTGATAGGATTTCCAGTATTGAGTCTTTACCACTTTGCTTGCAAATATTCTGAAACACTCTGTGGGGTAAAATCACCAGACAAATCAGTCTAGTTTGCTTGTCAGCATTCTGTGAGGGCGAGATCCCTACCCATTGGAATAAAAGGAAACTGACTCCTTATGAGTAAATGTAATTTACTGGGGTACATTTTAAAGACAGAGAATGTTATCATAGCATCATATTAAAGGAAAATCTTGCCATCTGCACTGAAAGAGTATTTCCCAGGAAACTGAAGAGTTTTTGGTGATGGGAGTAAAAAACAGATTGTGGCCAAATTTTAAAAAATGGCATTAGGCTTTGCTCCAGTTCTTGTTTTACTGACTTGTTATTGACTTATTATTTGGGAAAACGTACTGCTTCTGCTTTCAAAGAGTCTTTTATAGATATCGTATTTCACTTTAAAATAGTTGCTAATCAAGCTATGAAAAATTTAGAATTAGGTCAAAGTGTAAATTTCAGCACTACTATATGTGATGAGATTGCTGTCTGATGGCTCAGGTTAGGCCTGGACCTGGACCTATGTTTCTATTTTAAAGTCTGAAATACACTTGATTAAAAAAAAGGAAAGTTATTTTTTCACACTTAGCAGGAAAGCAGAGATAGTCCTCAAGATATAATTTGGATTTAATCCAATATAATACCCATGTAGAAAAACAATGTTTAAAAGGTTTTTCTTCTTCTTTCTTTCTCTACCTCCCCTTTTTTAGCATGCCCTTTCTTGATTTTAAATAAGTGAAGAATATGCAGTGGTTTGTCAGAACTGGTGTACATTGTGTTTAGGCATTTACTGCGAACTATGCTTTACTTTGCTCTGTTGAATGCCAAGGTGATCTTTATTAAGTTTGTAGTTCTGTGGCTTTAGTTTCTGAGAAACCTTGTAATGGAAGTGCGAAAGTCTCAGACTGGGCGTGCTATCTGAACTGAAACCTCACCACCCTTGAGAAGAAACAACTCTTCCTTAGGATGAGATTTTAAATATCCTCAACAATATGTGGTTGAGTCATAATTTCTTTGTTGGTCACTTGAACTCAGAGATTCCCTTTCTGCTGTACTGCTGCTTGGTCAGTTTTCTCCTTTTTAAATTTATCTGCTTTATCTCTCCTAAAGGTCACACTTAACAGTTGCGTGTTTTGTGTATCTATGTTTTGTTTTGTTTTTTTCTGGAAAGAACATACAAATCACTTATGTGGAAAGCTAGATCTCTTTTTTTCAGGTCCCAGGGCAACTAAAACAACTAAATAGATGTCTGTGATATAAATTTGCCAGCACTTATATGGCCTAGAAAAATATATACAGTCCATGCTTCAGGGTAAGTCCTCACTTGGTTGCTCCTAAGTCTTGTGCTTTGTTTCCAAACATTTGAAGATGTTTGGTATCAAAGCATTCCCATATCAAGGGAATGGTGTCAAGGCATATTTACCATGGTAAGTAGTTGACTCCATTTCATCTCTTCTCAACTTCCTGGAAGGGATGTAGCCCAGAGATGTTTTTAAATGTCGCTGAAGTTGAGTAAACTTCATGATACTGATGTCATAAAGATAATGGGAAGCCACCCATAAGTGAGTTTCAAACCTAGGTACAAGCCCTTGGATTTTGTTGCTGCTGTTAATGCTACACAGGCAAATGAGAAGGGTTCTTATGCTGAAAAGCCTGTTTGTGATTTAGAGTGTGTCTCTTTCATAAAAAAATTGTGCATTTAGGAAGGACTGTTCAAATGCAGGAGGTCTTACAAGTTAGGTGGAATTTCAGAGCCTGACTTCAGGCAGCTCTTACACAGACTCCCAGCTTATTCTGGTGAGCTACCTGCGGGCACATTACTGTACTAAAGAGTAAATTAGATTTAGGAAACCTGACTTGTGGAGATTTAATTTAGATAACGAAAGCTATGTTCCTGAAAGTATTGCTTACAATGAATTACGACGTGATTTGTTTTGGAAACTCAAGTGTTCACTGAGAAAATCTGTCTGGCCTTGATTTCCCAATGAATTTTACTTTAATGCAGGTGCCACATAAAGGTCATTCTCATCCAGGCAAAGAAAAACATTGCTTGAAATCAAAACATTGAGCTCAATAAATGCCAAAGGCTGTCTGAGCTGAAGAGGTGAAAGGGGGAAATTATCTTTTTTTCTATGTTGAAAGCAGACTTTGTGAGTTTCATTACTCATATGTGCATTTCTTCTTGTCACAATATCAATTTCATTCTCTTATATTTTGTAATTCTTGCTCAACAGCAGTAAAATAGATGGAGCATTGTGCTCAGCAGAGATGGAAAGCCAGCTAAAGAAACATTTAAAAATACCAGTGATAGCTTATTTATAGACTTTATCATACCTCTTTCCAATCTGGAGGGACTTATTCATATAACATAGGGTTTTTTTTCCAAGGAGAACCAGAGCTGTAGGTCCTTCAGAAGATTTTTGTGCTTTCTTCTTCACTATAGAATATGAGCATTTCGTAGTTATGCAGTGTGCTAACTAGCTTTTGTTGTATGTCCTTCAGATGACTTTTTAAAAAGACACATGCTGTTGTGCATTTAAGTCAAAGGCAGTACTGAAAAAATCTGCTTAGCATCTTAAGCAGAAGATGACTGATGATGGTTCTCAGTACCTAACATCACTGCCATTTATTAGTCATTGAAAATTTGACTTTCAAACTTGTGAGTGGCGTTCTGTATGCCCAAAAGTGAAAATGCATCCAGTTAGTATTAGAGCAAAACTACTGAATAACTTGATATATGCATATGGAAGCATTTAATCTGTGAACTTCAATAAGGTGGGCATAATGCGATGCACACAATTTGGAAAAATGGGCATGATGCCAGAAAATGTGGTGAGAAAAGGAAAGCAGCTGTTTTATTAGAACTTCTAAATACAAATGTAAAATAATTAATTAAGTATTTTTTTTTCCTTTTTACCTGAAAGCCTTACAAAGAGTGACACAACCTGAAATCCTGAACATCAATTAAGAGAGTGAAAGGGCAGTAAGATTTGCCGGGCTGGTGATCCTTGATGTGTTGAAAGGATGCCAAAGAAAGACTATTTGTCTCTTGGAGTTTTGCTAAACAATAGGGAAAATTTATAAATTCAAGTTCAAGCCTAGGTGTAATTGACAGTTGACTTCATGAGAGAGACTGTACACGCCCCTGTGTTGCACAAACAGATGATGATTAGCATTTTAAATTTTGCCTCTGAGTGAGTGTGAACAGCAGAAACTGATGGTTCATAAATATTCAGCTGTATTATTGGCTGGTGTCAGTTTGGTTCCGTGATAAAAGCCTGTCTGCACACCCAGAGAGGAGCACAGAGAGACAAGGGCAGGCGGCAGTGCCAAAGTCATGCTCAGCCCAGCCCATCAAAGGCTTGTCTCTAAGGCCAGAGGAGCACAAAGGCATAGCGGGAACCCAAATTAAGGACTCAGAGGAAGGCACCCCCCCTATCTGTGCCCTCCCCAGGACTGCTCCCCTCAGCCCCAGTTTCTAGGTGTGAAACCCCATCAAGATGAGTCATTGCTGGGGCACCTTTGGGACTGGGAGAGGTTGCTGCTGAGATACGTGATGCATTATCCAGCATGATATCTTTTTCCCTTAATGTTGTCTATACCTGTTGAGTCAGAGATGCAGTATTGTCATCAGAACTAAGCTGCATAACAGTTGATAAATAATGAAAAGTCTATCTGCAAGGGCATGGTCTGTTTCTGCTTAATTCTGCAAGTTTGTAGTTTCCTTTGTGTCTTGTTTTCTTTTGGGAAGAAGCTTTTTCTTCTCCAGAATCCAGAGCAGCTCTCTGTCTGTATAACTCTACTGATGTGAAATTAAGACTGATTTGAAGTATCTGTTCCTTGAATACCTGTCTTTCAGACATCGGAGTCTTTCCCTGTAGAAGGAAAATGGCAAACCAGGTTGCAAGGGAGGGATGCTTGACTAAAGTATATTATGCAGTTAATTCCTGTTTGCAATGTTTTTGATTGTGTGGTTGATTTCTTGCTCCATTGTTTGGCAATGGCTGAGGGTCTTTTGTTTTGTGCTGTGGTGGTTCTACTCAATTTGTTTTAACTGTGAGATCTCCAGTGCTTTTAGTTTCTTTGTTTTCACTGACAAAAATTTAGATTGTCAAATGTTTCAGAGTATGTCCAGGTTCACACTAATTAGTCCTAGTCACGTCACAAACAGACCAGCAATATTTATTGCCATGACATTACTCGCATAGTAACTGGAATGTATTGGGAAAATAAATCCCTTACTGTGTCCCCTCGTTAATATGAGGAAGAAATGTGACTAAAGCATGTTGCTTTGTAGTGCTGTTAGGTTGCATTATCCATTGCAAACAAACCAGTTATCAACGTCTACTTGGAAATAATTCACAAATTGAAAGGAGGACTAAATTGTGTGGATTTCTCACCAGGAATCTTCTGAGGTAAGCAGGAATTCCTTTGCCTGGCACAGACATGTTCACTGGGAGAATGCGACATATTTCAAGCAGGAGAATCCGATAATGACACAAAGTTCCTGATGTGTAGAAGATCTTATTTCAGTGCTTTTTGAACAGCTGTTTGCATAATGGTTTTGAAGCCATCTAACATAATAAGGATTTATGTGAGGATGTCATACAAAGGCTGAAGGGGTTTCCCAGTTCAGTTGTGTGTTTTCGAAACCTGGCAAGTCTACATTGGGTTCTTTTTGTCTAGCAGTAGAGTTATAATTTGACACTTCTCACTTTTTCTTTCTTCTGTCATTGGCAATAAGCTTTTATTTTCAGATCAAGTATCAGGATACATTTTTAGTAAGCTGGTGCAGTGCAGTAATATTACCAATTGTGTAATACTTCAAACTGTGGTTTTATGCAGCTTTCCTAGAGTGAGAAATCAGGAGATCCTGAAGTCTCCCCTGTTGATTGTCAAACCCTTGGGCACTTCACTTTTCCCATTTTGAAGTCAATGGGGCTGTATATGTCAAAAGCAGAATTGCTTGGTTCTTTCATATGGCCTACTGAGTTATCAAGAAAGAGAAGCCCCTTTTTTGTGCTATTAATATTACCTAGTTTGAGACATGGCAAATAACCTGAAATAATATGACAGAAATTAACACAAGAGTGACATTAAAAGGAAATTTTCTAATTTGAGATCTGACACTATTGCAGTCTTCAAAGTGTTGTGAATATTTAATAGATCAGACATCTACTGAAAGGACGTGGACTGAATTATTTCAGGGCATCACAAACCGTTGAGTATTTAACCCCTGAAGTGTTGAAATTCATAAGTGAGGTTTAGTTATTCTGATGTAATGCTGTTCATTCCCAGGCTTGCTATCATGCTATTTTGTATTTGACTATTAAAGCAATATTGGTCTACACAATACAAGCAAAACTAAATGGATATTCCTCAGATGCTACATAAGAATACGCTGTAATCCCACTAGCTACCCTAATATTCTTAAAATAAATATTCCAAAATAACGTTGTGTTGAATAGTCAAAAATAAATATTCTTAGAATGTTTCTCTTGAGTCTGTAAGACCATTTGAGACAACAAACTTTCCATTAACTACAGTGCTTGTTCTTAGACGTGATCTCTGGGACTTGTGTTGGGGTGAACTGAATCTTTGTCAAACTGCTGTGCCTTCATTACGTCTGATTAATTTATTGGCTGGATATTGGAATTTGACAAGGTAGTTTCTACACTCTGCTTACAGTCAGTCCTTCATGTGTTGTACGTACTGAATAACAAATATTAAGTAACTCGATTGTGCATAGACAGGAATTGATTTGGTTATGCTTTTACATTGTCCCTGAACTAAGCATCACGGTGTAGAGCGGTTTTGAGTTCCAGACATAACAATCCAAGTATATAAACACGTCCAGATACTCATAGATCAGTATCTCCTTGTCTTAAGGTTAGATCATGTAAACAGAGCCAATGCAGTAAAGTTTGCATCCTTTCACACTGATGGTCTAAATCAGTGTCCCGTCTAAAGCATTAGCTCACATGCGATTTAGAATTCTTGTGAAAATTCAGATATTTATTCTAAAAGGAGAAAATCATATAGGGAAGAAGTTTAACAGATTGGGCCAGATCTGTTTCTTGGCAGAGCTGTCTTTAGTAGTGCGGGCAGAATTAATTTTAAACTGTCTTTATTATTTCTTGATCCTTGTTCTAGCTGAAGTGCAGACACTACTTTTGCGGTATACAGAATCATGCTGTTGATGATTCTAAATGCCTCTTTGAAAGGCAAGCATTACCAGGGCATAGACCTGTTCCACAACCCTTTACCTCATTGTGACATACATTTTTACAGTGCCTTAACCAAAAGTTTTCTTTCTAACTTATTAACATTTTTCTTCATTATTCTATTATTTTGCCTAGGAGTTTCCACAAAATTTGCAAAAAACATCAAGACCTGCCAATACTGTATAATGAAAGAGGGAGATAATGAAAGCTAAGATCATTTTTGAATGACACTTTAGAAGTGAATACATGAAGTGAGAGAAAAAATGGATTCCTTAAGTTGTTCAAAGTTTTTTTCTAAAAGCAGTTGGATAACGCTGGATTATCTTATATGTCTTGAAGGATGTATTTGAGGGGTTAGATTCATATTCTGACTGAATAACATCTGTCTATAGTATTATTCAATGTATATGAATATAGTTGAATATAATCCAAATATATTAGATCTAGAATTTACCTTCCTTTCTCATACAGAATAACGTCATACATCTGGCTTGTATTTTTTTCAGGGAATTAAGAGGCCATCAGCGTGAAGTAAGACTTTACCTCTTGCCTCATGGAGTTGCTACACAAAAGAAAACTAATGGTTAATGACTGGGAAGCAGAGCTAGTTAATTCTTTCTCTTCCCCACCTACACATAATGAAACACTGACATTTGATTGTTTGAAAATATGTCCTTTCTCTAACCCTCCTCCTGTCTCGTTTTCTGTATTTCCCAGAGACTGCAGCCTTGTGAGCTGCTGTGATGTCTGTTGGTATAAGTCACACTGAAAGACCAAGGCTTTGATAGCTAATGTTAATAACATAAATTGAAGAGAAACCTGAGATACACAGAAAAATTTTATAGATCCCATTGCCTGCATGAAGGGGAGACACCAATCTCAAGGCTGCCATCCCCAAATGAGTTTTTCAGATAAGCTGCTTAGCTCTTTTTTTTTTAGATTTAGTTTCAACAAAGATGCTAGTTGCATTTTTTAAATGAAATTGAGGTGTGCAGCTAAGTATTGCAGGCTGACAAAGCAAAATGCACATTGTGAGGTGGGAGAGTGAAGGAGGAATATAGTATATTAACACCTTGCTAAACTGTCTTGCCCTTCTCATTCAAACAGCCAAAGTTAAGTGCAGCTTCAACTTGACAGGTACAAACTGGAGTCCTGACATTCCTGTTTTCCACCTGTTATTTGTAATGGCCTCTGTCTCAGGTAAGATGAGTCTGAGTATTTGTGGATGACTAATATATTTTTATTTATCGGCTGGGTTAATGCAACATGTGTATTTCTTGCTTATGGTACAATACATTGTGAGCCCAGTTATTTGCCAAAAATTATAAAGGCAAGTTTAAACCTGTTTTAAGCTAGGAGGAATGATTTACAGAACTTAGACAGACAATTATAGCTGAGCATTGAGAACAGCGGGGTGATGCTAATATGTTGATACCTTATTAACAGCTTCAAGGTGAGGCACTTGTATTTCTTCGCTTGTCTGTAAAATCAAGGTGTGCTTCTACCTAAAAAGGCAGTTGGGATTAAACGGTCATTTTGATTATGAATACTGCTGCAGCACTTTTTGTTGCCATCTTGATGTCTGGAGAGCTTCAAGTACAACTGGCGCAGACAGTGCTAAGATCAAGGTCAAACTGTCTGCTTAATAAAAGATAGAAAGTATTAATTCACCCAGAGATGTGGTGGCAGAGGTGACTTATCTTCATGCAGTTTATCTATATATCTGGGTATTTGAAAGACTTAATTAATTACAACACAGTGAATCCTGCATTAAGTGTCCCCTTCCAAGATTATTAGGGAACAGTTCAACACTATGTATTGCTTCTGTGCTATATGCCTTCACCAGGGGGTTATAAGTTGTAGTTTTCCAGGTTTGCTGCTCTCAGTGTGATGCAAGAAAAGAGATAATTTTACTGAACTGTGAGTAAATACATAGATCTGTCCACTTTAGTTTTTACTACCTCTACAGTTAGTTTCTGTAGGCTGGTGGCTAAAGTCTGACATATTGTAACGTCTTTTTGCAGAGCCTGCCTTTAAAACTAGAATTGATATGCAATTTTTGAAAAGTTCACTGTGGGCAGGATAGTTCTATTGAAGTTGAAAAGCATTTTACCTGTTGAGTTCAGTGGAAAGGGTTAGGGTCATGTTAGGAACTTTTTTGAAAACCTTCTGGCTCTATTAGGAATGTTTCTAAAAGCTTGTCTGCCAGTTTAGTATTTAGAGTAGCATGTCATACCGAGACTTTCACCTTTTGACAGTTCCCATTTATTCATCATGACAGAGCTAGGCAAAGAGCATACAAATCACTTCTTAAGTGTTTTTCTTAATAACTCAAAACAGATTTGGACCTCAGACAACACTGATATTCATGGCTTGCATGTACTTTCACTAAAAATTTTGGAAAAAATGTTGATGTAAAAGTACGTTTAATGAAATGATAATTGGGCATTGGATGGAAAAAGAACCTTGAGAAGATAAAGTCAGAGTCTCTCTTACAAACTATCAAAGGTAGTCCAAGATATCTTCAAGTCAGGCCAGCTGTCTATAAGAATTTCTGAATTTCTATCAGTGAAAGTACTGACAGTGAAACATTTGCCATCAGTCTGTAGAACAACAAATAACTGACTGACTTTGGAGTGGATTTTACTTCAGAGTAGAATGCCAATGATAGTTTCATACAAATGCAGGCATGTATTCAAAGCTCACTGATGTTAACAAAAGATTTCATTTGGGATTTAGATGTTTCCTGAGCCTTTTGTGTGATCACTTATGGTTAGAAAAAGACAAATTCAAAAAATTATTTGTTTACTGTTTATCATTGATCTTTTGAAAAACAGAAAGCTTTTGATGGACAATCTACCCACTTTTCAAACAGCCAGCTTAAGGAAGAGATTTGGGTAGAACCCTGATCTTGGTACTGGACAGGAGTTGAGAAAGTGTTGGAAAGCAGGATTCCCAAAGGCTTTTTGTTTGCAGGGTTTAGTGCTTATACGGAGGGCACCTATTTCTTGGTAACTTTGAGTTTCTATGACTTTGTATTTCCCTCAGAACTGGTACCTAGGATGTATGAGAGATACAAGGTGAGAGTCTGGAAGCTTATAGTGATGCATTATTAGGAATTTTTTGCTAGCATTCTGATATTAACCTCAGTGCTCTTTTGACTACATTAGTTACAGTTTTAGATTTGAAGTTCTGAATAGGTTCGTTTGCAAAATGAGAATGAGTGGTACATTTGTCTGATGGACAAGATAAAAGAAGAGCTGTATGATTTTTGTTTTCACATGCAAACTAATTTGTGACACAGATGTGGACACAGCTCTGGGGAGGTTCTAGTCCCTATAGTTTAACTAAAATACTAATGATAATCTTTATTCTCATCCACAATTCTGTTGCATCACAACTATGTAATATTTCATCATCCCATTACTGGATCAGGCTAAAATATACCAGTCTTTTATTTGATGTGATTTGGCCATATAATGCAAATATGGCTCAGGGGAGCATATTAGTTACAAAAAAGAATTATGAGAGAGGAAGAAAAGGTGTGATTTAAAGCATTGTGAAGTGGGCAGGCAGACTCTTAAATTTTTAAATTGGCTTATTAAGACATACATAACAGAAGTGCAACAAAATTATCTTTATTATTCCAAAATGCACAACAGACAATACAGGTGTTTACAGATCTATTTTGAAAACATGTATTTTCCCGTACTTATTTACTACAAGCTACTCTGTTTTGCAATTTTAATTCAAAACTCTCTCATCCAGAATGGAATAATTCCTGCTATGAATAATATGCTTCGTTTTAACTGAAGTCAACTCATGTTTAAAACTGAAATGACCCAAGAAAATGTCCATGTGAATTAATATTATAAATAAAATTAAATTGCAACAACTAATATATTTCAGTAAAAAAAGCTAAAAATTAAATAAGTTAAAATATCTGTTATCTAAGAGAGATCCAGAGTAACAGACAAATTCTGTTTAAATAAACAGATCTGTAAGAGTCTCAAAAGCAGACACGCCAGGTGACCTCACGAGGCCATCTGATTCATTCCCTTTTCTCATGGCGGATTAACTTTGTCATTCCTAACAGGTTCAATGTGTTCTTGAAGACCTGTAGTGGTCACTGCTCCACAGACCCCACTCTTTTCCTTCCATCCTTCCCCAGCCCCCTGACAGTTTATTTCAGTGTCCAGCTGTCTGCATGTTTCAGAAGTTGGGCAAGTGACTACTCTGAATCTTTCATTAGTTGTTCTGTTCACTATGAACACGGAGAACTGACTGTTCCTTTTCTCTTTGTAACAGTCTTCAAGCTTGTAAAAGGTTCTACTAATTTCCCCCCTGTTACCTCCCATAAGCAAAACCACCACATTTATTTATATCATTTTCTCTTAAGATGTTTTTTAGGTCTCTCTCAATTCTTATTACTCTTCTGTGGACTTTCAGTGCCTTGCAGTTCTGTGTCCAAGGCTGGAAATAACAACTCAGCTGAGGTCCTTGTCGTTTTGAGCTCAGTGGTGGTAGTAGGTTGTGTCTTGTAGGCTCCACTCCTCAAATTCCCACTTTTCCGTACTGTCGACTCATACTTAGCTTGTATAACCTCCAAGTCTTCAGTGCCAAACTGCTGCTGAACCAGTTCCTCTCCACTCTGTGTTTGCATAAGTGATTGTTTCTGATGAAGAGCAGTATCTTTTCATTTTCCTGGTAGGATTTCATTCTGCAGGTTTCAGATAATTTTCCATTCTGATTCAATCAGTCCACCAGCTTGTTTTCAGACCATCCCAACTTCATATTGGCCACTGCAGAACTTGATGAACTTCCATTCTCAGAAGAGACTACTGTGAGCTACTTTCAAGACCTGTTATCACACCATGTTTACTCTATTGGGATCATGTACCTCTATATTCATCCCTAAATAATTCATGAGACTCCTATTTTAAACAGTGTCAAAAGAATTCTCATTATTACATTTAGTTGCATAATGAGAGGAAATCCAGTGTTTCTGATAGGTGGCAAAATTTCTCAGAATTAACTGACTTCAGATATGTTTAATCAGGTAGAAGTAGACAGCTGATGATTCCTTTTTTCAAGTTAGCCAGGTATGAACTGGAGTTCATGTTATTTCTGGTATTGTGGTACTGAGTCTGAGCTAACAAGCCTTAGCAAGAAAGAATATGTGTTCAGGTGATGTTCAACCTTTGAACATAGATTTTTGGCTCTTAAACATGCTGTTATTATTTACAGAGCATAATGACTATATGAAATATTTTGCCAAAGAAAGTAGAAACCTCAGCTAAGAGAGGTTTGCAATCCAACTAACAGAGAGAGCATAGATGTTTGTAAGAAAACCAGTGATGCAAGGCTTTTCAAAAGAAGTGCATTTTGAGAAGAGCTGAAAAGCAGGGAAGAATAAAGACCTGGAACTGGGGAACGTTGTGAAGGCATAGGATAGCATAGAATAAGCTAACTGAAGTAGGCAATGGAAATACAGTAATATAAAGAATGAAGGTATAGTCGAGAAGGAGGCAGAAGGAATTGGAGGTAGCATTCTATAGACCTATGAAAGCGATTTTAATAAAGTTGATGGGTTAAGGAAGGCCTGAAAGACAAGTTTAGTCAGTAGCTCTCCCACATTTTGGCCTTAAAAATCTTTTTTTCATAGCTTTGCTTATTATCTTCCACTGAAGCCCGATCAGTACCTTTCTTTACAAGTGAGCATCTAAAGCCAAACTGGTGTCTCAAGTACTCTTCATTGGTTACTTCCATTCTGGCTGAAGGAACAGTAGGACGGCCCCAGGCCCCTCACGGTGCAGTCGGTGCTGTCGGTGTCGCAGGTCTCACAGTGACACTCCGTAGCTACCGGGTACGAATAAAAAGATTCGGGGTGGTCACCGCAGCCAGGGATCTTCACTGTTTCATACACAACCTCCTTGAAGGTACATGTTTGTTGAACGGATGATACTGGTGGATACTTATATACTGGATCCTGAAAATTACAAGAAGGAAATACCTATTTTGAAATTTGTTTATGGGATAGAATTCCCAATTTTTATAAAATAAAGGACCTGATGTGAAAATTAATTAAACAGGTGGGAAAATCCCACTAAGCTCAAAAGGATTTAGATCACGCTCTTCTAATTTCACCTAGATCCTTAGGTTTCTCCTTTCAGGAGAACTGATATGGCAAATTTGTGTCATACCATCACCAGACAATCTTGCTGATCAGTTGCTTTATTCTTCAAATTATTTGGAGGAGTCTACATAGTAATGGCTGCTTTATTTTATCCGTTTACAACCACAAACTGAACACAAGGCAGAGCTCCAGGTTGCAATACTTTCAACTCTAGTTATACAATACAAACATAACGTGTGCAGCCAGTTAAAGATCTGAATTTTACCAGCATCTCTTCAACCTTCCCTTTGTGGTTCAGACTGACTGTGTATCTACATTCCTGTCAAACTGCACAGCAAATACTCAACATGTTCTTTCACGAGGCTCATCCTGCCTATGTGTTTGTTACAGACTAGAGAAACTGGTTATTTATACATCACTTGGAATATTTAATTCTGGTGCCTGAAATGAAATTTAAGATTCTCACCCTTGTGAAGCAGTATCCTGAGCACCACGTGGCATTCACCGTAATGCAGAATTCACATTCTTCTCTTTCCACTGCTATAGTAATATTGGTGAGCTGACAGCTGTTGCAACAAATTGCTTTCCAGCAAAATAGCAGCACGTAACAATTAAGTGTCTTCATCCTGTGTATAAAGCAAAAAATATATCTATACTGGATAAATGTGTAGGTGTTTTCAACAGGAAATATTTATAGAAATAGGGAGAAATTGAGTCTTCACATTATCCTCAAGTGGTTCTATAATAGCAAGCTTTCAGAAACCTCAGTGAGAACATAGGATAAAGCCATTAAATAGATCTGTCTGTTTATTGTTAAAGGAGTTTGATTTTCCTGAGTGACTGAAATGGCATGTCAGCAATCTTTGCAGAATAATAATAGCAGAGTACCATACCAATTTCAATGAACTGTTTTTATCTACGTTTCTGCACAGTGGATGTGTCCTGTCTTTAAGGAGAAACAAAAAGAAGCAAGAGAGAGAGCGCAAAGGATAATCTATTTTTCAGAAGCAATGAATTACATAGAGTGTTTGCAATTTTAAAAAAGATTTCTCGATCAGGATCTGATGGAAACTTACCTGAATTCTACTTGCCTTCCTGGGGATAGCTGTAGTGAAGAGCAAGCCCCGTGCTTACCTTTTATACTAAATCGTGTGTAACTTACACCTTGAGGATTTGCAGTGCATTAATGCAGCAAGCATTAGTTTGGTACTTGGTGAAAGCGGATTAGTGTCCAGCCAGACAGTGAGATCAAGCCTTGTTAAGAGGAAAACAGAAAAGCAAAACACAGTCAGGAAGTGATGGTGAAGGTTACTGTCACAATATCGTTTTAGAAGTTTCACTGGATTTGATTCAGTGGCCTTTAGAAATAGCTGAGCCATTCCACAGTTTAAAAGGTTGAGAAGCCTATTTTTGGAAAAGTTAAGGTGTTTTGACTGTGTTTTATGTCAGACCTCAAACAGGCTTAGGGTAATTCAGAGCGCAGACATTGCTACAGTGTTTCTTGGCTAATGAACATGTTCTTGAGTTTTTCAGGCAATCAATCTTAATTGAATTTCTCTGAATTATGTCTCACTCAGTGAGCTGCATATATATGTAGTTGTTTATTGATCTGTGGTCCAAGAAAGCTAGTAATGTGGTTTTGTTAAACCATGGGTAACCATTTCAAATAGCACAGTGGTTTTCCAAAATTCAGATTTCTATCCCAGTGTATTCAGTCCTGGTTCCTGTGTGTTGCATGGTCACAGTTTTTTTAACTTATGTTAGGGATGTCTGTGTCGTGGAAAGGGACTGTAAGGATGTCATAATGAGGATCCAGATCTGTGTTTTCAGTCAGTGACCTTAGATCAAATATTGTCATCTTACAGGGAAAACGCTAATATTTTTAGCAGGCAACCATGCAAACTCATCCTGAATGCATTCCCTCGTTTGTCACCATAATAAAAGATCCTGTGAATAGTGTTCCCCCATTCAGTGCTCTTTGCTGCGTTCACAAGTTAGCGATGTGTGCCTCTTCGCCAGAATGACAGAGAAATAACTTTGTTGAACTTCGCATATCACTTCTGTGGAAAATGACTCACAGAGCGCCGAATTTACTATTGTCTGCCCAGAGCAGCCAGGCTGGCTTTGTTATGACTGTTCTATTATGGTCAGTCTGACTTTTACAGAAATCCATCCACAAAAGAAAACTAGGCAAGGACATACAGTTAAAAGCATTTTATCATGAAAAGAAATTCTCGCTGACTTATGAGTTGTCCTGCAGACAGGATACTTTCCAAAATGGCTTTTACAAATGAGCCCTTTAAGTGTCTTGTACCTTCCTGTGGTCCTGCAGACTGGCCATCTGTTCCACTTTCCATCCAGTCTGCAATACCTTAATTTGTTAATGAATTTCCTATGACACCAAAGTTAGAAAGTGATCCACAAATTTTCCCTGGATGTCTCCTATAATAATAACAACTTTGTCTGAAGAGAACACAGTTCAATTAAATTTATAAAGAAGCCAAGAAAGTAGATATCTTCCTATTTACTGAGATGAACTCTGTGATTGTTTGATGATGGTCTTCTCAGGGAAGATTCTCACTTGCTGTAAATCACTAAATCTAGAGATGCCAGACAAAAGCTGATTACAATTAGTTATATCCCTACTGAGGATGTGGCCTTTTTTAAGTCCTAATTTATGCAAATTAAGTAAACTTCACTTGCAAAGGACAATATGGGAAATATCTAATTTCGCAGTTGCATTGATCTGTGTCATGGTTTGAAAAAGTCATACCCATTCACTAAAATCATAGTTTTGGAAGCAGAGTCCAAGTTTAGCCCCTGCCGTGCTGATTCTTCCCTCCCCTGGTTCCTTGTTGTGACCCACTCAGCCTCCTCACTTGTGGCAACACAAGTTAAGGAAATCATTCTAATTAAAAGGGAAAAACCCAACCCAGCTGTCTTTTACAGCATTGCTGCTAATCCGTATCAATTTGTTCTGCAATGAAATGAGCAGCTGTAGCAGTGTAATTGCTGGGATTGACTGGGGAGGGGGAACGAGGGGCAATGAGGGGGAAGGTTCACAATAAATGCTTTACATAGTGTTCTCCCTGAAGAGTTCATGAGGCTATGTTGTAAACATGATACAAACTTTTTAACAGGAAAAGTTCATCCTGCACTAACTTCAAGGGGATGAGTTTCTGTAATCATCATTTTAGGCTGGTTCTCTAGCTATCAGCTCTGCTCAATTTGCTGGTGAATATGTGAATGTGCATTTTTAGGGTAATAGGAAATCACAAATTGCAGTCACCTAACCACCAGTCTATCATCTGAGAAATGGTATTTTGGTGAGTTGTTACTTAGATGACTTTGATTTTGTTCCACACCTTTTATTAGAAAGATACACGAAAGGAATTCTCATGATGGGCAAGATGCTGTGTAAGTACAAATTCTTCTATTATTAGTTCACACCTCTGGGAAATCTTTATATGCTGATTATATCATACTCCTTCAAGTTTATGTTCCCATTAGATAAAGAAATGTTATGGTGGTAGGGCATAACACGTGCTATTTATCTAGAAGGCTATCATTTTAACAGGTAGGTTCTGTGTTACTGAATTTTGAATCTATTTGAGAAATAGAAATGCTTTCAATTTTAAATGGTTTATATTTCAATTTATGGAATAGTGTCAGAGGGAAGAACACTCCTCTTCACATATTTCAGCAACTTTTAAGTAGCGTTTTTATCTATCTAGTTCTTAAGTAGTATTGCCCATCCTAGGTTTAGCAGTAGTCATTTTGCTTCTAGGCTGATGCTGGGTGTTGTCCAGATTGCTAAAGAGGAATTACTGAAGCTGTGCAGCCTAGGAAATTAAAGGATATTGTGTCATTTCTGTACAGAAAGTTTCAGACAGACCTCATGTGCTCTGCTCACACTTGGAGCTAGGTAAGCAATTCACAAATCTTCAGTGTTTTGGCAAATGGTCTTTTTATATCGGGGCAAAGCATCTCATGCTCGTTTTCCACCTTTCTATGGTTATCTTGCCTGTGGGTCCATTGTGCAGAACCCAAGCTCTAGCAAGCCCCATGGGAGAGCTCAAGTTGCTGCAGAATCCTGTAATTGTATCATGGTTGGGAATGGAAGAGCTGGATTGGAATGGCTAGTGCTTAATGGTCGAGAGCCCAGTCAATGGGGATTGCTGCATTCCTGTTGAATTAAGTGGGGAAATCTGGCAAATTATGTAATGGGAGATCTGGTCTTCAACACGGACAGGGTGCTGGTTCATATACGGGTGGTTCAGCTTTGGTGCAAGTCATAGTGGTCATCAGCTTTGCATGGCTGAGTTAATGCCTTAGTGGCATATCAGGGAAATAAAAGGTTTCTCTGTATTTCTGTGGGGTAGTTTGTTTGGTTTTGTTTGTTTGTGGTTTAGTTTTGTTTGTTTTTATTCTATGGCTTTTTCCCTTGGACTGTTTACTGCTGTAACCTCACAAGTGATTGTTACCACTGCAGCCACAAGAGAGCACTTGCTTTGCTGTTTCCAATCACTTCAGCTAGAAGTGCTGTGACACATTCTGCTGTTCTTTCCCTTCTAAGCAGTAAATGCTCTTTTTCTTCTGTTTTGGTTTGGGTTTTTTCTGTTACTGCAAGTTGGAAATCTACCTTTCTTAGAAGAAAAAAGTTTAGATCTTTTAGAGAACTTCAGCATCTATCTGAGTGCTATTGGAAAACTTGGTTATTTTTGTGCAACTCATATACCATGAGAGTCATAAATCTGCCTCTGTCCTGATAGTAGAGGTATTGAACCTTCTAGTAGAAAAAACACAATGTCTGATATAAAAGACAGGTCTTATCTGTAAATTATTCCAGCTGCAAACTAGCTTTAGCTTCTAATATATTATTTTAAATGTGTCAAGGAATGTGGTTTTAGGTTTGTTAGATTCATGATTGTGATTACATGTTTTAGGCCTTTTAAATAGGTATGTTCCTGGGGATGATAGCTTCTGCAACTGAAAGCTGTTTCTTGTTGAAAGTATGTCTCAAGGTATGTTTAAGGTGCTTAAATCTGCGGCTTAATTAACTTTCTATGGGTTAGAACAGGAGGAAGAGTTGGTTCTCTTAAAAGTGGAGCTGTGCACTTCAGTGCTGCCATGAACAGTGTAATATGTGCTTGTGTCAAGTTTCTGCACACAGCCTGCCTTGACTGAATACTCGCGCTCTCCCTTTTTCTTGTGTTTGTCCAATTGTTTTTCTGCACGAGTCAAAATTTAACCTGAGTTACTTACAGTGAAAGATCTTATTGTTGCTACCCAGCGATTGACTACATTGCTATCCTTGAAGTGCACAGATTGCGAATTGCTTCTGAGTCTGTGCTTCAGGGCTCCCAGTGCGAGGTTGGTATTTCACAGCACAGCAGCACAGGCCTGTGTTAAGTAAATTGGCTGCAGTGTTGTCTTTCCCTTTTGTTGCTGACTACTGCTGGGAGATGACTTTTGTCATTACATTACCTCTCTGTGTGCCTTTGGGGTTCACTCTGACTCTTATTAAAGTAATTAGAGAGATCCTCATTGGCTTTAGTAGCAACTGCATCAGGTAGTTGCTCACTATTGTTCAAGACAATTTTTACAGATATTATTTTAACTTCCTGGCACTGATGATGCAGAATTGTGAAATAGCTTGAGTTTGCTGAACGCAAATTTGGAAAGTTGAAGCTAATTAGTGTCGCTAAGGAGTTAATCGTTAATGAAGAATTCATTTATGCACCCATATGCAAGCAGAATACTTCACCCTGGGAAAAATAAAGAAAATGCTAGAATGTGTTAACTATGTATTTAGTGTCATGGGATTTTAGAAAGCTTTTGAAATACAAGATTCCATTACTTGAAACAAAGGTTATACATCCAAATGCCTACACCAACTGTTGGTCTTTCTAAGTCTTGTGAAAATCCTACTTGTGATCAACAGCAGCGGAAATTACTTCTTCTGAGAAGAGTTTAATAGACCCAGAACAGTGCAGGGAACAATACAAATGCCTATGTTCTTGTCAGTCCATTATTTTTCCTGTAGTTTTTGTCTTGCATGATATATATGGCTTCTTATATAAGATCATTTGATAACTCCAGTTGTATTTGTTAGGAAACATACGTTAACATTCTGCTCAAGAGTAAAGGAAGTTCAAAAATTACACATTTGTTAGGAATGCTTTTTTTCCTTTTTTTTTCCTCTTTCTTTATTGTTCTTTCATTTTACTATCTCTAGCTATGAGGGTTTGAAATCTTCCATAGAAGAAAAGCCTTTTTCTCGTTGAGTTGCTCCAGGTTACTCTTTCTGTCACAGGTTCCTGTCTGATGAAGGCAGAGCGCACACAGGGCCTGCTCAGGCAGCTGTGAATACTGGGAGCACTGGGTGCCCCAGCTTTGGAAATGCAGTACCCTCAGCAACCCAGCTCGGTAGGCTTCTGAGCAGCCAGATGACAAAGCTGGCAGGAAACCTAAGCTTCAATGTACTTCATTGAAATCATCTTTGTAGAGTAAGTTTTCGACAAATTTGAAATTCACCATTTGCTGTTTACCTACAGAAATGATAAATGTTTGGAAAAAATATATCAGATTTTTTTTTTTTTCCACTTCTGTTTTGGAGAACAATGATCTTAGGTTGCTAAAGAGACAATTATCTGCACATTACTCCCTTAGACTGTATTAATGAGGAGCTGACTGAATTTTGGAATCCTGAACAAATAAGCATATCTGAGTATTAATTTGAAAAGCCAAATCCATTTTGACTGCATTTGAGTGCCTTGCACTGCACCTGCTTCCTAAAAGTGAGTGCTGGAGAGAAAGCTGAGATACCCAGCTTGACTGACACAACTTGCTGAGTGACACACCTGGCAATTTTAAGCTAGGAGGCTTTCTGCTTTTCTTTCTTGTCAGTGTTTACAACAAGTGTACGCAGATTCTATCAACGACCCCAACTTTTATATAAATAACACTTCAAGATGCAAATATTCAAGAATCACTTGAGTCCAAAGAACAAAGGCTGACGCTGGTAGTGTAAGAAATTATTCTATTTTTTTTTTCTAGGTAGCTTGTTTCACTAATCTGTTGTGTTCATGTTTTGTTAAACCTAGAAATAAAAAGGGCAATGTTTCAGACACTTCAAAAATTCATCAGTGTTTCTATTATGCTCTGTAGCCATGCTAAGAAGCTGGGTAAGCCTTTATCTAGATGGATTTTAGGAAGGTCTTCTGGAAAAAATTGCATTTCTTCTAAGACTGTAAGTTTGGCAGGACTGTGCCTTATTCACACATAGACAACAGCACCTGCCAATTGTTTTAAAGCTACAGCTATGATAACATGACATAAAGCTTATTTGAATCTTGCTGACAGTGTGCATTGATAAGACAATAAAGTTGATGCAGAACGATTCAACACACTTGGATAATGGATGAAAAGACCATCTGATTTGGGTTGCTAAATAAAGTCTGAGGATGCCTGACCCATATTCTTTTTGCAAGTGCAGTAATTTTTAGGTCAAATTGCTTAAGAAAAATAGGTTGAAAAGAACGCATACAGCCATAGCCACCTTCAGCTGCAATTCTAACATTTTATCTAACTAGCTGTGTCTACCGTATTCACTGCTTTTAGGGACTCTAAACATTTTTAGAAGGCTATTTTTTTTTCAGCAGTCCTATGGAATTTTTATTCTAGGGCATGGAGCCATTACTGTGCAGAATATAAGGTGTTGGAGTTGCTCTGTGAGCTGTGGGGGTTTGATTGTAATCAGATTGCAAATTCGCGAAGAAATGTCATGAAACTACTGCAGGAATCAGTATCACAGAGCTTTAATGAGGAAATGGATCTGGAACTTAAAGAAAAAACCTGTACAGGTATCATTCCGGTACAGAGCTCGATATGAAGACCAAAGCTTATGGTGTATTTTTCCAGGCAAATATAGTAATTAAAACCAGAGGCTTTGTTCTTGAATAAAGTAGGTACAAGTTTCGCAGGTTCAAGCTCAAGTTGAATTATTCTGGATGTTTCTGCGTGTTCTGGATGTTGTTTCATTCGTGATCATTAGAGGCTGACTAGAGAATAGCACAAAGCAGTTTGTACCATGTCATATTATCCTTTCATGCCTTCTTCAATCCGCTGCAAAAAGCTAGAAATATTGTTCCTGAGAGGAAGCAGGGGGATGAAACACAGATATAGTGCAGGAGATGTGAATTATAGTGATCAGACACACTCCAGTATTTTTAAAAAGTGGCTGGAAGGCTCTAATAGACATGAGGAGCCTTTTGTGTCTTGTGACTGAGAGCATGCACTGCACTGGACTGGGGCACGGTGGGATGTGCTGGTTGCTCAACCTTTCGGGTAAATACTCCTGTACCTAACATGATGTTGGGAGGTGAAAAGCTTTCTTACAGCAGAAAAGTGAAGCTACTTGACAGCTGGAACCTCCAACCAGAGTCTTGGCCAGACTGACATCAGGAAATAGAGCTCATCATTTCCTTTAGGATCCTGAAGTCCTTTCTATCTTGCCAAGGACCCTAGAAACTCATTTTCTTCCTCTCTCATTAGGGGCTTGGGCCCCTCCATGGCAGATGTCAAGCATTGAAGACTCACTGGCTAGCAGCTCGTTGTTGATGCTGGTGTGGGAGGAAGGAACGGGGCAGGCGTCATGCAGGACAAATTGAATGAGCCAGCCTGTGAAATGAGGGTTCCTAAATGTGATTAAAATTACCTTGAAATTGGATACCTGATCGCCTTTTAAAATATTGATTTATGTTGTGTCTGTTTCAGCACAGTATCAAGCAGCTGTTTGAAATGGATCAGTCTAAACACTGGCTGCTCAGCTTTATAGGGATGGAAAAGTCACTGAGCAGAAATCCATTTGTAATCTCTGTAGTGCTGCCTGAAAAAGAAACAGTCCTACTCAATTGCTTTATTAATTATCTAAATGAGCAAGATCATGATGGCTGATATTTCAACAGGTTTTTGTGGCTTGTTGTGGTGCCACCTCGTGGTGCTGGAGTAAAAGTTCACACAGTGCTGAAAGTTCACAGCTCAAGCAGATTTTACAGCATTGCGGCAAGAAAAACTAAATGCTGGGGTTTAGAACTGAAACAGCACTTGGAGGCTCCTGGCCCTGGCTACTGGCCAGATTCCTGCTGTACTCAGGCCTTTCTAGAGCTCATAAAACCTTTGGGCAAAAAAGAAGTTTCACAACTCTCGTTGTAAGAGGTGGTGATAATGCAGTAGTCTTTAACTGCAGTGGCGTTAATTACTTCAGGCCATTTTACTTGTCCCTGTGTATGAGAGGCATGAAGAGCTGTGCTAAAGAAAACATGCCTTCCCTTTTCTTTCTCTCTAAACTGTGGAACATTAAGCACAATCCTTTCTGCTGGTGTCTTAAGCATAGAATTGCTTTGATAGTGAATAGGGAGAGCGCAGTCCTCCTGCTTCTAATGCACCTTGTTTGGGATAAGGAAAGAAGATTTACGGGAAAGCATACATAGTGGTCCTCTCCATCTCATTTCATCCGACTCATTGCAGAGCTGATATGCTGAGGGGCGTTCCACCTCACTTCCAGTGGTCTTTTTGTGTTCTGTGAGGGAACCTCACTCATCCTGCTGGTCTCTAAACCTTGAAAAGGAATAATATTTACTCCAAGTTGTACTCCTTGTGTTTCAATGTAATGCTCTCATGCATACTCTTAATGAAAGTCAATTATTATTTGGCTTTATTTTTGCTTTCAGTCCTCAAAAACTAGGAAACTGTCAGTAGCATTAAAATTGGTATAATTTTGCAGCCTCCTATTTTGTGCTGGTTTTCACTGTTTGCACTTCTGCTTTGCTATAACATTTTATCAATTTTTATTGCATCCTGAAGATGAGCAAGAAGTTTCAGAAAAATATATTTTTCTCTTCTTGAATTCTATTTTCTATTTGAATGACTTGTAGATAATGATACTCTGAAAGAGCCCATCAATATATCCATGTATCTGATAAAATTTCTGAGTGCCTGTAAATGCTGTGGATCCCACAGTTTTAGTAGCTCCAAAGATTTTTGCTTCACATCTCAGTTTCTGTGGGTAGTGGACATAAAATCTTCACAAGAGAGCTGAGCAGGGAGGGCAGTGAAAATTACATCTGCTATATTATATATGTCCTTTCCTAAACAACTCAGAAAGGCTTTGATGTGGTGGTGCCATAGGTGCAGTCTTATGGGTCATCTAATGGGCTGTGGTTTTGGTAGGCTTGTAAAATGCTTAGCGCAGGTTTCTTGCTGGCTGTGATCACTGGGTTCTGAGGGTACAGGAAAGGTGAGGACGTGGACTTCAGGCCTTGGTTATCGATCTCTTGGGTTTAAATATTTTAGGAAAAAATAAAATAGAAGGCTCAATAGATACTTCTGCAATCAGCTGAGAAAAGTTCCGTCATGTGTCCACAACAATTCTCCCATTATAGGCAAACCTTTTGTAGCTCCAGGTGAGGACATGGAGAGAGTGCTACCATACTTTATGAGTAGAGCAAAGTTGCTAATGAAATCAACTGATTAGTTACCTTCTGCAGACTGAGAGAGGAAGTTTTTAAACCCTTTCCTAACTGAAGTGACCATGATACCTTCAGCACTATTTAAAGGACTCTAAGTAGTATCTACTGTCTTCGAGTGGCTTAAAATGCAGATATTTTAGGGCTGTGGAGCTGTTCTGCATGTTCTCATAGATATTTTTGCCTTCATACACTTATTAATGTATTTAAGGTTTACCCCATAGAGCATCACGTGTGCTAGAGACAATCCAGTGTTCATGAGACCTATAAGCTCTGCAAAAAATGCCAGCATTCTGTATTCTTAATTTCTGTTCCTGACTGCCAATGTCATCACCTGCTTCTGGATACTGGAGATTATTATAAGACTTGAATGACCTATTTAGCTGTTCTGAATTTTGAATGATTTTTTCTTCCCCCCTCATCTGCTGAATTTCTTCCCTCTCACTCCCTTTTAGCATAAAACAGAAATTGTGAAAGATTATCCTATGGTTTTGTGAGACATTGATCCCTATATAATTTGGGAGCCTTTTATAATGAAATTGAAGACAAATTTATCATGGGTACTATACAATTGGGGAAAGGAGGAGTCCTTGCTTTTAAGCCTTATAAATAATAATGTCTACCAGACATTCTCAAGTCTCAGTCAGCTATCCTATGGGAGTAGAACCAAGTTTTAGAAAGAAATTATATATTCCCAGCAAGCAGCGTTTAAGACTTGGAGAATTTAAAAAGCATGCATGCACTTTACATGCAAATGACATAATATACCTGTTTTCCAGCGCACATATGCGGGTCAGAATTTAAATATCAAGACATAATTCCCAGCCCACATTGAGATCAGGTCAGACTTGTGCAGACATTTGTAAGTCTGCCCTTTGCATGAGGTACAAGGATCTCTCTGCAATCGGTTATTTTAAAAGTGCAACTCCTAAATATACAAATTGGAATATTTATGATGTATAGGAACTATAGTTTGAATCTAGTAAAATGTTGTAAAACTGTCCCTGATACTCAGTCTACTCAGGTCCGAGATAAGAGTCCTCTTCCAGGAATTAAATCTAGAAGAAATAATTGATGTTATTTCCCGAAAACATAAAGAATTCTTCTTTGTCAATGGTGACAAAAAAAGGACGTTCAACTATTTGAGTCTGGATCCCTTCCAGTTAAGCAAAGGACATGTGTTTTCTTAATTAGGGAATAACTGGATTCTACCTCTCAAGGAAATTACAGACTTTATATCATAAGAAAATAAATTATGTGAGGAAAAATGGCTACAAGTTTTAGGTGAAAAAGTTTATCCTTTGCTCTGCAGTGAACTGTAGTATACTACAGCTAAACGGAGTTACTGCCAGTGTAGTCAGTCTATGGTGGTTGACATTTTTTCTGCTTTCATTATTTATCAATATTTGTACAGCTGTGAGGCAAAATGGAAATAATTCCTGTGCTTCAGAAACTTGTCGGATGAGCTTGCCATGTTTCTGCACAGGACAAAATGTCACACTTCAACAAAGTTAACAACAATCTCTCAGCTAAGAAAGCAATGTATCAACAATTAACCAAAAAGATCTCTGATTTCCAGAAATGACAACTTTACCGTGACTGTCTTTGGGGCAAAAAAGTTTTATGAGGGAACTTTATAACATACCTTAAAATGGTTATACTCAACATACATGTCACTCTCTAACAGTGGAAAAACTGACATGTGAAATTACTACTAGTAAGGATCTTGTAGTCTATTAAAACTGGAGTGCTATATACAAATTGGAGAATGCTGTACATAGCACATATATTTAAACCCAAACCAAAACAAGAAACAAAATAAACAAAAGAAACAAACAAACCACACACACGAAAACCCAACCAACAAACTAAAAACATGTGGACAACTGTATAGCCATGTGTCTGAATTATTATGCAAGGACTGTGAACTTATCAACTGAAAAAGTAAGCAAAAACATAAAGGAAAATACTAAACGAACAACAACAAGCTAAATAAGACATTGTGATAGATCAGCCCGATAACCTTGTTCTTTTGACTCTTTTTCAAGCAATGAGACTACAGCAAACCTTACTTATAAGGTCTCCAGAAATATATTTGGTATTGTGCTTTGTAACGGGTTGTTGAGCTGGGAAAGGTGGTGCAGAGCAGATGAATTGTGAAGTGATTAAAAATTTAATGCAATAATAAAAACATTTTGTGAGATAGGAACTGGTGTTCTTAAAGGGAGACTCCAGAATAGCGCAAGTATCAATAGTATGCATTTCTTTTTCATTTTTACCTGGTTGTAGGTGAATTAATTGATATCTTAAAGCTGGAAAACATTATTTAATGCAAATATGAGGTGAAACTGGCTAGGTGACTTAGAGGTGAACTGGTAGAAACAGGATGAAATACAGTATTAAGTTGCAAGGTCATGCAGTTATGGACTAATTGCAAGAATTTCTATCAGCTAGAGCTTCATCAGTGTGTAATGACTGACAAGAAACAATGGGTGAATGTACTAATCAGCTGCAAGATAATAATGATTCAGTGGTGACATGGCAGTGAAAATGGCAAACATGGTGCTCAGGTATAGCGAACAGGAGAAATTAAAAATGCTGTTTTACTCATCTTCTCAGGTACACTGTGTGTGGTACAGGTCAGCTAAATCAGATGAAGTTAAGCTGGAGCACGTGCGTTTCCCTGAAGGAGTGTGAGAAGTTGAGCGTTTTGCCTGTAATTCATTAGTGTGATCAGGGCAGGGTGCTCACAGAGATGAGGGTTGTAGGACAAGGGCTGGCTTGTGCATTGCTCGTCTGGAACAGAGGCAGCCCTGTATAATGTGACCGTGCAGATGTTGGCTAAGAAAACTGCTTTGGTAAGCCCAGCAAAATAAGGCTGAAAGAGACGTGTCTATAAATGCAGCGGGAGGCAAGTGTTAGGGCAGCGAAATGCTTGAACTAAGGTACTGTGTCAGCTGAAGGATAAATGGATATAAACCTGCTAATGAATACAGTTGGCCTGGAAATAACAAGGGGTTTTAGGAGGCAGCAAGATACATTTATTAGTGGGATCATATTGTAGCAGTGTCTGGATGTTTCTAGTCTTTGGATCATGTTCTTACAGATAACTTTCATACAGAAGGAAGAATAATTCCTGTAGCTGGGAGGCTTTCGTGGCCCCTTTAGCTTCGTACCATTGATTGCAGCTGTAAAGTGGCAGAATAAGAGTGGCAGCCTCCTAATCAGGCTGATTATATTATTTTGTTTTTACTGTAATTCTGACAATGAAGTAATTTTCTTTGCCTTGAGAAGGAAAGGTTTGGGCAGATTGCTTTTCTAATGGAGTATGTTCTCTGAGGCACCCCTCTGGCTAAAGAACAAGTAACTGGTGAATACTTATCACTTTATTACTTGGGAGGATAAATGTTTAAGGAATGCTATACTTCTGGTCTTTGCATTTCTTACTATAGTGCTACTGCCTTCCATTTTGTTTGCAGAGATTTTATGCAATATAGTCAGAAATGTTTCTTGTGTAGGAGATTTCAGTGAATACACTTCTTTCACTGAGGCTGCAGAGATGCCCGTGGAAAGTCATAGGTGTTTCAGTTGTCTCTAGTATCTTCCATTTCTAATGTTTCCAATGGTCTTCCTGCACAGATTTTCTGTTTCTCGTTTCCAACAGTATCATCTTGTGCAACTCCCTGAATTCCACTGTCCTAAGTCTGCAGATCACTCATCGTTGTAATTTGTTTTTCTGTTGTCTTCCTCTTCTTGTCCCTTCATCATTAATTCCACCTAAGCTTAGTTCTATTTTGAGATTTGTGATGTGATGACTGCCTTCACTGTCACAGTTTTCCTCTGAAGAAATTCTGATCAGCCCTTTAGTGATGAACATAGCTAGAAACCATGGCTACATTTTTTTCAGTCCCTCTAAAGCAAAGTATTTTGTTCTTTTTACCTCATTTTAGGAGGAAAAAGATTGAGACAAGGAAAGTGAAGGGAGCATGTCTTTGATAACAGAAAGGTATTTTCCCTGATACAGGTAAATTAGATTCCCCTGTTAAAGCTTGTTTTGAGCATGTAGTTTGCATGGATATGAAGTTAGCTCAGACCTGTCTTGTTACCAATGACTTGCTTCTCTTTCAGTTACAGAGTTAAATACTCCATTTATTATCTTCCACAGTTGCTATCCCGATCTATGTGCAATGTTGATACCCCATGAAACCTGCTTTAGCTCAGAGGAAAAAAACAGTAATTAATTTTTCTAGAAATTCTTCAAGGTAAATTGTGTACATTTAGATCTTATTGCAGCAGTATTTTTCTTTAACACAAGAACATTTTGCTTTTGTGGGTAGTGTACCACTTGCATTCTCGCAATAGTCAATACTAATAGACTAAGATTTTATTTCAACTGAGACGGTTTGAATTCAAAAGACTGCAAGTGCACAATGTGATTTAGCAAGCTTGGTGGTAACAATGCTACTTTCTCCCTTATTTGTTTAAATGCTTGAGCTGAGTGTTTCCCAGCCCCCATATTTTTTAAGCTGAGGAGCGATATCATGAGCTGGGGTAGCCAGCGTACCTGTGTTGAGGTTGAGGATTATTGGCTGACAGTAGCTGAACATTTGGTCTTGAGGGTTTGACCTTGATTTCCATGCTTGCTTAAAGAGAAAAAGAAGAATGGGCAGTCGCTTTATGCTTATGGTGGCTCTTATTACAGATTACTACAAAAATTATGGAAAGACTGGAAAAAAACCAGAGTTATGTCATAGCTGTATTTTGTTTTCTTACAGAAAATCTTATTTCAGAGTAAATGAAAATCTGATAAATAGCTGGATGAATTGTGGGTCTGGTTTTCACATTAGCCTAAAAATGAAAGCACTGAAATCGGTTCCTCTGCTAGTTGTTGTTTAGTTGTAAAGTTTATAGAAAGCTGGACATATTAATTCAAAAGCAGAATTCAAAGAAATAATCATGTGATAAAAATTCTCAAAAGGTGAAGGAAGATGCTGTTTTGTGACCAGAAAAAAAATGGAGATTTTGACAGATCTTCCCATTCCTGGTGCCATAAGGCAACTAATGTAAAGTAGGTGACATAATTCTGCTTTCTCTTGTTTCTTTACAATTGCTGTTGGGTCTCTAGGGACCCCAGTATATTGTTTTTAATTCCAATATACTCCTAAAAGGGAAGGCTGTCTATATTGCCCTGAATTGGTGAACAGTGGCAGAGGGATGTTGGGTGGATCCCCTCATTGATGTTTGTCACCTCGGTAAAGGTTTCTTGGCTTCCTGTAGAACTGGCACCTCAGCAGTCTGCAAGCCGCACCATGCGGAATTCTATAGCTAAGGGAATGTGCAGTTATTTTGATGACATGCACAAAAGTCGATGGTTTATACCCAGGGAGAATTGAGAACACACCAGAACACTGAGAATTTTTATAGGCACCAGTATGGAAAAGGATTATTTCCCCCAAAGAGCTTTGCAGTTCCCGTTATTCTTGAAGATTCATTTATTCTTGCATTTCTTGACCCCATGCTTGCTCCACTGCTGGCTCATGTTTTATTATCTCTCAGAGCCTACAGAGATATATCAAATTGATCCATCGTCCTTCTCTTAGCAAGGACAGAAACTCACCAGTTTCACAGGAGCTGGGTTGCAGTAACTAAGAAAAGAGTTGAAAGAGTATGGGAGGAAGAACTAAACCACGCTGTTTCTTCAGTCTTGGTCTGTTCATGTTTGATGTGAGCAAAGTAGATTCATTTTCATTAGAGTGGGAAAATGTAAAGGCAGATGTATGAAATGGAAATGAACTTTAGCTGTAGAATCTAATTTTAAACTAGAAAGATTATTCTTTAACTTCTTTATTAATGCAGAGTGTTTTCTTTGTCCTTTCCTCAAAACAGTCTTAGAACTTCACATTCCTGGTGTCATCTGAGGACAGACTGTGGGTTGCCCGTGATTTATGGTTTTGGTGTGAAAATAAATTACCAAGCATTGACAAGGGTCGTTTCAAACTGCTGCTGCAACCTCTATTTAATAGTTGCTAAATTACCAGGCCTTTATCAGAGCTCTGATGTGTAAAAATTTGATTCAGTTTTACCTGCAGGCTCAAGATTGCTTTTCTGTCATTAAAACAAGCAGAAAATATTAATGGAGAAAGAATAGTAAACTCATACAAATTGGTCAGGGGGATGTGAGTGCACTGAATTTCTAAGCATGTAAATAGTAAAACAGCAGCTCAGTATCCGGTGATGGCAAAGCCTGCTCTGCTGATCCAGAAGTTACAGCGCTCATGAGATGTTCTTTACAATGTAATGGAAAAAAGAAAATTCACAGAATGGATGCTTTGAGATGAACCATCTCCCATAGCTAATCAAAAATGGGCTTTCAGAAGCCCATCTTTCTACTCTTTGTCATATAGGTTCTGTCTTTTTCTCATTATAATAGTTACTAGGGCGTTATTCAAGCCAAGGCTCTGCCAGGGTCCTGCTTTTTGTTCCAGATTTAAAGATATATTTTCTTTCTCCACAGCTACTGGTGGTGTAGTATCAGTAGGAATGGTGACACCAGGTAGGGAAACATGTAATAAGAAAACTGAAAGTAGTTTAAGTCCTAGGCTTTCATTGTGATCTGTCACTTGAACTAAGTAATATTTTGCTGTCCCTCCCCATAATTTTTTTTTTTTAAACCTGTACCTTAAAAAAATTATTGATAAAATGTAAACAGGATTGTGCAAAATATTTAGAAGCATCAGAAGATGGAGCCAGGTTCTTAACTGAGGAGCATGGTGGTGGGAAAGTGATGGAGTAGTTACATTTATTCAGTCCTAAAATTACATTCAGCCCTTTAAAGGCAACCGTGAGGTTGATGTGACCCCCGGTGAAAATGAGTTTGACACCCCTGGTTTAGACTGATTCTTCTCATGTTATGGAACATAAAATCAGACCAAAGCATGTAAGTTCAGAACATGGCTCTATATATGTGTAAATTGTTCGGTTTAAGAAAAAAATCAAATTTATTCTTTCGGTTTTCAGCCTGACTGTCTGATATGACGGTTTTGAAGAATGAAACACTTTATTCCATCAGCAGGACAAAGGATGTTTTCTTGTGAATTTTGCAGGTAAAATGGGGATGGGTACCTTACTGACTATCACTGTGGATACAAAGCAGTAGAGTTGCATTCCTTTAATTTTGCAGATGTGCTTTCTTTAGTCATAGTTCCAGAAAGAGTCTTTCTGATTGACTTTGAGACAGTTTGTTCTGGTGAATTGTGCCCATTGTTTCCATTCTATTAGGCCATGAATTAAAGAGGAAGCCTTTTAGATAGCTTGGTGCCCTGGTGACCTAGAAAAGGTGATCAGCTGTTGCCTGTGAGAGGTGTTATATTCATGTTGTGTTCCTCATAATAGGGTCATATTTAACCGCTGCTGTAGAGGCATGGGTATCTATGGCTAATGCTGTGGAATTCACTGTCATAAGTATTGCCTTTCCTCATGTTGCTACAAGCTGAGTAACTCTTCTTGAGTTTTTAAGTTATATTTGAGTCAGAACTCACTCAAATATTTTGACCTTCACTGTTACTTTAGATACCTATGTAGATATTGCCATACCTTGTCCAAGAATCTTGGTTAGCTATTAAATATGTTTGCATTCTGTTTAACTTTGGGATTTGCTATTTCCAGCTTGTGCCAAGGAAAATTATAGACGTTATCTTTTACATAATAGAATCTATATACTTAAAATATTTTGGGATTGTAAGTCTGAGGTTTGCATCCAGAATTATGTTCAGAGAATTCTTAATAGACATCCAGAAATGGCAATAAGTAACAAAAGCACACTGAGATGTGTTTTGTCATCAGTGGTAAGGAAGAGCTGGATTTTTCTATCTCTGAATAAAATTAAATGCGTTATATCTGAAAAGTAATCTATTGTGTTTTGCATCGTCTCCCACAGTTAATGAAATTGTGTCTAATGTGATTGCTGAATCTGGGATCCATTGCAGCATTATCTTTGATTATCTGATTTCATATTTTGTGTTATTTAATAGTCCACTGATTGTGTATCTTCCATGCCACTTGTGAAGCTTTAGACCATAATTTTACACAGTGTGAAACTCTGTTCTTTTCTTATATTAATAGCAAGAAGAAATGATTAGACCTGACCCATATATCTCTCCAATATTGAGTACAGATTATTACTGGGGAACTTTCAACATCAAAGACCAGTTTTCTGGTGCTTATTCTTTAGAAGAAAAGATGAAATTAATTCTATTTGCTATTGCTTTTTGCATTGTGTTCTTTTTCTGCAGTTGTTTTTTACCATGAGTTCTAATATTGCCAGATATTAGGAATTTCTATTGAAGCATCTGCTGTCATCGATATCAGTTCCAGAGCACTCTAACTCAATGGTGTTGGACTGAGCTAAAACAAATACATCAATTAATACATAATTCCATATACCCATGTGCTTGACAGAGTTGAATGGAACACCAAAAAACAGGTTTACGTCTTCTAAATCAGAGGTTATTGCATGGGGGAGATTCTATATTGTAATGGGGAGTTAGAGGCAGATAAGAAATAGTTGTTCCAGATTATTTTTAAAGATTTCTAAGGTTTTCTTGCTTAAAAAATGTGATAATAAAAAAATATTAGAAAAATAGTCTGTTTTAACAGATTTTTCAATTAATCAGTATGAACAAGCCTAGTTACACAAATATTGAAGACTGGTATGAGCCCTTATTTAGATCAGGAATACAAAAACACAAGCTTTTCTGTGCCCAAGTAGATATTTAATTCTGTATTTTAAAAAAATCAAAATTAGATAGTGAAATATGAATGTAAGCTAATAGATTGGGGTTGGGCTATATGAGGAACATTCTAGATTCTGATAGACCCATACGCTTTCATGATGAAGGTTCATTAAAACTGGACATAAGCGAACACACAAAAAAGTGCCAGTTTTGGAAAATTAGCATGTCTACTGAAAAATATTTTTATCACTAGGTTTTTCCATTATTTCTATTAACCCAAAACCCTTTAGTCCAAAGATCTGGAAAACAAAATGCCGTAGTGATGAACTGCAAGGTCAAGAGTAAGTTAAACCTAAAAATGCCTGTGGTGTGTGTACTTCCCATTCACATTACCTGACCAAGCCAAGCTGCAGGTGAGGTGTAGATCATCCTCACAGTGCCTAGGAAGAGTTTTGATTGGAGTATCTCATTATGTGTAATCCTGTCACGTATTTTTAGTGGTGTTCAGTCCATTTAAACATGACGCCTGCCATCTTTTTGTCATGGTCCTAAGCCTTTAATCTCAGACAACATGGGGGGTGTAACTGCAGGGCTGACGGGGTCTTGAAGCACAGAATGAATATGGCACAGCCTGAACAATCTTAATTTCATTTAGTATCATTCAATTCTGAATATATTGGCATTTTTTGAACTTGACTTGTTGCAAAAAAAACCCTAATTTTGGTTAAATTTTAGATATAGTTGAAGGAAAATATGTCGTTAAAAAATATTTGTGTGGGTTTTGTCAATTTTTTAAAAACAAAGTTTTGTTTACTTAACACTAATATATACAATGGGGCTACTCACACGAGTGAATTTATTTGGAAGTGTCAGTTTTCACAGTATTGAGTCTTTTGAAATCAACAGAATGTCTGAATTGAGGGTCATTGTGAGGTGTGGTTTGTTTCTTCTCTGATTTATGCATTGATTCTATTCTGGCTTTTCTGTGAAGACACTGAACAAAATGAAACTAGAACTTTCAAAACTAAGCCTTGGGTCCTTTTTGATGGTATCTGTGGAAATTTAAAATGTTCATTCTCTCTTCCTTACTTTTTTTTCCTCTTATTTTGATTAGAAATCTGAAAAAAAAAAGATAGATTATCAATTTCATCTCATCTCTTTATATGAAGTAAAGAATTCTCTAAAGAAGATGGTTCCATTAACTTCCAATAAATTAATTCTTATTAGTCGAGAAAACTTCATTTTGTTGTTGTTGTTAGAGAGAGATGGGTCTACATTTGTTCCAGAGTACTGGAAACTGTTCCTAAAATTATTTTTGTGCACGGTTAGGACCCATTTGCTGATAAGTGATAGTAGAATAATTATTTTTATACACAAACTATGTATCATAACTAATACTCCTGTTTAACTCTCTGAACCTGTGAATCACCTCTCAGAACTTATTGTAATTTTCTAGTGGCACTTAGTAATTTTGCTAAAGCATTACTGAAAGCAAACCAGATTGCTGTAGCATGGGAGGAGAAAGGAACATTAATGGCTCTTTATGGGTCTCCAATATTGATATTGTATCTGCATCAGTTTGAAGTGAAATTTTTCCTCCTTGTGGTGCTTTTATTTTTTCCACTGTCATACCACACAACAATTATTTGTGACATCTTAATGACATCCTGTGTACCTCTTCAAAACATACAGCAGATGCAGAGCCAGGCAATACTTCGGCATCAGGCAGGAATGACAAAGGGTGATCTCGTAATTGTCAAATGTGTTCACGATCTCAGACCTACAACACATAGAGATCATTCCGGTTTCACAAAACCCCGAGTTTGACAGATTTTGCACGTAGTCTCATGAAAAAATTTGGAGTTTGAACTGGAATGAAGACCAGTTTTTGCTCATCTCTGTGTTTCTCCAAATGAGGTCTGAGGGAGAACAAGGTCAGGCAGCTGAAGCTGCTGTTGCTTGTAATGTATTGATCATGTCATCTCCTGCCATGTGCAAATTATCTCTATTTGCAACAATATGTATTATAGGAATACAGTCAATTATGTTTACAACTGTAATCAGTGGTACTTAGTACTAAACTGGAATACTTGAATTGGTAACAATACTATGAAACCTCCTCACATAATTAACTTAAATTTTCAGCAGGCATTGATTAATTTTGGAAACCTACTATAGATAAATACAAGCAACTTGAACAGTATTCGTCAACATTTTCACCAGCTTTTAAGGAACATGGATAAGGAAAATGGAGTTTGATTATGAATAGCAGAAAAAGATTTAAAAGTAGGTAACATGAGTTTAAAGTTTGATTATGGAATGTATTTATGTCTTTCTGACAATGATGAAAATTTCCCTATGTGGTTTTCTTTAAATGGATATACTATTAATCTTTATAAATGATGATAACCTCTGTAAGATGCATTATTCTGAAAAATACAAGTATTCTGAAGGTGCTGCCTAATTACCAGAACATATAGGATCGAAACATTTAATTCAAAAATTGTGCCATTATCTTTTCCTCTGAAGGAAAACTTTCCATTACTTCTGATGGCCATTGGGCATGTGTCTCAGAATAACAGGACTTGGTTTCAAAACCACTAGCATCAAATATTGATTTATAAATAAACAATGACAAAGTGGGAACATTAGACATGTTTACTAGTACGTTTTGGTTTACCGCAAAAAGGAATAGGGGAGGGAAGGTAGAGGAAGCTTTCATTAATGGCATGAACCCATGAGATTAATTTATTATACTGTTAGTGAGCAGGTTCCACATCATGTTGAATAATCTGGGCATGAGAAAACAGTACTGCAAAACTTGAGTGGGAGAAGAAGCAGATGCACGTCTCGAAAAGATCTGTTGTGTTATATTATTTCAAAGGTTCTGGTAAGTAACCAGGAGAGTAAATAATGAATTTTTCCAATTCAGTAGCTATTGAGACAAAGTAGTTTTGGGGAAAGTAGCAGGATTTTCTTTTCCAAGACCAACAAGATTTCCTAGTTTTGTACATTTAAAATTTTTTGTCTTCATTGTGTGTATATCAAAGAAAAGGAAGTGTAAGTCAAGTGAATAGGTAAAGGTGGAACTAAAAAAGAGTTATAAGTACTTTTAAATTCCAAATCCTCATCGTTGCTATTCAACACAAATGGAATTTGAAAATACTTGGAGGTTAATATTTACAATATCTGATTCAGAGCCCATCAAATAATCAACAGGATTATAATACACTAACAGTTCAGTACTTGTACTCCTTTCCGGCATTTAGTTCAGGAACAATCTGAGAATAAATCAGATTAATATAAAACATTTTGTTATGTGGTTGAAGTTCAACGAGGAAGTAGCCTGAGCATAAATGATTGAATTGAATATAAACAGACACCTCAAAGTCTTGTTGAAATATTTATTTTTTTTTTAAAAGGGATTTCTACTTATAAGGTATTATTACTGAAATCCGTGGAAGTTTTGTCAGTGAAGTGGAAATAGGCTTGGTTGACAGAACCTAGCTTGAAAATCGATCACTCCATACACAGCCTGAAGAATTCAGTCCATTTTGAGGATAGATTAGGAATGGTATTATTTTTAGATACCAGCAGTTGTTTATATATAATTTACTTCCAAGGCACAGAGTCTTTTATTCTTAAAATTACTTTTTTTTTTCCAGTTTCATCTTCAATCATCTTTTAGGTGGTACAAAAATAGTATTTATTACATTACATAAGAGATGGTCCTTATATAGGCAGTAGTGGAGTTTTAGAGCTATGTGGGCCTTGTGCTGACATTGATAATTGGGGTAAATTTCAAAGTATGCAAGTGATCTTCTAACTGTGATTAGTTCACACCTGCTTCACTAAGTATAGGAGAAATTATTGTAACTTATTTATGTGAATAAATGCAAAATTCAATACCTGTAATTACGCACCCATGTAACTTTGAAATTGAGCCTTCTGGAAGATTCGTGTCAGTAAAACTTACCTGCATGAATCTTTGTAGAGAGAAAATCCAAAGAGAAATTGTGTATGTCTCTCTAGAAAACTTCAGTGAATATACATAGTTCCTTTGTAGTAGCATTTCCTTATAACTTTTTTATTCCCCCTCAACTTTTAAAACTCAGCCACTGTGACCACAAAAAAAAGAAGAGATACCTGTGTGCTTTTACAATCATCTGATATATACTTTCTGACCCTATATCTAAACATAAGAAACCCCAAACAGTAGTGTTGTGAGCTTAAAGAATATATGTGCCATCTGGCAGGCTGAGTTTAAAGGATTAAGGTGTAGAAAAACAAAGGTAGCGTAAAAAAATACATCTTTGGTTTATTCCTTGTTCTGTGATGCAACAATACAAGGAAAGAAAGCAAGCAATTTTTATTTAAGTACTAAGTAAATTATTTCTATTTAAAAAGAAGATTAAATGCTGGGTTTTTACTAAGGATTTGTCCCTGCTACGTACCTCTCCACTGACATTTTATATATATATATATGTATATGTATATATATATGTATGTATATTTTTCTTTTTTACATTGGCTTTGCTGTGGAAACTAACCGATCTTAAGTCCATCTCAGGAGACAGATTCAAAAGCTTGAATTCTGTGCCCATTTTTGATGCACCGAGTGGTAATCCAGTTAGGTTTCTGTTCCTACTTACTGAATTTAAGCCTCATCAATGGTATGACTGCCAAACATCTTGACATATTTACCAGTTAGTTTGACCATTTTTTGCCTGTTAGTTCTCAAATAATTCTGTCCATAGGAGGGAGTTCAAAGAGAACATTTCAGAGAATCCTTTGGGAAAAGCCTTGATGCACTGCAGCTTGCTTTGTTACTGGTTTTCAGACTGATTGAAATGGTCACACATTTTCCTGACCACACCACTGTTATCTTTGTCTTTACAGGGTCACTTCTTCAGCTTCATTTATTGGCAATGGAGACATCGTTACTTTCCTGTATCCAAAGATGATGGAGTTGCTGCATGTCGTAAAAAGCTTCTCAAGTTTATGTCACAAACCTTCTGAAAAAAGGACTAGAGCTCAACAGTAAGCTGTAATTTTAAATATAAATAAGTAGTTTCTGTTATATTTGTCCTTGTGGTACCCTTACTAATGTGATGTATAAATCAGATTTTATCTTGATGGAATTGCCAGGGATACATAATGATCTCACCTTGAAAGTAACCTGAATTGGTATTCCACTCACAGAGAAGCCTAGTATACTTTGAATTATAATCTAAACCTCTCTCTTGCACATTTACTACCTTTTGTATCTTGTAATGAAGTGATCTTTATCATAAATATTATCTAACATCAATGAAAGAGTAATCTATAGCTAGAAAACAGCAAAATTAACTTGTGAACACTAAATAAATTGCATTTCTGTCATGAAATGGATATGAAAGTGAAATTCAGCATCACTGAAATACTATCATGTAATGAAATCAGTTTTTTTTTTTTTTAACAAAGTAACACTATTAACTGAATTCAGTATTAGAATTACAGATGTGTAATATGTAACTCCATTCAATATATCAACTTTAACAAATGTTCTACACATCTGCAGCCACTATACATATTTCAAAATCAAGTAATATATGACTTTTTGCAGTGGCTACAAACTTGGTTCTTTTCTCACAAAAGTGCTTGTTGTTGCCTTTTGTAACATGCTAAAAAGATGAACAGCTACATAACCTTCAACAGATGAAAGAAAATATGATTTAATATGCTTCATTAAAGTTTACTATTCTCAGGCTAACTGGAAAATCTGATAATGACTAGGCAGCTTGTATACTCTAATGTTTCTTAATTAATTGCTAGCTTATTGTTATCTGGTCTGTCCCTTTTCTCTTCCAGATCTGTTCCTTCTACACAGCATTGTTTTTGCAGTTATATTGCGCTTGTGAGCCCTTTGTGGCACGATCCATCATTTTGCATTTCACTTTTAGTGCCTGTTAGTTGGAATAGGCTTTGAGCTCCTCCTGAAATATATAATATTTTGTTTTGTTATTCCTGTTGCATGAACAATTCTCAAAACTACAGCAGTGTACTGTTGGCATGTGAAAAATCTCAATATTTGGAATCATAAATCAAATCCTGGTTTAAAAAGCATGATGCTAGACTAGGCACTTGACAGACTGGACCACAAAGCATTCTCTCTTTTTACATTTTGCCAACAAAATTGGCACTTGTGTCTTCACCAGGAAAAGGGCTGTGCCCTCAGTTTATGTCAGTTCACAAGATCATGTAGCACAAAAGCCAACTGTGCTGTGCCCTAGAAGTTCTACCACCTGCTCTGGATCAGAGGCACTGCAGATCCCATCAATGCCGTGTGATTTTTCTTGTTGGCTTTTCCTGTCGAGAGCACAATAAGCAGGTGGGAGCCAATTGCTGCCATGAATGAACTGTGCTGTGAAGCTAAGGCTGTTTATTTCTAAGTGAGTCAGCAAGTCAAACATACTAAAACATATCTGTCGACAGTGCTGTCTTTGAGCAATTTCACTTTGTAGCTAAGGAAGACAAATCTGTGAGTCCTTTGAGAAACGAAGCCCTAGGAGTATCATTCTTTGTAAGAGTGCTAGTAATTGTGATACCCGAGTCGTTCATTGCTCAAAGTGAAGCCAAAAAGAATCACAGAGGATGGATTCTTGCTGTTGAACCCAAGAGCAAAACAAAACATTTATTTAATTCAGGAATTATGCTGATGCTTACTATGAATACTTAAAAGTATTCCTTTTTCCACGTGCCTTGCTATAGGTAGGCAAGAGTGTTGTTGCTCTTGGTAGTACTCACCTTTTTCCATGCAAGACTGACTTCCACTGCTCCAAGCAGAGCTTATGATACAGCAACCCTGGTGCAGCTTCATGTGCCTCACTTAGGGCGTATCTATTCTTTAACATCATGAAAATAATATCTATTCTGTGATAAAAGAATATGCGGTTATCATTCTTACTTACTGAGAGCATTAGGACCCATCCAGTTCTTACAAATCTGTTGTGAAAATGGTACATTATAGCACATCCATAGTGTCTTTTGTTATTGAGTTGTTTCTCATTATGGTTATGATGTTCATTGGGAGGTTTCCAAAACAGCTGGCATTGTCACCAGTACTATCACTTCCCATGTAAACAACACAAATTGTATTTTAAAATATGATAATAAGAGGAGACATCTACAATTTTAGTAGAAGTAGTTCCTGTTTGCATATCCTGGCTTGTATTGCTGGTTCTGTTACCCTATTATGCTGATTTCAAAGACCTCTAATACAGTTTCTTGGGAAAAGAAATTTCTTGCCGAAGTCTTGAAGCCGTGGCACGTTTTCACTTTGGCATTTCAGTCTTTTTTTAGTCTGTACAGCTGTATTTTTATTCCTCATGATTTGCTGTTTGGTGCAGTAAGAGTATTCTTTTGCAGATCTAACAGATCTCGAGGGTATTCTTTAGGTGAGGATGAACTTTATTAGGTAAAGGTTTTAACTGTTTTCATTTGCATTTATTAGTATGGGGGCAGTTATCTGTAGTTATTTTCATTGAAGTCTATTGAAATGTCAAAGGTGTGTGAAACATCTCCTTATGACTTTTCCTACCTAAGTTCACCATAAAGACTTTGAGAACTGATTTGGTGTTACTCTTTGCTTGAATGTGATACATTACTCTTACTGCTTAGTTAGGCTACTTAACAGCAGAAAGTAATAACATCCTTGATGACTGAATAAAATGGTTAAATGTTACCTGTGCCTGTCATTACTTGTCAAATCATTGCACAAATAATGCTGTCAGAGAGGCCACAGGGGTAAAACTTGAGATTTCCAGTGTCAGCCATGTATCAAATGAAGCACTAATAGAACTGCGGGTGTGGATAATTTGAAATGGAGATTTACTATTAAATGAAGTTTTATCAGGAGACTGACAGGAAGACGACCTGTAACCCAGGAAGAATGTGAGGGTGACGGGTAAGAGTGGAAAGAGTCTAACTGTTACATGGTTTAAATCCCTAGGGAATTACATTTTCCCAAAGAGAAGAAAGGGAGTTTAATTATGGAAAGCTGGAAGTAGGAAGAATAGGTTTAAGTGCTGGTCATTTTAGAAAAATAAAAAAAAAAAAGTGCTTATTAAATAACTGTATAATTATGCAAAACAGGAATCTCTTTGACTACTGGCAAGGAGAAAAATTCAGCACACGTATGATTTTTTTAAGGTAGGAATTCTTCACAGGGTTTTCTGGTAGGTGCCATTAGAAAAAAAGAGCACTTGTGTTTGCATTCAGCACCTTCTTTGGAACACGTTTCTAAATCCTACCCTGTAGTTCACAGATATATTGAATGTATTGTTACAGACTTTTCAGTGAGTTGACTACAGCCGGGCAAAGACCTCTCGGTTCTGTGAGAATAGTGGGGTGCAGGTAATCGCACCTGAGAGTTGTTCGAAGTTTTTGGTAACATAAAGCCTGAGAGCTAGTTTGTATCTTTTACTAGTCTTTTATGTTAGTATAGAATATATTGCATTTTCTGCATTTTGTTTCTTTATGCTGCCTCAGAAAAATATAGGAAGAAAAACAGGGAAGATCCAATTCCTTGAAACAGGGGAAAGTTGCTGAAAATGGGGAAAACTTATTTTCAGAAGAAGTGACAAAGTTCATAGTTTAATAATAGTGGCAAAAGTTTCTTCAATGGCAAATTAGTTTCTTAGCAAAAGCTGCAGAAGACAGAAAATTGCAGCTGAATGATGACATATTGTGATGCTAAATATAAAATAGAAGAAGGTATCTTTGTCCTGTCATCTTTCTGAATTTTCAAAGCAAAGTAATCTCTTTTTTTTTTCTTTTTTTTTTTTTTAAAGGATTAACGTTTTTCTCATCATCATCAAAACATAGCAAGGTGAAGCAAGAGGCAGAACTTTGGATTTAGTACAAGACTGGAACAAACAATTGTGCTGGAACAAAACCTCACCACATGCCTTTTTATATATTGTGGCTGAGTGGAAACTGGGCTGCTTTGGCTGCCCCTGTGCAAATAACACAACCACGGCAGGAACTGGAAATGCACGGTAAGACCTACATAAAAATAATTATAGACAAATTCCCATTCCATATACATTAAGCATTAGTTACAGTGCAGTTCAGCAAGGAGCATCAGGATGCATTGAAGTAAAAGGTCCACAAAAGGCACTTCCTTTCAGTAAGATGCTTGTTGGTTTACCCTGTTGAACCAGTGTGTAGAGAGTACTGAAATGCCACAGGCAAAATGTGTAAGTCTTAGTAGAATGAATTAAGAGATGTCACAAGTATCTTTTAAAAGTTAGCTTTCTTGTCACCTGTAAACAGAAGTCAGGCTGTTTATGTGCATAGTGAATTTTTAGTTTGTCAGCATCTTCATTGCTGTACTCAGAAGATAATTGCTACGCTGTGAACTCTGCAATTATCTACTTTATTCATTTGGGTATTTTAAGAAGGAAAGCTGATATGAAAACCAATTATGATTTCCCTAGATAATGGACGTTTTTATGCCAGATTTTTTTTCTACTAGTTTGACAGGGAGCGTTGTTAGTATAAAGAAAGTTCCAGAACTGCATAAAAACCCTTGATCTGTCAGACATTTACTCAAATTTAAAATAACATTCATTTAGAACTCCCACTCTGCTGAACCAAGTCTTTATAAATTACCCCTTAAAGCTGGTAGTTGCTCATATATCTGTCGTCTTAGCTAGAGATAGGTAATGGACTCTTACACATGCAACCAGTGAGAAAAGCTCTTTATTTGTGGATAAAACAGAGGATTTGTTTTGACTGTGTTCGTAGAAAACTGTTATCAGGATCTATTTACTTTCCAATCATTAAAATGTAATTCTTATCTTTAGATATTCCAGATCTATACTGGGTTACTTTAGCACCTTTAGATTGTTTTCCCCTTTGTTTTTCCATTTGTCAGTGCCAACAAGAGCAATATGCAAATTAAACATTTAAGGTATTTCACAGACTGATTTTTGTGTTGTTTAGTTTTTAAATCACAGTTGGATTTCAGGCCATATGTGTAAAAGAAAGCTAAGATTATTTAAGGCAAAATGTTGTGGTTTTTTGAGTAATGTTTTTCTTCCCACAGGTGATTCACATACCATGTTCTGTCATTTAGTAATTCCATGGACGCACAAAGGAAATCTCAAAGAACTGTGAGCTGGGTGGTCTATGGCCCTGCATATGGGTGTCCACATACCTGTGCGTATACAGGCACCAGAAATGTATTAATTCCACTTTGCAGAAAAGAGGGGAGAGTGCTGGACACTTTTTGAGATTGTTAAATTTTTTTGTATGTAAATAACTTTGTACTAATGAGGTCTGAGAACAGAATTCAGCTCCAGGTATAATGCACACACATTTACATCATTCAGATGCCTCCGCTTAGACTACATTGTTTAATGTAATCCAACCACTTTGTCAGAACAACCATTGCAGGTTATTCTTAACACCTTTTATTTGAAAATTCTTAGTAGTGGTTAAATTAGTAAACTTCATGGTTTTGATAAATATTTGTGTTGATAAATAATGCATATCTGTACATTTCAGTTTGTATTATGAAAGGACTCTGAAGATCAAGCCAAGTTTCATGTTACTGAGATTCACTTGGCTCCTTTCTAACTTGGAAAATAAATATAGCTTAAAATTGAGCTTGAACTTGAAGTGGGTGAATCTGGGCTGGTTTTGAGGTCACAGTGTTAATGTTTGGGATTTTTAATTGTTGATACATTAAGCTCTAAAGCAACTTTGCTATTTTAAGGAAGAAATGTAAAGCACATTTAGCTGAACTTGGAAGGAAAATTTCATTAGAAGTGAAGTGGAAGCTGGCTTGGTCCTGCATATTCTGCCCAGTACATGAGAGTGCTCAGGACTTTTCCCATTATGACTTTAATCCCTGCACCCACAGGAATATATTATCATTTGATGCATGTTTCTGTCCAAGGGCAATATCCTGGAGCTCATTTTCAAACCTAAATCTCTTAAATTTGCTCCTGCTCTGAGTGCCTTGAAAAAAACCCTGGTTTTGTGCAGCTTGATGGATGTTGGAATAACAGACCTTGATAAAAGGGTTGTAAGATGTGTTTTGTCCCCCTGATTTATGCATTCCATTCAAAAAGGTAAAATTATTATGTCAAGTCTGGCTGTGACAGCCACAAACTAGACACCACATGTTTGAGGTTCATTCATTCTCTGTTTTAAGGAAAGTGTCTGCAGAAACTCAGTGTTCCTTATTTTCCTATAGGAAAGGGAAAAATGTAAGATGTTACTTTCTAATATTTTCCTAGAATATCTGAAGGTGGCTGCCTGAAGTGTGCATGGTAGAGGGGATGACGAGCCTGTCCCAGACTATTATATGTTAGTTCTCCTGGCTTTTGCCTTATTAAAACAGACTAGAAGGATAATGGCATGACAACAGAGCCAACAGACCTTTTTTTTTTGTTTGTTTGTTTTTGGTTTAGGGAATAGCTTCAATCTAGCTTCAAGTTATTATTTTTACTTGTGGAAAGCACCTGCTGTATTGTTAGTCTGGTGGCTGTGTGCAATATTCATTGATTAATCCATGTCGTAATATGTTGCGATGATGGTGCAGAGAAGCAGGACCAATGTTCACAGCACAGTGCGTGCAGAGGGTACTTTCAAACTGACACATCAACAACCCCTTGTGTGAAGCACTACTGTATTTATAAGCAGAATGATGTTAAGCGCTGAAAGCCTAGGTAGATTCAGCCCTTTCAGTCAGTACAGAGGGATTTATAGCTCATCTTGAGGTCAGAAACCTCACCAAATTCCTCAGCATTAGACCCTTTTAGTCGATGGGTTCAGAGAATTATGTTGATGCAAATGAACTTGATTCCTGTTGGGTTCAGATAGGAGCTAGTTGTCTAATAGCTTTGTGTGCTATTTACATAGATCCACATGGGAATGATAAACTGTTCCCAAATAAATTACATGCTGAGCTCTGTACCACATGAAGCAAGTTATCTGCTGGCTACTAGAGGTTCTAGTTCCAACTAATTAGCTACACAGGCCTAATTCTGAACAATTTGGTGAAGCTTTTGATTTCAATATAGGAAATAAATTAATCTGTGTTAGGCAGAAAAGGTCTGAAGTACCTGGACCTTTAGATCCACTTACTCAACTCTCTGACTTTAGCAACACATTCAGTAAGACTTTCAACCTTGGGCTTCCATGCTGAGGTTAACATTTGGGTTGGAATTTGCAAATTTTAATTTCTGAAACAGAATTTTGACATGGGTATATTGCCAAATTTTTAAAAGAGCTACGTTTCAGTTTTCAGGATCTCATATGAATGATAATTGTGTTTAGAAACTACAACTGGTTTAGTTTTTGGTCTCCTTATGAAAACTCCTGTCCCTAATTGTGTTCAGTGACAGTTACGCAATGTCCAGAGACATCTAGTAACACAATGAGAGTTCTAACACTTATACACAGATATGGGGAAATTTGCTATGGTTCTCAGCTGCAGTCTACTATAAGATTTCTCTAAATTTTTAGGGGTTGATAGGGAGGATTTTTTTACTGTCTTGGGACAGGAACAGTGTAAAAATGAGGTAATTTTAGCTAAGAGTTTTTCAGGAGCTGATCTGTCCCCAGTCTACTAAAGAACATCAGCTTTCTACAGATGGTATGTGGTCTGTGTGTGCAACCTATTTACTTGGGCTACAGTGATGAGGTGCTACTTTTGGGAGTTCTGTGCTGGGCTGTACTAATGAGGCTATGACAATTATCTCTTACAGCTTTACCTACCCTGATGCATAAATACAGAAAGTAGCTTCTGGCTGTAATTCCTTCCCTCACCTGGTTGTGACAGCTCTGCCTGAACGTGAGGAGAAACACTGGTAGGGCAGCGTGTGATTTCCAGAATCATTCCTGTTTGCTCCGAAGAAAAGACAACAAGCTGGATGCTTCATTCAGCAGGTTAGATCTGACATACAAGGTATATTATTTTATTGTGTTAATTGTACCTTAGCTCTCCTCAGCATTACTGTAAATGATTCTTAATGTCCTGAAATGCAGGTCTCCTTCAGAAGGGTCATTTCCAAAGTATTTTTAGTATCTCCATATATATACAACAATATTGGAGCAATTTTTATGTAGCCTCTGTGATACCCATTTTAATTTATTGATTCCTAGCTGGTCCCTGTCCCCCAGACCAATTTCCTTCTCAATAGCAATGCTCCAGAAAGGGCATTTACATTCTGGAAAGGTTTTCCTCAGTAAATATCGTACCAACAACAACAAAACTATGTGTTTTTCTCACAACAAAATAAAGACTATCATAATATTCTCTCTACACTGCTTGCTGGTTGAAAATTAACCACAAGAATATTGTTTTTATTTGATAATCTCAAGAATTAATTTTTCTCCAACCTTGTATAGTAATAAATGCTGTTGCACCCTGCCAAGGTTGGTTAATTTTGTGTCTTTATTCAAGCTGGGAACATTATTTTTTGTGTTAACTTTGTGCTTAAGACACCTCTGAGATCATACAACAGTATCTCTGAAATAAAGAGGTTTAATGAACTTTTATGCATATATAATTTATTTGGGAATGGTTTGGTTTATAATTTTTTCCCGTGTGGATCAGTGCACATGACACTTAAAAGTTCTAGGCATCTGACTCCCATGTGAATCTCATCTTGAAGCCATGGGGTTGAATAGATCCACGTTTTTGTCAGCATGGTTCTCATTGAAAATTGCTTACGTTTTCTCTGATATGCAAGTCTTGCAAGACTGGTTTAAAAAAACCCCGTACGTTCTCCCAGGGTTTGTGTTTGCATGCCTGTGGGAAAGACTGGAATCAACATTTTTGCCTCTTATCTGAGTACTCTGATGTAGTTTCAATGCATGCCATGAACTCCGATCTATCAGAATCAGTCTCTTAAAACACAGAGCAACTTCATGCATCCTTAGAAGGAAAATGGTACTTCAGTGCAATAGTGGTAGGAAAGCATTCCCTCACACGCACCTCTAAAGGTCAAAAGGAAAATGTCTGAGCTCCTTTCCCTGTTGACCTACTTAACAAGAAGGGTGTAAAGTCCAATTGCTGCTTCTCTCTTCACCAGTCTCATCAGGTGTCTATCCTGGTTCTTCTGCATTTGTCATAGGGTGACAAGATGATGCCAGAGCAAACTATGCTGATTTTGAACTTTTAAAAAGTTCACCTAGAAGCTATGTATGATTGTCGTCAAATTATGAATGAAGACAGTCACCCGTGAAACATGTACCTCTTGTAATTATAGGCCCGAATCTTTAGTAGGAATTGTTCTAGTCCAGTAAATGCAGTTTCCTCATCCCATTTAAGTGTGAGTGGAGCCTTCTGGCAAGATTTGGAGTGTTACAGATATAATGGCGTATCCACTATTATTAGTTTTTTCATTCATGTCACGCTGATTTCATAAATAAGAGTTGTAAAAATATATTTACTAGAACTTGAGCAACATATATCTGCTAAAAACCTTGAATTCATAGAAATACTATTTGTACCTAAAAAAATGTGTGACGTATGTTTGATGCCGTAGTTGAGCATCTAAAATCCCTTTCTTTACCTGTTGCTTCATGTTCCTGGAGCATGAGATACTTGAACTTCTAGCTAATAAGTCTTAATGATTTTAATAGTAATAGTTCTGAGCCATTGTCTTACAGGTGTTCCCATCCAGTTGCTCTGCAAGTGATGATCAACTTAATAGAGCAAAACTACATTAATTATTAGCCCACTACGTAATTTTCCTTCAGAGTATTCCTGATAAAATCCTAGTGATAAATTAGCCTGTCATGCCCTCGTGATGTTATCTGCTCTAGACAAATATATATGCAACAACCTGATATTCCCAGGTTTTATAATTCTTGCATTTACTGTTAGCGTAATTTTAAAATTGTGTATTCACAGTAATATACTGATTCTGGAACACAGAAATGGAGCAAATCCAGTGACACAGTAATTTAAGTAAATCTGTGAACCCAAGTCATTTACTTCATGAGTTAATTACAATAACAATATCCAAACGGGAGAGCCACAGTGCTTGCTACTGCTTAGCATATCTAGAAGAAGGGGCATTGCCTGGTCCAAGTTCTTCCATTGTAAATAAAAACAAATTGTTGGGGGGAAAAAAAACCAAAACAAGTAGGAAATGATCCTTTTTATAATGGAAAATGGAGGTCAGCATTGAGAGTGATGTGCTTATCTTGGAAGTCTGCGCTGGTACCAAGAATATAAGTAAGGTCTCTCCATTGTCAAGCTGTTCTTTATTTTCCTTTCTCTCCATACTATCTTTTGTGTTTGCTATTGTTGATTTCAAGAATAACCCTGATATGAGTCCCCGTCTGCCTGGAATGACTGAACAAATATTCAAGTCCAAAAGTAAACCATACGTGGTATTTTTATCCTAGTTTCTGGGTAGGTCAATACTCCAGTACAAGAAATTATTCTCTGAATATAAATATGATCAGTGTTTTTAGTGCTATCCATCCTGGACTCAGTGGTAATTAGCAGTGGTTTGGAATACTTTCCCAAGTAAGTATAAAAGGGCTGCTGTTCTCTGGACTGTTGGCTTCTGGGGTTAGCCTGTTGCAGTATGAGTAATGAATAGATGTGCTATTCATATATGTTGTGTAAAAGAACTAACTGAGAATAGGCTGCATTTTATTCTGCCAAATTATCATTGAATAGTGCCAGTCATATTCAAAAGAACAGTACTCAAGCCAGATTCTTTGACAGAGGTGTCTTAGTGAGCCTGGTTTGTAAAATATAAATAAAATATGAACCCCCTAAAGCAATATAAATGCTGGGGAAGAAAATCTAGTTGTGGAGACAAGAATTCTTTGCTATTTTGGTACCTAAGGATCTCCAGCATGGTAATCAACTAAAAACAGGTCAAAAAAACCCACAACCAAACAGGAGGAAATACATGTTCTGCACCAGGTTTCATTACATCTGAAGTGATACTGTAACCACTGCTTTTTCACTTGATTATCCTGAGTGCCCACTGCTGCAACATTTTTCTGGTTTTGAAAGGAGTTCCTCATCTTGTGGGAAGCTGTGGAGCTGCCTTTGAGAGGCTGATAGAAGTAATAGTGAAGCAAGCATAGGATGGAGCGGAAGAATAAAAAGAGAAGACCTAAAGGGAAATAACAATTCGTAGTCTAGAAGTGCCGTAAGTACTGAGCTGTAGTGCGGCCTTATTTGCTGCGGAGAACTCTTGATTACAGCAGGAAGATTGGTGTTGGACCGAGGCCAGGCTCTGCCAGTGTGGATGGCAGCAATTGGGGGGTAGCATAAATTCATGTTGGGCAGAGCAACATGTTAGGCTTTTTATATCTCATGTTCCCTTTGCATGAAAATGTATTAAATTGTTGTGTATTTTTATTGGCACTGGATACATGGATATGCAATAATGGTGCATCTCTCTCCTCTGCATCCCTGTAAACCAGAATGCATCTTTATGTTAGCACACCTTACAGATCCTTTACTACGCTATAATATTCTTAAAACAGTACTGCAAAGATAATGACATGTATGTATGCATGCTCACTTTGTTCTACCAATAATAGTATCCCTGATGAATATGAAGGAGCAGAGGGAATGTAATACCTTTCAAACAAAAATTGCTCTTCGAACACTGTGAAAATACAAAGCTGAATGAAATGAGTTGCAGTATTCATCTGTAAATGCTTAAATCTTGTTTTTTGCTTTTACATCAGTTAAAAATAGGATCAAATAAGGCTTCTGAGTTAAATTGAATTGCATGTAGTTACGTGATCCCTTTCACTTTAGAATGGCTTTTGAAAGGTACAAAAAAGCTATCCTGCTTCTCCCATTATCAGTGTTCTGTGTGTATCCCCCCATACATCACAATTTATTTATCTTTCCTCAAGAACATGCTTTAGCTACTAAAAAAGAATAATAATGATCAAAAGGGCATACCAAAGCGATTGGTCTGTTGCAACTTGTCTGGCTTTATATTCAGATATCCTTAGAACTTTTCAGTTTAACAGTTGCATGAGACAATGGCAAGAAAATGCATCTGAAACTTTGGAAGAAGGTAAAAGCTACATAAACAATTTTTTTTTTTTTTTTTTTTAAAAAGGAATTAAAGTGTTCATGTCCTGCTGATGAAAAGCAACACAACGCTTCCTAGAGAACGAAGTGACTGAATTCTGGAAAATGCCCCTAGAATTGAGTTTTACTGAAGTAGGAATGTCTGGGTGCTTCCAATAATTAAAAAAAAAAAAACCCAAAACCTACGATATCTCTTCTATTTTTATGGCATTGTATATGTCCTTGTGACTAAATGTTGAGAGGGGTTTGATCTCTGTCTTTGGTATGCTCTTGTGCCAAGTTGCAGAAGAATCTGAGGTTTGGTATTGAAAGTGAATTTGTGGAACATCAGGATTTTGGACTGCTCTTGTCATGACACCGCTTTGTGTTTTAATGGCGTTTGGGTTAACATTAGGGATTTCTATTTGTCTTTTACTTTGTATTGACTGTGGAGTTTGAAGGATTATGATTGAAAAATTGGTTAAATATAGCTGCCGTTTATACATTTCACGGTAATTTTGGCAAGATCTTTATGAACTGATTTGATGCCTGGCTTTCAGTATGTTTATTTGGTTAATCCTTTGTTCTCCCTTATATAGCCATATGTTACCTACCGAAATGAATGGTATTTAAGAGAATGAGTACTGATGTGGGCATTGGAGACAGAGGTAACATGGATTATTGGGGTTGTGCTTCTAGGGATCTGAAGGGGAATACTCACCAGGCTCTCCCAGTTTGTCTGCACTGTGGAGAAAGAATGGACACAGGCAATGGAAATAAAAAAAGCCTGACCCACTTGCTGCACAAGTTGAATTTGCCTCCAGTTGTAAACACCTTGAGGCAAAGCATCTGGAGTGCGTGGTACTCTCCATTTGTCCTTGCTATGATCCTATCTGCAAGGGCTCTAAAGCACCAAAATCCTCCTTTTTCCAGGTTAAATAGGGGTGCCTACACTTAGTTCTTATTAAGATAGTAGAATTGCAGATGTGTCGAATATAGCCAAGCTAGTTCATGGTGCTCACTTACAGAGACTGGAATGGGTCACAGTTTGGATTTTCTAGGCGCAGCAGTAATAGCTCTGCTTCCGTTACACACAGCAGGCAGAAGGAGCAGAGACGCGACATCTTCAGCGGAAGTGTTAAAACTATTATTTTAGGTCTCATCTACCCAATATGCAACAGCACCCTGTTCATGAACTAAGCCCTACTTTTCCATGTAGGTATGCGATTAGGAGTAAAAGTTAATTTGGCTTCATTTGCTAGACCTGTGCAGCTGACAGGCTGGGTGTGCTGGCCAGGAACAGAGGGTGTTATTTTCTGGATTGCTTGCACCGTTCGCAGAATCACACAGAATCACAGAATGTCAGGGATTGGAAGGGACCTCGAAAGATCATCCAGTCCAATCCCCTCACTGGTCTGGGGCAAACGAAGCAGCAGCGTGGAGGTGGGGGCAGCTTTTTCCTCTTTCTGGCAAACTTGATCTGCACCTAGTTTTGAAATTCCCTGAGCCACCTCGGCAAGGTGTGAAAAGAAACTCCACGAAAGCAGTAAGCCAGGGCTTGCAGCATCGCTTTGAGCGCACAGCCTCGCTGGCCAGCCTGTGCGTAATTACGCGTCGGGATGTTCATTTCGATAATTAGTGCGTTAATAGGGATGGAGAGAGGCGAGGGGCGGGGAGCGGAGCAGGGGCGCAGTGCGGGGCAGCGGCCGCCAGAGGCCGCCGGGGAGCCAGGCTGGGGGGAGCCGGGCAGGGGGGGCGCGGAGCGGCCGCGGCCCCGGCGGCGTCTCCCGGCGCTCGGCGGCGCGCAGGGGCGGGCGCGGCTCCGCCAGCAACAGGGCTCGGGGCGGGAGCGGCTGCGGCTCGGGCGCCAGCCAGGGCTTTAAAACGTCAGGGTATTAAAGCCTCGTATTCCAGAGCTGCGTGCTCCTCTTGGTGCGGTTTGTTGTGGTTTTTTTTTTTTTTTAATCACTATTATTATTTTTAATAAGCGTTACCAAAAACCGTCACAACAAGTGGATGATGCGGGCGGGTGCTGGTTGAGCCGCTGCCGTCTGGACGTGTCCGGGGGGGAGAAACTGCAAGAAGCGACACCCGTCCTGCCAGCAGTGGAAACGGGTTTAGTACACGGATTACTTAACGTTGATTTACAAATCTCCTGCAAAAGCTGGGCTTGGAAAGACTAGTGACCGCGCTTACCCATTCATTCTGTCCCTCACACACACAAACACACCGCCTTCATATTTTTTTTTTCCCTTTTGGAACAAGACTCTTGCTTGTTGCCTTTTTGCAAATGCCTGGGCGAGCAGCAGTGGCTGTGCCGAGTGCCCCCGGCTTGAGCTGCCTCGTTGCCTCACTCTTGGAGCTCTTGTTGCACCCGGGAAGAAAGGAGGAAAATAACTCGTCAACCTGTGGTGCTGAGTGACCATCCACACCTGCAAATGTGGATCAGCTGGCACAGCCCCCTCCTCAGGACTGCTGTCACCAGATCCTTACACTAGCAAGAACAGCATTGCTATTTCTCTGCCTAGGAACAGTAAGTATAATAGCGTTTTAAATATATTTTTCTGCATGACCTATAGGTATGATTTTAAAACTAGGATTGTTTAATAGTTCATATTCACCTTCTATTGTATGTTAATAGATATAGCTATAAATGAGGCTTCTGTTTCAAAGGGGGGTGTGTGTTTTTGTGTGTGTGCTTGCATGTAGATGTTGCTTCAGTGCACCTGCAGTTGTGTTTTCTTGACATACCATATCACAGGTTTTCACTTGAGTGAGCATTCTATGTGCCTCCAAATTAAATTCAGTGAGATCGAAACACAATTCATTTACAGATTAAAATCTAACATTCTACAAATATAGCCAAAGCTTTTTGTGTAGCTACATTTATTCTTTAATGTTTTGTGAAGACATATGTAGGTATCTATTACGTATGTACTGAAAGATCTGAATGCACTGTGTATTGCAGTATTTTTATTAGTGTTTATACGTGTTGGTGTTTCAGAAGCATGCATGTGTTTGTGTATGGATACAAGTGCTTACATGGGTGGGAATTTTGTATCTCTGTCTATATATATGTGACATACCCACCCACATCCTTACCCACAGAGTCGTTCAAAATCTCTGTGCATGTGATGTGGGTGTGTGTGTAATGTAGAAGTGTGAATAGCGTGGGCAGGGGAAGATTTGATATACCGTGGTAATAGATGACACAGTTTCATTTGATCAGTGTGACCTTTTAGGAAAACAATCCAATCTTTTCCCTTTTTGTTTTGTTTATTTTTGTGTGTTTGTGCATGTGCCTCAGGTTAAGTGCTTCTTCTGCATGACCATAACCAAAGGGTGACCCATCCACTCCCCTGTGTCCTATGGGGACCTCAGAGCCAGTTTCTCAGTCTTCATCTCCTCCTCCTCCTCTTACCACTGCTGCTGACGCCCTGGGTGCTGCTCCCAGGTTTGAGACATTGTTGACAGGCTGAAGAAAGGATTTGCAAAGACCTCCTCACTGTGTAAATAAAGTGATGGCTGGAATTAACTTCAGTTCCCCAAGTAACGATATTAAAGAATAATAAGAGTGTTAGGCCAAAGCATTACCAGGATCAAATTATAAGGAAAGAGACTATTTGCATTTGGTTGCAATGATGAACTAAAAACCATCTGTGGAGAGCAGGTACCCTTTAATTTGCATATTTTTTTCTTCATGAATGCAGTCTTTGTAGCCTGCAAGGTAGTCATGATGCTGATCAGATCTGTGATAGCCACAGGAGATAAATGAATATAAATGGGCTTGGTGGATGAAAGAACGAGGCCTCAGCTGTTCCCTGGTTCAATTTGAGAGTTTCATCTTTTCTTGTTAGCAAAACAGTAGTTGGTGTCAAACGTTCTGGACAATAAGAAAATGCAGATCTGCGGTTTTTCTAAACGTGGATTAAGTGTCACAACTATGTTGCCCTGCTCTGAGTCCAAGGGACTGTCCTCCAAATGCAAATGGCTTTGAACTTTCTATAGCGAAAGTTACACTGTAAATAAAACAAAACGTTTTTGCGTTAAGCAATTAAAAAAAAAAAAAAAAGTTGCAAAATGGAGGTTGCAATGGTGAGCGCAGACAGCTCTGGGTGCAACAGCCACATGCCCTATGGATACGCGGTCCAAGCTCGGGCTCGAGAGCGAGAGCGGCTGGCACAGTCGAGAGCCGCAGCAGCCGCGGCTGTAGCGGCAGCAACAGCAGCAGTGGAAGGTGGGGCAACAGGTGGAGGGGGACCATATCACCACTACCATCAGGAGCAGAGTCGAGGTGTGTCCTCCTCCCATGGCGGGAACGCGTCGCGCAGCAGCATGCCCCACCGCCAGAGCAGTAAGAGGCGGAAGAAAGGGAAAAAGAGGAGCCACCACTTGGGAAGCAGGGAGTGCGGGGCCTCCTTCCCCTGTTCTGAGCTGCTGCCTCTCAGTGGTTCTGAAGAGAGAATACTGAAGGATGTGAGTGAGGAGGAAGAGGAGGATGAAGAGGAGGATGAAGACGATGAGGAAGAAGGAAAGCTCTACTACAATGATGACTATGGGGAGGATGAGTTTTCGTACTCGGACCAGCCACCTGATGATGGTGGAGGCCCTGGGGGTTACAGCTCTGTTCGCTACAGTGAGTACGAGTGTTGTGAGCGTGTGGTAATCAATGTGTCAGGACTGCGGTTTGAGACGCAACTGAAGACATTAGCTCAGTTCCCAGAGACGTTGTTGGGTGATCCAGCGAAGCGAGGGAGGTACTTCGACCCTCTCAGGAATGAATACTTCTTTGATAGGAACCGGCCCAGCTTTGATGCCATCCTGTACTACTACCAGAGTGGTGGTCGGCTGAAGAGGCCAGTCAATGTACCCTTTGACATCTTCACTGAGGAGGTGAAATTCTACCAACTTGGGGAGGAGGCCATGCTCAAGTTTAGGGAGGATGAAGGGTTTGTCAAAGAGGAAGAAGACAAAGCTTTGCCAGAGAATGAATTTAAGAGGCAGGTTTGGCTGCTGTTCGAGTACCCGGAGAGCTCCAGTCCAGCCAGAGGCATTGCCATTGTCTCTGTCTTGGTCATCTTGATCTCCATCGTCATCTTTTGTCTGGAGACTTTGCCAGAGTTCAGAGATGACAAAGAATTCATCATGCCCCTGAGCTTAGGGAAGGGGCTTTCCAATGAGTCACTTCACCTGGACGCTGGGGAGCACACCATCTTCAATGACCCTTTTTTCATTGTAGAGACAGTATGCATCATTTGGTTCTCCTTTGAGTTTACAGTGCGCTGCTTTGCATGTCCGAGCAAAGCACACTTCTTCAAGAACATCATGAACATCATAGACATTGTCTCCATCTTGCCTTACTTCATTACTCTGGGCACTGACTTGGCGCAGGAGCAGGGCAGTAATGGTCAACAGGCCATGTCTTTTGCCATCCTGAGGATCATCCGTCTCGTCAGGGTGTTTCGCATCTTCAAGCTCTCCAGACACTCCAAGGGTTTGCAGATTCTGGGTCACACGCTGAGGGCCAGCATGAGGGAACTTGGCCTCCTCATCTTTTTTCTTTTTATCGGAGTCATTTTGTTTTCCAGTGCTGTTTACTTCGCAGAAGCTGATGAACCTGCCACCCATTTTCAAAGCATCCCAGATGCCTTTTGGTGGGCTGTAGTGACCATGACTACAGTTGGTTATGGGGACATGAAACCCATAACTGTGGGTGGAAAAATAGTTGGGTCCCTGTGTGCCATTGCGGGAGTGTTAACCATTGCTTTACCAGTGCCAGTGATTGTCTCCAATTTTAACTATTTCTACCACAGAGAGACTGAGAATGAAGAACAAACGCAACTGATGCAAAATGCAGTCAGTTGCCCTTACCTCCCAACAAATTTACTGAAGAAATTTAGAAGCTCATCGTCTTCATCCACAGAGGATAAGTCAGAATATTTGGAGATGGAAGAAGGAGTTAAAGAATCCCTTTGTGTAAAGGAGAAAAAAAGTCAGGACACAGGGAATAGCAGTGAGTCAGAGAAGAAAAACTGTGTGAATTCAAATTCTCTGGAAACTGATGTGTAATTTCAAACGTTTCCAAATATATTTATGCATTAAAGAGTGCAGTGAAAAGAATGAAATATGCAAACAAGAGTCTACAGCATACAGTAGTATGCCATTTAATGGTTAAACGCAAATAAAAAGCATTGCTAAACTTGTATTACATATCAAGTAAGTGGTATAACTTGAGGAAGGGATTGCAAGATCTGATATAATTTCGGACCTTATATTTTTATTAGAATGCAAGTGTTTGCACATGAGGCTGAAAAATTTGTTAAAACCAAGTCAGTTTTAAAGTGGGTGCATGAACTGTCGACATCACTAATAACAACTCTGTGGTAAAAGTTGGCATTCAGAGGTATTTACTATGTAAGAAGCAATGAAGTTTGGTAGTCATTTATCTATTTATCAGTGCTTTAATAGCAGCTACCATAAATCGTTGGATACCATAGTCATTGTTTTTCAAATGGTAAATTTATTGTAAAAAGATATTCTACAGAAGATAGATCTAAATTTTTTTCTTGAACTCTAGAACGCTTGTTTTTAACTGGAAATTTACTTTGAGAAGGCTGCTGAACCTCCAGAAATTGTTTATTTTTATAACTCTCTTTGGAGGCATTGCAGCATTTGTTGTCTAATAATGAAAGAAATGAAGTAAGAGAATCATTTAACCTGGTCTGACTGCAAAGGCAAAATGACTGGAAAGCTTTTTTGCACTACTTTATATGCTGGAGATATATTGAAAGAGACTTCATACTGTGAATGTTTACTAATGTAATAGTTCAATGACAATCATTGGAAGAGTGAGTTCTGCATCATATTTTATTGTTTCTTTTTTCTTTGTGACGCTGATGGCTAAACAGCTGACATTATATTAATTCCATACTCTTTTTAATTATGAATATCTGTGATCTGGAAAAGGATTGTGAAGTAAAATTTTATAATCAAAATTACTTGAAATCAGTGTTTTCTACTGATGCCCTCAAGAAATACCAACCTAATTTATATCTTTTTCCTGGTTGATTTAACATTCGGAGTCAATGATTAGCACATGCAATTTGTCAGTGTTGAAGAAATTCAATGTATGGGAGGAGAATGTAGAAGTAATAAGATATTCAGTTGTTACAGTACTGACAATTGAGAATTGCTAACTTTTAACGTGCTATTATTGGTGCAGCATTTTCCCTTAATTACAGCTTTCACCCATGTGTATTTGAAGCAACATTTAAGATCCAAAATAGGCATTCTGGGATTCAAAATGAACATGTTGGGTCCTATGTGGTCCTTGAGAAAACATCCCGGATTTCTTTTCACTGATTCTTATGCTAGCTGCATTTTACTGTGTGTCAAAAACTTCCATTGCCCTTCCTAGGAGATTAAGGTGGGTGAAGATTATCTGGCCTACAGTACATTCCAGACTCCAGAATGAAATAGGTAATATATTGCTGCATATAACATAAATAATAGATTCAGAACAGGCATTTTTTTCAGACTTACAGTTACCTAGGGAAGGCACAATTAAACCAGAACTGTTTTTGAAGCAGTACTGTGGAACATTCTGGATTATAAAACTTGAACCAAATTGGCATATGCACTTTAAGGGCTGGTCCAGGCCATTATGAGAGGAAAAGGGACCTACCGACACTACTGAGTTACAGTAGTTTTGCCATATTCATTTAAAGCTGACCGGAGGGTTTTTGTGGGGCGAGGAGGAATAGTTAGTGACTGACTTCTAGTTCTGGAGCTGAAAATCAACGATAAAAGCATTGTTTGCTGTATGCAGCATCCAGTGGTACTGAACAGAGCCGTAGACATAGTTTTTTGTCTAATGGTTGATTTTTGCCTTCACGGATTTTCTGTGAATCACCTCTTGGAAAAGTTTCTCTGCTTATCTTCTTTTGCATTGCAGAAGAACTAATAAAACCCAACACATACACAAAAGACTGGTTGTGCTGAGCCCTGGTTCAAAACTTGCCTTTAAATGTCTGATTCCTGATTTAAAATCACAGAGCAGGCTTCAATATATTTTTGATGTGAAGCATTAAACAAAGCTCCTTTGTAGTGTGGGGATATTAATTCCGACTGTGTTTTGAATGAAACAACTCAGTAATTTTATACATAGGCATTTGCCAAAATTGAGTATTGCATTTTGTTGTAGCTCACTTGAGTTAAATGTACTAAATACTTCTTTTCTGCAGGGGCAATATCAGCAGTAAGAATGAACGTTCTGTAAAATCCAGCAAAATTCCATGACTGAAACTGTTTCTTTAACAGCCAGTAGTTAATGATGTAAAGACAAGGGTTCTCTTGTAAACTAGCTTGTTCTGTATAATACCAGAGACCACGGCAGGAATGTAGAAGTAAAAGAAATACTAACTAGGTAAACACAGAACTTAGAGAAAATAAGTAGTACGTGTTTGCAGTATTGACCGGTTGAAAGGGAAGGTGGAATTTTAGATCTTTAATGCAAATAAGGAAGAAAACTCTTTGAATGACTCTTAGAATATGTTCACGCTGTGGTCGTGGAGCTCAGCATGAGTTGACTGCCTAAGTGGTTACCCAGCTTCCCCAGCAAGTTGTTCAGCTATTCTGCTACCAGTACACAACCTTTTAATTTGAAACAAGCGTGGCGATGTCCACATTATGCTGTGCTCATAGCAGTACCTTACCCTCTGAAGGAAAAGGTCTCACTGTAGGACATCATAGCAGTTGGCAAAGCAACGTTCTGGGTGTGTCAGCGCTATGTGCTGCAGTACCGCAGGGATGTATCCTAAGATCTACCTCCTGCAGTGAATATTTTGTCATTAGAAATAATAACTACTATAGGTTAATGCTAGATTGTGCTATCAGCTTGGCAGACCATTCTCAGCTGAAGTTGTGTGCCAGAGAAACCCTGTATTTGAGCTGCTATGGCTCCAAGTTACTACTGCTGCTTCTGTCAGAGCTTTCCCACTGTTACCAGGTACTGACAACTCTCAGGAAAATAATTTTGTCATCGCTTGGGCATTTTACATTTTAAATTATAATGGTGAAATGCATTCTTGGTGTAACTGACATGAATGGAGTTACACTAGGGATCGTTTTAGTTCTACTAATGTAGTTCAGATGCTCTCACATTGACATACATTTCAGCTAAAAATAATGCAAAAGGAGATATTTTGATATTTCAGGTTCACTTGCAGTGGTGAAAAAAATTGGAGGAGTTCCATTAGAATTCATGGAATCACAGCAGCATCAAATCAGATTTCGAATATAGGCTGATACTTAACTGTGTACTGGCACTTATTTAGAGAAATTCCCAAGTCTTTTTATAGTAATCTTAAGTGCCAAGGCCAGACTCATAAGGAGAGAGTTTTGGCAGCTGAAGTATTGGATTTAATGCCTGACTTGGAAGTTCCATATTTTTATTTTCTTTATTATAGTTGTGGAGTTTCCTGGTATTACATTGATTCCTTGAAAATTTCAGCCTGGATGCTGAAACTTATATAAAAAGTAGTGTTGTGTCATGCTGTTAGGATGTTCTTAGTGAAGTTTTTGAGTGTTCAGTTCAGCTTTCCTCAGAATGATTCAACAAGAGGCCAATTCCATTTGATGGAAAGTATACATTTTTTTGTTTAAATTTGAGGGAAAATTCTTCTGCTTCCATAAATTTGTTGTTTAGAGTAGGTTTCTGTGATGACAGTGTAATGCAAAATAGACTTGGGAGATCAAGGGAGTTAAAAATCCCACTGCCATCATGATTACATCTGATTCATGACAAGAGTGTTTGGGAATACTTAGAGGCGTTATGGACTTCTCATGGTCATTAAAAAAAAGGGATTTGAGTGTGTTTTCAGACAGTAAAACTGTTCAAATAGCCTTGGAATGTGAAAATTATTTTGCATAATACTGATGTGCAGAGTTCGGGACAAGGCCATAACCTTGAATAAGGGATCAGTATTTTGTAACTCCTGACATGGAAGGTTCCTGTCAAGTACACTTTCAGGTGTTGAAAGTCATTTGGCTGGGGATATGAAAAATAGTGCTAAGCTACCCAAGAATGTGATACTTCCTCCTCATATTTGGATAAATGTACTATGGAAAAACAGCAAAATAGCAGAAAGTCTATTCCATATGTGACTAGTTTGTGGAAAGTCTTTCTTGCACAGCACTGAAAAATGAAATGTGTCTTTCTGGTGATCCCTGACTCGTAAAACTAATTCTGAGTGTGAATTTTTAGCATAAGCTTTACACTTTATTGGTAGCCCTCAAATTAAATATGAACTATTCATGGTGCTTTAGACTCTCTCACTACCTTTCTCTGACGGTTTCTTACTGGTTCCTTATTTCTTACTCTCATTGTGTCCCATTATAAATACAGGCCTATTTTTTTTTTTTTAGGTGACATGAGACAGTAACAAATAAAAACAAAGATTTATTTTTTTAAAGAAAATAAATCTATAACATCCAACATATAAGTAACATATTTTTCTTATTATTAAATAAATGACAGTCTGTAACATCTGTAGACGTGGGAGAAAGTACGCATTTTCCTGTTGCTATAACTGAATGATCAATCTCTTCTAATTTTGCAGTGAATAAGATCTAGTTTATATATTTATCATGTTGACACCTCTGTTCGAAACAAATGCATGTAGAAAAATTGGCAATTAAAGCAAACAAACATTCCTTCATTTCAACAGAGATAATCTAACATGGAAAAAACAATTGACAGATCAATTTTGGGTTAAAGCGCATAAATGTTTTGTACCAGCAACCATGTACGAACATGAAACTTTACATATTGCTGCCATGTTTTCCGCGTATTCAGAACTCTGATGACGTTAATTCTAGAGGAGAACTCATTAAGGCATTATGTACTGGGATGGTTAAATTAATTTTCATTTTTAATCCTTTTCTGTAAGATTGTAATGTACTTTGAGACCTTTTTCTGCAACAGGTCCTTTGGAAAATAAATACATAAGTATATAAGAAGGAAAAAAGAGAAAGTACATGTCACAATCTGGTAAAATATTCTAAGTGAGGGAAAGAAGGTAAGTAATTTTTTTTTTCCTTCACTTGTGCATTTGTTACCATTGAAAACAAATTTGGGGAAAATTTGTTGGCCAGATGTGCAGCTGCAGGAGGGGTGGGTGCCAGGTGCTCAGTGATCTCAGGGGCAGCAGCAGCTGCATCGTGGGGCAGCGGCTGCTCCTGCGTCGTGCAACTGGGAAGATGCTCATCACACCGGGCGGGAGAGGGTCCCGTGGAGTGTTTAGCTTGCCTGGTAAATCCATGCTGCTACCACAACTATCCTTTCAGAGTGCAAAACAGTTGTTAAAGTTGCTCTGATACCGTGGAAACGTTTTTGACAGGGAGGTCTCAAAGGCTCCAGTCTGCTTGTTCCTCAGCTACAGAGGGACTTAGGTCCACACTCACAAAATATGCTTTTAGACACCCAAATTCCATTCATTTCACTAGGAATTAGGTTGCAAAATGCCTCTGGAAGTGGGAACCAAGTGATTTCTTCAGGATCAAAAGGAAGACTCTGGTGGAGCAGGTTTTCCAAGTGTTACAGTTATTCCCTAAAGAGTGTAGGAAGTGACAGCACATATTCAAGATAGATTTAGGTCTCTCTTTGTTTTTAATCTCTTGTTTGAATGTTCCTGGGGCATTTCTTTTGAGAGGAGGGAGGGGGATGGATAGATTCAGTGAGGTATGTCAAAAGCATCTTTAATTTTAGCTAGATACTTTTTTCCGTTCTTAGCAGTCAGAATAAGCAAAGGGGTTTATATATTTATTTAGACCTAACACTTCTTATACAGGTCTTTTCAATGAGAGAACATAGACTGACTTTGAAGTTATCATCCTAGACATTAATGATAGATTTCAATTCAAAAAATCCAATGAGATATATTCAGTAAGACTCCTGTATTTTGAATTTAAATATGCTGGCTTTGAGTCCGATGCTCTTGCACTGGAGCCATGTAGAGTTTCTTGTGTCAATAGCAGACGGTGCTTTACCTGCTGTTGCAGTACATGACAACTGAGAAGACAATTGCTTTTCCTTGTTGGTGTTTGTATTGATATGATTTGATGCAGATTTATGCCATAGAGGAGGGATGTTCCAGAGCACTTCACCGCATGTTTATCTTCATTGCTAGGTGAGAAACTCCCCATGATATTCTTTGGAGAGAAATCCAACCATGTATATGGAGAGAGAGCATTCCCTTTTCTCTTTGGCCTTGAACAATCGGAGGACAAGGACTGCTTGGCACACTGGGGTACAGGCTTGACCTCCACTGTAGATTCAACCATGTTTCTCATTTCTGTTCCATATAGATCAGTGAAGGTTTGTTTTCAGTCAGAGCCCATGATATCTGTCCTTGACGTGCTTCATCTGCTATATGAATGAACTTTAATTTCTGCCTTTTGTTGTCTCCCTATCAGTACAGCTTTGTAATGAATTCAGGGTGTCGTGCAGTGACAGTTTCTTGTTGCACAGTGGAGCCTGAATACAGAAAACCGCAAAGGACCGTTGATATGAAATAAAGGTACCTTTTGTTTTTCTGCCCAAGTACAGTAAGATATGTTTGTATTGCAACAACTTATACATTCCACAGACTGTACATTTCAGCGTAAATAAGTCCTTTTTCATTAACGGGCTTGTACTTTCAAGGTCCCCCAATTCACCCTGAATTAATCAGGAATTTAAGACATTGAATATTTTTCAAGTCTCAAGCATGAAGGAGGATGATCCCTCTTTGCATTCAAAATGGCAAGGCATTATTATAAAGCAGAAATCTTGCATATTTCTCAGGTTAAAGAAGGCTAAGAAATAGTAGCTTTTCTGTTAAAGTCTTTCTTAAATGTTTGCTGTAGATAAACACATTAAGGAAAATAGGGTTTCATCGTAGGGAAGGGGTAGAAAAGATTTGTGATTGCATGTTTAAAGGCCATCATCATATTTTACTGTGTGCCAAATGACAAGCTCAGATAAACGTGATTCTAGCAAGAATGTCGTCCTACTACAGAGAGTACAGTAGAGGTATTGTATAGCAATTTCTACTTCAGGAATACTCTACTTCAGTATACATTTATTTCTGTTAATTACTTATAAGACTCTTGCTATTCAGGACTTAAGGATCACAAAATTAAGACAAAGATGCTATAAGGATTTCAGTAAAGAGAGGAACAGTGAGTTTTAATGCTTCTGAGTATCATCTAGAAAAAATTGTTAATTTGGTGCCATTTAATTTGTGAACATCTGCTCTAATAAGTGGTGTGATGATTCAGTAGGTTAGAAGGCAAAAATGTTTTCTCTGGCTAGTAAAATATTTTTTGTTACTCATAGCTTAATGGAGGATTAGCATTTTTCCCAGCTTTGAAATATGCAGAAAATGTGAAAAGACACTAGTAAGTAGAAAGGTTTCTATTTTGCTGCTCTTTGACCTATCTTACAAGAAAATATTTCCAGAGTTGATTGGTAGTACTGGACAACTCTTAAATGAAATGGAGTGTAAAGAGAGTCAGACCACTGTTTTTGAGAATTTCTGCCCTGATGGCTTGACTGATTTTGTTTCTTTGGGGGGAAAGAAAAGGTTATATTTCAGCCTTTTTGATTTCTGTGGGTTTTTTTGTAGTTTTGAACTATACCTAACAGATATGGCCAGAGAATCCACAATGTTTTGAAGTGTCATCTTGGTTGTGCTAGCACATGAAACAATATGTGTGGTGTGAAAGCTTTGCTTAATAGTCGGGCATCTTAGACTGTAGCATTGTCTGAAGAAACACTCCTAATCCTTTTGACCTCGGTTCTATACCTGGAAAGCTTCTCTTGATGTTGAGCTAACACTGAAAATGCACGTGAATGACAATTTGAGGTGGTAAAAGAAGGGCTAGAGAGCAGCAAGGGCTGGCTCATTCCTTGGGCTGGGGAGCCAGGACCTGAGGGCGATCACACCTCCATCGGGGCTGGGACCTCGCCAGCTGGGGTCTGTCCCACCCAGCGGGCATGGCCAGTGGGGGCACCCAAGGGCAGGCTGGGCTCAGTCCTGCAGCACAGGACAAGTTTAAGTGGGGCTCCCGGCCCCACAGGCAGGAGGTGTGGGTGGGGCACCAGGTGAGGCTATTGGGGGCTGTTAAGCCCTGTTAGAGCATTCTAGGCCCTGACAAAAACTTTGCATTTCCTGGTAACCTTATTTATTAGGTCTAGGTCTGTTCCACTGAGATGCAGTTGTGGCTCAAGGTTTGTATTTCTCCAGCCAGAAGTGAAAATGTAATTTTTTTCAGGGCTTTAAACACTAGGAAATTGATGAGTTTTTTGCTACTCTGCATTAACCTGGTCTTGTTGAAGACGTCCCTGTTTGTTGCAGGGGGGTTGAACTAGATGGCCTTTAGAGGTCCCTTCCAACCCAAACTATTCTATGATTTTTGGCTTGTGAGCATCCTTAGGTCCTATTTCTTCAGCATTATATTGCTAGCTTTGCTGATGTCAATGCTGTGGTGCTGCTTGCATTTTATAGGTAGCTTCCTTGTGCTGATAGGCCAGAATGTCTTCAAAGGCAAAGCTGGTTTTCAGTTGTTGAATGGATGTGTCCTGAAGATGCTCTCATTTATTACTGGGAAGCTGGGAAAGGATTAATGGTGATCTAATTTGGATTGACATCTAGAAAGCTGTTAAAGAGTCATGTGTAGTACTTTCAAATTGTTTGACCGAGATGATTAGATTTTTGCTGTGCTTTCGGTAGCTAGTGTCACTGTTGGAACTGTAGCAGATGTTGGTATTAGGCAAACATGCTCAGCCATTTGAAGTATCTAGAAATTTTTGTCCTGTGTGTATTATAAGATATCTCTGGTACTGTCATTTTATGATAATGGTTGAAATACTTGAGGTTTAAAATGAGCAATTTTTACACTAAATCCAGTTTTTCTTTGTGTTTTATAAATAGGAGGGGGAAAAAAAATCCCTAGCCTGATATATGAATGAAAAACATGCTGGGGTTGTGTTCTTTACGTACTCTGTTTGCCAAAGGTGGGAGGTCACCCATGTGGCTTGTACATAAGTTGTCAATGTAGAATATGGCTGGTTAAAAAGGAGATTGGACCTGGAATGTCATATTTTCAAAGAAAGCCAGAGTGGTTTAGCCAATATTTGTGCACACAGATGAGAAACTTCACGTATTTGAGAGGCAGAGTTTTCTGACAGAAGAGTTGTCATGGGACCATCCCCACCTGCAGACATAAAAGTGCTGGAGAATTCCCAAGTCCCTCTCAGACCAAACACCAAGGGTTGTTACGTTCTGAGGACCACAAAGCAAAACTCCACCTCTTTCTCACAGAGCCTTCAGCCATCCTCATCACCTCCCTAGCCCACTGGAAGTCCCAGGGAGTAGCAATCATAAGCTATGGAAATATTAAAGGGAAAGAGAATATCCATTACAAACCGTGTGGATTAAAAGCCTTAATCAAAAGGTGGCAATATATTGCAATGCCTGCCTTCATCTTCCTCTTCTCCTTGGGAAGGGACTTCTTGAATCATGGCCATCTGCAACCTCTCGGCCTTCCCTGAACACCCAGTGTTTGGCACAGTGCTGTGAACATTCTCTGGATCCATTTTCTGTGATGAGCATGTCGTTTATGTAGCTGTTTGGGGCCAACGAATCCAAAGAGATTCAGGAACTAAGTCCAGAATGACAGAAAACTTCGCAAATTCAACATACTATGAGCAAAGTTTTTTGTTACTGTTTTTCAGAAGATACTGTTAAGAATGTTATGTTAATTAGAAAAGTTTACAGCTGCCCCCAAAGGTAGATTCATTATTATATCCTTTCCAGCCTTTGAATTCTTATGTCTTGAACCTTCCTATTTCTAATGGCTGGTATTTTACTTTATAAAGGATTAAAAGCTTTTTCCCACTTGGAATTGATTTTTATAAATAGGCAGTTTACGTTGCGAAGCTGCATGTAGGGCCATAGTGGTTTGTATAATATGTCAGTGGTACCCAGTCCATAGAAGAAGGAAGGGCTGCAGTGAAGTCCCACTTTAGTGACTTGGAAGAGCTGCCTGGTGATGCCAGGTGATCCTTGCTGCTCCAGCAGAAGCAGCTGCTCAGCTCAAACAGAAAAACGAGCTGTTGCGTTGCTCCAGGCCTGTGTGCTGTCTGCTCACACACTGTGCAGTGCTGAGGATAGATTCCTTGAGCTGATGCAGCTACTAACAGAGACTGTTGTTTTTCACATTGATAATGAGCTTCAGACACTCGAGAGAAGTGCGTTTAAATCCCAGTATTAATGACTTTGCTTCTGCACCATGGTGTTTCACATTGTGAAAAAGCTTTGCTTTGTTCTTTCTGAAAGTGCAGACACCTCTCTCTTTTCCTGTGAGATCCACAGATTGTGGTTTTGCCTGAAATCAGTTAAGGTGGCTCATGTTTCTGTTTTACTACATGTTATTACACAAATAAATACTTACGACAGAAACATGTTTAAAATTGTATTGTTCCCACCCCATACAGGCAAGCAGGCTCTCCATGCTAAACAATGCCCCCAAAACAAAGCAAAAACCACAACTAAAAAACAAAAACTAAAAAATTGTTTAACTATATAGATTATTTTGTAAATATGTATACATATGTATACATTCGTACGTAGAAGTAGGCATCAAGCAGGACATTAAATTCTGCAGGATTAAGACCCTGTTTGTAAAGCTACAAAAATCTGCAGCATTTTGCAGAACCAGATCCTGAAAAATCAGAACCAGGGATGTGTAGGAACCTAAGCTTAGGAGCTTGGCTTCATCTCTGTTTATACAACTGATTTTAATATCGGGCTATATAGAAGTAGCCTTTGTTTTTGGGCGAGGGAGAAGGTCAGTAATGCAGAAGATAGAAGTGGGATTGTGAGTATGCACAGCTCATACAGAACATGCTCAGGTATAGGAGCCAGTTCTGAACAAATTTGCTCAGGAGCTGGAGCAGCCTGGCTCAGCATACGAGGGATGTTTGTGTGGATCACTATGAAATGTATCTCTACTATTTCCTCTCCTAAGATAACACAAATCCCTTTGAATGCCATTACATTGTGCTAGAGAGATATTTTTTCTACACCTGTTCATCAGCTTTTGTACATTAACATAACATTTGTGGATTCGTGGGATACTTTTCTTAAAGCTTCTTTTTTTATTTTCTTAAAGGGGTGGAATTAAAATGAAAAAGAACAGCTATGTGGAAGAGTGGGTCATTAGGGTAGTTTGGTTTGGGTGTTGTAGGTTTTTTTTGTTGTTGATGGTGGGTTTTTCTTTGTGTTTTTTTCCTCTTTTATTTATTTGTTTGTTTTGTGAACCAAAACATAAAAGGACATTTGGTCGCTTCACATTCTTCTTAATATAATATAAGCAAAGAATAGAGGGGTTTTTTTAGAGTCCGATACAACATTCCCCCGTCCATTAGATTAATTTTCATTTGGGTTCACTTTTTGTTTTCTTACTGTTGAGGCTGTTGCAGACAACAAAGTTGGGTACTCTAATTCTAATATAATGAAACTGAGAATAGAGAAGGACTTGTAACTTGTATTACTGTGTGCTCTACAGACATTACTCTAAGGCATAATGTGTACAGTACATTGCACAACCAGATTTATTGGGAATATGTGTGTATAAGATGCCTCTAAGCAATGAAAGCTTTGGGCTGTTCGGTCAGATCTTTAAATGATAAATTGATTTACTTAATAGCAAGCACTGGCATTCATTTGATATTAATTGAGTTTTATATTTTCTATAGACAAAATGAGCTGAAGGAAACTGAATTTTACAACTCTTAGGAAACTGTGTTTAATTGCATACCTACTTATTTTCTGTTCTGGAGAAATGATATAGTTGTTATTTTAGGATGACTGGATTTTATTGATGTGAGGCTACTTGTCATGAAAAGGACACAACTATCCTGTTCCACTGGCAATTTTTGTTTTCTCAAAATATTTCTGTATTTTTCATGTCAAACGTGATATTTTTCCCCACCAGATGTCACACAAACAAGCCATAATTATGCAGGCACATATGCAGTGTACTGGAGTGCAGGGAACCTGCTTAATGACAGCTATTGACAAATGCTTGCTGAATGCTGTACTTGTATATATACAGCATTTACTGTTCCAAACCACCCACAGTTATTTCTGTTTAGAGATTTATATACTCAGTAATATTTTATATTTTCAGCATATATGAAGAAGGTATTGTATTAATTGGAGAAAATGCTGACTTTTAATGCTGTAGTTAAATTTACTACAGAGTTTCTCATCTTGCTTGCTAATTCCTTCTGCTCTTGCTAAGTTCTTGGGAAATTTTTCTATTTATTTTATAAACACAGAGTTTGTTTTAAAGCTGTGTCCCCTAGAAGCAAGTGATTTGATCATATACAGCCTTAGTTTGGAGACTTTGATATTTATCACTGTTTTGTATGCTGTAGTTCAGTGAAAACCTCTTGGTGGACTGACCATCATCAGCATCAAATATTAAATGTGACTGTACTCAAATTATGATAAAATAATTAATGATTTAGATTATAATCTACCTTGTTAATACCTAGGAGGTTCCATCCATAATCTCTATCTTGTTATTACGTAAAGAATAGTGTATATTATGTCTACTCACTGAGGAGGCCGTGGAGCTACTTTCAAGTTTAATGGACCCCAAAGAATCATGGGTGCTAAAGCTCTCCCAGAAATGTGAGAAGAACGGTTTGTCCTAAAAGGACTCGAGTACGTAACTGCCAGGCCTTTTCCTCCGAGGGAGGAAAGCTCAGGATGTGTGAAGGACACTCCAGATGAGGAGTTGTCCCTTTTCCTTTAGCTAGAACTTTCTCTTCCCAATCCAAACACATTCTCAGTTACAACAACCCCTATTTCTTGGGGGTTGCTTCTTTTTCGGTCTGTATCAACACGTGTTTTTAACCAAATGGCCCTTGGGCAGCCAAGAGGTGATCATGGAGAGACATATATGTATGTTAGGATTTTTTCTTATACAAAGCCTTGAACAGTGATGAACTAGTAGAATATCAGTGTTCTTAAATATATGTGACCTAATAAGAAAACTAAGTAACTAACCATGGAAGTATAATTTTAGCAGAGAAGAAATTACATTGGGTATATTAAGTTTCTTTTACAGTGAACCGGTGAGAATGTCATTACTAATCTTTTTCAGGTGGCTTTTACTTAACTGCATAGCAAACCGAGTAGTCAAAGGATATAAATAGACTCAAGAGCAATTGTAAAATGCTATCTAAAACGAATAGCTGCAATCTGATTTGGAAAATGATGGCAATATAAGAATGAACTCAGTATCTTGCTAAAGGCTTTTAGCTAGAGAGCCTCTTTCTACTTCTGTTTCTAGTCAGGTGTTTGTTCTGGTTCTCTTGCTGTGATGCCCTTCTTGTGAGGCCTGCACAGAAACACAGATACACAAGAAAAATTACTTTCATGAGAATTGAGGAAAAAAACCCCACGAGGTTTTGGGATTTGCATTGTTACAATATTTTTGATTTTCTGTCTTAAATACTCAGCCTAAAATGACTGCTGAAATAATTCTAATTATGAAAAACAATATCAAGCTTTAGTAGATTCTGAGCAGTGCCATCACTCACTAATGTGCTCTGCTTGGGAACTGATGATGCAAGATGGCTTAAATATGTACTTCATTATTATTATGGATAGTTTCTAAATTTACTGAGTTATTTTGCCCAGTGCTGCAAACTGTGTGATTCTGTTCAGAGCAATACGGTGGTTTATATCGATGTTTATCTCTTAATAGTTATAAGAATTTCAATCTTGAAATAAGTTGCAAAAGAAAAGAATTACTGTTTTGAAGTAGAAAGCCAATAGAAAACAGTGTCAACACTGGTTATTTTTATGTTTTTGATGTCACTAAATGGCAGGAGCTACTGGTTGTCGTGAGCCAGCATTTGCCACTACATTATTTAAAATTATATATTGCATTTTATGGCTTAGATACTGATTTTCCTATGAATAGAGATTCAGAAAGTATATATTTTAGAATGAGACTTAGTTACAGAAAATGTAAATAGAGTAAATGCAACCTGTGATTAAAGGTTGTTGAGGATAGGTATTGGGGGAAAAAAGTTCTGGTTGATTAAAGAAAACCTCTATGCTCCATTTTTCCTACTGGAAAATACCTTCTGGTAATCAAGCTTGTGAATCCAGTTTTTATTCTGATTTAGTAGCTCAAGTGTGTAGTTACTATCCTAATTGCTAGAGTAATGACAGATGGATGTAATGACAAATTGATAGATATAGTGACAAATAGTTTATCGTAAGGCAGTAACTTAGTCAGAACTGCGGGTGCTGCTTCTTTGCCTCTATGGGAAATTTGTTCTTTTCATGGAAGTACTGCTGCAGCACTTAATGCTGGATGTTGGATTTGTTTATAATGTACACAACATTTGAAAAATATTTTTTCTGTGATATTTGTGTATTTCCATGCATCACAGAGATGAATTATTTTAGTCTCCATCATAACGTACACTTCAGAACAAGCAAACTCTGTGCATAAACATAAATTTATGGATGTTAAGAAATGTGGGCTGTAGTTTGTCTTCCATCACTTTTTACTCTGCATCTCTTTATCCAGATATGCAATGCAATAGGAATGAATATGCTTTATTTTTTGCCCACTTGTAGAACAGCAAATATTGATGACGATCTACTGGGTAAAGTGCATCCCCTGAGGTCAGCAGCCCTTTGCTACAGGGTTTGCTGGGCTGGACTCTGTTGTTCATTCCCCTGCTGTAAATCTGTAGGAACCCGTTCACGCTGAGCTCTTTGCTCATTGAGGAAAAGCGTGGGGAAGTAGGTGGTGGGAGCTGGAAGTGCCAGGAAGAGTGACCCCAGAAGCAAGAAATTCAGAAACTGTTGTGAATTTACTGCAAAGTGCTTTTTGTGTAGTACGGTGGAAGAAATAGGTGTGCGCGATAGAAGAGCGATTCACTGCGGTCAGCCACCGATGTAATCTCTGCTCTGAAATGTGTGTGAATTAAAAAGAGAGCGTAACACACGGGACAATTCAAAATAATATTAGATGGTTCTTGATTGGCTTAAGAACTTGCTTTTTGGGGTTTGTTTTGAGGAGGAAGGTGATGCACCTGCCTTAAATTATCGGTGGGTCTGGTTTAGGCAGTGCAGGCTAAATGGAAAGACATATGATTTCTTAAATGAAACTGTGTTACCTTTTGGCAGGAGGTTTTAATATGATGCTCTCTGCATTTACAGTAAGAAATGTTGTTTCATAAACTGTAGCTGATTGGCTGCATCAATTATACACACTTTATGTTAATACTGCAAGCATTGCTGAACTACGTCAGTTATTTCCCACAGTGAGAAGTTGCTGCTGACATCTGGTCCATGTGGGGTTGGATGTTGTCAAGAAATGGTGAAGTCTTACTCCTTCTTTTTTTCTGTGCCTTTTCATGCCATTTGGCGAGTTGTTTTTTGCAAACTAAGCCAGACCAACACATTTTCCTGCTTGTTGGAGTTCCAGTGCTGCCATACTCCAGCAGTTGGTGAAATGGTTGTTCTTAGCTAGGTATTTGTGTTTGAATGACTGCTAATTGGCAAGTTTATCCCTTCCATCATTTTCCTGAGCAATCAGGCTAATTATGACTTTTAGGGACACTGGCAGCTCATGTCTGGGCACCTTCCAATACTCTTAGCATCACCATGGGTTATTTAAATGAAGAATTGCCGTGTCGGTATTTAATGTTTGAAAATTCTGTTCTGAGGGCTGCTTTGCTTTCCTCCAGTTCTGAGGATCAAAGGTGTTTCTAAAAGAAACCTAGTGGCCTAGCAAAGCCTCTCCAATTCACAAGAATGTTTTGAGGCTCATGTTTGTGGGCTACAACACTACTGAGTGGTAGTGTTGAATTGTCATCCTTAAAATGCTCTAAAAGTGAATCAGGCTTTTTCTTGATAACTCAGTAAAAGTTGAGGTGAGCTCAGTTTTGCGTGCTTTAAGTCACATTTGAAGCAGTGAAAAACAGTATGTTGAGGAGCTTCAAAGATCAATTTTTTAATTTAGGCAAAAAATTGGAACGTGCTTAGGAAATTCTTGATTAGAATGTGTGAAAGAACAAATGAATGTTTGCAATGCTAATTCACAAGAGAAAGATTGATTTTAAAAGTTATTTTTATGAGGTCCCTGAGCTCCTTTAAAATTGTTGAACAAAGACTCCAGTAATTGAAAAGAGCTGAGAGCAGTGCCGAAAGAATGACTCAAAAGTAAAGAAAAAGGTCTGCAATACTGAAGAATGAACAAAAGTAATACATAGAAAAATCTTTTGGAGAACTGGTGAATATAGAGCAAATTACAGGAGAATTGTGGCAGTGAAGGAGCCATATGACATAGACAGAGCTGGAAGACATGAAGTGTTTTGCTTAGGCTTTCCAGTTTAACGGGATATGCTTATAGATTGTTTACCACCTTAATTGAACTCCCTTCTCCAGTTTATTCCTCTCTCTTGCCTCTGACACTTCCTCTTTTACATCTTTCTTTATGTGTTCCAGTGGTTTGGAGGAGGTTGATGCTGTTTTCTGCACGCTCAGGCAGCAATCTGATTGTATCTTACAGGATTAATTTTCTCACCTATTCCTTATAAACACTTTGCAGTTTCTCTCTGAACTTGAGAATGTCTGAACAGCATGATGGGAGTTGAGGAAATATGCCAGCGATATTGATTTACCTGAATATTTATGCAGTCTTTGATATTTGTCCCCTTGATTTTCCTCCATAAACTGACACTGGGTTTTCAAATACCCTTTTTTTCCTTTGACTTGGTTATTTGTAGAGAAGTGCCGTGACTTTTTATGCCATGGAAACAGTGAAGTGGGTATAGCTAGAACAGAACCAGGTCCGGTTGGCTTGTGTCTGGCTCAGAGGCCCATTTGCTACATGGCTATGGTATGTTCCCTTGGGGACAAACTCTCCTCCCCACACAGTGACTGTACGTGTGTAACCGAGAGCAGAGTTTTTCCATTTGTGTCAAGTTTATTCAGGTTTTATAAACACCAGCAGTTATTCTAGTTGCTTTGAAACAAACCACTATGTGTTTCCTTTTGAGACTACACTGTCCAGAAAACGCTAACAAGTTCTTATTCTGTGACTGTTTGATTGTTGTCAATGTTTGGAGCCAGCCATCTATAAATATTTTTGGTTTTGAAAGCGGCTTCAGCCCACTATTAAATCATGTCATAACTGATGCTACCCACTGCATGTTTTTTATTACTGCCTACCAGTTCCCATAACTATTTTTCTTGGGCTGTCTGCAGCACAGGCGCAGTTTATAACGGGGAGCTGTAAAATGGCTAAAATATTGGTTGGCTTTTTGGTGTGGTAGTTATTAATTTCCATTCATAGCAGGTCTGTGCCAGTTTGTTAGAATGAGTGAGAACATGCTGTTCTCATATTTCTGTATGTTATACCGAGATCTCTGAAGGAGCCAAGCTTGGCCCTGTGCCCGTGTGCTGTGTTGTTCACCACACTGAGATTCTCTGCAGTGTGTTGCTGTCAGTGTTGTGGAGCTAAGTTCTCAAACCTGCTGCGGATCTCAGTGTTCTTAGTCTGCCTTTTTGAGGAGAATTACAACCCTCATGTACTTAAAAGCATTATTCTGACAAGCTAAAATGTTGTGCTAGATAGTGTAGCATTTGATTTCATTAAGCAAAATAAATTGATATTTAGATGTGTCCTTTTAATAAAGGATCACGGTCCTGAACTATCAGCTGGCATAAACTGGCAATACTCCATTTAACTGAGTGGAGTTAAATGGACTCATACCAGCCTACCTGGGGTAAGAGTCAAGTGAAGACTGAATATTTTAATATGAGCCAAAGAGAAATGAATTTGAAAGCCCTGATTTTTAACGCTTGTGTCTTTAGAAGGGACTAATGTAATGGCTCGTTAAATACTCAGCTTCTGTTTATTCAGAATTAAACTTACAAATATGCCACTTCCAATATTCTTGCAGACGTGGTGCATCAGTCCCACACTGCACCTCTTTTATGACACACCACACCCTGCCCGGAAGATTTGGAATCTCTCAGCATACTATGAGATGCATTTTAAAGGCATCACAAGGTTTCCCCTTCCTCTGCGGTGTGTCTCCTACATTCAGGACTTCAAAGAATAAACCAAGTCAGAGCAGCAGCTCCATGATATCACCCTGGTAGAGGTTTTGGCCGAAGCCATTCAATAACAATGCCTCAAACAATGTTACCAGCACGGGAGCCCCTTCCACTGGGGGCCTGCAAGTGTGTTTTGCCTTTGAATGTGCAGGTGTGGGGAAGCGAGAAGTAGCGAGAGTTGTAAAAGGAAGTTCTCTGTACAAAGGAAGCATTAAGCCACATTTTGTTTTCCTGCTTTCAAATATTTTCACTTTGTTGTCAGACTGATTTTCCTAACGCCATTGGTTGCTGATAATGGTTTCCCGATGCCAGTGCTTCAGAAGGTTTAGCAAAGCTGGGTTCCGATGCCCACAGTATCGGCAGTTTGAGCACTGTTGAAGTCTGTTTGCTTTACTAAAGCTGCTCCAGCATGAGCTGCTGTGCTGTTGGGTCCTGCCTCGAACGCTGTGGTTACGTTAAATTTTTATCCAGGTGATGTGCTTAAAAGCTTATATGGACTTTCGGATCTAATAGATCTGTGTAAATAATGCAGCTGGCTAAGAAGTTGTTGTGATTCTACAAGAAGGCTGATGTAACAGTATTAATTCACAATATGTGTTATAGCAGTAGGTGCAGTAGAAACAAACACAAAACAAAAAAAAATGACAATCCAAACCAAAAAAACCCTGAAGCAGCAGCGGTTTCTTGTCTAGCACAGAAACATGATCATTAATAGTTATTTTCCTTTCTTCTTCCCTCATAGGAGATGCAAAAATTGTTCCCTGAGAACTTCGTAGTGGAGGTAAATTTCTGGCTGTTTATTTTAGTAACATTCCTCTGTAGCACCAATAGATGGTGGCTGGTACCTCCAATGCAAGCTGGTAAATTTTTAGCTATAATACGTTCTGTCTTCTCATTCAGTTCAGGCTTAAGTGAACCTGTTTTACTTCATAATTGGGATAAGCTAAGAGTGTACATTTGATAAGTTATAACAGCTCACCTGAACAGCTAAACTACTGTATCCTGGTTTTGCTATGTCCTGTACTTATTCCCTAACTGTGAACTGCATTAGTGCATACCAAGAGCAATTCTGGTATATACAGTGGAGCTGCAAATCTGATTAAACGTGATGCTAAGGGTGAGGCAGGAATAAGGTCCATTTGGACTGTGAATAAGTGATTCTTTTTGTTTGTAAGATGGGGAGATACTTTCCAAGTAAGCCTTTCTGAATTAGGTCACGTGTGAAAGAAATCTAACCTAACGTGTAATGTGCTGTCTATTCTTTGACAGCTTAAATGTGTGGAGCTTGCAGCTAACAGGAAATCTCAGGAACTAGGGCAGTGTTCTGTGTTTGAACAGCAATCTTTGGGAATAGTCTATATCTGAGTGTCTTGCCTGGTATCTTTAATGTCTAGAAAAGTCTGAGAGCATGAAGTTAATACCTGCATCGAGTACTGTATGTATTTCACAACTCCAGCTGTATCAACATGATCGATACAATCCCACATTTCCCTGTAGGACACTGCGTATATTATATATACTCATGGTTTTGCTTCTTGTAGTGCCGATCAAAATCACTGTGTAGATAGTGATAGTACTGTTATTAGAGAAGTTGCATGGAAACGCTACAAGTTGTTGGCAGCACAGAACAACCTGAAGGAGAGCGGAGGTGATTAGCATCATAGCACGGGTTAGTAAACCAGACTTTCTTCATAATTAGAGCAATAAATGGATAGGTTATTAATGATCACGGTGCAGCCTGAGCGGAGCCGTGCAGCGAGTTCAGGCATCGCTGGTCATGCACCGTTCAGCAAAATCTGGAAGGCAGGAAGCCGCTTCCAGGGTGTGAAACTAAACTAACGTTCAAAAATAAATGTGGCTGTGTTTTCAAGGTCAGCTTTTTTAAACTTCACAGCCTGGAATGCCGAGCTCTCCGTAAAACTAAAAGGAAAAAAATGGATGTTTAAGAAGAGAACCTCTTACATTAAAGCCAATACATTTTCACAGTCACCTATGCTTTCTCTTCCCACTAATTTGCAAGTGTGGTATGTAAGCCTAATTCTAAACTGTACTAGCGTACAGCCTCTGTCCTAGCAATTTCATCTATGGTTTCTTTTCGGGGACAGTATTTTTAGCATATTAGCTATCTGGCTGAAATTGCTACGGTAAAATAAGCAAGCTCTGCACCACAGTATAAAGTAGAATTGCTGTATGCAGCAAGTAAACTCTTCCACTGGAAAGAAAATAGCAGCTATAGTGGAAAAAGTACTTAAAAGCTGTGCTTTCAACTTCGACTCACCATATAGAAAGAAACAAAACCATGATGGTTGATAGAAGAAGAAATGCTGTATCTATGTACAAGATGGAGAGTATATTCCCGCTTCTTATGTATATTTGTCTTAAAGAAAGAGGAGATTTATGTTCTTACCACTGAGTCTTTGGCAGTTTGCAGGTAGATTTTTATTCTGGCTGAAGCAAGGCGTTCAGCTCTTCTCGAGGCAGCGCTGCCGGTGCTGGTGCAGCGCGGTGCTCGTTTCCTACTGCTGCTTGCTGTGGAACAGCTTGGAACGGTGGCACTGGGAAGTGAGGTTTGTCCTCAGTTGTCTTAAAATGATGTAACCATCAAAGACAAATTAGGTCAGCATGTTTAACTGCTTGAACAGTGGGTGGTTTGCCAAGAACTTTCAACACTCCAGTTGTCCATGAGAAACACCTATATTTTCTAGCACCGTGGACAACACATACACAACTAAGACCAGATTTTGCTTTATTTACACCAGAGAACAGCTCAGTGGAATTCGATTACCTCAGAACATACTCATATCTAAATGTGTACTACATTGTATTTAGCTTTATGCAAATAGATACCGGAGGTGGAGAACTGAAAGCTTTTGCCTTTCCGTGCCTGAACCAGGTTCATGTTCCAACTGTCCTTGCAATCAGGAGCAGAGGAGTGGATGCCTGCATGGAACTTCCTGGTACCACTTCCATGCATAAGACAAATAATTAATTTAAGATGCCCTGGCTAATTAAAAGAAAATGGAACAAAACTTTAATCAAATCAGTTCGGTTAGAGGCATAAATTAAGGAGGCCCATGGATCTGATTGAGTGAAAAATGTTCTTTTCTGTCTAGAACTGCCACTTTCAGAAGCTTTCTATTTCTCAGAAGCTCAGTGGTCTGGAATGACTTAGTGAAAGAAGCCAGTTCTAAAGATCAGGATTAAGTTAATCGAATAGTGAACTGGACATAATGCTGTACTCAAATTTAAACTCATTTGTGCCTCAGGATTCTGTTTGTTTGAGGGATCTTATCAACTTTGGATCCCTTGACAGGGATGAAATAAATTGTGCAACTACTCTTTCAGTGGACCAGCATTAATTCAGTTTCCTGACCAATGATTTGCTCTTTTCATTAGGAAGTTTTCTAAACAAAATAATTCAGAGATTCTTTTTCTGTTAAAATCCTGGTAGTCATTAGTATTAATAGCTTATTAACAGTGAAAATCAGCATCATCTTTACTGCTGTGCCTGACCATATTAATGAATATAATTCCTATACTCTGTGCTAGAAGTAGTAAATTTTTGAATCTTCAGTGAGCTGGTCTCCATTTTTGAATTTAGGATGACAGTTTTTATTGAATGCTGCTTGTGTGAATAAAAGGGATTTATGTAGCCCTGATATTTAGCCTTCCGCTGAAGTGAAGTTTCATCACAAGACAAGCTGCCTGGGGTCTATTCAGAGCAGCTTCCCAGCAGATTCTTATTTGCTTCTTTTGCCATCTTGGGAAGCAATATCTTTCTGACATGCCCAGAACATTTAAGACATCCAGTTATTTGCTTCAGTAAACAGCAGGTTAATTCATTAAGAGAGAAAACATATCTCCTATTAAAAGTTGAAGACTAAGGAGATCCAGGCTCTGCTTTGAAGGAATCTACCCATCTCTCGGACCACAAGCTTCATAGGTGGCCTTAAAGGGAGCAGTATTTTTGTTGTTATACTTGGTATAATGCCAAGGATGTCAATATATGTTAGAAAGTTACCACTAGAGCCAAGAAAGTAAAGTGAAGAACCTCTCTCAAATCTGAAAGGATTCTTTACTCATGCCAGGTCTAAAAGTTTTTCTTTATTTTAACTCAGTATTTTAGTTTTCATAAATGGTTATCATTTCTTCAGGCTGTGTTGCAAAATCATAAACAAATATTGAAGTTGTAACACAGCTTTGGAAATAAAATCAATGCCTGAGCTTTAGGCACTTCCTTTTGGCTGCTAAGTTTTTCTTGTAAAGTTACATTCTATGCCCTTGAGCACAGAATCGTGTATTCATTTGCTGCATTGAAAGTTGTCAATGTGTCCCTACAATTTTAATTATGGGGTTCTGACTAGAGCATTATTCATGATATGCGTTCCTTACTGATGGTTTTATTTGAACTAAAGATCTAAACCACTTTAACATAAGTTTATATCACATTTTTTAAAGGGTTATTCCTGGAGTCATTCTGATGAGAAGACAGAAGGTTATACTATAAGCCCAGTGGCGATTTCATATAACCAGAGTTTTGTAGCTATGAGAGGGAGAATGATCTGGTAGCTCAGTGTGATTTTGTACCTTGGAAGCTTAAACCTTAAACTCTTTAACCACTGTGTATGCCAGCTGACCCTCTGTGACATGGGATGGCTACGCTGCAGGTGATGAGACAGGGATGTCTATACAGACACAGGTGTTGCTCAGAAAAGATGCTCAGTGTTTTGGGGTTTGTTCTAATACTGATATTTGCAATGTTGGGTGGGTTTTATATAGTCAAAGACAATTTGATGCTATTTATGATGCAATGAATTATCCTTGCTTCACAGATAACTAGAAAATATCATAGCTCATGTGCAGTCCTATTGAGGCAGGACTGATATAAAGTAGAACAATGCTGATAACTCACATAGAGATATTTAATGAAAATTGTCCTAGCTTGCAGCTGAGGGCTTGATACAGAATGAAGACAGAAAGCAAGACTGACCAAAATGCAGAGTTTGGTTACGTGTACACGCACGTTCACATTGAGTAGTAAGATGGAGAAGACAGGAAAGCAATGGAAGAATTCAGCTGGTCAGCAAATTACACATATGTACACATGTGCACACAAACCGCATTGAATACAACACAGCATGTGGATCCTTTAATATTGATACCCTTATTCTGCCTAGCTCACACCATTCCTATGGCTCTCTGCTGAAGCGCTGGTTTATTTTCTACTGTCTTCCAAATATTGCTTTACTCTGATTTTTGTAGCTTATGTTCCTCTTATAGATTGCATTTCCCGTCACAGCCACGTGCATCTGGAGGCAAACTGGCCATCCGCACGCTTTGGTGCTCACACCAATGCTGAGGGGTGGCATCAGAGTCACAGCTCCTGCAGAAGCCAGTGGGTGAAGGGGAAACCAAATCCAGAGGTGACGGTTCTTCTGAGCTTGTATTTCTGTTCGTGAGGTCAGTGCTTTGATCCTAATTTTATTCTAATTATAATTTACTGGATGAGCTCTAGTGTTGCTGAAGACAGCAGGGGACTGTGGGGATCCCTCAGCCTTTGTACTCCATTGATGCCTCAGTCTCTGTGCAGCCACTTTGAATGAAGCCCTTTGCTCCAGTCTTAACGCTCCGTAATTGGCCTCTGCAGACAGTGCTTTTTATAAAGTGTTCTTAAAACCATACGAAATACATACCTGTTCTCTCCAACTTTTAGTTCTACATAACATGAAGATCTTATCACCATTGGCATGTACAGTGCTATAATTCCTTCAGTATGTAATGTTGAAAGAATCTTCTTTTTCTTCCTCCCCACCCACCCCTTTTTATATTTCCTGTGTGTATATTCTTCTTTGCCTCAGTAGGAAGGTAAATATATATATATTTTATATATTTATATTATCTATCTATCTATATATAATTTTATATATATATATGTATTTTATATATTTTATATATTTTAATTTTATATTTTTATATATATATATATATATAATTTTTGTTTAATTTGTCTGCCACTGATGATTAGAGCTGCTGAGGAAAACTGTATTTAAACTGAAAAAGTTAATGATTCACAATGGGCATATGCTTCATAAGCTGAAGACTGGAATATTCTTAATGGAATAACCCATTCTAATTATTTCTAATTCTAGCGGAAGCAACATTTTTCATTGAGCAATTTGTCATATACTTGAGGAAATGTTAATTGATGTGCTACTATTGCTGCGAATGAGCTACATCTACTGTTATTCCACCATGCTACTGGGTTCTTCATCTGTGTAACAGAATGAACATTAGGTTTTACAACTTAAATATTTTTTTCTGCTGAAGTGAAGTATAATTCTTTATATAGCAGTGCCACATTCCAGGCAGATTCTGTTATTTTTTTGCCTGTGGATTAGCATTCTTTCCTTTTCATTTTCTATGGCCTCTCATCACTGAGCCATGTCTGTTTAGGTCATGGTTATGCACTGGGATTTTCTAATACTTCTGTCATTAAAATATTGCTTGAAGTCATGATTGTGATTAACCCACAGATTATGTGCAGGTGAGGAGTTCTGCCCCATGAAATTTTGCTCAGTCATAACTGTTCAAGTGTGCTGTGTTATAAAGCCTGAGTCATCATTTTAAAGCATTTTGTACCATTACCTAATATTCTTTTTCGTATATAAAGTGAATGGGCACTTTTTTTATTCAATAGCAAATGAATGAATAGATTCTAGACACTGATATAATGAAAGCTTCTCTGCTAGCACTATGTGAACATTCCTGATGGGTGTAATATTAAAGAAAGAAAAATCTCTGTTGTCTAAAATTAAGAAAAAAGTACTCTCAGATCCAGGCACATATGCAAAAGGTGGGAATATAGGAACAAATTTTGGGTTTTACAGTGCCGGCAGACTGTAACATGTAGATCAACACTTTTATCAGCCTTACTGTGGCTGTGCAGTAACTCTGTCAAAAGCTGAATGTGTGACATGGGTGTCGACTCCAGTTTATGCTCCGTGGATGCACCAATCGCTGTGACAGGCTTCACTTTCTCAGTGTGTCACCTGTTATTCATAATAGAGGATTGTTTTGTTCTCAAGTATGTATTCTGCCTATTTAGATGCTCAACTGATTTGATTGACATCAATTTACTACTATCCTTTCTTGTTTTCTTGGAGTCTTAACATTTCTAGATAGGCTTTTAGTAGATCATGTAGATCACAGCTGTAGTCAATGGAATTTCTCTGGATTTATGTCTGTGTCCCAGAAACCAGGATTCAACCTCCAGCATTCCCTGTGATGTGCTTCGTGATTATATTTTTCAGAAGAAGAAATGTGGGTGTTCTGCAGTGTTGGAGACAAGAGAAGCACAGTCCTCCCTCTATTCTTTTCCAAAGGGTCTGCAGTACATATTTCATGGATCTTCAGGGATCCTGGCTTACTGAGAAACATCATTTTCCCATATTCATTCTCAGCAGCTTTATAGGTTTCTGTTTTAATCACCGTAGTTCTGCTTTGGTGCTGCATGGGGGGGTTATTATACACAACACATTCTTCCATGCTGATTGTTATCCTTAGTTATTGTCTTATATTTACATATTATCCAGAGCCTTTGGTTCTGGATGTTATTCTTATGCAGCGATACTGGAGACAGCGGCATTTTGAAGGTGTGACTGAGTTAAGGATCTGGTCAGTCAAGCAAAAACCCTGACATTTACCCCTCTGCATTCCCGAGCAGAAATAATTATCCATCACAAGGTAACAGACTGCCTTTCTTTGCCCTCAAATTTCAGTTAGTTTTTCTTTAAAAGTTTTAGCTGAAAATGGGTTTATAACTCTTTGTTGGAAAAAATGCAGACCAAACAGGTTAGTGGGTGTCCGTCATATTTTGCGAGACACTTTTGTACATTCATGTAGCTGAAATTTGGCTTCTGGAAGTCTGAGGAGTTCTACGAGCCTTGAGGTTCTTTATGCTCCAGGCAACAGCCAAAATTCTGCCCTCATTCCTTTCCCCCTGATTCCTGGCTTCCTTCTGGGATTAACCTTGAGCAGCTGCAGACAGATGTTAAGTTACTGAGGTTTATTATTTATTTCAAATGTATATTCTCTGAGTTATGCACGTGTTTGTCCTTTTTCCCCATCTTGTTCTAGCTGGAGAAAATTTTTCACCCCCTTGATATGCGTGTTGTAACAGCTGAAGGTTTTTGCAAGGTGCAAAACTGTGGGTATATTTGAGTCAGCACTAGAAGCACCGTACAGAATATGGATGGAGCATTTTACAAAAGAAATGCTGGATTGAAGTCTTTAGTCCCTCATGATGCTTCTCTTCAGCTCTGCTGAAAGCACATGTTACAAAGCAGACTTTGTAACGTCAGGATCTGCAGCAGTTTTGTTTAACAATTATTATTAGTGTGAAAAACTTCTATTTTTCCCAATACAAAATGGTTTAGAAACTACTTACCGATTCAGTGAATAATTTGCTGGGGTATTTTTAAGTGATATTTCTTGGCTTTGGTGTTAAGTTTTTAAAAATAAAGAAAAAATATTGTAGTAATCTTAAATTACATAAATAATTGCTGGAAAATTAATTGACTTTTACTGACTCTCTTTAGTCTCAAAGTCTTAGATGACCAGACTTTTCTCTGCAAAATGGGCTCAGAGGTACATTAGTGTGATTTGGTTTTGTTCTTCCACTTACCTATATCTCAAATAGATCAGAAGGGAATGTCATCAAAGTTTCTCAATTACCCTGCTGTAAAGAAAGAGATCCCCTGCTGTAAAGAGAGATCTCAACAATGAAAGAACAATTAAAGTCAATGGCAGACTTACTGTCCTTTTTAGTACTAGAACGTTAGCAGGATTCCCCCTCTGAATCATGCAGTAAAATGGTAAAGATTTAGTAGTTAGTTCTTAATAAATTGATATATAGTACTAAATGTTAGTATTCCAAAATCATGAGAGAAGAGGAAGGCAGATCACGGATAGTTTACAGTAAATATATTGAGGTCAGACCTTAATTTTAAAGATGCTGATCATTATTATAGTGAGAAAATGTTTTTAAAATTAATTGACATAGATCAAACTACTGTGGAAAAACCTTTTTGTCTTCTCCTTCTCAAACTAAAAGGACCAAGCTGTTCTCTTTGACCATGAGAACTTTAATATCAGGAGCTTTGTGTTAAATTCTTACTGAGAATGGGTAAGAAATATTTAAAGTACAGTCTGAAGTACTTCAGAGGTGGTTTGCACGGCAATAGGCTCTCAGTGTAATAGATGAAGGTATATAAGGGCCTATATAGAGAGACAGATGAATTGTTTAGTTTTTAGAAAGTGACAAGTTAGCTACATATTTTTAAAATGAGCTGTATTTTGGAATTAGGCCTCAGTGGTACTCCTGCGCAAAGCCAAAGTTAAACTTTTAGAACTGGTATTATCTAACCCATTTCTGGAAAACACAGAGAAGTAGTAAAATGTGTCAAAATACACATATTAATTTATTTACTTGAAACTCAACTTGGGGAAAGGGTTCTTCTAAAACAATAATTGAGAAGCAGATGCATTGCAAAAAATGTCACTGCAAAAAGGCATGTCACATCCTACACCTCTCTTCTTCGTTCTTTTGTTTTTGTTTTCCTCCTGCCAATCTTTCTACCTCAAATCAGGCAGTTCAACATTTTCTATCCCACTGCCATTTTCTGGCACTTGATCCAGTTCTTAAATGTCTCTGGTAAGTGTCTGTCAGCCAAGCAAAATTAATTGCATTCTTAAGAATAACAGGCAATTTGAACACAGAGCATCATGCTGTCACCACGTCATGTTAATAATCTGTCATTTACCTTCCTGTCCCAGTAAAACATGTATTTTAGCCACCAGATATATTTGCCTTAGACTATTACCAGCTCCTTTACTCTTCTTTGCTGTAAGATTTTTTTTCCCCAATACACCAGCCCTTTTGTTAACACCCTAATTTCATATATACTTAGAAAATTGCAGTAATGTTGATAACTTGGGGATTTTTGTATTATTGATGGTTGCTATAGGTACCCAAGAGCAGGTTCGCAAGCTGCTCCCTTACTGGTGTCTGTAAAATCCTGCAGCTATTGAACACAACCCGGCTTGATACGCTCTACAGTATTTGCTTCGGAACAGATGAATAATTTATAGGACTATGAAATCTTTGTGGTGGTTTTGTACCTTTAGGAGAGCAACTGAATATTTACAGTTTTGTTTTGAATGTTATGATAATTTTCTGTAGCACAGGAATGTTTTGCAAATTTTACCAAACCAAACAAAACCGACAACTCCCAGATTATTAAACGAAAGGTTTTATTTTTCAGAGAAGAAAGGCTTTGCGTGTGATAGTGTGGTGGTAAAGCGTAGGTTGCCTAATTGGAAGCTAGATTAATATTCTTATTGTGCAAGAGCAATATTGAGTGAGGAGGGATAAGAATGGAAGAAGCAGACCTGGGTCTGTCTAGTTTGATTGATGTGTTATTGTTTTTCTTTTACTAGATACTAGTCATGGTAGAAGACAAGAAGGCTTCAGGAGACGTGATGTGTCTTAGGCAACAGCTCTGGAGGCTGAGAAGGGGATTAAGCAATGTGGGGTTGGCCAAGTTTTGCAGATTCTGGAGCACATCAGGGCTGTCTCAGATCTTTATGAAACCTGATGTGGATCACAGGTGGACATGTCCTCTTTGTTGCATTCTATAGGCAACTTAACTGCATTGGGGATGAGCTACTGTGGGGTAATGTAAAGGAAACATATTGAGAAGATTAATTCTCAGTCTCTTTCAGTCTTTTTTGGATGGTGGATGTTTACCTCTCTAAATGTGCAGGGCACATGTTAAATCTTCAAATAACAAACTCCCCATCATGTCACCAGAGGCTTCAATGAGAATCCAACAAAGTCAGCTGGTTGCATAATTTGGGTCGCAAAAAAGTAAATCGTTCAGCTATTAATTTGCAATGCAACTAGTTTACTAGAAAGTGATACTATGTACCACGTTTGTCAAATATATCAAAACTTGCTCTGAAAACTCATATCAGACAAAATATTTTAGTGCCATTGAAATGTCATAAATCAAACACAACAAAGATATAGATACTTAGAAAAATTATGCAGCATGCAATGAATATAGTCTTGGTTTCTGAATGCCAGAAGAAGCAGATGCAGAGCTGGCTTCGGTGATGACTTGGTTTGTTAGAGTGAAGCTGGAGCCAGATGTAAGTTCTATGGAGTGTGCTTTATGCTGCTTTTGTGTCTTTTTCAGGAGACAATGTTGTATCCAAGTCATGTGTCCTGCTCCCATTGTAAAGTATCCTAGGGGATCAGGTAGGAGGAAGGATTCTGAGATTCTTAGGAAGGATTCTGAGATTCATTTGATGTTCTGCACCAGTAGAAGAGGGAGAAATCAGGTTTTGGTTTTCCTGTTCACGAGGAAATGTTCAGGTTTCATTTTTGCTCTTCAGCAAATGTGTAATGCTTTTACTTTTGTCCCTGCTTGGGTAGAGGGTGAGATGAGCCAATATCTAGAGAAGTGTCTGATGAAAGAAAAGAGTTGCTACTGCACTGAAACCTGTAACTCTTGCATCCATGCAACAAACGAAAAGAAATGATATATAGTATGAAGGGGGATCTTTAGAATCACTAAAGCATTAAGCCTGTAACCCATTTGCGAGTGAGTTTCTGATAGGTAAAACAGGTAGCTATGCTTAACGTGACTACCATGGAAATCAAATGGCTTAACTAACATTTTTGATACCAATATCCTACTTAACATAAAATCTGAGCATTTCAACAGAACAACAAAAACCTCCTTCTCTTGGATCTTGAGATTACCCTTCAGACCATCCTACCACTAAAAGCCAACATTTCATAGAGAAACAACTGTTGCTATACAAACTACTTCTGAGCACACCTACAATCGCCCTGCGATGACAATGAAATGATAATGTATTATTATACTTGCACAGATCATGTGCGATTTTTTTTTGAGCAGATAATGACACATACTCCTACGGTTTCAAATTATGAGGAGGAGTCAACATGGAGAAGCGTAGGAAAGTAAACCTTGTGTTTGCTCCCCTTACGAAGTGAGTCTACAGAAAATCTGCTACAATAATGATCTTGAAATACTGGCTTTCATAAGCATCATTTTTTACAGGTTTTACATCAGTAATGAAACACTGCACTAGCTTCTTGTTCACTTCCATGTGCAAGTCAGAGTATTGGTGAATATATTCAGAGCCTTACACGATTTAGCCCAGGAAGGTTTGCATTTTTTTTCACATCCTATCCTATTGTGATAGTTAAGAGAGCATTACAGGTTTCGGGATAGAAAACAGAGGAGGAAGACCATACTGATATATTTGGTTTTCTTTTTACTTCAGCAGAAAGCAGAACTGTAGGGGCCAGCGTTGCTACAAAGTTATGTGTTTATATGTAATTGTGCAGATCTTTCAATGACATTTTACAGATTATACATGACACTATCTTATGCACCAAGATACCATGTAGAAATATATGTGCTCTGTGACATTAAATCTCTCCATTCTGTTATGTCCTCCATAGGAGACATCATTGTATTAAGGTTATCTCATAGCCAGATGATAATCATAGAATCATAGTATTGAATGGAGGAGAAACTGTGTACAGTATTGAGAGGCTGACTCACGAGCAACACAGTAATGTTTATAGGTTTGAGGGCTGAAATTCCCTTTCAGGAGAGAATTGCACACTGATGATAAATTTCAAACAGAAATTCAGAGCAGAGAGTGCGTACCCATCCAGCAGGTCCCATTCCATACGCAAGCAGCTGCTCAGGCTGCTTCGCCTGGCTCTCTCATCTCAAAAAGAAGCATCTCCTTACATGTATACTGAAACAGGCCAACTTGTGTTTGAGCCTGAACCACATTTTATTGCAAAAAAACACCCATGTAAGTCTACAGACAGCAAAGACTGAGAATCTTTCAGAGCTCCTGACAAAGTGTAGTGGATAGTGACAGTTTCTGTCACAAATGGACAATCTACCAAATTCCTCTAAGGTCAATATTGATACTGACATCTTCCACTTGCTTTGAAATGCATTGGAGCACATGGATGATACAAATTATAATATTGGTTAAAAAATTTAAATATGATTGCTATGAGGCTCACAATGCAGGGCTTTATAGGCATGCTTTGAGCTCTACTTTATCATCACCATTTTTAAAGCAAAATAGTATATTGTTAATCTTTCAATCTTAAAAGATTTTATTTCATTTGTATGAAAGTATTTGAGATGATTCTCCTCAGCCTATATATTCTTTGACTCAGTGACTGTTTCAGAGTAACTTCCTACTACTGTAAAACTGCTCACAATTATGACATCTCTCATGCTGGCATAGAACAAACTTAAAATAGCTGAAGTTCATTTCCAGTAGCACTGCATAATGCCTGGAATAATATAAATGTGAAATGTAAGGTTTTACTATTCCCTACTTAATTTTACTTTTCTATACTGTGATAAATTCTATTATGTTCTATTTTTGCAATAGAATCTACTAAAAACTTACAACAGCCCCAGAGTGCGTAATTAAACTAAATATTAATAAACAAGTACATGGCTCCATAGCTGTATTGATACAAATGAATAAATAGTATTTTGTGCTACTTTTTATTGAATTTAATGGACCAAAAGGAAAGTCACTGATGTCAGTGAGACTGTTAACTATACTTTTATAAGACCTGGCTCAAGACCTGCAATTTTGAATTCAAATTGCTCTTTATTTTTCTTTGGAAGACAGTCATGTTGTAGTGATGGTGTTAGCAGAGGTGTAACAATAACTGTGCTTGTTGAAACCCCTTTTCAGATTCCAGCACTTAGTCTGCTGTCATGTTTTGGAATGAATAAAGAGTGGATTACAAACTGTCTTAAGACTCTGTACAACATGTTCCAGTTGTTTCCAGGTAATTTGTTGAGCTCATCCTTAAATACAAGTAATTTCTGGCAAGATCCCCAGCTCATAGTTTTCTTAATTCTTCATCCCTGTGTTTATTGAGCCGTTTATTTTAAAGTTTCCACAGTTGCAATACAGCCTTGTTAACTCTGATCATCTATGTCAACTTCAATTACCGCATCATCTGACATCTAAATCTCTAATGTTTATCTTTTCTTCTAGGTTTACATGATATCATTATCATCATAATTATCTTCTCCTCAGTTCTTAATGCACAGATTCAGACTCTGTTAATTCAAAGTATTCCTCTGCAGTTCCTAACTGCAGTTCTTGAATGGCTGAAATTTACTTGATTGTACATTAAAAAGCTTTGGCAATAGCGAATACATCATATTTTCAACTTCTTCATGTTTTTGTCATTCTAAGAGTTTAAAATAATATATAAGGGATTTGGCAGTGACTATATGTATAGTATTTATAATGAAGAGACATTTGACAGTCAATTAAACATTGATTTAGGCTGGAATTTTCAGACTGCTCAAGTGATGGGAGGAGGGGTAGGTGGATACATACAGCAAATACATGAGCTCCTGCTATAGATGGTTTATTACACTTGAAGATACAGTTAAATTGCTGTGGATTTGTTTGTGTTACCAGTAGTTTACAGTTGTAAAAGATTCCCGTTATTTGCCACTCTCAGTCTTGCAAAACTCTTTAGAGGACTTGCAAGAAGACAGTGTGCTGAACAGGGGATGGGATTTTATAGAACAGGTTAAAGTGGGAATGGATTTTTTACTGTTTGTGCAGAAAGTTTCATCACGAGCTTTGGACGGAGAACAGAATATATATAGAAAGTGCTCTTAAGATACTTTTGTTGTGGCTTATACATCAGGGATTTCAAAACCTGAGTGTCTGAAGGACTGAGTGTTTAGAACTGAGTACTGCAGCAACTGGTTGGCACAGAAGACCAGTAAGCACAGGAGGGACTCATGGAAGGCTCCAGTCCAAAAGCTTTTCTTTCTGATGTGGAACGAGATGTAACTGCTCTCTGAGTGGGCTTTTCCACCTGTACAGAAGTGCAGTTTCTTCTTTTTCTTTCTTCCAGTTGCTTTTGAGTAGTTTATTTGATAACTTGTCGTAGGATTTTTACAGCACCTGAAATGTCAATGGCTGGCCGATAACCCCTAGATTTCTCCTGCACCCACTCCTTCCTCCACACTTAAAAATAAACAATATATTGCTTTTTCCAGACTTCTTTACCATGAAGTTCTGATGTTGTCAGGCATTCTGCCTAAACTCTTCAACAGCCACATTTTTCACCTGGAGAATCCTTTATCCATAAAGTACATTTCTTTATCATCTCTTGAGTAGACTGCTAGAGCACTCTAAATGTGAGTGCTGCACAGGCTTAGGTAACTTGGTAGAATATGTGACAAGGGCCTTTCTTCATCAAAGCAATGTTTCTTTTAACACTAGAAACAAAACTTTCAGTGAGGAAAAAAAGACTGGGAACAATCTTTTTGCGAGCAGGCCTACAAAGCTACCTTGCCGTGGATAGATGACATCTTTGGCAGGTGAAGGTTTTTTAACAATCTCATTAGGATTCTATATCGGAATCTAATTCCCAGAAAGAACTACTGTTTCTTTCTTGGAGAGTATCCAGTTTTAAATCTGTGCTTCATGCCTTTAGGATCTTCTGTCTCCAGGCTCTTTACACCAAACCAGTTTTATAGGTTGACTATAAATGAGAGATCTGAGTTCATTCCTTAACAAACTGCCTGCTCCTCCAGACAGAACTTCACTGAATTTATTTGTTCATCTTCCCCTGTAGCAGGTCAAGATGAAGTATTAAGACATTGTTACGAGGCAGCTTGAAATGCATCACAACTAGAGAGAGACTGTATAGGCATTAAAAGAGAAGAATGGATGGAAAAACTGCACGATGGTCTCGCAGCAGATAGAGACTGGGTGCAGATAGCATGATCTATGTTTCTTATCAAACATACTTGTAGAAACTAAAACAACCCAAACCACGGTAAGACATAATCCTGATTTAAATTAGATTCAAATTATTATTATTACTACTACTACTACTATTATTATTATTAATAATAATATGTATTATATAGATAATAAATAAATAATAATAATTTATTAATAATGATAATAATAATAATTTTAACTTTTCTGTTACAGCTGATTTTCAATATCTTGAGCAACTGGATCTGTAGTTTCTATTTTCCTTCAGATTGTTTTCAACTGGTAAATATGTTTAGTGATTTATTATGGCTTATTCTTCTCTTATGTGCTTCTCCATTAAATTTCATAACCACTGTTTTGAATGATACTGAAGAGGTAGGAAAAAAGTTAAGCTGAAGGACAATTTTACAAAATAAATTAATATACCACAATAATAAAATAGATATTAATAAAATGCCAGACGTAAGATGAAAACAATAAATGAACTATGTTGTAATGCCATTTTTAGAGCAAATACATGTTACCCCAGTTATCCTTTAGTGATGAAATCAGAAATCTGGTCATGATAAAAATGAAAATAACTGTGAGACCAAATCTTGAGGATGGATAATGAGGTTCCATCATCATTAACAGAGCGTAAAATCCTACTGGGCAAATGTCACATGCCTTTGCTACTGACATCACTAGGAAAAAACACACTTTTAATCTCATGATTTTAGTAAAGATTTGGGCTGAAAGTGCAAATAAGATGCTTGAAACATCCTGAATTGGAATATGCCCAATATAGAATAATGTATTTCAGATTATAATGTGGACCATTCCTGTTCTCTGTATTATGGATCATTTTGCTTTCTAGTCTGTCAATATAACATTTTTTGCAAGTGCTAATTCTCTGGTGTTACCATATATGCTCTTCATTTTCTACACATTATGCATATTTATTAAGAGAAGAAAGGCACCTTAATCACATCTTTTTGGCCCAAGGAATCTGAATGACAATTAAACCGGCTGTCACCATTTACTTTCACTTTTAAGTGAAAAGGAGCAGTATAGTCATATCTTTATTCTGGTAGTTCTATTCCAGTTGAAATGATTTGCATATCATCTTATTTTATGGGAAACCACCAGCAGAGTTCTTTAAAAATTACTCTTTCTAGAGAATGCAGTGCACAGCATTTTCCCATTATAGTTTTTTTCCCCCCTCCTGGAACTGTTCCCTGTAATTCTAAAAAAGAGCATCATTCTTAAACTCTGGAAGATGGTACAAAGAGTCTTCTGCAAAGGTTTCTATTTTCTTCTACAAATCAACAGTGTAAAATGCAGAACAGTCATTTAAACTGAAACACAGGGTACTATCATTATAGTTTTCTTGCAGAACACTGCAAAGCTTGATTTTTCTCTGGTGCATGTAGTCATAGTGAAGTGACAAGAAAATCTCTTGTAGTACAGATAGCCTAGATTTGTCATAATTCCCAGTGTGTTTCCCTGGCACAGTGGCATATAGTTTATTCACTTTTCTTTGTGCAAAGGGGAAGTAAAAAGCACAACTACAAGTAGGTAGCAGAAAAAAAATGTATCAACCTCAGAATTTTTCTAAATGATCATTTTAGAGCTGTACGTGAACGGATAGAAGAAAAATGTTGAAATAATTTAAATGAAGGTACATTCATAGGGAAGTCATTCAGAGTTGGACTTTGACAAACAGATTCTTGTGAGTCTTCAGGGGAGCAGAGAGAAGACGGACAATCTTGTCCTAGACCTTGAACATAAGAATTATCGATGGGAACAGCAGTTGCCTTTGGGAGGACATGGGACTTTCAGTGCAAAGCACAGCAGAACCTGAAATAGAGATCCTGAAATGCACAGGGCTATAACCATGTCCTCCCGCCCTCCCCAGCCCTCTGCAGTGCCTTCAATCATTTATATGGTTATAGCATGTTATGGATTTGCACTCACATTGGGCTTCTACAAGAGGACTCTTTCCCCCTCCCCCTTCTTATTTTTTTTCTAATAGAAACATTTCTCTATGCTGCACTCTTCTGCTTCCCCACAAAATTCCCTACTGTATCGCAACTGTCCTAAACTCCATCTTTTCCTAGCATTGTGTGATTGAAACACTTAGGAAATCTGAACAATTACATTTCCTTCTCCTGATTCATGCATACTTGGGGTTGCAAATACAGCCAGCACCACGGTGTCATGTGTAAGGGAAGTGAGGGAGAGTTCTGCAACTAGCGCAGAGAGTTTGTAAGCAAATCTCCCATTGACTTTTGTAGGTAGTACACAAATGTAATGGTAAATCCACCCTAAATGAGCAGAGGACTTTGTCAGTACAGTACAAGAAGGAGATCAATGCTTTCACTACTATAATGCTGCTCAGGTGACTGGGATGCAGGTTTCAGAGGCGCACATAAGAGTCACAAATGATGAAAAATTTTCTGTAAGCAAGAGTTTTCCATTTCAACTGAAAGAATCTAATGATATCTTTTGTTAACAACAGCTGATCTAGCACATTAGCACAGTTGGTTCTCTATTCTCATCATCGTTTGATGGAAAGGGAATGTGACAGTGGATGTTACAATGTATTTTCCCCCACCCCCAAATGTTGCCATTTAAAAATCTGTCCCTAAATATTTATTCTGAATTAATTAGATCCTTACTTTAAAGACTTCTTCACTAAAAGGCAAAATATGGGAATAGGTAAAGATGGCTTTTTTAAATCTGTAAAATGATTAAGTAGTAAATTCTTGTCAAACCCAAGTAGCCTGTTAATCCCTAACAACCTATGTTATATGAAGATGGTCAGCATTGAGATGCATAAATTGATTTCTCTACCATGGCTAGATATAATATGGAAGAATATTCAATGCAAGGATTATTACAGAGTATTTTGATTATTAATGATGAGAATTTTTGCAAGTCAGAAGAACTGCTGTTTGCTCTGTATGGCAAATCAATCTTGGGACTATACTGCATGCCTGCACAGTCCATATACACAGCTGTGCCTGTGCATATGAAACCGTGAACCATTCAGGCTCATAGAGTTAAAAATTGAGGAGATGTTTAAGAAACTTACTCAAGAAGGGTCGTCTATGCTGCATGTTACGGTATGTGGTTTCATTATTATGTTCTCTTTTTCTATTCCTGTTCCATTTTTCTTTACATCTTACACTGCTCAGTATTTTGTATTTCATTCCATCTCTGCTCTTATAATAGCATAATTCAAACTCAGTAAAGATGAAGCAAGCCACACTTTGAGGGCAAATATTTTTAAACTAGCGTGTTCATCTCCACTTAATGTGGTTTCTCACAGTAGGCAGAGTGTCCTTTATAATAAAGTGCTAACTAAAATCTGTCCAGCCATTGCAATTATGCCGAAGTGCCACAAACCCAAGGACGCTGCCCTGATTCAAAGTCTATTGAAATAAATGGAACTCTCCTACTAATTTCAGTGAGCTTTGGATCAAATCTTTCAAGCCTGTGTGTATAAATGTGCTTCTTCAGATATGTTTAAAGCACTCCATTGTCTGCTGGAATTGCAGAACAACCAAAAATAACTGCTATATTTGCAGAAAATGGAACTAGTATGGACTTGATCATTGCTACAAGGTTGAGTGGATCTTATGTTTATCTGACATCTCAAGATACTTTTATCTCCAGCAGGTTTGCGAAAATAGTTCTGCTTTGCAAGGCTTTATCCATGTTTTAATTTATTATGTTTTCAGAAGTGCTTATACATGAGAACAGTATGTGAAAAGTATGTTGCTTGTTAGAGGGACCTATGATCTACACAGTCCTGTAGGAACAGAGGTGTACACAGAACCGGGCAGCAAGGCACCTAGATGTGCTGGTTTGGACTTTCTTTTTCTGAACTAGAGTCCATCTTTCCCCCCACCGTGTGGGTATTTGTGGTGTGGGGGGATGTTTGTTTGTTGTTTTTTTCTTCATTTGTGGGGTTTCTTTGGTTTGTTTTTTTTGGTTATTTTTCCTTCCTAATAGCCTTCTTCTCCCTCCATACCCCCCCACTTCGATGGTGTCTTTCAGCTCTGGTTATTCATTGGGTAGTTTTGTTTATACTTCTTTTTAATATGAATCACGGAATCTAAAATATTTCAAATGAGCAAAAAGAACTGGGAGTTATCTTGTTTAGATATCATCTCAGTTGATGATTCGTTAATTATAGCTAGACTGCATAAAGGTAGAAGAGAATAATAAGGGATAATATCTGGCATAAGAACAGATAAGGAGGAAATTAAAAAGCGTTTTTGTAACATTTTTTACATTAAAAGAACAACCAAGCTATTTGGCTGTTCGTTGCCCCATACTGTTGAGCATACTATCTCAACAGGTGAATATTTGGTGCGGTGTCTCTGTGTCCATGTGAATCCCTTTCTATATTAGCATGATTCAACCATATTATATGTGATTTACATTCCAGTCACTCCTGCAGGCTCTGAAAATCAGGCAAAAATATCCAGCTCTTCTAAATAGGTAAGATCAGCAGAAGTACTTTTATGCCAGAAGAAACCATTAGCACCGTTAAGGTGAATTTCCTGTGCAGCAAAGGGCTACAATTTTCTCTGAACTGGCCTCTGTCTTCTGGTTTCCAGACTTCAGAAATAACACATTAATTTGTAATTTAGTTGAGGCAAATTCAACTAGGCATTCCACATGTTGAAAAGAAAGTTTTTATTTCCCATATAGGAGTTGATCAAATTAGCATGAATGTAGGTAATAAGATGACTTTCCTAATCTCCTCAGGGCAGCAAAAAGCAATTAGCCGCTGTGCTATATATAAACAAAAGAACGGTAAAATCTTCTAACTTATAATCACATAAATAATGAGGAGCTTGTTAATGAAATGAAAGAAAATAGAATATCAAATTCTTTGTAGAAATATCTAAGAAGCCATTGATATTAGAATCACATATCACCATTGACCAAAATGATGACTGATGTGTAGACACCATTAACACATGGTCCCTAATCAGAGGGTGGATAGATGAATAAATTACTGCCTTGTATCTCGAAGGAGATTAATTTCAATGGCTTGTGATAGCTATGGCACTTGTATATAAATGCATATCTAAATTGCCCTTTTGAAAAAAAGATTTACTGAGATACTTAAAATCTCAGCAATCAATGAGATACTTAAAACATCCAAGTGAATTAAAAGGCCAGCATGGGTCAGAGTAGTGTCTCTGCTTTCCTAGTTACAACACAGAAGATAGTTGGACCATTTCAGCGGGAGTTTCCTGTTTCCATGGGAGTTTCCTATTTATTTCCGTACAACCCTGCTTCTGAAACTCCAGCTGAACCTTGAGGTGACAACTGAGCTGGGCCTTAAAATATTATAGCCTGCCACCTCACCTTTGAGTAATCATCCAAGTTTTTAATTACAGTTTTGATGTATCCTCCAGTTAGTAAAGAATAAGACTTTTTGTTGCTTATTCCTTTTACGGTTGTGTAGAAACACACTATAGCGATACAATGGGTTGATGGATTTTTTTTTTGCTTTGTTCTTTTGAGTTAATGTGAGATGTGGGTTAAATTATTCACTCTTTCTCTGAATGTATAATTAACTATGACTTATATTGAGATTTCATTGCACGGTAACATAATGACAGTTATTTTTATGTAAAACATATGTTTTTCATAGAAGTTTAGATAGTTGTGGGTTGCAGTTAGAGATTTTTACCATGCAGTTATCTCTTAGATTTATGTAATAGCTTGTTCAGTGGTATTTTTTTTTTTTTTAATGTATGCTGTATCAGAAGAGATAAAGCCTGAATTTCAGGTATTATAATTCTTTAGGGAAATCTAGTCCTTATAGTGTTTCCTCCTGATTTTATTACCTTTTACTGTAATTGTAATTTATATTACATGAAAAATACAGTTCGCACATTAATTCCTAGAAATTTTTGGCCAAGTGTTTTTAAGCAATAAATAGGTAGATGTAAATCCTGAGCAGAAGCATAGTGCTTTCACTTTTCCATTTAAAAACTTTTGTAAAAAAATGGAACTTCAGCTTTTACCACAGGGAAAGGTGACCTTTTAGAAACCAAAGTAGGTAAATAGATCTTATGCTAGCTGGAATGAAGAAAGCTTTTTAAAATAAAATGGAGCAAAATTCAGTAGCACTGTGGAATCTAGCTCAGGCTTTTTTGGTCTGCAAGCTGTTTTTGTATTAGCATATAGTTTGGTCCTCTCTCTGAGATGCAGTGAGTATCCTATCTGACCAGCAGACCACTCAGGATATTCTATCTCTATTTTTCCATGAGTCATGAATGCAAAACACTGCCTTTTGAAATGGGGTATTAGAAGCCTGCAAATGTGAGAGAAACTGGGGAAATTGCAGAGAGGGGAAAAACTAGGTGACAGAATGGGAAGACACAGCTATTGTGATGAACAGTCAGAAATGTTAAACTCTTATCTCACACGTACACACACGTTTATTCCAGCTGTATGTCTACAACCCAGCACATCAGTTTGTAATCTTATTTCTGTAAACCCACTTAATTAGCTGAGCACTTTTGGCCTGGCGTTACCCTGTCAAATTATGCAGTCAAAAAAGACTCAGTGAGGCTATTAGTGAAATCCCAGTGGTTTTCATGTGGATTACGTTCAGTTGCCACTGGACTGCTTTTGCCTCAGAATCTTGCAGTTAAAAATTGTTTTCAGCTCCTTTTAATTCAGACATAATGATTCTCATAGCCTTTAATTGCAGTGAAAGCTTTAGAAAGTAAAATATTTTTATTATTTGATAGATAGAGAAGCTGCATCTGAGGAGTTCCAAGTGATTTGCCTGAAGCAAGATGATGATTGTCAGAGCTAGGACTGGAATGCAGAGGAACGCAGCTCCCATTCTCATGCTTCATCTACTGTATGCAGTGACCCATGTGCATTTTCTTACACATTTTTCTCATATGTAGCAGGGAAAGAGTCACAATATCCAGCATGTTTCAAAAAGGTGGACCCAATTTCAAGTGGTAAGAGTTTCAAATTGGGTCCATCTTTTTTAAACACTCTATAAGTCTTGGTAACTGGACTAAAATGTACTTTTGTTTTTAAGTATTAATAATCTTCCAATACTTCAGTGTAACAGAGCATGTTATTATTTCAGCCTGACGCGAAGGTGTGGTGTGAAGTACTGTCTCCTGCGGGAATTGAAAAATATGTGTTTTCCTTAGGGAAAAAGTGCTTTGATTGGGGAAGGCTCACTTCAGATCAGTTTTATTTTTCTTCATACATGGTGAGGCTATTACAGATGGAAAAACCACCTCACTGGTGAGGGTTCTCAAAGTAGAATATCACAAAAATGTCTCAAGAATGAATAAAAATGCATTGATTTAAATGGTGATATTGTCACGTAATAGAGGACTCATCTGTTATGCTATGAAATATTGGATCTGATCCCAGGTAAGGTGATTGCAAAACACAGACTGATTGTGTTGGTCAGAATCAGCCAGTAGTAGAACTTTCCTAGTAATTTTCTGTGGAATAATCTGTGCTTTATTTCATTATTCAATTCTACATTGAACTGGAATAAGACACTCTACCCACACCCTCCCCCCCAAAAATAAACAAACCAACAAAGCAGCAAGATAGATGGAAGATGGGTAGGGATAGGACAATAGTTTGAACATCTGTGAGAGATTCATGCAGAAGTAATGACCAAGGTGGAACAGAAGTACAGTAAGGTACATTTTATTTTCAAATAGAAGATGGTTGTACATGACTGTGCAGTTTAAAAATTATTTGGCACTAATACAGAGTTCTTTGTATATAGATCACATAAAGTCAAGAGACTTTTGCGAGGAATGGCTAAGTATGCTTATATATTGATTGTATACATGTTGAAAGTCAGGACAGGAAAAAAAACACTAACCCCAGGACACAAGGTGAATTAGTAAAAATAATTGGAAAGATATCCTTTCTGTCACTGTTACCCACTTATCAGGAGATGTCAACAGCTCCTCAAGAGTATCCCACTGAGACAGAAGGGGCTTTTGCTGGGATGCTTACAAAGACATAGACCAAAAAAGGCACAGCACAGTGGAATTTCTTGCAAACGTTGGAATGGAATTGCTGAATCACCAAGCAATCATATTTTTGCACTGAGGTGGAATCTGGAACACAGACATAAATGAAAGAAGTGAATGCTTAGTAGGTTATTTGGAACTTTAGGTGGATTTCCAAGCCTAGAGGTAGATGATGTCTGAAACAATCATCCATTTCAGGTACAGAAAGGAAAAAGCAGCAGCTCTCACTTCTGGCAGATATTTGGCTGAATACAACTGAGAGAAGGAAAAGCCCCCAAAGCAATAGGAAGGCAACATCAGACTGGAAGAGAAGCTAAAGTACATGATGATCAGGTTGAATAAGCAGTGAAAAGAACTGCCAGCTCCCATATGGCTGGTGATCCGTTCCTTCCATCTCCCTCTCGGAGCTCTGTGCTTGTTGCTCAGAAAAGCTCAGCCTGTTCCCCACACCCTTGAGTGATGCTCAGGGGTACGGATGAAATGGGGGGCATGGAGCTGGCAGCTCTCGAGTTCTTATTCAGTTCCTATACGCTCAGCAGGCATGAGCCTGGCTCAGTGGTGAGGCTCTGACTGGGCTTAATGCCCACTGAGTAGGAGGGTCAGGATATAGAACTTAACAGTCATTGACATTTTTGCTTAGGAGAGTAGGAAGTGGTTTCTACATTTGTTTTTATTGCTGCCTGCTGTGAAGGTGTCAAAAGGGGCAGATTATTGTTGTTGACTTCTGTTTGCCATTATGATAAATCATTGTTTGCAGTTTGTGGTAGCTGTAGCTCATTTTTTTGTAGCCCACAATGTCAGTCTACTTTCCACCATTTCCTATTGTCTGCTTACAGTTTACTGTTTCCATTTCCTATGTTTGTGGTTTGTAATAAATACACTTGTTTCGAGGTCCTTAACCAAGCTGCATCCCATATCCAAGCTAGTATCTGTAATACCCAAATGTGGAACGGCAGTCCAAAGGAAGACTGGAAGATCAGATCTGGATGCTCCCACGCATTCTCTTAGTAGAACTGGGACAAAATATAATAGATAGTGCACAGGCAGGCTTTGGGGACTCATCATAAACATTTTGCTTCATAAGCCCTGCATTCCTCAGTAGGAAAGGGACTGAAGTATATTAATTGATTGTCAAATTACCTTGAGCAATCAATCTTCTTTAGCTTAAAAAAAAAAAAAAAAAATATCCCAGAATTCCTAAGGTTATTATTAATGTTAAGGAGATTCGATTGTGGTTGTAAAGAGCACTTGGCATAATACTGGATAGGTGAGCTGAGTATGTTCTGAAAAGACCAGCTGTGGTCAACAGAGTATTTCATCTAAGTGGAATCTAAGAGAGTTTGGACTTTTTATTTCTGTAAATTGGAAGCCAAAAGGGCCTGTGATTGCACTGTCTCATTGCTTTCAGAAGGATGAATTAAAATTACTATTTAATTGAAGGCTGACATACAAACAAAACTAGTTTGGGATGAATTTAAGCTGGAAATTAGATGGGACACTTTGGAACAATTGAAAAATAACAAGCTTTAGGATGGACCTTAACCATTTTAATAACATTATCTGATGACATGTCTGTGGTATCTGTGGGCAGAAAACTCACTGGATCCCAGTTGGTACTCAGCAATCAGAAAATGGTTTTAGCTCACCAAGAAGATCTCAAGCTCTTGATCCTGCACGGGAAAGAAATAAAAAATGAAGATAGATATGGTGTTCTTTCATAAATTTAAAATTTAGAAACAGTATGAAGTGCTCCCTCACGAGACCTGCTAGGAAATATAATATATGCTGTGAAAATATATCCTTGCTACTCTTGAGAGGATTTTCCATCATATGATACTAAAAATATCTCTAAAGCCACAGTTGATGAGTTTAATTACTCATCAGCTCTTTACATTACAATTCATTACCCTGAGGTAATAAAGATAAAACATTTAGATGCCATTGTGCCATTGTTACAGTCTGATCAGCAGACTGTCTCTAATCAATGTTGCTTGTGTTTATGCAGCATAATTAATAGAACTATGAGCACTGTCCTGAACAAACCAATTTTAACAGGTGCCTGAGCTGCCTCTTGCCTTTCATTTTCTATTACTTTTCTGTAAGGAAGGCTAGTTTTATTACAGGAATTTCATGAACGATACTTGTTGATCTTATATTTTGAAGTCCCACTGTAATTATTAACTGTGACTATTTTATTATATATTAAAAATATGCCCTAAACCAGGATAGTTCTGGCTGTAGTCCATTCTGTACAACTCAATAGCAAAATTTCGACAGAAATTATATTGTAAATAGTGATGCTCTAACAGAATCAACATTATATTCTATATTATTGAGTTCAATTTCAACATATTATGTACAACTAAACCACTTTGTAAATAGTAAAGTTATTTTTTGAGGATTGATAACACCTATACGGTATATTATAGCTAAAGTATTTATATAAAGGGTAAACCTAAGTATTTCCTGCTGACTAGTAAACTTTGTCTCTTTAGTCCAAATCAGAGATCATTGTGATCTATAAATGAGTTACTTTCAGTTCCCTTTGCTATCACCCAATACACAGAAGTTGAATACCAGCTGCCCAGTGCACCTAGTACAGAATTACCTTTGTGATGTGGGCCACTGAGCCTATAAAGATCTATAAGACCCAAGTGATTTGATCTTATTTAGCTCAAAACACCATTTGGAACCTTGGTCCTCATTTCCAGAGCAATCAATAGATCAAATCTCAGATGCGTGAAACATCAGTTTGTGAAGCATCTACAGACCTCTGGGAGAAAGGCCATGACAAAACACAGGAGAACTGGAACCGGGATAATTTCCACCATTAATAAAACAGGCCAAGTGCCTCTTTTGTGCTGGAACAATATGGGCTTTTTTCTCTTTCTGAAAAGCAAGACTGAAAAATCAAATCCAGAAGCTTCTACTCCAGCAGTAAACTGATTCTGAAAAGAACCGAGAAGATACGCAGCCTTCTAGAGCATTGGTTTGGCTCTTTTGAACTCAAGTTGAATCAGTTTTGAGATCTTTAATTCTTAGCAAAAGAGTATGCACAGGGATAATACTGTTTAAATAGCTCATTTTAGAAATTAATTTAGAATAACTTTCTTGAGTGTGGTTGTGCACACAAAAGACATATTTATTAATAATTTATTTCCTTTTCAGTCAGGAGATCACTTTTTTTAGATGTAAACTTCTTTGTCATAACCAAAGTCTTCATTTTTTAGGGCAATGTTCTTACTGTTACTCTCAGCAAGCATGTGCTTGCTAATTAAAGACTGACCTGGTCTACCCTTCTCGCTGTTCCATGCACTGTTATTATCTACCATTTAGTCTTTTGCTTTCAGCACTGAAATCAATAGCTGTGATCACACCCAAGGATGTTACATGACTGTATGACCCAGATATAAAAGTCTAGGAAAAAAAAAAATCAAAACCAAACCGCCTGTCTGGAGAGCCTCAGATCTTGATTTATTTCACACTAGGAAAAATGTTTGCTGGAACATGTTGAAGACTTTGTAACTTGCCCCTAAAACCATGGGATAGTTGTTCTAATCCAGGCTTCTGACTGCATGGTGAACATATATAAAGGGGTTTCATTAAAACACAGGGGAAGATTCCTCCTTGCGGCCATCCATACAAGGTCACAACATCCCTGAGAGATTTATTTGTCAAAGTTTTTGCAGCATGGCTCAGTGCACAACACAAGGCTGATGTATACTATAGGAAACACAGGACACAGACGTGAGTTGACTCCTGTGCTTCCTGATCCCTTTTAAAGACAGAAGAGGACGTGTGAATGGCATAGGTTTACTAAATATTTGAGATACAGAATTTATTATAAAACCTTAATTAATCTCTTGCTGATCCTAGGCTGTTTCATCTGTATGTTGTATATTGTGTTCTTTCATTAAACATTTTCACTGGCAACAAAAGATAAGTAGTCCTATTTTGGTTACAGAAAAGGATAATGTTGGTGGTGACAAGAGTCTCTGCCTGTGTCTTTCTCTGTGATGTGCTCATACTGAAAGGCCATCATTCTGCAATCTGAAGTATTGTAGGACATGGAGAAAATCTGGAATATACTTGATGTGGCTGACGTAAGAGAATGTTATTTGGGGACCGTGTTACGGTTTAATTTATGTCATTTAATTTATTTAATGAAGTCAATACGCTGTATTATCTAAGCTAGATCTCAAAGAGCTCAGCTGGGTACTGGCAGTGGCACAGGGGTGTTACTAGGGTCATACAAACTGAAGGGATCCTTCCTGTCCAACTGTCCAGCTTTTGCTAGTCAATTTGGTTCATTCTGAGTTGACTTGGTTATTTCTGTAGGACATTAAACTTTCGCTATTAAGTGTCTACTGTCTTTTGCATGAATGACTATTTCTTATCCCCAGGAAAACTCTTCCATGGTCCAAATCACAATTGCAAAGCCATGGGCTTGAACTGGGGCTCTTCCAATTTCTAGTTTAGTATGCTCCACACTTTGCTACTTTGGTCATACGCCCTACTTCTTTTATAAGAGTTAATATATATATTAAAGTCAATTTACCCAGTCACTGTAAGAAAAAACGGTAAGTTTTAGAGCATGACTATGATTTCATATACTAGCCTCTAATGTTGTTTGTTTGATTGTTGTTGTTGTTGTTTTAACCAGGGAATGGGATTATGATCTAGTGAAGCTCTTGAGTTTATTCCATGTGGTTTCAAGAACATATAGAACTGAGCTACAGACTACATAATATTTTCTTCAAGAACAGTACCTCAAGTGAATTATTTCATTTTGGAAGTGAAATATTGAATAAACAGTATCTCCAGAAAATAAGGATGTAAGTTTTTTTGGCACAAAGGTCAGGAAAAATGCAGTTCTTTCAAATCATCAGTGAGCTCAGTAGTTTGTAAACTTTCTTTTCAGCAAGGGTTACATTCTCAAGCCTTATATCACATGTCACTAGCAAACAGTAAACATGTCTACATTGAATAATTCTATCTTTGCCAACTGAAACAATGGTACATGTCTAGTCTTTTTGATCCCAAAGAAAATCCAGAAGACCTCTATACTACTGAGATGACTGCCCTGCCTTGAGAAAGAAATGGAAACCACACTGAGTTTCAGCTCTGATTTCTGGAGGTGTAATTTCCCCTGTTTCCGTGAGCTTGTGCTTCAAGAGATGTCTTTATCCAAGTAAAAATATTTTTTTTCTCCTAAAATACATAACAGACTTTTCTATTTCTGCTTTCTGGCCTGTCAAAAGCCTTCAGCAATTGCAGTGGGCATCGTGCATTTCTGGCTTGCAGGCCAAGCATTCAGGATGTTGAGACATTTGGACAACATTGTGCATTTTATGATTAAAGGATACATCTGATCCATGTATCCACAGAAAGGATGACTCCACAGAAGTGTGGAGTCACATTACTTTGATATCAGTAACGTTCCATTGGGAGTCCATTGTTAATCTCTAGAGGCATCTTAAGCTTCAGTCAATACTGTAGGATGCTAGATCAGTGCTACTGCAGCTATTAAATGGTATTTTTCCTCCTGGATTTTAAAGTTATCATCCAAAATGTTCATTCAAGGTAACTAGATTTGTGTGCAGAAAATTTATCCTTAGCAGGCTAGATTAATTTTAGTCACCTTCTGAAAAGTTTTTTCCATTCTATGTTTTTTCCATTTTTCAGTTCTTTCCTGGTTCTCTGAAAATATTCTTAAAGGCATCATCTGCAGTAAACAAAGACCCCATGGGATAACATTAAGGAAGATACCCATAATGTAGACACTTGTGGTTGCTTCAGCTGTGGATAATCTCACTTTTGTTCGTGCTTGGAATAGGGTTGCCACAAAGCCACTCAAACATGCAGTAGATCTTGTAAAATTTGGAGGCACATGCTCTGCTTCATTCTTCCTGTTGCTGCACATGTATCTTCTTTGCCTTCCACTGTAGCTAGCAGCTAACCAAACCTAGGGCTACCTGTGGCTAATACAATTTAGTTCCCATGTGTCTGAGTGACTTTTGGGTGTGCAGAAAGGTACCCACAGATCTGAAGCAGGAAAATAGGTGATTGTGGGACAGGAGAGAGAGGGCTGCACTTGCAAATAAAGTCTGCTATATGTGTTTATGTGAGTCTGATGTATGGAAGTGAAAAATGCTTTTTTTTTTCTGTTTTAACTTTCTTAGGTCTTGCTATAGGGAAAAAAAAAATAAAGCATAAGCCAGGTATTTCTATGTCTGTTTTTATTATAGAAATTCTTGATTTGTTGCTATCTTGAAATTAATATCCTTCTGACTGCAAAGGCGCATGGTGTTTTGATATAGATACTACTTTAAGCAGGAACAGACACATTGTTTAAGAAAGAAATGGAAGGAGAGCTCCTTAGCAACAGAGCATATTAAAGCTAAATGCTAAAATGTGTATGAAACTGGTACAAATCAACCAATATTAGACTGTACAATCACACTTTGCTTTTATTTTGGTTGCTGTGATGTTACAGTATAAGTGCTTAAGGCCATGTGTATAATGCAAAGCCTTTTCTGTAAATTCATTTTAGGTGACTGTTTTTAACAAGTGACAGTTCTAAATATAGCCCCACGAGTAAAAAGACATTGCCCTTAGGTTGGGCTGAACACATTGCCACAGCTTTTTTTCCTCTTCTCTATTGCAAGTTCAAATACCAAAAATGAAACAAAAGGAAAACTGTTTCTCAGAGGGTCTTCTCTCAGTGTTGTATAGAATGATGAAGACTTATGTGAGGGCAACATAGTTTTGTTTCAGGTTATTTTTGCTCAAGTTGGTGTGCATCTTTAAAAGCATGATTGGAAATTGTGCTATTGTACAGATGATCAAATATACAGATTTACTGTGTCTATGTGTTTATTGTGTACATGATGGAGGGATGAGGAAAACACAACAGGTGAGTGCATCTTACCTCTGAACAGCATGGGCTTTAAAATGGACAGACTCTAAAGTAATGATTTACAGACAGGAATTTTCTAACCATGGATTCCGTTCTGCTTGACAAAAATGAACAGCATCCACAGTGTTTACGGGTGTTGGAGAATTTTCAAGACAAAACATGTTGGTACTCTTGATTTGGAAAATAACTTTCATAAAAGCAAACAAGAAAACTAATGTGATTAGTAAATAAAGCTCTGCAGTTCTTTTCCTGTAACGAATTTTAATTCTAAAAATTACCATTCTGTATAGCCTAAGTGAAAACAACGTAGAAGAGATGTCATGTTATTTGCAAACACTCACAAGAGTATCTTTCTGCATTTTTATTACTTCTATTAAAAAAGTGCTACCAGATGTGTACAGTTCCAAGCAAGACGAAAGGAGCTGCAGCATGCAAATCCAGCCACAGGTGGATTTGTGACAAGCACTGCAAATGAGATGGTTGATCTTAGTTACCTCAGTGACTGCTGCTGCTTACCAGGGTAAAAGTAACATCCTGTGTTCTAAGTAGTGTCCCACGTTTTAAAATCTTTCCTCTCTTCCCAATGCTTGCCTCTGCTGGGAAGAATGTCCCATGTCAGTTTCGGCTCTGGCATGTCCACCTGTAAATTTCAGTGTGAATTGTGGATACAACATGTCTGTTAAGCCTAGAGCAGCATAAAGACTGGAGGTACAAAGCTTGGTCCCAGTGGCAGAATGGTCTTGGTCATTAAACAGCTGAGGTTGAAAAGTTCCCTAAAAATTTCCTCATACATAAAGTATGTAAGTAGCATGTGCTGCTTTTGTCAGCTGGTGTGTGAAGTATGAAGGCGTGAGGATGTCTGAGACGTCACGACTGACAGACCTGTTGGCCCATAGGGGAATCAATGGTTAATTATGATAATTATGCAGATCTCATGCATGTTTTAGTAAGTAAACCTCTACCTGGACAGGCAGACTGTAGTCAGGTCTATTTTGAAATGGTTGTGCTCTAGTTTATCACTGAAAACAGCAGTGCTCTCTGCAAACTTTCAACCTGATTTCGGATTCTCTCCAGACTTCAGCTGGGCTTGGATTTTGGTGAAGTGGTTGTATTCATGCTGAGGTAAGTAGATTGCTATATGGGAAATGGAAAGAATACATTGTTGTGTATTCTAATAGACCCCAGGTACCATTTGCCTTCCTGGCCACAAGGGCCCAGTGCTGGCTCATGGTCACCCTGCTGTCCCCAGGACCCCCAGGTCCCTTTCCCCTACGCTGCTCTCTAATAGGTCATTCCCCAGCTTACACTGGAACCTGGGGTTGTTCCTACCCACATGCAAGACTCTACACTTTGCCCTCATTTCCATCAGAAATGAGCTCGGCACAGCTCCCGTTGGCCTGGCTAATGTGCTATTTGATTCACCTGGGAAACTCCGTGGCTCAGCTGGATCTGAGCCTCCGCCTCCCCTCAGCCTTTGTCAATTGCACCATGCGGCAGGAACAACACCTGCCTGAGCACAAACAGGGGGACGGCACAAATCTGCACGGCGAGCTGCCCCTCCCGCAGGCACCACCCGTTCGCGATCATTTCCTCGCCATTTCCCTTCCTTCGTGCCAAGCAAACTCGGGTTCCCCCCGCCGCGCCGAGGCGGCGTTCGGCCGGCGCGTGCTTCCCGCCCTGGGCGCGAGGTTGCTGGCATCTCTGAGGCGGCGGCTCCGTCCCCTCGCAGCGCGGCTCTGCCTTTGCCTCCCCGAGCGGTGCGTGTGGCGAGAAGCGCCAGAAACGCAGCCCCGTCCGTAGCCTCCGCTTCTTACGTGCGACCTGACTCCTCTGTCAATGGCAGCGAACGGGTTGTGCCGTGCCCTTTCCTCCGCCTTCCGAGGTGCGCAGGAAAGCCGAGGGGCAACAGGGTTTTCGTCCGCACGTTCAAAATGGTTGTCTGAGGTGGGGAGGGGGGCGGGCGGTGCCAGCTGCTGGCTGGGTTCACACCTGCCCGGGGAATCCAGTGCTGTGGTGTCTCTGTGTGTGGTGATGTCTGCACCGAGCAGGTGGGAATGCGGCATCTAGAAGAAAAAAAAAACAACCAACCAAACTGTAAAATTGCCAAATATGCTGTGACCGGATTTGCTGTTGAAAAAGAAAAAAATAAATCAAGCTGTTTGGGAGTCTGGCCGAATTCAGACCATTGAGATTAATGGGTCTACTCAAAGGAAAACCCTCCTAGGGGCAGCAGAATGTGTCCTTGCAAAATTATAACTCACAGCAAAATGTTTCACGCTTTTTTTTTTTTTAAGTGCTGTTTATAAAACCCACAATAGTTTCTTCTCTGTGTTTTCTTTAGAAAGCCGGGCTTTATACATATCGCTGCTGACAAGCTACGTTGTGATGTGTCAGTTTATGTTGTGTCAATTGCCTTTGGTTATATAACGTGCCATGACATGACTAATGCAGCCCAACATGAGTCACCTGTCGTGACAGCTTTGTGCTCTCAAAAGAAACAGTTTGCCCTCCCTTTAGAGCACTTTTTTTCCTTAAAAATGCAATTTTATCCACTCTGCTGTTCGTGGCTTTAAGTTTTTACAACAAAATGTTCAGTGGGCACATACATTCAGTGTTAATGTATGGGAGTAAACGGTTATTGAAATTTGTAAAAGCAGTGTGTGCTTCCACTGCTTACTGTGGAGGGATGTGATTATAGATCTGCTACTACAATGCAGCATTCTACATGAAGAAAAAGTTACAGAGTGGAAATCCCAAGTGATGGGTCAGAATGTAAAGGTGAATAGCTTTAATCAGGGCTCATTTGTACCAGGAAATAGTATATAACATTGCATTGGGTTATTAGCATTGGGCTGTGATTGTGGTGTTAAACTTATAATGGTGTAAACGTCTAATAGAGACACATGTAAGCTGTGAACATAGCATAGATATAAATGCAGATCTTTGCCCATCTTTCTTCTAGGAGAGACACTGAGATACTCTCAGATGTTGCTTTCTTATTATAAGCAACCTTTTGCAATGCTTGAAGAAAACAGATGGAGATTTGATATTTCTCAAAGGTAGGTAACTTATATTTACAAATTAACTCATATCATGCGTTTTCTTGTTACTTTTGATGCGGTTTTGATTCAGTGGTGTTTTTTACTTTGAACTCAGGAAGTGGTTGTGAGGTTTTTCATGACCATTATATCTCTCCCCCTCAGATAAAACCAGGCCTCATTTGTGTAAATGAGTACATTTTTTTTCTTAAAACACACTATCTTTGAATCATAACAAATTTATTCTTGTTTTCATTAAGAAATTGATAGTTATAATCAAGAAAAGAGCTTATATCATCACATGCTTCTCAGGTTATGAAGAAAAAAAGTAGTGTTCAAAATCCACAAGGCTTATTCAGATACCAAAGAATAATTGTACAAACTCATGTCCTTCTTATAAATAGCCTAAGAAAACATAAGTACGCTCCAATAAAGACCTACTGAAATTGCTTCAGTTACATTCCACCAGGTGATGAATCAGCAACAATTTTATTGACTATAGAAAAAGCTGAGTGTGTTTTTACAGATTTTTATCATGTACTTATTAATTCCTCCACATCATATCAATCTTTTGTATCATTTTTCAATAAAATGCCATGCTTACTTTCCCAAGTGAGTGACATTTTAGACCCATTATTTCATTACCCAAGACTGCTTGTGAGTAGTTATGCAGTACTGCTCTGTAAAAGACTTTGTATCTTTACATCACTCTTCTTTTTTTTTTTTTTTTTTTTTTACTTTACATCCATTGTGATTGCATGAAATTATTTAGAAGTTAAAAAGACAGACAACAGAAGAATAAGCTTTAAAACAAATTTGATGATTATTACATCTATACTATAGTAGAGTTAGACCTTGCGAAGTTTGTATTATGCTAGTACTGTTCTCAGCTTTGTGACTGGATAGTGACAGGAGGGAAGGTTCAAAGTACAGCTGGAAATACCTTGTATGTGATATAGATGTCAAATTTTTCAAGTATGCTGAATCTGCAGAAGAGTTTTTCTACACATTCATGTTGCATGCGATGATGCACTTTCCTATGGTAAACAACCCATGAAAATGTGAGGCGATACAGCATGACAGCTTTTAAACTATCCAATACAATAACATCTCTAGATTTACTGTAAATGAAAACACAAGAAGAAAAGAAAAAAAAACAACCTCCAACTAACTTATATATGTACAACAGTTCTCCGTGTGTGGTCACAAGGTGTCTATTGTAGTCCACCTATCTCATCTTCTCTTACTAGTCATGGTTTCTGTCCTGCACAAGGGGAATATTGACACAAGCTCATTTGTTATTTAGATCAGCTGAAGCCCATAAAGCTTAGGATTTCCATCCATTTTACATAGCTTTTAGATCCTATGCTGGCCCTTGATAGGATAGGATAGGATAGGATAGGATAGGATAGGATAGGATAGGATAGGATAGGATAGGATAGGATAGGATAGGATGGAATAATTTCAGTTGGAAGTGATCCTCAAGATCATTCATAATGTATTGTGCTTGACACAGTCTTCTATTCAGGAAAGGTGTGTACATGGGTAAAACTTATGTTTTAAATATCAGCTTCACTATAATAATTTAGCCCTTTGATTGACTTGAGATTAGATTTCTGTGACATTTTCTGCATGAATATACACTTAAGAAATGTTAGGAATGACAGCCAGGTACCTTATGCTTCATGCAGCATGTTGCACCAGTGCTCTGGAAATGGATTTTGGTCCATGTGTTCCTTTGGATCTGTACAGTCTGAAATACTTATCTAAGAATCCACTTCTATTTCCTGTGTAAGAACCAAAAGAGTAATAAGAGGAAGAGTCTGAGTTTTGTCTCTATTCAAAAGCTGCAGCTGCATTACTCTTACTAACTATTGCACAGTATGGTAATACCTGATGGAGATGGGGTGTGTTGATAGGGTGTTTACTCTGAGAAAATTCTGATGGTAGAGTTTGTGAACTTCTCCCCATTTTTGATTGTCATGCAGATAGGGAGTGATGGATGCATGTCCTGTATCCTCAAGTATTTGGGAGAGCTTGAGTCTGAGAATTGTAGATCTTGGTGCGTGAACCTTTGCCACGTGGCCGTGCTTGTGAGAGCATAAACCCTACAACATGTGTAGGCTAGATATGTCTTCTGTCTGAAGTGGCTGCATGCTGATCATTTTTCATGCTCTTCATTTCAGTGACACCATTCATATTGCGTGAAGGGGGTAAGGGGTAAAAATGCTTTAAAAAAAAAAATTAAAAATGCTTGCCAAAAAAACAGGGGGAAGGAGTGAGAAAAGTTGCCATGACAACCTCCAGCATTGTACCTCTGAAGGATTGCTTTACACATTTGACACACTTGAAGTTTCTGCAGGATTAAGATGTAGTTTTATTCTTCTTAGTTTACCTTGTGTCTTTATAGATGCAACATCACAGAGGGATATGCTTTTGGTATAGAAGCCCTTTTGCTTCTATAGCTGTAACAACTACAGGGTTTTGACAATTATGGTCTAAATTCTGCATGAGCTTACATGATGACCATATAGGGCAGTTTCTCTGACACTAATAGGGCTACTTCTGCTGCTTTCTTTTTATGAAAGTTCCAGAAGGGACTCTCAGTCTTGTGTGATCTTAAAGATGAAAACATTTGGGAGGAGAATGTTTGTTTTTGGCTTAGTAAGTTTAGAAGTTAATCCATTCAGTGTGGATAACATAAAATGGGAGAAAAAGGAGAGACACTTCTGAGACTGACAGTGTTCAGCAGGTAAAGAGGATAATGGAAAGCAGGGCAACAAGGGTCTGAGAAATCAAGTCGCACAAGTGTACAGGACAAAGATAGTACTTAATGTTTGAGCTTTGCAAGTACGAGGGTGCAGTTAAACACATTTGGCCAGGTCTGAGCAAGAATTTCTGATGTAACTTTCTCAGAAAAAGCCTGCATATTTTCCTCCATATTGTGTGTATTGAATGTATTTAATTACCTCCCCATTGAAACTATATATGTCTTTGAAAGTCAAATACCTTTGTACATTAAAAAAAAAAATAAAAAGCTTTGCTGATTAGTTCAAGTAAAATGGAGCTCTTGTTGGTCCAAAAATCTCCTAAATATAACTTTATGCTTATATAAGCGTACTTCAAAACAGGTGGTTTTTTCTACTGTTTAATTTTATCAGCAAATAAAAATAAATCTGGAGTGTATTTAATTTCTTTTTATTAGTTTGGCAAGCTAACTATAGAAATAATTATTTGTACATCTTCAATCACAAAACTTGCTTTGGAAGCATGAAAGATCCCTCCAGGTTTTTGCAGGCAGAAGTAAGCCTACAGGACAGGTGGCAACAGTTTCTTTATGAACACAAACTGGAGCTTTGTCCTCCGATCTCTGAAACTCCAGAGTGCATTTCAGTTGTCTTCTGCTACTGTGGGCCACTAGGCTAATAGAGCTGGTGATTGTCATTATGAAATCTTTAGCAGTTAATTTTGACCCTGATATTTTCTGGTAGCTTCATGCATAGGAGTTGTTTGAGCATAGCCATTCTTGGTCTCAGTTATAATTACCTATTCCTTCTTTTATATCAGTCCTGTGTTAAAAAATTAACACTAGGGTTGAATAACTGGGTCATAAACTGGTAATTTTGTCCAGATGAAGAACTGAACTAGTGGTTTTTTATTTGGATTATTTGGTTTATTCACAACTCTTATACTGTCTTAATACTGAGATATCAGTTTGATTTCCTTTTCCTTAGAGACTTACGTCTCGTCTGTAATGCAGTACAGTTATTTACTGGCCCCAAATATATGAAAGTGAATGTATATTAGCTATTTTTTCTGCCTAATTATTCCTGTTAGCTGTCATTAACTGATTCTTTGTTGAGCTTTACATTTAGATGTTCAACACCATATGGTATTTACTTTAGTAAATGAAGGATCAATATGTGTAATGGAATAATGAATGGGATGGATGAACATGTAACTCACTCTTCCGTCTCTTTTCTCTGATCACCCATAGAGCCCATAATGTTTTTCTTTTAGTTCAAGTAGCTAAAGTTTGATGATATACATTCTGTGGGTTTACACAAATTAAATGGTTGAGTTAATTAAGTTAATTAGTTAATTCCCAGAAGAAGGTGCAAAGTTATGCTTCCCTTGACAGGATAGAGACAAGTTGACAATTTCCTTGCTGTGCATATCAGTCCAATGAGCTCTGTGCTCAAGAAATCTCTCTTTGTTTGCTCACTGTGTCCCATTTACGACTATTCTCCTGAATATCTGCCTTTGCTGGGAAGCACAGTCCAGGCATCCTGTGACAAGTGAATCACTCTCTGTGTTTCTAATCAGATCTCAGGCTGGGCACATTATTCTTCAGTACTGTCTGCTGCTTCTAGAGGCATGGCTGGTGTTACAGGACTGGTATTAGTGCAAGGAAGATAGTCTTTTGAAAGGCTTGGTTGACCCTATCATCTCTCCTTGAAAATTATCAAATAATAAATATAAAACATACATACCTAATGATTAGTGTACTTAAATCTATCAGGAGATGACATTCTGTTTTGAATTGATAGATGACACTTAGCATTGAAGGAGCCAAGTTCAAACTGTGCTTTTTTTTAATCTGACAGAGAGTTGCCATGGAAAATATGTATCTACAAATTTGCTAAATGCTTTGGGCATTCAAGATATACATAGATAGGTGGAGAAAGAGATTCTGCACTCGTCGAGAAGATTCCTTTAATAAAATTATTCATTTATCTGTGCCAGTAGTGGTTGATTTTAGTCAGGTGCTCAAACCTCAATAATCAATGACCCTTTTTTAGCTCAGGTTCTACTAATTATAGTTGTGAGAAGTAGTTTATATACTCTTAAAAAGCAGACTTAATTTCATATTAATTTTCATATGAGTTGGAAACGTCTTGCCCCCGAGTTTTTTGCTCACAGAAGAATTATTAGTTTTGCATTTCGAAGATTATTGTTTCTATACTACCCTACTTTATTTTGAAAATTATAATGTCACATGTAGATTTTCTGGAAATTGTTGCATTTAAGAACATTCCTTTGTTCAAAACTATTATTGCTTAGTTCTGAGGCAGGTGAAATATTTTTCAGCCATTGGTCCTTATGTAAGAATTTTCCCTAAATTATTCCTAGAATAGGTAATGAGATCTCTTTTGGGGAAGTGAGATGGAAATATCATGGAATTATCTGAGAAGAAGCAGCGCTATGTGTTATATTGTGCTAAGTTGGAAACGTCCTAAGAACTGTGGAACTTTTAGTGAGAACTACTGAGTGGAAGAAGAGTTTGCAGAAATCCAGTCCCAGTCTGTGTTTTCAAAAGTGGCATAGTAATATAAATGTGAATGTATGCTTGAAACTTACTGCCTTTGCTATTTGGAAACTTAAATCCAAATAATATAATGTTATGGAACAAGGTAGCTTTTGTTTTTCCTTCAGATAGACCTTCATATTTATTCACCACTGGAATGGTATCATTTGGTGTGCTTCTCCACCATAAAGACCTAGTAAGTTCACCTGTTTTTAATCTCTTTGGCACTGTTTTGCAAGTGTTTTTAAGAGATGCAATAGTTATTTCTCAGTGGCTGGGATGACTGTCAGTTAAACAAATTATATTTGTTAATTAAGCCCACAAGAAAAGATACAGGCAATCAGTTTACGGTGAGAGACAACAGTATATTTGTAAAATATTACTGTGTTTTCTTACAATCTAAGTATAATCCCATGCAAGATTTAATAGTACATAAATTATAATTGTTCATATTAATAGCCTATACTTATTCTCTCACAGTAATAGGAATGTAATACAAATTAAGACTATTAAAACATTAACCATAAGTGACCACAAATATAAATTTAATACTGTGTTCTGTAGCCTTAAATCACAGTACCCATGAAAGATATTAAGGCAGCTTTCATTTAATTAAATGAAATAGTCTGCATAATGTAGGAAACTCCGCGCATTGCAATGGAGATAATATAATTGCAGAATTATAGCAATACTGGAAAGAATAATACTATTAAATTTTATAATCACACAATATGTGTGCAACAGACTCTCATAGAAGCCAAGGGTGGTAACAAATGACCTTACCTTTTGTTCGAAAAAACTGAGAGATGCTTCTTCTCTAACAGAAACAAGCAAACCCACATAAGCTTAGACTCCCCCTTTTTCTTCCTGCTTCCTTTAGCCAGGTTGTAAATGTGATCTTGTTCCTGGAGAGGAATAGAGAGACGAGAACCCAAATATGGTTAATTATGTCTTTTAATGGAGATTTAAGATACTTAAGTGAAAGATGCAATATAAGAAGCTGTACAGAAACAAAATAATTAATAATGAAAGCTGTGCTGAGGACTTTTTACAATAAACAATCTACTTAAGTTATCATTTTAAAGCTGCTGTACCATTTTGAGTGCAAACATACTTGACCTAAAGACATTCTCAATTAGCTAGAATGTTTCTCTTGAGAGCTATTATGAATCAGTTTTAGATGTTTGGATTTCCAGCATGAAACATAAAATGAATCCATCAGTGCTGTATAACAGGTGTTAAAGCTTACCAGTTTGTGTCTTGAACTATGTCACAAGTATAAGGAGATTGAGTTAGCTATTGAAAATAAAATGTAAATAGCTTCTGAGGTGTGGAAATGCAAAACATTTTTTCTCAGTCTTTGAGCAGAAGTAATTTTTTCCTCTGGCACTGACTCGGGGCTAACGTGTACTAATGACACTGAGGAATCTTTCCCTATGATAATTGACAAAGTATCAGTTAATACTCATTCATACAGGTATCACGTTTTCCTTCATCCATTTATTCAAAAACTTACATTTTTCCTTGAAGACATGTTGCAGAAGCAGAAAGCATTATGAATACATTTATGGAAGCATCTTTTGCTCTGTGTGTGCATGTATGTGCTTGTATATAGATATATACTCCCACTGGAGATGTTTAGATTTTTCTCTGTCGACTTAGGATTCAAGCAGCCAGGAAAGAAAATACCAGTAATGCATATAATGAACATTATTATTTTAGGCTTTGCAGTCTCTGACCTTGGAGGTTTTCAAGACGTGAGCGGATAAAACCCTGAATAACCTGGTTGGATCTCATAGCTCACCCTGCTTTCAGCAGGAGGTTGGAGTCCTTAGGTCCCCTACAACTTGAATTCTCCTATGATGATGCCAATAATAAACTATGCAGAGAGAGACTCATCATGTCTGTTTCAATCACCAGGAATTGAAATTGTCTGTGAAACTAATTGGATATTTAGTAAGCAAAACTATATTAATGAGCTACAGAACATATAAAATAGATGCAGTGATTCTCACATAGTTGTGGAAAGAATTCACACCTTCAGTTTCTTATTTTTAGCCTAAACAATGCAGCCTGTATATGCTTCTTTCCATGTATTTTTCTACCATTGCGATAGTGTTCACCTTCATCTCAGTCCAGGGGTGTCAAGCTCATTTTCAGCAGGGGCCACATCAGCCTTGCGCTTGCCTTCAAAGGGCTGAATGTAATTTTAGGACTGTATAAATGTAACTACTCCTACACTAGTTCGGTCCTAAAATTACATTTGGCCCATCAGCCATGAGGTTTTAGTCTAATCTACTCCTTGAAAGCAGCAGAGGGTAATTTGGGAGCTGAAAAAAAAGAAGAGTTCACATGATATAATTTGGTGCCAGGAATCTGTCTGCCATTGACTGTATTGAGGGAACAAAACAGTTTTCTGAAAGGAGATAACATAAAAAACCCCCTGTAGTTCCATTGAGGTTTTGACTGTTTAAAATATTCAGTGACTTAGGATATACCTTTTATTTCTTAGGCATTCAGCAAACCCTTATTTGTAAGAAGAGTGTTAATGGAATACATTTTAGGAATAGCAAATGTGGTCAAAAATTCTTAGGTTGGGCCATAAATAATGAAATAAGGCTAGCATTGTCTCTTGACAAACACAAGATGTTAGAATATTTAATCTTAATTTATATATTCTTGTTTACCTTATGGTGCTTCCTGAAGTAGTCTTATAATCCGATTCTTCTGAATTGGTAGATTATGTGATGTTTTAAGCATTTAATACGCAGACTGTATAAACTAGGTTGACCTTCTTGCGTTGAATTTCTCAAGCTAAAAAGTACTGTCTTTATGAGCTATGTCTCCTTCTCTTTCCACCCCCATGGTAACATTCAGAGTTCCAATTTACTCCAACCCACTGCTTGAGACACAGAACACTCGCTATTATATAAGACACATCAATTTGATGTGATCTTTGTGTTACGTTTTATCATATTACCTTTCACTTCTTTTAGATGATCCTTTGTTGAAAGTAACAGAAGAAAAAGGTAGTGGAGGGACGAGGTGACTATGTGCTCTTGCAGGGGTATTTGCAACAGATGATACAGAGCTTTGCAGCATAACATTTCCAAGAAGAATTTGATGTAGCGCTAAATTCACATAAATACAATTATCTACATGTGCATGTAAGTGGCTACATTGATGTTAACTTTTAAGAAGGGGAGGCTGCAAAAAAATGGACATGAAGGTTGTATTAACAGTTATACAAATGTCTATTTTAAGGGCTTTGTTTGGGAAGCAAATGAATAATGGCTGTTGATATAAATGTAGCTAAATGTGATTTATGGATGTGTATCCTTTTAACTCTCAAAAGACTGTTTTTGTAACAAAGCAAGGATTCAAGAACCAGCTAAGCTGTAAGATGATGAGTACAGATTTTCCATTAGAATTATACATTTTGATTTAATAGATGTAGAGGGCATTTTTTAATTTCTGCAGCTAATACACACTAAAATGCTGTGTTAAAATGCTTTTCTTATGCCCTGTTGGATTGATGTCCAAATCTTTTGCCCATGCAACTACAGATGCACATGCTGCTGACAGTGATCCTGAAAACTACCCTTTTACAGCAGCCAGCACAGAAGTACGTAGCAGAACAAACAAGCCCTATATCTCAGAGATCCTTGTTCTCCAGGGTGTGCATGATGTACCAAATAGAACATAAAAATGAAGCAGAGTCCTGAGGTTTGCCACAGGGGGGCCCTAAAACCAGTGGCTTTTAGCCATCCTTGAAAAGGACCTCTTCAGTTCTCCCCTGTGGTTCTCCCACCAGTCATAACAACACAGCTGAGGCAGCAGCTACACTATAATTAACTGCAGAGTCTGTAGTTGTGCTTCGTGTCCCTACTGAGGTAGAGAAAAATCACAGAGCATGCAAGAAGAGTTAATGGTGCTTCACATAGGATTAACCTTACTTGTTTTAAAAATGTAAAGATTTTTAAATGGTGTTAAAAAAAGAAAATGGAAGTCTAGGAAAACAGCCTTTCGTCCTTTTTTATTTTTTTCTTGAGATGGAATATGCTCATCTCTTTTATTAGAATTCCCTTGGAGATGAGATTGCTTGAAAAATGTGAATTAATTATGGCAGTAGTGCTTTTATTACTCCTTTCCTTTTCCTATTCATCTACCTATCTGCTTCTTTCTTATTTTTCATTTCATTGGTGAGCAAGTAGGCTTAATCAGAAATGGTCTGCAGCTCTTCAGGCAGCTGTGGCTTCTGTGACATCTCAGGATCTGTGATATCTCAGGATCTGTGATGTCAGCAAGTCTGTTGGAAAAGTGGAAAGAATGAGCATGTGAGGAAAAGGGGAAGGAGCAGCTGCAGTGGTAGACTTGTTAGATTGCTCAGGAGGCTTCTGCATGCCTCTTTTCACCTGATCCCAAAATTCAAGTATGGCCTCTCATAGAAGCAGTTTTCATGCCCGGAATCTCTGGAGAGATAAGCTTCTTTAACAATGGCATAAACATAAGCATCCAAGAAATTTTATAATAAACATTATAAAATCTGAATAAAATATGTACCAATAAATGATGGAAAACCTTGAGGTTAGTCAACAGCCAAAAAAGACAACTAACTTTATCTAAAGGCAGATTAGAATAACCTGTTTATTAAAAAAAACAAAGAATAACTGCAGTAATGCTTTAGCTTTGATGGGTAAAGTTGTTCAGCCCAGTTTTATATGGATTCATAGTTGTCATTTCTTCTGTTTGCAATAATTCTTACACACAATCATATTTTCTGGAACTAATGTTTTCCTTATTTTTCTAGTCCTTAGTTTCATATAGGATTGGTTGTAAAGTGGGAAGGCTGGATGTTGACAGAGTCCTGAACAAATGCGCTTGAAAACATTGGAGGCTTTTATAGTAAAGGCTGCTATTGGCCCAGATGCATGACCATCTCTGGCTAATACTAGATATTTACAAGAGAGCATAAAAACTTTAACTAAGTAGATGTCTGTTAATTAACATAGCTGAAGAAAGCAGAAAGCATGTGCATGTATATTCATAAGCATAGAAGAAGGGGAGGATGAGTGGCTAGATTTTGCTCGCATCAAAATCATTCAGTTATGAAAATAACTTGGTAAATGTTTAAATTAGATATAGGGAGATTAATGCCTTGCTTGCTTTCCCCTGGCATAATGATTTTTAGGACCATTTTCACTGTCAAATAAAGAACTACTGCCATGACATGAGAGAGTCATGGTGTGACTTGAGGTATGAGGAACGCTACTGTGCAGCTTTGGCTCTTCATGCTGTTTGTGCACCTCGATGTCTCATTGTTCCTGTCTTACAGATGATTGTCTCAGCATTTGTTTCTAGTTTTTTAATACCTCTTCACAAGTGTGATGGGCTGAAAGATGGAATACAAATCAGCTGAGCCCACAAGTTTCAGTTTTTATCAGATGAGCTTTGACATAGTTAGCTGTGTCAGCATGAGAACACATGAGCATGTTCTCCATGTGTTGCTCCTCACACAACCCTTCCTGACCTCCTTAGCATCACTTCAGTCTACCTTGGCCCATGACAAGTCTGCTTATTTTTTTAAAGGCACTAATATCATACAGAAGATGAAAGTTAGTCACTTTCTAATTTTATTTTTGCTTGTTGCAACTCCAGTTTTTCATCTTTGTCTCTCCTACCTCATGTGCTATTTAACTTCAGGTCCATGCTTATAGGCTTACTACACATTTTTAGTGACATACCTGAAAGGAAAAACGTAAAAGTTTTGAATCAGTTGACTTTATCCTACTGGCATGAAAAGAAAAAACAAACATTTCATATATGTTTTTGGCAGGAAAAATAGATGAGCTTGATTCTGTGTGCCCATGCCACTGAATACTGGTGGGGAGCTCTTGAGAATTCGAGTACTGATACTAATCAAACCATCACATCTTGGACCTATCTCTTTCCTTTGTAGGAGCTGATTCTGTAATACAGATCACCAGCTGTAATAATGAGTTGCATCCTTTCCTGTTCTTGCATGACTCTTCAGCTTTCAAATTCAAACTACAAGTTACTTGCTCTAGTGAAGTATGCAATTCTCTCTCTTCTCTTTCCCAGCCATGTTCCTTTATTTTCCAAACCTCCATTGCCTTGACTTGTTCTGCACTACTGAGACACTGGCCACCTATCCCACAACATCAATAATTGTCTGCATTTTTGGGTGGCTTTTGGGGAGAAGGGATATGACATCCACTGAAGGTAAATTGCTTAAAAAGTCTCCTACTCTGGTATACATTGAAAAATTCTTAACCATCTGCCACACAGATCCAGGACCACACGTGAAGAAGAAAGTAAGATATTTTTTTGATAGCAGCTGAAGACCAAACCTTAGAACAGTACAGTAAAATAGCAATTAGAAAAATAATCATGTCTTTTTATCAACATCTTCCAACAGTGTTAAAAGTGCTTCTTTTCCAGACTTACCAGTTTTTCAGTTTTACTAGCAAGCAAGAGTATAATTACAGCTTGGAGGTTGCTACTGATACTTTAAATCAGGAAATTTAACTACAGATTCTTGATTCATTTTGTTCTTTATTTAGAAGTCTACAGTGGCAAAAGGTGCCAATTTGTTTTAGATACCTTTCTCAATTATTTAAGCATATAATGAAGCAAAGAACAGTGTCTAGAGAAGACAAATGCCATGCATTTCAATCTATGTCATGACAATATCAACATGACTCTTGGTCTCTACAGACCTACAACTGCTGACTGACATTCATTTAACTCCTTACCTCATGTTGCTTTGCTTTACCTCTGCTTCTGTTCCAAGTTCTTGGCTGCTTTCTGCCTTTGCCAATTTTTCTTCCTGTCCATGCACACTGGTATAATACCTGGGGCTTTTTTCAATTTATTCCATATCAGACTCAAATTAGTTTGGTGTTTGTTTGTTTTTTCTGTCAAGTATCAGCGCATTGCACGAAATGTGTAACTTTCTGTTCAGTAATTTCAATGAACTTTGTACTGAATCAGTCTTGATTTGGTATCTTCAAGTACTGCCATTTTATTTTGTGAGAATGACAAATTTAGCTTCTCCAAGCTTCTCCTATCGCCTGTATCCCCAGACTTATTGATATCCTGAGCAATACTTTATTTCTAACTAGATTTCTTCTTATAATTCTAACTCTTGCAGGCAGCTGCCAAATGAACTGATTCACCATGGAATACTCAGTGCTAGCACAAACTCTTCTGGTCCCACAGTTTTAGACAGAATTGTTCCAAGGACCTAAAAATCACAAATGCTGTAAAATAGAGGATTTCATGGCTATTTTACCTTCTCCTTCACAGAGCTAATGTGTTTTCTTTTGTTTTGTTTGTTAAATCTTGTCAGAAAGCTTAGTTCATATCTAAAACTCACGTAGATCAAATCAAGAACTAGAACCACTGAGATAAATGATTACTTGCAAGCAGTAGTTCACTTGTTTTGCATGATCAAGGGCTTCTGAAATCACTAGTGACTTCGCTATTTATTAACAAATGCTCTCTGTTGTATTAGTATGATGAGGAGACATAGTCAAGCCAAGGGGCACGTGTTGAACAAACACAGAGCACTCTGTCTTCTGTTGTACATACTGTAAGTTAACAAGTACCTAAACACAGCATGAAAGGTGTAGATTGCGTATTGATAGCAGAGAGGGGAAAAGGACCTCCTGATTTCAAGTCCTAGCCTACCATGGCTCTGCTGAGCCAACATTTGACATCTAAATATATTCCTTGTCAACTAACAGTTCTTTTGGATTCAATTAGATGTATGTCCAGTACAGTTTAAACACTCCTTTTATTGTTCATATTGCTAACCCAGATTCACTGCTGTACAACTCGAGCAGAATATTCATTTGTCTTCTGAGATGGAACATGAAATCCTTACTTGACACTTTTGTATACTTCTTTCTGTAATTTCTATCAAAACTCTGCAGTATCTGGTTTATCTCGTTCATCATACCTAAGTGTTAAGCCAATTAATTTGTTGGTTTGAGGCTATAGTGTGCCTGGAACCTGCAATTCAATTTGTTGTGTAATATCACGGGGTGCTATTAGTTCCCTTGTGACCGCTTTAGAAGTATATAATCTGCATGCTTACCAATAGGAAAAATATTGAGATTATATTGCTCCAGTTTATGTGAATTCCTTAAGATAAAAAGAAGTCTCTCTTACTTAGGAAGCCTATGCCAGATACAGGCTACAGATAGAGTGGTTGAGTTAGTGACATCTAAAAAAATTGACCTTTGAAATGTTTGCTGTCTAGAGCATGTTTAAAGAGAGACATGAATGTCTATGTCTTTTCACAGACATCTTTCGTTAGCTTTATGTTTCAGCAATTCCCCATGATATTATGAGGGAATATCTGTCCCTTAGTAATCTCCAGGAAATCAGTGACAGCTCTAATAGTCTATATTAAGCTGTTACCCAAAAACATCATTCAGGATTTTGGTCTCTCTGTATTGGTGCTTTACAAACAGAGGCAACTGGATTCCAGTTTATAACTATATTTGTATTGAAAAGGAAGGGTGGCTGCATTTAAACATTCAGGAGAGTTAGCATAGGTTGCTTTATTAAAGGTATGTACTGTTGCTTCGTTACAGCTTTTAACTGACACTGACAATAGTGGAGGAAGAGGGCAGGAGGGAAGTAGGCAAGAGGCAAGGTTGCAATTTCTCATTTGCTAATAATTCTAATGAATGCCCTAAAATGCTATGTATTCAGAAATGAATATAGTATGCCCCTTGAATTTAATAATGCCGTATTTTCTGGGTAGTGAAAATTAGCATATTTTCTCTATATGAAGAAATTTTGTAAAATCTCTTTTCCTACACCTCTGAAATTTGTATGTGAAATTATGCTCTATTGCCCAATTCTAGGTAACTTTTTTGTGGGTCTGGCTTATTTCCTCATGATTTGACTGATAAGGGCTGTCAGAAAGTGCTAGAGTTAGTGACCTTTCATGACAGGCTTTGTTTTGATCTTCAAAATATCTGATGACTGCACAATGGTATGAAAAGAGAGTAATTTTGAAATAAAATAACTGAATATAGATTTAAACCCCAAGAAAATCCATTCTGTGGTCCTTTGTTTTTTATAAATCAACTCCTCAAGATGTTATTCATGAAACTGTAATTGATATTGTCATGAGCTGGAGTGGTGTTTACTTTTTTTCCAAATCAGTTAAGTTGATAAAAAGCTGATGCAGCCATTTCAGATCCATTGCCATTTTTGGTTCATTAATTACAGAGGTGAGCAAATATGATGCACTGGCAGGACAGAATAAGGCAGATTCTTCCTGCATGTAAAAGTGGGGCAGCCTGCCATCTGACAAAGAAAGGGGAAAAAAGGAAGAGACAGCTCTGTTAAAACAAAAAAACCCAACCCAAAGCAATGAAGGGTTCCATGTGCCAGTGAAACCTTCATTTCAATGGGCAGACATGGAAGTTTCTAAGAATAACAGCTTGTATGTATGTTAACAGTTTCAAACTTGAAAGTGGCCAAAATCTTGGTCCAAATAAAATCATAGTGGCTTGCAAGCAACGTTTGTATTTTTTTTTTTTTCACCCATAAATTTTCTTTGGTATTAGACTTTTTTATTGAATGACATTCTACATGAGTTAGCTAATTAAATGGTAAGTTATTTCATAGCAGGAAGAATTTAATTTACTAATCGCATCACCAGTTCTACATTTCAAGCCCTAAATTGTCTCATTGGATACATGGAACTACCTCCTACTGAGTGATAACCTTCCAGACACCTCAAAGGCACATGGAATACATTATAGAAATAGATCTAAAAATATAACTAACAAAAATGTAAGTATCCAGAATATTTGTCTCATTTACAAATTGTTACATTTATGTAAGCCATTGCTTATATCATGCTACAGGCAAAACAGAGCTTGCTGCAAGCCACTTTTTTAAATCAGTAATTAGTTCTTCCTCAGAAAACCCCTCTGTTTCTTTCCCTCAGAACTCATATTAAAAAGTATAAGGGCCTTTAGTAGCGATTTGTGAGGCATAATATTTTTGTCTATCTTACTTAGGCCCTGCAGACTAATCTCTTCATAAGAACTTCATACCTCCTCTTATCACAAGAAGGTTCTCTGTGACTGTGAGGTGCAGTACAAGTACCCAGCACAAAAAAATAAGATATCAGAACTAACAGTATTAAATACAGAGTACATTTTCCTTTTTATGTTACATAGTCTATGGTGAAACAATGGTCATTGACAATGCTTTTTTGGTCTCCCCCTCTGTAATATGGAATGACAGTCTGAAAGACCAATGGAAAAAAACATTAATTATTGATACTTGCTTCACAGAACTTTCTGTATTTAATTTCCTGCCTTAATATATTCACACTTCCATGTGCATTGGTCCCTCAATACCGTTACTGAAAGGGGCTCATGCAAATAGAAAGAGATCTCATGGCTTTAATAGCATCGTGGATTCATTTTGCTCAGATGAGTTTTCATAGTCACGGTGTGAAGTATAGATGCAAGGATGTGCAAGCCCCTAGTGATTTCAGTTCTTGTGACTTTTTTTCCTCCTTTCTATGTCTACGCTTTTGGAAAAGGAAATCCAGCATGTGACTTCACACGATCTATAGTATGGGCTATAGCTTCCCTTAAGTATTCATCTTTTAGCATGATATAGGTTTATACGCTCATATACAGTATTGTATACCAGTATTTTATTTCCTCTGTTATCTTGTATTAAAGAAATATGATGTGTTAGGCACGTGTTCTTTTGATAACTTCAGCACGGGCTCTCATTTTAATGAGTAATATCAACAAAGTACATTTTTTAGGTCTCTGAGGAACTCTTTTTTTCAATCTTCGCTTTAAGTAGCTACTTGCCTCAACTCATATGTATAAGTTTTTTCAGGGATTGTGACTGGTAAGGAAAGATGCTCTTTGGCTTCTTTGTCCCACACCAATTTGATTAAATACTATTCATGTTTGCTTTTAGAGTCCTTAAAAGTCTGTGAGGATGTCCACTTTGATTTTGTCTTATGTAGCATCTGGGAAGCTGACCTATGAGTATCCAAAGTTGAAGATTTTTTAAATGATACAGTATTTCCATCACACTTACTGTATTCACATGAGAGAACTTCGGCTTCAGAAATAAAGCCTGTTTAAAAGGTACATGCAACTTGTAACTCAAATCAAGAACAGCAGAAGGTCTAAAAATAGATATTTTGTCAGTTTAATTTTAGTCACAAGTTAAGTTCACTTGAATCATGATTCATTAGGAAAAAGCTGTTTACCTTGCAAAATAGAGATGGTAATTAACTAATGCAAAGGGGTTAGTAAATCATAAATGCACTTACAGTGTTTACAAAGCCTATCTTTTATCTGCTGCGTAACTGTAGAATGCACTCATTTGTATCAGCCTACTTGGCTTACCTCTGATGTTGTCTCCATGAATAGTTTTTATTTCTCACGATCGTAACTTAAGACTACCATCAGACGATGTCTCAGCTCTTATTTCTCTTCAGCCATCCCACGCTGGTTTTGTTCCCAGTGAGGCTGTATTTCCCACAACAGTTCCCTGCAGGAGTTCAGGACACCTTGTGAGTTTGCCAACCAAGGCAGCAAGATGACAGGTGTAAAATGACTGCATGGAAACTAGGAAATCAAGTGCTTAACTTTAATCTTACATTTTAGTTCCTATTGCACAAATATTTTTAACTGATGTCAGTGTTATATATAGGCAACTTTTATGTAGGATTTTTGTTGTCTGTGCTGTGGCATCGCATTTGAAATTTTGATTTTCTTTCCACTAGATCATTTTGCAAGCATTGTTATTTCTACTACTTTATGTCTATACTGAGAAATAAATATTTTATAATGAGGATAATTTTCCAGAGTAAGGTATGCAGCTGACAAGTGGCTATTATACTTTTCATACATGTGGTGGATACCCAGTAGGTCTTAGTGTTTAGTCTGCTTGTGAATATGCTAAATAATTAATGGATTAAAAGTGGGTCTGTGGTAGTACAGCTCATTATAATCTCTCTCAGGTATGCATTTCTCCTTTATAAACACCTATATTGTGAAAGAGTACACAGCTACAACAGAGGGAGGTAAGAGAAGCCACCTTCTGAATAGGCCTTAAATTTTAATGACTCGGAGGTCATCAAGGTGCAGGCACGCAGGTGGTTGTTGTGAAAACCACATTATGTCAATGTCCTGAAATACAAAAAGACCTTTTATAGCTTTTGTATTTACTTTTAAAAATGCTTTTCATTATATTTCCATGACTATATGAGGGGCAATAAATGCAGTCTAAATTATTTGTTAAGGAAGGTGTTATTGCTCGTAACTTACCAGTTTAAGGTCAACAGTATGACACAGAAGTCTTAGCTAAAATGTGTAGCTAAGACGTTGTGTGGACTGCATGGAATGCTGCAGGTATGGCAGCTGGGATTGTGAGTGTCTACAAAGTCTGTTCAATATTGGAGAAGCTGTTATTATAAAAAGATATATTTTCATCCACTTATGATATGTTTCAAGGTGGATCACGATTTACCTTCCCAGTCAAACTTACCAGCTATGGCTGTTGCTAGAGGTGTCAAGCTGTCCTAGTAGGATTTCTATCAGGAGCTGAGAGAAAAGAACATAAATTACAGGAATTTGTTCAAAGTTTTTCCTAGAACTAAAGCTATAAAACTGAATGGATCTCATTTAGGGAAGGCAGTGACCCAGCAGTGACCAGATACTCTTTTAAGATGCTAGAGACTACACTGAAACTTGCAGATCTTTTCTGAGTATGCTTCTACTAATTTATTTTCCTAGTGCTAGAATTGTTTCTGCTTTAGTGAGAAGGAGCAATGATTCATTGAGATCTACCCTTTAGCATCTCAGAAAGGTGATTTTCTCCACTTAAGGAGGTTCACATGACAAGGAAATACCCATAGCATCACGTTAACAAAAGGTGGTGTATCTAGTGATGAGAGCAAATTATTTTATAAACAGATGATAACTTGTCCCTACTCCCTTTGAACTCAATGAAATCTTTCGCAGGAACTTCATTGAGTGAGCAGCGAGACTTCAAAAAGCTGTTACAAAAAAGTATCCACAGAGTTACATCTGGGTGACATTAAAGAGCAGATGGAGGTCACAGTATTTGCAGGTGTATTGGAAGCTGAGTGGAGGAGGTTCTTAAATATTAAAGACCTGATTTGAAGTATCAGAAGAAGAAAGTTTATCTCAAAATAAGCGTACTGTTGGGAAGGATGAGAGTGTCTCCTGTGTCAGTCTATTTTTCTTCTTTTTTTTTTTTAGGGATTACTCCACGTAAGTATGAAAATTGTTCTCCCCAGCAGAATTTGTTCAACATGTACTATACAAAAATGACTGAATAAGATACTAACAACACATTAAATCTGTATGCCATTAATCCATACATATGTGTTACTGTATGTACATGTTCTAAAATTAGAAATTACTTGCACCTGAACCTTGTTTTTTAAATATTTATGAAACAGACTTAGTTTTTACCAGCCTGAGGATGTTTACAAATAAATGAGGCAATATTGAGATAATTTGTGTTGTTTAGTGGAAAGAAATAGTCTTGACATTATGTCTGTGCTATTAATAAATTGGATAACAAACTCTTAGAATGCTTTGGGAATATATGAAGTATAGTCTTTTCTATTTAAAACCAACAATATTAATGCACTTGCTAAGAAAATAGAGCAAAACTGGGAATAACTTGAAGCTAACAGGGCAGGGATATAAATCTTATCCCTGTGCCTTATGGTAACTGCTGTGTCACAATAATGACATTAATAATTATAATAACAACAATAATGCAAATTAAACTTCAGTGTTTAGCTCATTTTATATTTTTACACTCTATCTTCCAAATGCTGAACTTCTTTTCTTCCCAAACTCCAAGAATTTTTCTGTTGGAATAAATGGTATGGAGCTCATTGTTCAGCTGAGTCCCTTCTTTTCCCTAGCATGTATTTAACAAAGTACTTAACACCTTGCTTGACACAAAAGTCAAAAGTGAAACCCACACACCTTGATATTCAACTGAAAATGAGAAGGATTCTGTCATAAAAAGGTTTTATATCAAAATAATAGGGATTGTGCTTATTTCGTATCAATAAATAGTATCTTATGTATTACTCTAACTAATTGGAGGGTGCACTCAAAAGAAGATCAGAGAAATATTTGTGGAATAATAAACCCTTGAGAAACATGATCATTTCAGAGGAAAGGATGTTCAGGAAAGCAGCGTTCCTTCAAGTTGTCTCATCTATTTGTCTACTTCAAGATTTTTCATCTGAGGGTACAGACAGTACAAGGAAGGCCCTATGTACTATTTAATTCCCTGTTTCTATGTCTCTGTGTTTATTTCTTTATGGCAAGAGAAATATTTAGGCTAAGGACGTGTTGACAAGAGCAAGAAGAGACTAAAGGGGGTAAAGAAAAGAAAGTGTCTTACCACTGGGAAATTTTGTGATCTCATAAAGTTATCAAGGATAAACCTCTTTTGAGATTGCAACATATGAAGGGAAAAGAGGTTGCTCACATGCATATTTGATCTTCAGCAGAAAACAACACAAAAGCAACCCACAACACAAAAAGAAACTAAAGAACAGAAACCTTTAATACCAGTACTAGCTGTTGTTGTTTGTTTTGTGTGTGGCTCCAACAGTTAGTTAAAATGCCTGAAGGAAAATTTCCCTAAAATATAACACGACCAGAAGCACTTGCAGTGCTGCAGGCAGCTTCTCCAAAAACAAGACAACATTTGTTAGTCAACTGGAATACAACATGTGAAGCCTCTAGGGCAGTGTCGTTTAGCCAGTTGTGAGGAGCTGTAGATTTCAGTGGCGTTGACATACGTGCTAAGCACAGAACAGGGCAGCTCTGGTAGAAAGATGCAGCAATATATACAAACTGACTGTTTCTTTCCCTTGTTTTGTGCCCTGAAAACATGGTCCATGTTCAGGTGACAAAATATTGTCAGATTTCTAAAGAAGGCATAATTTTTAACCTGGCGCTATGTGATCTGGAAATAGTGTCCACAAAAAACATCTTTGAAATACAGTCCAGCTAAGCACCAGTTTTAAGGCAGACAACTACAGTTTGCTCTCTGTGAGGCCTAGACACCCTACTTGCATAGAGAAAAGATGCATTTAAAAAAATATGTTTCCTTAAAGTAGTTTAGGAGGCAGCAGGCAGCTTGCAATTGAAACATCCTGAAAGTTTCTGAACTGTGGTCTCATACACCTCTGTGGCTCCTTCCCATGCTCTTCCTTGCTCATGAAAGATTGAGAAGCTGCCACTTCTCAAGAACTTCAGAAAATTGCTATAGGATGTACTGTGGACATGCTGTTTAAACTGAGATACTACCTTTGAATGAAGATCAAAGAGGACTGTGTTTGCATGTGTCAGTATAGGAGGGTGAGGCTGTATCAATATTGTGTTCTCTCTTTCTATTTGAGTATGATTGTCAACCAATAGAGTATATCTACATGCAAAAGCCCAATGGATATACTGCCTAACGATTTTTGTTTGAAAGTGTTATCAGACTGTACTGTTTATACCTGCAAATAGTGGTTGCTTTGATGTGTAATTGTATGGTGCAAACACCTTTTAATCCAAGCTTGACATACAATTAGCAATAAGATTTAATTTTGAGTAGTGTTTTCTACAAAGCTGTTCACAGACAAGGTTTGTATCTTTACTTTCTGCAGAAAGTTAAACAGAGGTGCAATGAGAAAAGGGCAGTATTAATTGCAAGTAATGACTCAACATCTTCTAAGGTCTATACTAAATGTGGAAGGGGAGGAAGGCTCGTGAGAAAGTGTTCTACTCTGGTCACATCACTTCACTTCTCAGCTACATGATTCAGGATTTGTACCAGTAGTACCGTTCTTTGTATATTCTAGGATACATCACATTGTTATCCAGTGGAATCGTGGAAAAACTCTATCATGACTAGATTAATGAATCCCTCTTGTAAACTGTTTATCCCAGGCTTACCGTCTCCCTTTTTATGTACCATGTTCTAAAACTGCTGTTTCTGAGGCACTGTTGCAGAATCCTGGCTACATCTAAGTTGCTTCTGTATTCAAATCAAGCATGCTTTGGATTTTGTATCTGAATTCCTTCCAAACTTATAGTTAAAGCCAGGACGGCCCTCTTTCTCATTGGCAGTAAGCTGAACCACATGGCCAGCTCTAGTATACTTGCTATTCTGCTAATTGATGTGGACAAGAACAAATTCCTGCACAAGCACATCGACTGCAATGTGATTTCCTCAAGAAATTGCTTACTAACAGTATAAAAATGAGCACAGCCTGGAAGTGTGTTATTAAAACTGCCAAATGGAAGTACACTCCTGACTTTCAAGCATTCCATGCATTCTGCCCTAAAGGCATGCTTCTTATAATTCAAGTGACCAGCATTAAATGCTGTCAACGAGACTTTTTGTAACCAGTAATTATTTCTGACTTGACTTTAGGCAGCTTTGTAGTGGCTTGTTAACTCTGCTAGTTCTATCATTATGTATTTCAGGATATCTTAGCTTTTGTATATCTGCTTTTCAATTACTGTTTTAGATGCAAAGCTGTCACCATAGTAGGCCTATGAAGTAGGAAGTATTGAGCATGAAGTTTAGCTGTTGGGTTTTTTGTTGTTGTTTGTTTTTTCTTAGCTGATCTTAGCTCTGTTTGCTTATAATACAAGAAATTACGGTTCTAGTCACCCAATTTCAATTCAGAATTCTGAACCACTTTTCTTATGCCTTGAGAGTGATGGGAGATCTAGAAAACATCACAAGCAAAGAAAGGTTTAATAAAGGGATTACTTTGAAAAACTGTGTACAGAAATGATAATGGTTTTCTAATACATAAAACTCTCAAAGAACATAAAACTGTTCTCCTTTGTCTGTCTTTGATAGGACCAGAAATAATGGTCTTAAATTTCAGCAAGGAACATTCAGATTAGAAGCTAGAAAAGCTGTCTGATAACATAGGTAGTGAATAACGTTGGAAAGATTATTAGTCCACATCTTCACAGTTTTAGGAACTGACTGAACAAACGTCTAGCTGGTAATGCTGTTGGAATAACTGATTGTGTTACAGGACAGGAGAATGAATTAGATGACCCCTTTGGCTGGAGTCAGAAGACTAATCTTGATCCCATTCAAATTTGTCATTCTGAATTGTGTCTTTTGCAAAGCTGTGGAGACAAATTTCCTCCTCTCCCCAGTCACATGCGTCTGAAATGCTAGTAATAGCTATTACTGGATATATCAAGGCATTTTGGGAAAAGACTAAATGTTTCTAATTTTAGAAACATATAATATGATCTAGTTAGAATTTCCCTTGTTTCTTAAGTATTCCCCAAAGATATTCTTCAAATGCATTCCCCTTGTAAAAGCCCTTTCCAGCACAGCATTCTGTCTCTGAATGGTTGAAGTGCTAATTTTCAAACAATAATTAGAGTTCAGTAAAGGAATAATCACTGCTGTAGGGTGTGGGAGCTCTGCGTAAAAATTCTCATAAAGGGGCATTCTAATTCATCATATCCTCAACAGTGTAACTGTTGATGGCACACAGCTCAAATGGTGCTGGAGTGACCTCTTAGTGGTCATCTGTTCTGTGAAAAGAGGATGATTTTACAATGAGTGGAGGAAAGAAAGATGGGAACAAAGCTTTGGAATTATGCTATATTGTGAACATGTGTGGTTATGTTATGGTTCTATCTCAAGGTACTGGGACACTCTGTAATTTCTTTGCTAAATAAAGGGAAGTGTCACATAGAACAATTTTATTAAAAACAGGTCCAAGAGACACGTGCATAAAACTGTAGCACATAACATAATAGAAACACACATGGAGAGATGGATTTTAGATAGGTAATGAAACTTTTCCTTTCCTAAGTGTTTCTTTCTTCTGAAGCATGACTCTGTTTAACTTCAGGGGCATCAGGATTTGTCCTTATGATTCAAGAGTCAAGTCGCATCCATTTAAAGGCTGCAGAACTATGAAAATATTATTTGACAAACCTAGAAGCATTTTAGTCTTTGTTAATATTGACTTTAATAATCCATTCTCATTATAACGTAGAAATGTGTTTCTTTGCTGTACTGTTCCTTACTGTTCAAACATGCTCACTGTTTGCCTTATTCAACTGGAGTCTTATGGCAATCATACTCGTGAACCTTTGATATTGATCTCTATTCAGTCTTAGGGGATACTGTGATGCTATCATGCATCTGACCTAGTTTACTACTTGAAATTAATACCAACTGTTATATACAATGAGATATAATTTGTTTTTCTTGGGCTCCTTTGTCTCATGCCTAAAATACTATTTTTCTATGAAGCCTATGGGCAAATTTATTATAAGAAAAACACTGAAAAAATAAAAAAATGTTGTCAAAGGCTAAACCATGATCTGGCTCCTTTAAAATTGGTTCACTTATGCTAATTTGCAACAGCTGAGCTTCTGGGGCTTTTATAAAGTCATCTACAGCTGCCTTGTGGAACAGAGGCTGTAAGGAGACTTCCAGGTAATACTATGGAGTGTGTAATAAGAGTTAAAATTTTTTTCTGTAAGCCTCAGCTGTTTATTTCAGATATTCCTTATTGAAGATCCTGTGTATCAGCTTTTTATTTGTTCTTTTAGCTGGCTTGGTGTCACTTGGATAATTCTGTAGTGCCTGGAGTAGTGCTGTTTAACCTCTGTCACGTAACTGTCTTATACCAGGGAAGTGCTTGATGCCATCATAGCTTTAAGTCAAGGCATGATGCAGTTAAATTGCTCTGTGCATTTTTGAAGTTCATCTTGGTACTGTTTAGGTAATTGATATTGTAAAAAAAACCTAAAGAAAACAAAACCAAGAAAAACCCCAATGAAACCGTGCAATTTCCCCTCAAAATAAAATAATATATAGCAGATATAGCTACACATAATTTTGGAAATTATATATTTGCATGAATACAGGATAGGTGATACAAGTGGGGCAACTTATATGATAGCCTAAGGAGTGGTGTTTTTGACAGGTATATGTTGGGATTTTAGGGTATTGACCATTTGGTCCAAGAGTTAAAATAATTTTAAAAGGTATTGGAGGATTTACTCTTGAACCAGTGACTGACTAGAGCATAGTGATGTACTACGGAAATGGTGGCTTTTTGAGTTGAATACGTATTTATGCATGATCTCAAAGTACAATTTATTCTAATTTTAGCAAAATATTTTTCTCATTCTTATTAGTGCAGCAGAATTCAACAATAAATGGGTAATTTGCATGCTCAGCACTTAACCTGGTTATAAACTAGGAATTATTGACAGAGCATGTGTGTGATCTGGTATGTCTGTCTATCTGAAGCAGTGATTGCCCCTTTGTTTTACAATGAAATTTTTCTCTCCTTCACAGGATTTCCCAGTAGCTTACATGGACTGTTATAAGTTATTTGCACTGGAAATGTAGAGTCAGGATATTTGGGTTAGATAGACTTACTAATGCTATAAATAAATTATTTTTGGTTCACGTGAAACTTTCTGCACTGCTATTTTTTTTCTCCTACATTTTTCTACACCTCATGCTATGACCACATCAGGTTGAGAGGCATGACAGTAAAAGCTGTTATGTTCAAGAAGTATAAAAAGTACTTTATCTCCCTAGGGTTTGAGATATTTGGTGGCAGAAGAAGCTGTACATTTCTGTTTGGATCAGGTGCTAAGAAAATACAATGAGCATATTCCGCCAAAAATCCCTAAGAGAAACCAATTTTGAATTCTGAAAACACAAAATAAGGTTCAGTCTTGTTTGTTAAATACAGCCTATTAAAATATATCTTCTGTCAAGACTACTTTGCCCTGAAACTTTTCTGCCTGGAGTGACTTGGCTTGGACTCTGTCTGATTGCAGTGCCTTTGTAATTGGATGCATGCACCCCAAGACACAGCCTGGTCACACTGCAGCCCCGCAGCCATTGTATAGTTTTAGGGAAATAAATGTAGAAGCTGTCTGAGTAAGCAAATACATATTTTTAGACACAATTAACAGTGGGCAATGTTAGAATAGTTCCTGCAGGCCATCAAAAGAATACAGTCATGCTGCTTCGTTTGCAGTGAATGAATACACAGAGCTATTATGTATTCTAATTCAGGCAAAATAACATATTTAGGGTGACAATAGACCTTATGTTTTCTACTAGATTTCAGTGAATACTGAAGAGGTTGCTTTTACTGTTTCAAAGTGTTGTTTTCACTGAAGGCTAGGAGTTGGCATGTTGTAGGAAAGCTGGAAAGTACATTACAGAGTCTCTGAATACTATCCATAGGGTTGTGTAAGCCTTTTATGTTGGCTGCTCAAATTCTGGGCTGAGGCAGAGGAATGAAGATCCTCAAAAAATGGAGAAAAGAGATTTAGGGAGTAACAGTATAACATGCAGGGTCATGTGTATGTTAAGGTTAGGAAAATATAGAAATTTGAATAGAGGGGATTGATCCTTCTTTCTGAATGCTGAACACTGGGATTCAAAATTATTAGAAGATACATTGCTGTACATGGTTTGTTTTGGTCTACAAAGACTGCTTAAATTTATTTAGTCTTCAGTTCAGTGGCATGATTGTTGGCCAACTTACTCAAGTGCTGTGAGATACTGTCATGTTTGAACAGCAATAGTGTGAAGAAAAGCAGAGGAAAGAGATGAGAACATTAAAACGGAAAGGTGAGGAAAGGATCTGAAATCAGACAGGAAAAGTTCGTGTTACGTCAGGAACTGAAAGAAAAGAGAAGCACTAAAAATGCACCAGAATAGGAAAAAGGAGGAAGAAGATGCAGAGTATAGAAAAAGGAACAGAAAAAATAAAATGAAGGGTAAATGGGGAAAAATAGCAAAGCAAAAACGATAGCACTAGGAAAAAATAACACTCTTCATATAAAGATGTGAATACACTCATGACTAGGTGAACAAAAAGTGGTAAGGCATGGTGCTGGTATTTAGCAGGAAAACAGATGACATTTTCTAGTTTGAGGTTCAAGTTGAAGTATATATGAAAATAAAGATTTTATTTTAAAGCTAGAAATCCCAAACATTTTAGTTTTTTAGACTACTACACGCAGAAGTAGAACACTCTTAAGAGACTCCACATTTCCTTTCTGTACACAATCATGACATAAAGCAAAGCTTTCTTATGTAGAATTGTGGAAAATGTCTTGCACGTCGCACAGTAAAGCAATGGGAAGAGGACAAGTTGATGGTACTGGAAATAGAAACAAGAGTTTATTGTTGGACAGACCAGGTTACTAATGGCCATCTGACTGCTGTACAATGCCTGTGAAATTGGGTGGTGGGTTTGGTCCTGTTCCTAGTAGGACTCTGCCTGTATCACAGGACAACTGATACAAGTTGCACTGGTGAATAACAGCAGTAAGCAGGAGAGATGCCAATATTGAAGAAATATTAGCACTGGAAAGGCACTGGTAAATAGAGCTGTTCCACGCCAGAGGAAGAATAAATTGCTTCAAGAGTTTATTTTCAGATAACCTAAGTGTATGTAGTAGGTTTATTTATTCACTTGCAACCACACGTGTGCATGGATGCAGGAGGACACGCACAAAGAAACTATACAAAACTTCTGCCAACAATAAGAAAGGAATTAAAAACTGCCATGCATGATAGGAAATATCTTAAAAAGTAATTGTGAAACAATTGTTATTTTCAAGGATTTAACAGTTATATTCTTTTGTAATAAATATTTACACTGTTGTGAAAAACTTCATGCATTCCATGGGTGCTGTAATTCATCTTCGCATTTGATAGCACTTACATGAGTGATTGTGGTTACGATAATGCCATTACTCCCAGGAGTAAGTGCTGTTCCCTATGGTTTGAGCAATATGGCCCAAAATGGAAATTAGGGAAGAAAGTCTGAGAATAATATAGGGAGTCTTAAGTTTCACAGTTCTACAGGCAAGTGGATTTGGGGACAATGAAGAGAGAAAAACAAACAAACAAAAAAAACCCACAAAAACCCCAAACTGAATGGCAAAACAACTTTCTGCAGTGCCTCTGCTTCTTCAGAGGTGTCTGTTGCAGATATTGACTTATATCATCTCTTTAGGTTTGTGGGACGTGATCACATTTCAGGATAAAACTGGTATTGGTACTTGTGTTAAATGAAATAAAATCCAGAACTGTCATGTTGTGGTCATGTGTACTTTCTACATTTAGACTACATGGTCAGGCTAAAAACTATTCTTCAGACTTGCACAGAAGTGTTCAGTGTATAGGGAACATAAGCTATCGTCAAAAGCTGCAATTAACCTTTTTTGGAAGCAGAATAACAGACTGGGTGGGTTATTGTCTCTTACTGATATGGCAGTTCTTCTGGTTTTGTATTCAACAGGATTTCGTTTGTTCCAAGCAAATATTAAAATGTCATTCTTCTTGCCTAGAGTTTGCTTTTTCTTTCACAGCTTGTGTGATAAACGTTTGTGGTTGGAAAATAGCAAGTAACTTGTGAAGAGTTTTCCATGAGAAAAGATGAATGCTATGTTTATCTTGTCTTTGCCAGTGCCTTAGTGAACAGCTTTTTGTCCTTTCCAGAAACCTTTCAGTAAGTGGAGTGTCAATGATTTCACTGTTGGCAATGTCTTATTAATGTCATCCAATGCATCTTAGGCACAACAGATAGAGCAGTTGTCACTTGCACAGGGTGAGTTTGCCACATTGTGAGCCAGGACAAGTTGAAAAATTATCAGATGATGTCTCCAAGGCAGTGATCTAACTGCCCTCTCTGTCCCTCTTCTCCAAAACGTTCCCCCTGGCAAAGCCGCCCTGCCTTGGCTTCACCTATACAGCCTTCAAGTGAGTTTACTTCCATTTATGTACAATTTCTGACAGCTTATAAAACGGACATTCCTCTGTAAAGATCTTTCTACCTCTCTATTACGATTTCAGTTTGGATCAATAGTGTGCTTTTGAATTAAATCTCTTGATTTTTCCTGCTTCCAGTGCTTTGATTCACATTGTGGAGTGGTTTCAGTGTGCATGAACTGGATTCCTCTCAAATGAAATTAAACTGGAGGAAACACTCGGGAACAAAATTAATGCGTCCCAACTGCAGGTGATAATTCATCTAGGTTACCAGACCACAGCTGGTTGAAGTAAAACTCTTTAAAACATGTATAGTGTGGGCACTGGGCCCTCAGCACCAGCTGCTGCTCTCTGCACATTTGTTTTTATTAAACCTCATTACTTGCTAGTTTAGATGTAATCAATTCAATAGGAACAATTTTAAATATGGAAAAAAGACCAAAAGATGATCCACATGAAGCTGAGGATCTGATCCTCAGCTGAATGAGAAACAGAAAACACTATTTTTGAAAAAAGTATCTATATTTCTGAGACAGATGGCTGCTGTGCAGGTCAAGTTCTTGTGGATACTCGATCTGCTTTTACATCTGCTGTTGTGTGTGTTGAGTGTGGAATTCTCTATTGTAAAAGTATTTCTTAGCAGTTGAAGGCAGGATCAGATTCTGAATCTGAAGGATCCATGACAACATAAATAGCTAGTCTTAATTTTTTCTATTGCCATCTTGATACTTTAATTCTATTTTAATATACTGTATGGAAGAGGTCCAAAATCTCTGAAATCAATAAAGAACTGCCACTTACTTGGCCCTGGTATAATATGCAAGAGTATTTGAATTCAATTAAAACAAAACAAAAAAACAAACAAGAAAACAAAACCGCAGAAATAAAAGAAAGCCACCATATGAATAGAAGTGGCTAGTACAGTGTTTAGTGGGAGTCTCTGGTTGCGAGTTATTGACTTGCTCTTCAGATGGACTCGTTGGCACTCATTAGTCAGTCCAATCTTTTGGTCAGTTGCAGTTGAATTACTTTTCACCAGTTGCTGGTTTTCAACTTCTTAACCATTTTCTCCTGTGGGAGAGGCAGGTTGCATAATGCCATCTGCACTGTACGTGCTGGTTGTCATGTGTGTTTATTTCTACATCAAAGCTTATAATTTTTCCTTGTTCATTTGTGAATGCCTAATATTTAAATACTAAATCTATATTGATTTACAGGGAACTTTTTAGACTTTAGGTGCAAGGAATTGCAATTTTTCAGAAGTAGCTGCATGACTGGTGACAAGAACTAAGTTTAGGAATTACTTTGCACTTTGAAAATTCACTTTCAGTGAAACCGTAGTGGATTTTGTTATTTATTGGTTTAAGAAATCAAGTGCTGTCCATTAAAGTCCTGGATTTTGATTTTTATAAGTGCTGGACATTAACAGACAGATTGTTAGAGAAGAGAATTGCAAGCTCTCAGCATCTTTGAAACCAAATAATTAGATTTTTACTTCATTATTAAGTTTAAATAGCTCAATACTCTTGAAAAATCAATATATAGACAATGAAAAACATAAGATATGAGAAGTTTCTGTCCGAGGTGGATTTTTGTTTGATTATGTAATACACAACTGCATAGATGGTATTAAAATAAGACAGAGCTGGAATCAGCTATCAGTTACACAGGACATAGGTGAACCAAACAGCTTGAAGAAAAATTTGAGCTGCCAAATTTCTGTGGAAATGTGAACTAATGTATTAAGCCATTCTAGAAAAGCTTTTCTGATGATTACTAGGAAGATCTTGACTGCATTGTGCAAAATAAAATTGTTACATGTATTATGCCATACTTTCCAGCCTAATTTATTCATTCATTCCTTATTTTGTAAGTTGTCTGTCAGACACCTAAGCTACGAAATAAATATATTCAAGACAAGAGAAAATCTGTTGTAGAGCTGCATTGTTATATTGCATCTATTTAATGTCCACGTAGAGAATGATACAGGAAGCTCTTTATGAGTAGGGATCAGAGTAGTACCAGAGTTAGTGGTCTCAGGATTTTAAATAAAAAAACGTTCTTACGTTCAGTGGAAGTGACCTGCAAAATATTCCTTACACAAAGTAAATACAACTAACAGTTTTTGAGCTTTTACTGTCCTCCAAATAAATCAAGGTCGTGTGTGTATAAACATAAAAATCGAATTACAGATTGGTGTTAGTTCAAAGATTCTTGCTTGAAGACTGATTATTTGCTTTGAATATTATGATAAAAGCAAATTGTTCAAAATTTCTATGAAAGCAAGTATACAATGTGTTAGAGTGCACTTGCTGTAACACTGCATGGTTATGAGCATGAAGCAATAACTTACCATTTCTCAAAATGCTGATTGTATAGAAATAATAATTAAAAAAAAGTAGATTTTCAAGTCAGTGTTTGCAATTAAGGCTTCAAGAAATGGTTTCACTGTTCTTTTGCATCTGTTTTGGTCATGGTGAAGAAAAGTTTAGAATGTGACCTATTACTAGAGCATATTTCTAGTCCTTTTCCTTATAGTATCCCTTTATATGATTTCAGACACTGTGATGGGGGAAAAAACAAAAAGTTTTTCTGTGTTCTTTCAAAAGTTTATGTTGGTTACTTGTGGTCTCATAGTGTTCCAGATCTGGGCTTTGGGAATTTTTTGTGTGGATGTCCTAATTTCTGTTGAGTTCTTCCCAAAGGAAGGTAATCAGTTCTGTACAAAACTTTTCCCCTATGGACTTTGCAGTGTGTTATAATAGCAACTGTCAGAGCACAGAATTCAGATTCCCCCCGTTTCAAGGACTTTAAGTTGTTCAGTGGCTTGAATACAAGAGAGCATGCATAGGAATCTAGAAGGCTAAATATGTTTGAAAAACATTGTGTGTCCTGTTACTGATATAAAGAATGGAAGATGTTATGCAAAGATTCTCCGAATCTTTCTTTACAGCTTAGACTTTGTAGTGGATTTGAAATTCATTCTAGGTTTCTCAAGTTTGCCGTGACTTCCAGCTTTCAACTGAACTTAAAGTGATGCAGTCATTTTTACCTGTGCAAAGTATTTATACTTCATCTAGGCCTCATCTGGAGGTGCTTTTTTCCCCTTGAATTGGAAAGCGTACATTTTCCCAGTCACATATCAAAAATAGTGATGAGCATCTACAATCTTTAAGAGTAGGTACTGATTAAAGTGTAGAGCATTCTAAAGTACTCTGTAGCATTTTGCAAACTTTGTTTTTGTGAGGAAAAATAAAAATGCATATTGTTGTATTCTTTGGGTTGCAACTGGAGCTAGAACTTATGATTTAACCTGGTTTTTAAGGAATTATTTTAAGGAATTTTAAGGAATTATTTTAAGGAATCATTAAGGATTATTTTCCAATATGGGCTTGCTGTCCTGAAACCTGGGTTCAAGAATACATGATCTTACCTGCTAAAAAAATTATTTAATGTTGGCCTATTAAATATGAGGAAATAGAGGAAATGGCCTCCAGTTGCATGAGGGGAGGTTTAGATTGGATATCAGGAAAAATTTGTTCACAGAAAGGGTTTTTGGGCATTGGAACAGGCTGCCCAGGGAAGTGGTGGCGTCACCATCCCTGGGGGAGTTTAAAAGACACGCAGATGAGGTTCTTAGGGCTGTGGTTTAGAGGTGGACTTGCAATGTTAGGTTAATCGTCGGACTCCATGGTTATAAAGGTCTTCTCCCACCCAAATGTTTCTATGATTCTATTACTTCCTTTCTCTTCTAGCTGAAAAAAAATTGTTTGATGTATTGTCAATTGTCTTTGAATATATTGCAAGTAGACTTTTTAAAAAAATTAATCCGTTTTCCAAGAGAACAAGTTTGTTATCATAAAGATTTGGTTAGTTTGCAACATAATCCCACAGAAGCAGACAAATTGTCTGTGCAAACCAGATGTTCCAAATCTACATGTACAAGCTATTGAATACCTTCTAGAAAACTTTATTTCATTTAAATATTTTTTTAAAGGCTGATATAAAGAAATACTGAAAATCCAGTCCTAAATGTGAGGCACTGCAAAAAGATAGTTGAAGGGGGGGCATATAAGTCTGTATAGAAGGGGCACATCTGTCACAGTTAATTATCTGTAAAATAGGACTGGTTATACTTTTTCTTTCTTGTCCGTTTAGCCTGTGGAATCCAAGTTAATCCCACCTAGCTTTCAGGTCTCAATCAGAAGCTTAGTTGAAATTGAGTGTTTAACCACTGCCAGGTCCTGATTCTTTCCATCCGAAATCCTCTGAGGATTTGTCTAGCTGTTCAGGGAATGTAAACATCTGATGAATTCATGTTGATTATGTAAATTGTAAGTCTAAATAGGTGGGACAGGTATCCAGGCTCCCACTTTTAAAGGCATGAATAAAATGACTACAAAATACTTTGTGGTCTAGAGGCTTAAGTGTTACAAACAGCATTTGAATGAGGGAAATAAAAGTGTGAAAGAAGAGTTGGAAACACTTTGAAAAATAGGATAGGACAAGGAATTCACTTCTTGTTTTAAGCCTAGCCACTAATGACTGAGACCAATAGCTGTATAATCCAGAAAGGAAAGACCTAAAATACTTTCTGTAAAGCAGTGGCAGCACAGCTCATTCAGACATACTCCATTGTGACGCTGTACCACAGACTCCACAGCCCTGTTCTGGTGGTTCATTTTTTTGTTGTGATAAGATAATGTGCCCTCCATAGAGTTGCATTCACATAGATTTATTTTGACTTTGAAAGCAGCCTCCACAGATTCTCATTTGATGATATTGCAAAAGCTCTCTCATAATGGTACTTCCTTTCCCCCAAATAATCTGACACTTAACAGAAGTTTATTATGAGGTTAAACCCAGTATATTTTCCACATCTATAGCAGCTCTCAGTCAGCCAGCTTCCATGTGTGCCATTTCTACAACAGGGAAGAATAGTTTATGTGTCAAGGACCTATTTCACCTTGGTAAACTCAAGGACACAGGGAATTACACCAGCTTGATCCACCAAGAGCCACAGTAGTGGAAAAAGATTCTCTCCACAAAGTTGTTCCTGTTGTCTCCCTCCCTCTTGTTGTATTTAGAGGGAGGGGCAGCTGTAGTGTATAATCTTTCCCTAGGAATTCTCTGGACAGAAAATGATACAAGGTCATGGATCAAATTTTTCTACATCTGGACAGCTAAAATCTGTTGTTCCGATCTTGCTGTAATGATGCTTACATAACGAGAGTGTCCAGCAGCGGTGCATCTCTGTGTCCTTTTCTCCTTCACTTTATCTTTCCATCTGAAAGGTGTTACTAAGTGGCTGGAGCAGGCAGAATTTCAATTACTCATCGATGGTGGGGAAACTGTGGTCATCCCAGCGCATACAAAAAGCAGTCAGCTCTCAGAGCTATAGTGATTTTTTTTTTTCCTTGTGAATGACTCACTGAAAGTGGAGGCTGGCTGTAACAAAAATACATATGGTACCCATGGCTCATTCAGGCAAAAGTGTGAATTAACTTGACTAAAAATATTATTTGGAACTATACTGTACTTCTAAGCAACAGTCCTGTGGATTCCATGATACCGTTTTTTGTCATGCAAAACAGACAAGGGCAGCTCCTGGGTAGGCAAGGTGACAGAGCAACCTTTTCTCTAAACTAGTTCCAAAAAGCTGGCATCAGCTTTACTGCCCAACATAGTGCTTCTCCTCTCACATTTAAGCTTTAAACCCGTGAAATTCTTCAGCTCTGTTCGGTAGCTAAATATAGCATTCATAAAAATGAAAAAAGCTCCTGCTTCCCAGAATGTAACTTCAGTAACTCAGTAAGTTCTATACAACTGCCTTAAGCTTTATTTCTGTATCGGCAGCGCTTAGTGTATTGTTAAAATGGGCAATTTTTTCCATGCCATCATGATTTTTTTAAGGAAGAGAAACACATATCAGATACTTAATGCTGAAGTCTCCCGTTATGAACAGTCTTTGTTGCCTTCTGACTATCCTTTGTAATTACTCTGACTACAGAAAGCGTAGAAAACAGTATTGATAATGTTCTACAGTTGTACAACTCCTTTCTTGGTGATCTAAAGACATTGTACAAATGTAGATGTGGTGCACCCTTCAGTTGTAAGAAGGTATTGCTTTACAGAAGAGGAGAATGAAAGAAGAGTCTTTCACCACTAATGACATTTTGCTCCTTATTTAGGACATTGGGTCATTCAGAAAATTCAAGTATTTCACCGTTGAGTCAAGTATGTCATCCCTTGATATTTCATAGGATAATAAAGTTGTTAAATCTTTTAAAAGCACTTCAATTAGTCTCAGAATACTTGAAAAGTTGTACTTTTAGAATACACAATGGCTGATGCACATATTTTTCAGAAATCGTTGGGCATTCTCTATTTCTTAGACTTCAATAACAGTATGTTTAATTTGTGTAGCAAACAATGAAACTGAAATGAGAATGAAAATGTTAATTGGTCTTCTGATAAATGAATGCTGTGTGTCTCTGTATGTAGCTGCAAAGATTTCTCCTTGGACTATGAAGATGAAAATCACGGGACAATCAGTCTCACTGTTATGATGGTATCTCGATAAAGCATTTCCAGATAAATATCACAGAGAGGAGGATTTCATTGCAGATTTTATCATGTGAAATACTGTTTGGAACTTCCTAAATTTTGCTGTACAGACACGGATAAAATTTAAAAAGTGAAATAAGAAAGGGCAGGTGATTGTCTGAGTCAGTAGTAGTGTTCTGTAGGCTAGTTTTCAGTGATAAGAATTTGTTGATCAGCTAAGTCAGTGTTAAATATTGCTGAAGTTAATGCTTTCAAAGTTCTCAGTACAGAATGTTGGTTTTCTAAGGAAATACCTGAGGTCATGGTAGATCTGAGTTTCAAGCTTAATAGATTTCAGTCATGTCTTGGAAAGAATTTGCTGCTGATTGAGAAGTGGATATCTACGTATGTAGTAAGCAATAAAAAAAGAGAATTGGATTCCTTGTAGTCCATCCACCAAGTATACTGAAGTAATTGGAAGCAATTGAGCTTGTGCTTATTATCTAGACAGTTTTCCTGGCAATCATTGTCCTCATTTAAACTCTCGGTTGCTACTAAGCTTTCTGAATATGTATATATTTGAGATGTGAATATTTTAAGGTGACCTTTATGCATGAGAGATCTAGCGCATGGCAAAAGAACGTGGGCTTTTTTAATCTGTGTAATAGCAGGAAGGAAATTAACTCTATCCCAGCCAAAACCAGGACAAGTCACTTTAACTTGGTGTAGAAGGTAACTCGTTCATTTCTTTTGTACCAGGACTGGTGGGTATTGCAGTTAGAAGACATTTTTTGCTTGAAAAATTGTGCATGATTTCCTTTAAATATTGAGATGTAGAAATTGAATGGGTCTCATAAAGCAAGCCTGTGACATGCCAAAATAAAACACAAGAAGAGGTACTCTGATGGTACTTTGCACATCACCAGAACCTAATGTAAAATGACAATGGAGAGTAATTTTTTACTTCTTCGATATTGTGAACAGATATAATTACAGTAACGTAGGGAAGCCTTGGAGACACTGAAGAATTTTAATTTCCTGGCTAGGAGATTTATTATAATTTTTTAAATATTACCAAAAGTTCCATTCATTCATTAGTTTTGTTATTTTCCCTTTGAAGAAATGGATAAAAACGTTCATTTAAAATATTGAGAAGGGAGCTGACACGCTTCCTAATTACCTGAAAACAATTTAAAGTTAATGGGTTCTGTGTGATCTTTCTTAGATTTCCTGCTAATTGAATGTGATGCACAGAGTGTTGTGAGTACAACCATTGTAAATGGAATGGCATAATGTAATTTTTTGGAAATGTTTTGATAGCACATTTAGTTTGGTCCATTGACAAAAAAAAAAAAAAAAGCTGGGGTTTTTTTGAATGCATACTAGAAATGCAATTTTTTTCACAGGAATGCAGACAGAAGAGAGCATGGGAATGACTCGATATTTTTAAAGAACTCTGCTCCACAGCTTCACAAAAAGTAGGTCAGATGTCTGCTCCTTGAGCTCTGTCTCTTTCTTCAAGTGGAAAGTTCTTTGGATTCAACATTTGTTTGTCTGTTTGTAATGAGTCTGACAAGCTGTTCCATGACTGTGGGAAGAAAGACCAACAGAGAACGTGAAGAAGAAAAATTACCATTCATAAAATTGGTGGAGAGGGGATAATACTTTTGGAGCTTGTAAAGCTTTTCTGAAATACACCTTCAATTTTTATTTCCTGCCCGTAGAGCATTACAGGAGCATGAAGTAGTGTACATTGAGCTGAGGGTACCGTGGGAATGACAAGATGTAGTTCTGAAAGTGTGCTCTTGAAGAAATATTCCATTATTTCTGAATTAACAAAGTAGAGATTCCTTGAAAAGCCTCTTTTTTGTTGTTTATTTGTTCATTTTTTCCCCCCATCGTAGGTCATATTCTTTGTCGTCAAGCTCTTTAGTGCTTTTAAAGTTGGTGCATTTGCTAAAACTCTTATAAGAAAAGCAAGTCATACCTATGTGCTGCAATAAAAGAAAACAGCACAAACAGTTTTGTCTTTAAAGATGCAGCATAGTTTACACTATGTCATACATAGAAAGCATGTGTAACTCAGGTTTAATTGTTAGCTTAAGACTGGAGATGATAGGATGTCCTTAATAGGAATGAATATTTTATAAATCTTATACTACTGTCTCTCAGCTTACAAAGACTAAGATTTGTGTGGACTGCTTACCTTTTTACTGAAGAAAGGAAAGTTCTTTCAAGGTGATATTCTGTCTTGAACAGAAGGAGAGATGCAAAACCAGAGGCACATGAAGTGAGGTTTTGCCGGTTATTGTGTGTGGTTCAGGACTGTCCTTCTATTGCCCTGCAAAACACTGGATCTAGCACTACCTTTAAAAGAACCTGTATATACATGTTTGTGGGTGCCACTATCTAAGTACATGCAATCATTATTATTTCACAATGCAAATACTTCTCCTTTTTGAACTAATTCCTAGGTATTTTCTGGCATGAACTTCTGAATAGCTCTTCTGTAGTTCCTCTAGAAGTGAAGATTTTAAGGTACAGATCACTTCAAATAATGAACAGTTCTCTTACTTCTTTGTCTTGAAGTATCTTGTGGCCAATTTATATATCCATAGTTGAAATGCTTCACTGCCAATTTGATTTTTTTTTTTTCTTTTTTGCTTCTTTGAGCTTTCCCAAATCTGTGTCTTTGGTGTGTTTTATTTTAGTCTTAGAGTTTAGGTTCTGTGGACATCCAGATGCAAGTCCCTTCTTTAATTTGGCAGCTGTTAGGTCACATAGTGTGTCCCCTCATCTTTCTTGCCTTATTGGTCCAACCTGAACATAGAAGGGCAAGATCAATAGCAAAGTCAATAGCAACTCCTCTAGCTCACCTGCCTTCTGGATAAACTCTGTAATAAATGGTAGTACAAAGTTTGAAGACAACTCTTCCCTCAAGCCACTCATGGGAAAAAGAAAGGTCACATCATCTGATCCTTAGGGCACTGAGGCATTGCTCAGTTTAGCTCTTTGGATAAATTGATGTTAATTTTGCAAGACTGATGATCATGTTTTCACAGCTTTTTTCATTTTTGCAAATCACAATCAAAATACTGACAATAGGCAAAGCAAAATGTGATATTACAAGGTTGTAGCTGGGCCTGTTTTAATCCACAAAGCAACTTGGTCTTTTGCTGTTTTTCTTAGAAGCCATGGGAGAATATTCACAGTATTCAAGACCAAACAGCATGATAACCCCAGGCAAATATTGACCTCACTCCTCTGGAGTAATGAGCAGAAGTAATCTTTACAGTCTTGTTCAACAGTTCATTATCATGACTGTGTATCATCTAAAACATTAAAAATATTCTTGCAGTCTAGTTCTGATACAGACCCAGAATTTCTTGAAGCACAGGAGACATTTTGATTCTGGAAAATCAATAGCAGTGAGATAGAGATACTTATTTTTTGTAAGAGCATTTCTGTGTGCTGCTCCAATTTTTTAGTTTTAAAAAGGGAAACAGAAAATCTCTTGCTAAAGAATCACAAGTGAATTATAAACATGCGTATTGGAACTTGCCTCCTTGAGCCTGTGGATTCCTGAATTGTCTTTGTTTTGCTATGGTCCTTTTAAGGTCTGGGTCTCTTCCATGTTGTTCCAACATGTAATTTGCATTTCTTTTAAATTTACCAAAAAACTATGTGCCTTTTGTTCCACAGTGCATGAGTTCCAAATGTGCAGTATCCTGTGCTTGTCGTGGTCTTAGGTAGGCAGTTTTTTCTGGAATGTATCTGTACATGTATCTTTACGTTCCTACATTCTTTGTTCTTTTCTTAAAACATCTTCAATGAATTATAATATGTTGTGTACTATAAAATGTGATATACAAGGTTCTCACCTAATGGCATCGCTTCATAATAGTCCTCATTGTAGACCTATTCTACCTTGAGTTGCAGAGCTGGTCTATGTTGTGAGGTGCTTTTGCTTAAATCCCAGATGTTACAAATATTTTGATTGTAATCACAGATGAGAAAATCTGGCTTGGTAGGAGAAACAACAATAGCAAATGCTGAACCAGCCTCAGTTGTTATTTGAACCAAGGTGTTTTTGAAGGTGATTAACTTCTCAGTAACAATCTTTTGAAGACATCAGTCAGGCTGTTTTTTCTGAAGCCTCAAACCACTCTTGCTACAACTTCAGTTTACTCAAGGCATTTAGACAACTCCTTCCATTTTACTCCAGCTTGGTTCTTGGCTCTATCAGGCCTGTAACTGTTCCTCACATTTAAGGTGAAGACCAGTCAGTTCAACCTGATACATAGTAGGGACTGCTGAGATTTAACAAAGCTTGAGTACAAATTAAATACACTAGAGAAGAAGAATGTATGCTTAATGCCTTTTATGAGAAATAGAAAGCTGTCCTTACTGATGTCAGAAATACAAATTTTTAGTCTACCAAATTTAACAGTAATTAAAGCATCTCATTTCAGCAGTCTTTTATTAGTTATAGAGCACAGGAAGGTAGTGCCATATCCACTAGTTTCTAGCGATGTGTTCTTCTAAGCACTGTTTCCTGTATTTTATGTAAACCGTTTTAAACAAGACTCTGACAGTTCTAGATTAAGGTTGTGGAGGGTAACTGTACCTTTTCCAAACACTATTCTGAATTCTGTGACCTAAAAAGATAAGTTTCATTTTCCTACATGGAGTCTGGATTGATGGTTCTTTATGAAGTCTTGCCATATTGAATGTATTTGAGGTCCCACATCCTCTAGTCTCATGATTTGTATGATACCCACGTCATTTTCTAAAGTAGGTTCTCATTTCTTTGACTTCAGTGAAAACTTGAAATTGAGACCTAGTGTAGGCTAAAAACTAAAAATGAAAGCAGAAGTTTTTTCTGTATTTTAAATCCCCAAACATACCAAACATGGTTGGGGGTAGAAGAGGCTTGGTTTGTGTATTCTTCATGGGTGGGATGGCACTATATGGATCTCACCACTGTTTCTGAACAGTGAAGTTCAGGAAGTCTGTTACTTGCATTCGTGAAGTATCGTATCAAAAAACCCTGCTGTTGGGCATTGGAGAGGTAATTCCACCTACTACAGTGCTGTACTTTGGTGATAAAAACGTGAGATACTCGTATATTTATCTCTTGAGTGAGATTGCTCTGGCTGAACTCATGTGAGTAGAATATCATGGTCCATCTCACAAGAGGCCTCGAAGTATAGGTCCTGAATGAGGAGAGAAATCACAGTTGGAGCAGTGTCATTAACATATCTTGATCTTAACGATTGTTCAGGAGAGCTGGATGAATATGCCAAAAAACCCCAAACACCACCACCACAAAAAAAGAAAAAAGTAAACCAAAACAAAACCCCCAAAAACTGCTCCCCCCCCCAAACAACAAAACAAACAAACAAACACAAACAAACAAACAACAAAAAACCCACCAAACAAAAACAAAGCCACAACAACAAAAGACAAAAAAAAAAAGGGAAATATTTTTGCCTATTTTTATACACTTAAAAAAACTGCAGTGTTTTTTTTCTAAAACTGGCTTCCCAGTAAATGTGTGCTCGTAGAGTAGTGGTCATGTGTCTGCTGGTAAACCACATGTGAAATGGTACAGTTTTTATCAAGAATACCATCATGTGGTCTGTTAACAGAGAGCTGGTTGTTGGTTTAAGTGTATTTATAAACACGTGTTTGTACTTATAAACACTTGTACTGTCAATCTGGTGACTGCACAGCAGAGGTGTTGTGTGATCTTCTGTAGAAAACAGCCTGAACTTAAGCCAGTGAAAATTTGCTGTAAAACTTGTGGACAAGTTACAAACTGAAAATTATTGACCAACTTTATTCTATCAATAATTATAAATGAGAATATGTTAGAGAAAATGATGATAGTTTGGGAACATTTTTTTTTAATAGAGATCAAGTTAGTAATTATTCATTTTGAGGTCTTTGACAGTCTAAGAAACAGGATGCTTAACATAGTGACGATATTCAGTCTGTGTTGTATATGAAGAAGGAAGATCATATCTAGCTACACATTTCGTGCTTACAGTTAGAACAATTTACTGTTTAGAGTGTGAAACTAATAGAATATATCTGATTCATTATAGTCCATTCCTATTCCAACAACCTAACCTTTTAGGAAATAACCTCTATGTATTACATTCTGTAGAAAGAACTTCTCCATTACAATTAACCCTTTAAATGTTTAGAATTCTACATCTTCTCTCTCGTTTGGACAGGATAACGATCCGTATATTCTTCCTGTTCATGCTGGGCTGAATTTTTATTTGGAGTCACACAGTTGATTGCAAGTAACGAATGCCAAAAGCATTTTGTATGATTTCAGGTTTCTGCCAATGAAGGCTGACCTTGTTTATCTCTCTGGAAATAGCTGCAGGGTATAATTGGATGTTTGCAGACAGTTGAGTCAGAGTGCTGGAAAAAACAATCTAAGCAAAGCACAGCATACTGGAAAGTAAAGTCTTTCCTAGAGGATTACACCATCAATTATATTCACCTTTATTCCAGTATATCATTGATAACGCTAAATCTTTCACCCATTTGCTTATTTTTACAGGGTGTGAGATACCTCTGTCGTTATAGGCTGAGTGGCTTATTAACTAATAAAGGGAAGGACCATCACTCAATCACACTGATCAGTCGTGCTTTTCCTAAAGAAAACATATTCCTGAGCTATATGTGAGCTTTTGCTATATTTTAACAATCGCTGTATTCTCACTGCAACTGTCAGATTTACAAGACACAAGAAAATATCGAAATGATTTATCTTCTTTATGTAGAACTGAAGTCTAATAGTAGTCCAGCAAAATCATATTTGGCCCGATCTTGTCTCAAATTATTTTTCTTTATTTCGTCTCACAATTCCGTTTCTATAAATGGCCCCTTGCCTTGTTTTCTTTAATTCCCCATGGGTTAAGTGCTTCTACCTTTCCTATTGAAAAAATAAGATTATATTAAATAAGATGATGTGATGATACTGCCTTTACAGTATTAGCTCTACTTGATCTGATATTTCTATCCTGTGCTTTCATGTTGAGTTTATATTTTGATAATGTTAGTTCTTTGGACTTGCTTCTTACTATTCTTCATTGCACAGGGTTGTATACGCTATAATCATTATCCAGACATATTTTTCAAGAACAGCATTAAAAATTAAGGAGATAAACTACCAGTAACTAACATGTTAGGGATGAATTAATGTTAATTCTGAATTAATCACCTGCCAAGCAGTAAATTGGAGGCATTTAATACAATGATGATAGTGTATTGCAACATTGAATAGTTTTTCTAGATAGTTCTCGGTGGGTTTTTGTGTATTTCACAATTGTCTGCTTTTTCACTGTTTAAAAGTTGCTTTCTCTTTGCTGAAATAAGTATCTTCAACCTCTTTATTAAAAGCAATTATTTTTTCCTGAATTTCGTTTTTGAATTCTGGAAACAGGAGTTGATTACTGTTGAGGAAAATTGAGGCTCAGATACATCTCATCTGAAGCCATTGCAGGAATTGAGAATTACCTGTATCCCTCTGGAAGATGGAACAAATACATATATCAGAGTGAAATGTTGCTCAAATGAAGTGTTTTTAACACGGAACTAAGATCATCAATATGATGCTTCAGGGAGGTTTGCAAGTTGTATGAAAAATGGATGAAAAGATGATTTTATAAGTTGTGTTAATTTTGTTAAAATTCGTGATAGATACACTTACTGTTCCTGAAAAATCAGCCTATTCTTCATGCACATTTGTCATTGCATGCTTTAAAGAGAAGATTGATGGATTTAGGTGCTTGACCTCATGGAAACTGATATGATCGCCAAATGTCCTTTGGTTCCATTGAAATTCCAGCCTGAGAAGGCAATCTTCAACCAGCAGAAGTGAGAACTTAGACAAATTTAGCTCACCCTACGTCTATATTGTCTTAAACAGCTTACAAGAGGTAAACACAGGACTCAGGATGCTTTATGGGCTTGACTGGATGAGCAGTGATGCTACATAATCACAGGAGAATGTTTGCTGGCTGAAGAAACTAGTGCAGAACCCTACTATTTATTTTTCTTTTTGATTGCAAGAAATTATGGTAGCTCTCAGTTTGAATTTTCTAAAGATTTACAGTTAAATCAACTTTTTATCCTTTCACCATTTAATGAAATGAAACTACTGCAATGTGCTTTTCTACAGCGTGTTTGCCAATACAAATCGTATTTTGAAATCAAATAAACAAAAAGGCTCTTTCAACTTCAAGCCCTGTTGAGAGGTAGATATATTAATTCCAGCTCAGAGCCATGATAATGTGGCTCTGTTGTTTTCATGCTGGAGCTGGCTCATGTTTTGGCACTTCTCAGTGCGGGCAGAATGCACATATAGCTGTCTGCACCCAGCCAGGCAAATCCCAACTTAGTTCTATTTAGCACATTCATGGGACCTCTGTGAGATAACAAATAGGATTCTATTTCTGTATTAGGAGAATATACTTAAACTGATTCTGAAATGTCAAGCCAAGCATAAAAGTGACTTTAAAAGTTTGAAAGTGACTTGCAGAACATAAGAAACTGTAGTGCTAAAACTTTTTTTTTGTTACTTCACATAGGAGCAAGACTATCCTTTTCCCAGGTATAACTTGCTATTTTGTGAGTGTAAGTAACAGAAAAGACAAGTATTTCTGAGCAAATGTACTCTAATATGCTGCTCAGCTTTGGAAATGTATTCAGGAGATTTTTTTTTTTGAACGTGAGTTTTGTGCACGTTTATTATTCAGTACTTTCAATTTTTATGCCCTACTGAGATGTCCCACTTTGAACCTATTTTTGTGGGCAACTGGTGAGGAAAGAACTAGAGTTCATAAAAGACTTTGCTTTTGTCAGACTTGCTGGTTTTTCATTGTTATTGTTTTCCTGTAGATTCAGGAGCTTCAGAAGTATATCTTGCTGATGAATATTATTTTCTTGGTGTAATACTTCACTATATTGAATTAAAAATATCAAGTGTTAATAGTCACCAATCATTTCTAGAAACCATGAGTATGCTTCTTGTGTTGCATAGTATTCCCGTTTTTAATCCCATTTCATGTGTGTAGCTACAAAAGTCCATAATACTGTGAAATTCAAATAATGAGATTCATTCAGATCAATGAAATGACTTGTGACCTGTTGTTTCCCATGATTCAATATACAAATTCCTATGTGAAGAGACGTAAAAAATGAAATCAAGACAGAAAAAGAGATTATTACCTGTTCTCTCTGTGTTCTGAGGTGGTCCCTGAACAGCAGGTGATATTAGATATGCTTTCGTAACAGCCTCTTTAGGGAGTGAAGCACAGGCAGTTTCCACTGAGAATTTTCCCCATATGACTATTTTTGCTACACCCTTGACATGACTATTATATTCTGTAGCATTTCCCATTGTCATGAAAACCCATTCAAGCAGAAAATTTACCATTACAAGGTAATGCTTTTCTTTTTTCTTTTTTTCTTTTTTTTTTTTTTTAAGGAAAAAGTATAAATAATTCTAAGTCTACATGCTAAATTTTTGTGTAGAGGCTATTTTTATATCCAACTTATAATAAAAGCCTCAAAATAGTTCAGCATAGATGATGTCAGCTTGCTTTTCCTCTTTCTCTTCTGTAGGATCTGTTGGCAATCAGTCATAACGATTTAACATTTCAGACTTTCTTTAGAAAGAACTAGGAGAATTGTTCTCTTTTAGAGGCAGGTAAGATATTAGACTACATATTTTCTTTTCTGTCTTTCCTTTCCTTTTTATTTTTCCGCATTCTTTTGCTCCTCTTGGATGAAATAACGCAAGATGTTTTAGCATGACGTCAAGCCTCAAAATGGGAAGATGGGCATTTTTATTATTTAATTTGCATGGTTTACATTTCTCCCTTGTCCTCCAGACAACTTAAAACAAAACAAACATGACAATATGGTCTCGTCTTCTTCCCCAAACTATGCAGAACAAAAAGTAGAGAAGCTGTGAGTCATCTTTGAAATGCAGCTTTTACCCTTAAGATTCTCAGGAGTAATATGAAATATTAACTGCTGAAATTATTTTCTCATGATACCTTAAATTATATGATCTGCTTTAGTAATGATATAGTAATAATTAAATGTAAATGACTGATTCAATTAATGATAGACATGTAAGGTTGGAAGGGACCTGGAGAAGTTGCTGTGTAAATTACTGCTCTCCCAGGGCAACATCAACCGTACATGTATCTTACAGATTTTTGTTTAACTTCTTAAAGCCCTCTGGACATGTTATAAGTCACAATTTATTCATGTTTCATGTCTTTCTAATGTGAAAATTCTTACACAGAAGATATGTTTAACCTAATCTTGCTGCAATTTAGGTCTCTGATTTATTTTCTCTCCTTAATTATATCTGAAAAACAATTTATTAGCCTTTTTTTCCTAAAAATCTGACATTTTTTAGATTGCTATTGTGTCTTGTAATTCAGTTTTCCCTAAAACAAACAACCCCAGTCTTTTCAGTCTTTACTCAAAACTTCTGACTCCAGCACGTTTGATCATTTTTATCCTCCTTTGGATTGGATTTTCTCTTATTGATCATGATGTCTGCAAGTCATTTCCTGTAGCTGGATACAGAATTTTAGCTAATGGCTTTCCAGAGCTCTTCTCCTGCTTATTCAGGGCACTTATTTAATCAAGGTGATTTTGAATTCTTACCATGGCCTTTGAAGAGCTAGCAGGCCCTTCCGGCTTGATTTTTGTCTTCAGATTGAACGTGCATCATTGCATAGCCAAACCAAATTTTTCAGACTCCTGCTTTGGCTGACATAAAGAGGTGATTTGCTTAGCGGAGCATTTGCCATCAAATCCAGATGATGTTACACTATGGAGTTATAAGAGAAGATAACCAACACTCTAAGGACTGTTACTGAATAGAAGCAGAAAGATGTCTGTCAGGTAAATAGCTGTTGAATTATCTATGGATTTGAAGATGGTAACCAGTACTATGTTGCTTTCCTTAATGAACTCTGCATTACAGAAGAAAGTGGAAAAATTCAGCAGAATCTTCGTTTTCATCAGTAACTTGTAGTTAGATGTCCTGTGTTGTAGAGATCTTTGTGGGATGGGGTGGTGACCTGCATTGTCAATGACAGTACCCAAGAAGGTAGGCTGTAGTCTCCTGGAAGTAATAGTGTCATGTCTGGGAATGGATCAAACAGAAGCTCTGTAAATCCTTCATTGCTGGTATATACAAACAGATCTAAACCGAATTGCAAGCCCCAGCCTGGACCATAGTATGTTTGCAGGAAGGATGTGGCATACCGTAAAAGTTTGTGGGAAAACGGCAACCATACTTAACCTTCATGGAGCCCTTTTGGACGCGTTCAGGAGGTTGTTAGTAGAATTTGGAGATACAACGGACAGTCCTTATCTTGGATGAGCTGGCATAACGAAGTTTGGTTTTTTTTTTGCATTAATTAAATTTCATGCCAACTTGTGATCAGCACTTTTGAAAAGACATTAAATCAATCATAGAGAGTACAACATTTTTTAAAGACTGCACTAGCCATGTCATATAACCTGGATATGATTCTCTTTCAAGCTGTCCAAAACCATCTGGTTTGATTGCTGCTTTGTCAAGTAGAATTAATCCCATACTTATGTTCAAATGATACATGTGAAACAGCATATTTGTATTGGCACCTTGATAGCAGAAAGAGGGGATGGGTTGATATTTCAGTAATCTGGTACTGTGGGAATACTAGACTAAGTGCGTGCTTCAAACAATGGGAATGAGAGATACAGGGTTGCTTCACAGTGTGGTAGGCTTCTCCCAAAGCCTGGAGACGCACTGGCTGCACAGTACAGTTCTATCTATTACAGCATGAGTGGTTAAATACTGTGACAGCTGGTGACAATGGTTAATAGCACAAGTGAAGACTTACACTTCCTTTTCTTTCCCCCAAGTTGTGTAGTGTAAAAATAAGAACTGCATTTTCATAGAGGGCTTTTAATTGGCTGATTGTTTTATGAATATTCAATGAAGCCACAAACATCACTGTGATCACACAAAATGCAAGTAAATAAAAATAATATATTTGAAGTGGGTAATAATGTTGTCTATAATTGGAAAAAAAGAGTAGATGTAAACAGGTAGAGATCAAAAATCAAAGCTCGTGATCTAGAATGTGGATCAACTGCTGCTCAATTCGATGCTTTCAAAATACTGGCAGCATAAGACTATTTAATACAAATCTGAGTGCTACCTTCCATAAATAATATCTTAACTCTGTGTTCTTTTAGAGTGGATGGTTACAAGTCAATTCAAGGACAGACCAGTAAAGCTAAGATAATAATGCAGGCAGCTGGTTGTCAAGGGACTCTTGCAATAAAAATACAAGATGTATTGCGAGACACGCTGTCAGTGTTATGATTTAGTATTTCAGCTTTAACTCCTTGCCCTTCACTCCAATTTTGAATCCAATCTTGACTCCAATGATCCTTTAACTTTCTTCTTTTATACCATCACCCACCAATGTCACTGTGCGTTCTCTCATAGGAATCTGAGACGGGCTTAGCTGGCAGAAAAGAGTATGAGGTGGGGATTAATGCTCTGGGTGTACAACCACGATGTCGTCTCTTCAGTATTGAAGATATTTTGTTAGTGTCTCTTTTGAAGCACATCCACAGCCGTAACTATTTGATTCTAAGTGCATTTATGGGATAAATGTTGATCATGCTCTTTTGAATGTGCCTCTGAAGTATTTTTAAAGATTTAATAAGCAGAAGGTGAATCCCCAGATCATTCTTTAACTGTTTGTGATAACAGATGTACAACAGATTTGGGAGACATACATGAGGATTTCCAGAGAGGAAAAAAAAAATGCCTTTAGTCTTCTTTTTATTAGTTCTCCTTGACTTCTTTTCTAAAATCTCTGAAACAATGTTTTTAAACCTGTTAGATTATTTTGATTAGGTATTCTTTGCCTATGAGAGCTACATTCCTGTGGTTCTGGTACAACTCTCTGCCTCAGAATACCCCAGGGTGCTCCATTAACTCTTTCATCTGATATGTGAAACAGCAAATCTCAAGTCTTATTCTCCATTTCATTAACTTTTTTGATGTGATCTAGAGGACATCATATAATCAGGGCAATAGGTTCCAGATCATTTTCTGAAAAAATGTCCAATGCACTCTGCAAATGCAATTTTTTTTTTTTTCCTTAGGGGGGATGTGATTGTAGGAGATGGTGAAATGATTTATACAGAATAGATTAAGTAATGAATGCTGGAAAAAATGTGTGCGTATGACCTCTAGCTTCCATTTGCTATCAGTCAGGACATCCATGCTGCTCATGGCATATCCTCAGTACCTGCAGGAGTTCACTGAGTTGTAGACTGTTTATTTGTGTATACAGTTACACAATGATTGGTAGCAGAACTCTGCAGAAAACTGCAAAGTGCAATATAAACCTGTGTTCTTTGAAATAAAACTGTAACGTCTAAGCCACACTCCTATTCTGTTTCCCAGAAAACCTTTCTTTAATTAGTTTACTTGCAGAATGAGATGAAGAGGAAATTTCTCCCTTTCCTAAAACACTGAGATCCCTTGATAATGTTAAATTCCATATTTTTCAACGTGACTAATTTACCGTAAGATTTCCCTCTCCTTGATTAGGTGCACAGTAGAGTGATTTCTGCTGTAACTATAGATTACAAAGAGACAGAGACTTCACTGCTAAGTTAAAAAGCTCATCTGCATTTGGTGGGCTTGCTACTAATTGAACAAAAAAGAAGTTATTGCAGCATTCCCCCTACAATGGAGTGCAAGCACAGGTTATGGTGTGATAGACTCTATTGGTTTGTTTCTTGTTATCCCTTCCTTGTCTTTATAGGTCGAACCTTTTCTCAGAATAGAATAAGTTAACAGGACTTTTGTGTTAAAGATTTTCATTCCCAGAAACATATCAATATGTAGTGATTGTTTTTCATATTTTGCTCTGTTGTAATTCCTGGGCTGATATGTAGTTTTCAATATGTAAATTGTCTTTGAGTAGCCTGAGCAGTATCTCTGTGGATTCACTAAGAAACTCTGATGGAACCAGTAAGGTTTTTGAGGCCTTAGTGTGTATTTGGATGGTCTGCTCTGCAGTCACAGCTAATAGAGCATAAGGGGACCAATGGTCTCTTTAGTGTTGATAATTTCTGTTAAAATATACCACAGGTTCTATGTTTCCTAAGATGTATGGATCACTTTGAGGATAAGTACTTACTTGCCCTACTTATTTAGTAACAATTCTTTAAAATTCATTGAAAGTTTCTGTGCCGTGGAATGGAGTTAGGAGGCTTTGATCCCATTTCATGTGTAGTGTCTTAAGACAATTCATCATGACTATACTATTTCATGTAACTAGACCTCTTGACTGTTTCTGTGCTTGACCCTATTCCTTCCATTGTTTGAAACCCTCAGAATTTTAGTTTATCTTGGGATAAGGAATATAATTTGGGGTAGATAACAATACCTCTGAATTTTCTTTGTCTTAAAGATACAGTTCTAATCTCAGTTCATTGCCCTGATCCTTTTATAATTAACAGAGAGAACCAGGCACTTCCAAAGAGGAGATGATCCCACCTAATTTGAACAACTTCTGTCTCTATAGGGAACTTGATACTGGCAAAGAGGAGATCCAGCCAGGCAAATGTTGCTGGGCATTATTGCAATAGTGGCAGTGATGTTATTGATATGATGTGCCACCTCGTCATTGCCAAGAAATGATGCCTCATCTGAAGTCAGAATGAAACTGTTTTGCTGAGTCTAAATGATACTTGTTTAGTAATTCCTCTTTTTCCTGGATGATGCTGAGATTTTCAGTTATCTTACTGATACTGGTGTCACTAATTCCTTTTCTATGATTTACCATTTACAGTAGAAAGTCAAGCAGACACATTCATTTTTTTCCAGAGAAAAAAGGGAGCAGCTGAGAGGTAGTGTTAGTGAGTCCTGCTCACCTCTGCTTGCAGTGTAGGACGATCTATTGCAGCTGCAGATCTTGTTATTTATCCATCTTGAGGGGCGAGCTCAGTGAGTGGTTGCCAATGCTATGTAGACGTTACTGAAGTGTTATGGCATAATGGTAGCTCCTGAAACAAAACAGAAGGTGTGCTATTTTTAGGCTAGTAAGCTTACAGCTCTAGGCCAGTTGCTGTACTTCATAAAGGATCCAGATGCAATATTCCCTAAAGGCAGCTGAATCTGGCTGTTTCAACACTAGCTCATATGTTCACATTGCTACATTTATCACTACAGTGTGTTTTGGAGTACAAATGCATAAAAACATCCAGTGTACAATTTGCAAGTGTTTATTTTGCAGAAGCTTAATATGTTATGTATTACACACTGACACATAGTCAAGTGATTGCTCACAGATTGCCTCACTGGCAGAAAGCTTCTATAAAACCTTACCTGTTCAAAATCAAGCTGTCATTTTTAAAGGAGGATGAAAGTAATTACTGTTAAGCTGGTATTTAGATGTGTATATCATATGCTCTATGAAAAAAAAAAAAAAAGAAAATGCACAGTGTGATGGATGAATGATCTGTACATGGTGTCCAGATTTACTGGATGGAAACTGATTCAGTGACTCAGTAGTAGCCTTCAGTATGGATTTAATAACTGATTATTCCAAGGAGGTTCTTTGTTACTCCTCCTATCCAATATTAAAGCAACAACTCTCTGCCTTAAAGCCACAGAAATGGGTGCAAATATCCTAAATTTTATCTGTTCCTGGAGGGCACACTAAATGCAACGTTTTGGCGTGCGGCTGTTGGAGAATGAATTACCCATGCATGCTAGACACCATAGAAGGCCAAATAAATGAGTCATCTGCTTCTACCTTCACACCAGCTATCCTATTTCCAGCCTTACTATTTATTGAAGAAGGGATATATCCCGTCTTTTTCTGAACCCAACTTTTGTGATAATTTCTGAAATGCAGATCGAGAATCTTGATCTCAGGTTCATGTATCTCTGTGTCTTTTGACTTACAGTAGATCTCTCTTTTCTGAGGATGTGTCTGACAGGAATGTGACCTTTGGTAAACGAAGTGATTTTTTCAGCTCAGCCAACAGTTTCAACACCCTCACATGCATGCCATCAAGCCTTGTGGATTTATATACAAGAAACTTTCTCATGGAGCCTCTAACCTATTGCTCCTTCACTGTTAGCTGTCCTTTCCAAAATGTACTGATTCGTCTGGAGGTAGAGGTGGAGACTCAACTTGCCTTTGGAGATCACAGCGAAAGAGTTAGCAACTATTTCAGCCTTTCCTGTATCATTTGTCACCAGATTGTCTCCTCCATCCAGCAACAAACCTTCACATTTTCCTACTTCCTTTTGTAGCTAGCGTATCTGTAGACTCCCTTCTTGTGACTCTTAGTGTCCGATGATTGTTTTAGCTCCAGCTGGCCTTTGGCCTCCTTGATTTTTTTTTTTTTTCCCCTTAAATATCCAAAGGCGGCTTTTATACTCCACCTTTGTTGCTTGCCCATGTTTCCAGCCATCTGTTTTTGTGTTCCAATGTGTTATTGAGAAGAATCTTGCTTAGACAAGTAGGTCTTCTTCAAAGCTTCCCCATCTTCCTCTACATTTAGGTAGTTTCTTCCTGAGCTTTTGATAAGTTTTCTTCAAAACATTTTCTCTTGGTACAGTTCCTCTCATGGCATTCCCCCACTGGTAGAAATTATACTTTTCTTGATTTCATTATCAGCACTTGTTTCTCCAACAGAAATGCTTATCAGCCAAGTCTTCTGCTTCACATAAAAATGCTTTGAGATTGAGGTAGCCAGTAGGATGCTTGCTATTGACTTTAAGGCAGCCGGGATTTCATCGTCAGATTTTGCAGATTATGTTTAGTCCCTGCAACTGACTTGCTGTGCATGTGTGCCTAGGTACTAGTTTCCAGGGACTGGCCATTAGGAGAGTGGAAAATTCTAAGGCAAGATTCTGCTGTATCTGCTTTTTCTTACTTTGCGAGAAATAGAAGTATTTCTAGCTTTTCTTCTATAATGGTAGAAAGGGATTTGTAATTCACCAAATACAAAAAAAAAAAAAAAATTACCAAAAATATTGTTGAAGCAACGGAAATATGTCATTCAAACCTTTTTTTAAGTTGAAAATAATTTTATTGAAATGGATTTTTTTTAATAGCCATTTATAATATTTTTTTTCTTTAGAGATTTCTATGTGATTACTGTTGCATTTATTGTCCTTCCTGCTGTTTCAAGCATTTGCCATGGAGCTATCTGATTTTCATCACCTGTGATTTTCTTCTTGTGCGTCCACAAAATCCGATGAGAGAAGCAAATCTTTATTATTATGTGCATTATTTGGTTCTAAGGCTACATAAGGCTTATTTCAAGTGTAGTGACAGCATGAGAGGCAACAGTTTTAAACTGAAGGTAGATTTAGCCTGAGTATAAGATAGGAATTTTTCCAATGAGGATGTTGAAATGCTGGCACAGGTTGCCCAAAGAAGTTGAAGTTTTGGATGCCTCATCAAGGGAAGTGTTCAAAGTCAGGTTGGATGGGGCTTTGAGCAACCTGGTCTAATGAAAGCTCTTCCTGCCCATTGCAGAGAGGTTGGATTAGATGATCTTTGAAGATTCCTTCCAACCCTAACCGTTCTATGAAAATTTCCTATTAACATCTGTGAGGTTGTCACTTTAGTAAATCTAATCTCAGATCCAACATTTTGCATCATTATAATAAAGCAGTGGAAATTGTTCAAGTTAAGGGAATGACTGAGTTGATAGTTCCTTATGGCTGTTGAGACTAAACCTTCATTCAGCTGTAATTTGAGCTTGGCCTCTTTTTTAAAAAATAACCCTTTCTCTTCATAAGAAGTTTGAGTTTTTTCTTCACAGCTGAAATGTTCACAATCAACTTTACATTAAAATATGTACTCTTTTGTTTGGAAAAAGTTTTGGGGAAATTTTTTGGCCACAATACGTTGAAGTTTTTTTCTTAGTGCAAATTTCATTGATCAATTTGTTCAGATACACAGAATTAAAAAGAAAATCCCTTTTCCTAAAATCCTTATTTTTCTAGATTTCATAGCTTTCATGAAAAGTTAGCAAAAAAAATCGACACCATCTAAAAAGCAATTGATCTTTGAAGAATTAGTTCCTCCATTAAATTATTTTTTTCAAGATCATGTGCACAGTTTAAAAGTACATATTGTACAATAAACAAGCATTACTAAATGTGAAAACCAACACATTTGTTTCTCGTCTTTCAGAATCAAGTCTTGGGTGGGAGAGAGAACTGTAACATTACTTACAATTTTAAACAAGCATTCTTTTAGTGTGTTTATCCAGGAAAAGGGGGATGCTTGCTTAAGGGTTTCTTTAGGCAGCCTATTCTTCAAACCTTTCACTGTTGGGGTGTTTTTTCTTTTTCTTTTGTTTCTTTTCCTGAGAATACAGCTCAGTGTTTGTTGATGAAGCAGCTTGCTTCTCCACAGATGGTAGTGCTGAAGCTATCCAAGAGTGGATGAGAAATTACACAAATGTAGGTCCGCTTCACTTTAGGAGGAAAAAAATGCACCAAACATATGCTGACGGTTTGTTGCCCTAAACCATGCTTCATTCACCCTGAGAATTAATGACTGTGGCTTGAAAACATAAATAATGAATTCCGTTTATTTGGAAGATGAAGCATTTCTTCATTGTTGGCTACTGGATTCTAAATAGTTGGCCTGAAAAGATATATAAATGCATAAAGCCAAAATTTTTAAAAATTTAAAACCAGACACTTTTGGTTTAGCTCTAAGGGAGTGGAGCATCTCCCTTATGAGGAAAGGCTGAGCGAGCTGGGGCTCTTTAGCCTGGAGAAGAGGAGACTGAGGGGTGACCTCAATGTTTACAAATATATAAAGGGTGAGTGTCAGGAGGATGGAGCCAGGCTCTTCTCAGTGACAACCAATGGTAGGACAAGGAGTAATGGGTTCAAATTGGAACACAAGAAATTCCACTTAAATTTGAGAAGAAACTTCTTCTCAGCGAGCGTGACAGACACTGGCCCAGGCTGCCCAGGGGGGTTGTGGAGTCTCCTTCTCTGCAGACATTCAAACCCGCCTGGACACCTTCCTGTGGAACCTCATCTGGGTGTTCCTGCTCCGGCAGGGGGATTGGACTGGATGAGCTTTTGAAGTCCCTTCCAATCCCTGACATTCTGGGATTCTGTGAAAAAACAAAACAAACAAAAACAACTCCCCCCCAACCAAATAAACAAACAAAAGTAAAAAAAAAGAAAAATATATAAAAAATAAGAGGCCACAATGGAAAATTTACATGTAAAATAGATCTTGTTAAACAAACCATCTGATTTGGTTCCTATTTATTTCTATTTAATTCTGCCACTGTCAGAGGGAAATAAACCTTTTTATGTTGGCTTAAGATCCTATTTTCATAAGCCTGTTCTGTTTGCTTGCTCAGGTTACTACAACATTAAATTAGAATTCCAGAAGAAATGCAATCATTATTGTACCTTCTTTTTAAAGAAAAAAAAAAGTAAACCTTCTTAGATATTTTAATACTTCATTAGTAAAGAAAAACTTTGCTTAGTTTTACATAATACACGATGGAAAAGTCCTACTGGATCTCTGTAGTAGTACAACAAATGAGAAAAATAATTTTGTTAAAAGTGATCATCATACATTCACAATAACTCCTTTTTCATTTGAAAGCAAAGCTAATACTGTTCTTTATGCTCTCCAGTGAAATAATTAGAGATGTACACAAGAGCGAAAAAGGCATGAGGTTAAATTAATCTATTGTTTAGATATTCAGAGCAATAACAAATGTTGAAATTCACACTTCTGGTGTTGGGGAAGAACCTCTAAGACTCAGTTTCAATTCTTATAAAGGAAAAGCACTTGTGATAGTGTTTCATTGTTCCTCCCATTTTTTTATGACAGTTTCCACTGGAGCGTTCTCAGGGAGTGACATCTCCAGGGTTTTTTTACACAATAATTTAAGACCATTAACACTATTTTTCTTAGTCTGTGGCACCAGCTGCTGTAATTTATATTTGAGATTCATGAGTAATAAAATTCACCAAATTTAATTTAAAATGATTGAATATATTGTCATGCATTTACAAATGAGAAACAACCGCAATAAACGCAGAGGAAAAATAACTGGGAGAAATGAATGGTGTAATCACGCGTATGCCATTCCCAGCCTGATCTCCTCAGGCTGTCTATGTGCCTTTCTGCTGGATCAGTCAATCAAATGATACTGTATTGGAAAAGCTTCTTGCGATATTAAGCAATACATTTTTAATGATTTTTTAAATGACTTTCACACATGCAGAGTGGCCCAGTGCAGCTGTACTGAGTTTTGTCAATTTTTATAAGTGTGCATTCTTACCATAGACCCTACCAGTCAGAGCATGAAGGTCTAATAGTTCAGCCCTCCCAAAATCAAATTGCATGCTCCCCTGCAATACTGTTTTTCCCCTTTTGTCTACACTGTATAATATTGCCACTCTTATTTCATAGTCAGTGAATATTATGGGTTTTCAGACCAGATTCTGATTTCCCTTAAAATAAAAGTAGATTTCTATTGGACTCTGCAAATAGAATATTATATTTTATTTTCAATCAATGGAGAATATTACAAGGTGCTTGTTATGGTGTGACTGCTCAAAAGTCATATGTTGTATTTCGCACTTGCGAGTCGAGTTAGAAGGTGCCGCGCTTTCTTGTAACGCAGCCTAGAACTCAGATATGCCAACCTCACTGTTTAAAAGAGGTTGGGTAAATATGAGTAAAGGATGTAGCATCGGAATTCTGAGCTCTAAATCCAGTTTTGCCAAACATATCTTTGTTCAATTTTTCAATTACTGACTGTGTATTTAAAAAAGAAAAATACTGGCAATCCTGTCTCGTTTAGGTTTTGACAATAATTTTCTAATAAAAAACTTCTAATAAAAGGCAACCAGCAAATTCCTGATCAGCTTTGTGAAGCACAGTTAATTAATAATATACGCAAACTGTCCAGTCAGAAGCAGGGCTATGTGTGTCATACTATGAGATTTGCTGGTGATTTCTGGAGAGTTCAGTTTGGATAAAATCTTGGTGCAATTTCACTTGGCAGCAAAAGTCACGTGTTAGAGTTGTTTGTTTGTGTGTGTGTGTGTGTGTTTGTTTGTTTTCCCCCCTAAAATCTGAGACCTCTTCAAGTTCACACATAGAATATTCTTGGTAACTGGCAGTTACCTATTTTTTCCTACCATTAGTCTTGAAAAAGTGGAAGAGTTCTCCCTGAAAGTTTCTTTTCAATTCCCCAGAAGAAGAGACTAAGCCGGAGAGGTAAGAACCCGAGAAATGATAATGCAAAAATTCAGCAAGATTCTAGATAAACTATTGTATGCTTTTAGTTTATGCACCACTGCCACCGTGAACAACCATTCTGTAGAAATACATTCTGCAAGCAGTCATATAGGGAATAGCATCCTCCAAATGAGCCATAGAGTGCCAGCCACTTCATGCTATACATATTTATATTTCATAATGAAGTGTAGAGAGATTTGGGGGATTTCGAAGCATGGGTATAAATTTTCATCTTGAACTCATACTCTAGAAGAAGGAAGACTGTGCTCTACATTTAATGTGCAGTTTATACTCTACTTATATGATTAATCAGTGTCTGCTAACTGAATAAAATAAGACATCCTTTCACCACTTAAAAATACCTATATTTTACAGCAAGACATTCCTCAAATTTATGCCTTTTTAAAAAATTGTGTAGCACCCTTATCTTTAGAAAACACAGTTATATAAAGACTAAACTATTTTTAGATTACTTTTCTGGAATCTACAGCTAAGGCCAGAATTTATATGCTTTCTGAATCACATCCTTGGTTGTTGGTAAAGCAAAGGCATAAAGATAGATGTTTTCCTGAAAAAAGTGAAGTGAGAATTGGCAGTAGAGCTGTGGAGATAAGTAATGTAAGATGCTACTAAAATGTGTAATGGAGATTAATTCCTTTTGAAAAGACTGAGGAACAAATAAACCTTACTGTTAAAGAAACATACAACCAATTTTAGTAGGATCAATACAACAGTAGGAGCAGTCATTCTTAATGTAACAGTGAAATAATGCTAAATGAAATACTGGACATGTCTTTAGAAAATTGTATTTTGTTTCTACAAAGCAATGAGAGAAATCTGGCAGAGAAAAGGATGATCATTTATCTTAGACTCATATCCCTAGTACGGAAGGCTGAATTTCCGCCTACATGTCAATACGTTGAACGATATCTGTTGGATCAAAACCAGGGAGGACCATTTTGAATTCCTTCAATCTCTGTCATGATATTTTTTTTCCTACTCATCTCAAGCTAAAACCTTGCTTGCTTGCCACCTACAACATTAACAGCAGGTGTTGATGCATAGGCTGCCTTCTTCAGTGAGCTGTCAGAATATATAAACAGGAAACTCTGGCTGGGCAGACAGTTCCATGGAGCCTGTGATCTTTCTGTACATGAGCAGAAGCTTTTCCTTCTTTTGCCTTAGGTAGAAATGAAATAGTAAATGTTGTGGATTCAACATGAAAACCATACTCTTCCAAAATTTTAATCAAATAAATTCCCAATTAAAGTTTTTCTATAATTTTCCCATTGTGTGCATGTATGTAGTATACAGAAAAATTATTGTCTGGATATGGGTGCCCCATCTTGAACTGTTCAAGGTCAGGTTGGGTGTGACTGTGAGCAACCTGGTGTAGAGGAAGGTGTCCCTGCCCATGGCAGGAGGGCTGGAACTAGGTGATCTTTAAGATCCTTTCCAGCCCAAACCATACTATGATTCTATGTAACGGAAATAATATTTTCTTAAATATTTTTCTAGAAGCAAAAGGGGAAAAAAAAGTTACTTAGACCCTTATTTCCTAATTCTCCTTTTTCTCGCTATATTTATGAGCTAGAGTTCTATTTGTATTGGAACAGGGCTGAATCCCTAATGGCCTCTGCTATTTTTTCCCTGAGATATAAAAAGAAGTGCCTATGGTGTTGTAAAGGTCAGTCTGAGGATCCTGAATTCTATTTTTACTTGTTTTGGTTTTGCTTTAGTACTGTTCCATTGCCTTCTGTATGTTTACTTTTGATTTGAAATTCTGTCTGAGGAAATTGAAGCCATAAGATAGAATGCAAGAAGTGAGGCAGCACACCTTGGAACTCGGGTCTTCTCTGCAAAGAGCTTCTGTTCCCAAGCATTTATATTTTTTATTCCATGTACTGTAAATGTCAGGTGTTTACTAATGTAACCAGAATGCAAACACAGCAAAGTATATTAATTTTTAGTTATGGCAAATGTTCAATTAAACAAGCCACTGATAATGGTAATTGCGTGGCTCATGGATGAGTATCCAGTTTAACAAGTATGTCTAAATTTAGGCATGTCAGTAATCCCACTATTCTGATTTTTCAGATATGACATCAAATATTATATTGTAATGCAGCAGAATGTAGAATTATCTGTACTATCAAAGTAACTCAGGTCCTGAAAACAGCATAGTTACCTGAATGCAGCGCTCTACCTCGACTAACTTACCCAGTTGAGAAATCAAGCTGAGCTTTTCAAGGTTCTGCCCTTGCCCACCCTCCATTCAGTAGCAACAAGTGTCAGAAGCATCTCCTGTGTTGCCATGAGCACAGTGAAAAACGTCATTAGGCTTTGTGTGGCAGAAAAAGATTTGCTTATGTCTCCTTTCCTCTACACCAGGCAGAGTAATTTTCTATAATGATATTTAACATTCCCCCTTGCATTCTTTGGCAGTATCTGGCAATTCAGTCAGGACACCAGAATCTAAGTGTTTAAAAAGATCAAGTAATTATCTCTCTGCTAGTAGGATGCAGAAGTATCCCCCTTCACTTAAAACCTAAAGAAAACCAACCAAACATCCCCCCCCCAAAAACCAACCAACCAACCAAACCCAACCAACCAAACCCACACGCACACCAAAACAAAATGGCAAAACAAAGCCCAGACCTTAAAGAAGAGAGATCAAGTCATCATTTTAGAAGTTAGTGTTACAGTACAAATAGACCTCAAGCTTTAATGAGATATAGACCTCATGTAATAATCTAGTAAACACCCTCAATGGGCGGTCAGGGAGTTTAGGACAAAGCTCTCCCTGAAGAATTCAGGTTCTCTGGTTGTACCAACCTTCATCTTCATAACTGCATTCTGTAGTTTGAAAGACTTATAGTAGTTGGCATGCAAAGAATAATCCTAGTAATATAAATGTTTGTAAAGTTAGTAGCCTACTGTGTGAATTGTTTTTCCAAATGCATTCTATTTTGTAAAAGCATTTTAAGTAAAGCCATGAAAATAATAGAAGTGCTGAGTGCATGTTGGCTAATTTAATTGTTATACATGTGTGTGAAAACAGGCATTTTGACTGTTTCTTTTTGTATTTCACACTTATTAAGTATGTTTCTCATTTTCAAAGCCAGTGACAATAAATGAGTATCACACTGCTTATGCATCTGTATAGGAAGTTCACTATTAATCACGCATTATGCATATTGTTGCTCATGGTAAGACTCTTTCTTTTCTCCTGAGAATAAACTTCTGTTGTTTCTGGTTGTGGGGTCACTTTTTGGACAAGTTTTCTCTGCAGTCAACCTGTATGGTTAGCAAATGCTTTCTGAAATTTCGTTGGATCGATTAAAGGGCCAGAGGTGTGACACAGCAGAAAAAGGGCAAGATAGAACACCTGGAGTGACTTAGTTGGAAAACGGAATTTAGAAAATTAATTAGGAGAAGAAACTAAGAAAATAGGAAGAAGTTTGGCTGAAAGAATACACAGTATTTTTTTTGTCTGCTAGAGAACTTGGTCAGATAAATCTTCTCAAGCTCGGGAAGGTGTTTCTCACACCCTGGCTGTTGATATGAATGCATATTTGGGATGTAATAAATCCAAGCTCATGGTCTTACTTTTGGTTAAGCAGAGCAATAACTGCACTGGAATTGCCTGCCTTGCAGGTGATGTACTAAACTCCTCTGGCACAATTCCAATATCTGGAAACATTACAGTTTTAGTTTAGTTTTAAAAGGTGTCAAACTCTCATTTTATTTATTTATCTTTCCATCATATTTTGTAGAACAAATTCATGCTTCTTCTGCAAAGTTGTGTTATCAATTCAAGTCTGCCCTGTGGTCATAAATATTGAACCAATCTGATGTTTTAAGTGAAAATGAATTACCTGTTTAGTTTGGCAATAAATAGTGATGACAAGGCTTAAACAACTGCGGACCTCTAAATAAGCACTTACTCCTAAATAAGGCTCTTCTGTAACTAGGTTAAAAGAGAAATAATCTGCTGCATTTGCCTATTTCAGTCCTGAATAAGCTCGCCATTAATCTGTTTATAGAAAAATGCACATATATCAAAACTGATAGGCAGGCATAAAACTGGAACAATGTATATGTGAATTGGGCCATTATTTTGTTTTGGGGCACACAGAGGTTTTGTCCACCAAAATTGTTATGGTAACACAGGCAATATATTTTCTTTTAAAAAGACAGTACTATTCAGGAAATATTTCTTTCCTTCCAAGGAACACTTTCCTCCCCTTGTGTTTTGGTTTTTTTCCCACTGTTACAGCTTAAAACAGATAAGAATATGACCCAGAAGATCTTTAGGCAGCAATTTTCTGGGCTATTTCCATATCTCTAAAGTATTTCCTTCCAGTCTCATAGATGTTGGTGTCCAGATGTGTCAGATGTTTCCATTACTGCCTCTAGGAGTGGAGTCTCAAAACACATCTAGCATATCAGTAACAAGTGTGTCCTTAGGGATGACTGAGTTCCATCAATTAATAGGACCATATGCTGAACATGAAAAGTGGCTTTTCCCCTAGTGCTGATGGCTTGAGTGTTTTTGGCAATGGTAATATTCTCCTGATGTATTAAAGGCATATTAAAACACCACCTTACCCAAATTAGGGCTGAATTATCCTCACAGATATATACCACTTCTAAACTAGCTGTGTTCAATAAAATTATGCTTGATTGCCACTTGCAGTTCATCATGGCTTAACATAAACAAAAGCTCTAATGTTTGAATTAGACCCTGCTTTATCCTTGCTTTTATATAAGTGCTTCACTATTTCTACTGCTAGAATTTTTTTCTGATGTCTTGCCTGAATCTTGCTTGCAACCTGGCAGTGCGCAGGAGTATCCTGCTCACTCTGAACACAGACAACAGACTATTCTAAAGTCTCAGATTTTGTTACAAGGAGCACACGGGGCTGTGCAGGAAGACAGGTAATTAGTGAGTAGCAGATGAGTCCTGGGATGAGATTTTGAGATGAGAAGCTGTCAAAATGTACTAGTCTGCAGGGAAATATGTTACCCAGATGCTTCTCTGAAACTGCAATGTCTCTTCTGCTTGTTTGCCATCCTTAGGGTTCTCTAAGATTATTTTCACTGTTCACAGTAAGAAAATACTTAATGGAGGCCTCATGCTAGGAAAAAACCTGATAGTTATATCCTCTCGTGGCTAAGGAAAGAGAAATAAGGTATTGCTGGCAGTCCTGCAATATGGTACCTGCTACAATGCGAACAGAAGCGGAATTTTGTTACAAGTCACAAATTTCTTTCTGTGTCCTTGAAAATCTTCACAGTAGTGCATACATTGCTTTTAATTTACAAATTGTTGAAGCTATTACTTTTCTGGTGTTACCTTATATTATCCTAATTTCTTTAGCTTGGAATAGCTGTGGCCTATTTACTTTTGAGGTCTAAATCACCTTGGTTGAACAGAGACATGGTTACCTGGGGCAGTTTCTATTCCCACTAGAAGAATGCTTTTATGATTACGATGTTTATAAGCCTCAAGGAAGAGGTTGAGAGGACAACACAGCACTCAACTCCAGATGGCCCGGTTTTAATGCAACTAACATGATTCACTTTTTTTTTTAACAACTATTTATTATTTTCACAAAATGCATTTTTTCCTACAAGTGATTTTTCCTGTGACTAATTTTATACTGAGGTATTCTGTAGACTGCTTCACTCATTATGTTTCCATCTTAGTATGACTTTTAAAGATATTAATATCCATCTAATTTGTCTTCTGAAATATGTAAGAGCTTGGTAATCTGTGAAATGTTTAATCACTCTTGCTTTCTAGAAGCTACAAGAACCTTGCCAGGCTATTCCAAAATCAAAGTAATGAGAATTTACATTTTGTCTGCTAGGTCAACATGGTCAGTTAATCCTTCTTTTAGTTACGGAATCCTGCCATTTTATGTATGGTACAGTTGAAATCAAGAGACTTCAACATTTGCTGTGGATGGGCTAATAAATTAGACGTATTTTCCCTTCATTTCACCTCCTTAGTTTGAACATTTCATTTGAGTTCTTAGTTTAGTTGCAGACAATTTGCACCATGAAGTTAGTGAAAGGCAGTGATAATTCTTGCTGGCACAAGAGCACTGTTGTAAGACCTCTGCCTGTGAAGAAAGAGACTTCAGAAAAAGAACTGGAGACCTCTAATAAACTTACCCACTGCCACCATCATCTCTTAAGAGCTCTGTGTCACTGGTGTAAGTATAAGCACGATGACAGATGTTCTGACTATTTCCTGGGGTCCCTCTGAATGTTCAGGAGTAAGAGGAGCTGATTGGGTGTAAAGATGAGTTTTGATCTTCTAAAGTTCAGTCTCAGGTTCTTAGCTGCTTTTAGTTCTAATCATATTTTTAATATAATATTGTTACCTTTTTGAAACATTAACTCTGCATTTCTTCTCCCCGTGGAAGAATTCTTTCATGTCTCCAGGTGAAGGTCTGTGGATGTTTTGACATCTTTTTAGCAAATTTCTTCTGCAGCTATGTGACATCAGTTGTAAACAAGAAACCTGTCTGACAGAGATATTTTCTCTGCAGTTTTAGTTGTATTTGTGGTATTACATGTCTGAATCAAAGTTATAAATGCAGTATATGTAACTGATTTCACGCACACTGGATTTCTTAACTAATTCTTGTGTTATCTGTTAAAATTTCTTTTTTTTCTTAACCAAATGCTAAAACTATGTTATGCTCTTGCACTGCATGTAGCAAGAGATTACAAAGCTTATTTTATATATTTTAAAGCCTTTGTTGATGTGGTGGATTGCAGTTTCCTTTAAAAATCTGTGTGGCTGAATATTGTCCTTGTATTTAGTACTGTTGTATACTATTTTTATTTTAATTCTCTAAAGACTTTAGCCATATCTTCTTAAACTGAAGTCTTAAATATGACTTCTAAGTTACTTTTGAGACTGAGAAGCTTTTGTTTCTGGCATATTGTTCAGATGCTTTTCAAGTGATGACATTAAATTCTTTGCTATTTTTTCTTTTATTTTACTTTCATGAACAACGTTCATGTGAAATATCTTCAAGCTCTCCTTTTTATGCAGTTGATATGGAATAGATCTCAAATTAATTGCAGGTTTGGCCAAGTTTAAGGGTTTCAACTTTTTTCCATTCACTTGTCTGCTTTTTCAAGGTAGTCCTGATTACCCAGTTGTTCTTTTCTTTATGATTCTCTGATTTGGACAATGTGGTCTTGGCATGTTTAAAACTCCTCTTTCATTGTTTGTTTTCTGAATGCTGTGTTAGAGAATTTGTCCTTTCTTGATAGATTAAAGTTCACTAAAACATTTTGAGGAAAGGGTCATAGGACATAGCTTAGAAAAGTCACCTGCTAAATGCATTGAGGTAGGGGAAAAATAGAACTATTAACTACCATCGATTTATTGTGAGTTCACACCTTTTCTTATCACCTGCTTGAAATAGATGACACTACACCTAAGTATTTAGTTGAAATTTTCAATGAAAACATTTGTAATATTGCTTGTGAAGGATATATCTCTCTGACCAGACTGTTAGCCAATTGATATTCAGTAATTTCTCTTGACTGCAGTGTTCACATTGGTTACCCAGTTTCAGTAACAGAGTGAGGTAGATGAGGAAGATGTCTAGGAAGCCATAAAGAGGTTAAATCTAGGAATTTACTTCTAATGCTCTTTGAAAGGGGAGATAAATTAGAAGTGGTCTCTTTGTACTCATCAGTATTTCTTGCATGTGTGAGAGATGTTGTCATTCCTAGGACAGGGATGAGGAACAAACAATGAAATATCTTGGATATGTACCTGAATTAAGTAGTCCAAGTTCTTCATGTGTTTACACAGAATGAAAGGAATAACTACTTAGGTTTGAAAACATGTGCCTAGCAGCATAGTGATCTGGATTGCCAGGAGAGTTAATATGTGACTCTGAGGCATCAAGTATTAGCCACCACCAATGAAAGCTATTGGACCAGATGGGGATATCCTCATTCTGAAATATTTGTTTATTTATCTATGCAGGAGGATGCATTAAAAACTAATTGAACAGGCATGTTTATATGTTGGCATTAAGCTCACTAAGGAGTGCTGAGATAAGGAGGGACAGATATACTTATGTAATCAGATGTAAGTTCAGTGTGCTGACAGACGCTTTCTTTGTTTTGGTATTTTAAAACAACATCACTTTTTCTACAATCAAGGCAAAAATGACGAGACTGTTTACAGAAATGATGAGTGAAAATGAATAAAGCTACAAAATGTTAACAACTTTTACTTGCAGATAGAAGGGAAAAGCAAAGCAAAACAGAGCATTTTTATCTTTTTCCCACTGTATATGTGAGCAAAATACTGTTAAGCATCTTACCTGCTTCTGTAACAAAGAGAAGAAGCAATGGGATTTTCAGTGGAAATGAATTTTATTGGTTGGAAAACTTCTATATGACTAAGTTCAATGTATTCCAGGTATGATTTTCCATAATAGTTTGGGTTAGTAACTAAGGTTTTATTTTCAATATTTTCCCCAGTTAATACTCTGGCAACTCACCCTTTGGCATTAAAAAAGGGTAAGAAGTACTATCACATAAGTTATCACAAGGAGGATTTCAGGAAGTGCTGATATTCAAGAGAGACCTTCTGTTCTAAGTTAACTTAGACATGATTATGATTTGCAATTCCTGGGGAACATTCACAGCTACAATTAACATAAGGCCACTTATGTATCAGTCTCACGAGTGTCCTGTCCAAAGCTAGTTCATGCTGTGAATTTACCATTTCACACCGTATTTCAGTGAACTGGGTTCTTTCAAGAACCTGCTGATACAAACATTCACAGTTATAATTCTGCAGAACTCCTGACCACATGCAACATGATCTAAAATTATGCTTACTTTTTCTGAAGAGTATTTAGTTAATCTGCCAAGAATTTAGCCACCCTGAGATGTAGACAGTGAATTCTTGCTGCTCTGGCTCTTAGGAAGACTATAGTATTTGGGGTCAGTTGGAAACTTAGGTCTCAGTTCTGAATGCACGTAGAACCACTGATGAAAGGAAGGTTGGTAACAAAATTATTCTGCTGATTCTGGTTTTCTAGCTGTCTCGTTTTGTTGTTCTTATGATTTGATGTGAGTAGCTCTTCTCATGCATTGTCCTTCTCATGCAATGATTCTTCCCCTTTCCCATGAGGGATTTTGGAGCAATATTAATTTTTGCCAATGCTTTGATGTAGTTTAATTCATTAACATATAATAAAACTTCTGGGGGCCTTAAGCTGCAAGGTGCTAGGTGCTCCTCCCTTTGTAGAGGAAGCGATGCTGAAAACATCGGCAGATCTCACACATTTCAGGTTCAAACTTTGGTTCTTGGTAATATTCTAAGGCATTGGCATCAGTTATCTTCAACAAGTATCTTTATCTGTTCAAGGTAAGTACCAAGCATTTATGGAATTGAATTATCTATTCCCAATTTTGGAAACAGTATGAAAGAGCCTGGAAATGACCTATGTCTTCAAAATAGGTTGCAGCCTTTTGGCCAGAAACTGAGCTCCAAATCAAAGTCTTGCTGATTTGACAAGGAGATTTGGATTTATTTTGAAATAAATACACTGCACCTATGCCCACTTTCCTCCATAGGCCTCCTATGTCTGACGCATTTGAAAAACACCCACAGGACAGGGATCCTGCAGTGATTGTATCCTCTCTTTGAGACACATTTTCTGGGGCTGTATCTTAACTGCAGTGGTATGACATGGAGTCATAATGACTTTTATAAATTTTAGAAAATTACAAAAAGGCTTTCAAGTGGCTGTTTTTGAGAATCTAAGTGACACCTAAATGGTGGATTTAGGATACCTTTGCAAAAAATTGAACTACTTCAGTGTAGGAAGTTTGACTTTCACCACAAAGCCCATTTGAGATTGGGAGGGAAATGAAATGATGTGCAGATCTCAGGCATGATATGATTAATGAAAACAATAATTTGGCCCCCAGCACACTTTCGTCCCATTACTAGCATACCCCGAGGGAAAATGAGCTTAAAATTGCTCCAGCTCCAAGACCCCACCCCATAATAATGAGGTTTACTGCGCATACAGTAGGCCCAGCATAGAGCTTTGGTGTGGCATCATGTACAACACTTCACTACCCATGTAAGAAACTCTCCATCTAGACTCTTGGCTTAAGGTAATGTGCTTTTCTTGTTAAGTGGACAGGAGAATAGCATATATGCAGTTGGTTGTCAGGGCTCCACTGGCAAATGGTGACATCCTTTTCTGTGCTAACACAGTCACTTCTGATACCTCTAAATATCTTCAAGTGCTTAAGTCTCTTCTAGGATTAGAAACCAGAGAATTGGACACCTGCTCATACTGTTCATTCTTTTAGACATGTAAAAGATTCATGGAAAATCAACTAAAAACAAATCTTGCAAGCTGTTTATTCTCTCATGATGTTGATTTTTTTTTTCTCTTTATTTAGTTTTTATGAAGCATTTTAGCAGCTATCACTGCATCACTGTTCAACAACAGTGTAATTCCTAGAGGTCAGCACAAGTTGTCAGTTCGACTTGCAATTGTCTTGTGCCAGCTAGTCTGCTCGAATTGCACACAGGGCTTGTGCACTGTAGAAAAGTCACATACCACATTCGGACTGATGGGAAGATATAATCCGTCACAGCAATGTTATTTATTTTCATATTTTTTAGTGTTTGAATGCACACCAATCAAAAATTTGCACTTAAAAGGATGCTTGTGTTAAATATTGTGACACAAGATTATAATTTACTTTGGCAGTTCTTCCAGCTAAATTTAGGGAGACGCTTTTAGGTCATGAAGTCTAGAGAAATTTTTCAAATACAGAGAAAGAATATGTACAATTAATATTCCCTGTATGGGTTTATGTGGATACAATTTGAAATGGAGATTGTTCACCATAGTCCATCTTGGCAGACTTAATTATAGTGGATTCTTCATTCTTCTAGCAGGAATGTTACACACACACATATGCGCATACACACAGCATTTAGGATGTTCACAACGGCTGAGCATTCTGTGATGTTTAGGATGGACTTAGTTGAGTATTGATTTAAAGAACTTGGTTTACTATAGGAAAGATCTACCATATTAGCCAAAGAGAAAAAATGTTAATTAAAAGACTGTCCTAATTTTTCATCTACAGAACGTTTATGGTATAGTTAGTACCTGTGTTGTACAAGCAGCAGTTGATATGTTCGTGGTCATTGTGACTGAAACATGAGAGAGCAGACTGCAGTGAAATGAACCGAATGGAGAATGCTATCGGTATGGGAATTAGCACTGAATCGACAGTGGGCTGTGAAATGCAGAGATCAAGGCTGCTGGGTGAAGCAGTCTGGGGAGTAAGGTCTTCACTGCAGGTAGTGAAGCCATGTAAATGACCTGAGAAAACTCTGAACTACAAAAATCTCCACTGAAGATAAAGTCTCTTGGAATTTATGAGAGAGATTCAACAGTTTCATAAACCGAGCAGTAATAATTACCATATTTATTTATAGTTCAGAATAGTTAATTGAAAATAATGATTTCTCCTCTTCTTTCATGTCTGTGTATTATTATCACTTCATCTAGGTATATTAGCATCTTTTCTTCATTGTGAAATATATATGTTGTCTTCTACGCACATGGGCATACACACGCATGTATATCCAGGTATATACTCTTAAGACCTTCATATTTTTTTATATGAGGGAATGTTTCATTACCTTACTGTAGCACACTAAGAGCTTAGAAGTCCTTCATGTCAGTTGTAAAAATGTCCAACTCTATGAATAAAAGACTTGGAGATGAGCATGGGTTGGAAAATATGTTTGGCTTTAGAAAAGACAAAAAGACAGTCATCTTTCATGGTACAAAGGACTGAAGAAAGAACAAGGCACATGGCTTTCAAATTTGTTTTAAAAAATTTATTTAGGAGCTCCAGAAAGCAAAGTATTCTGGAAGACATTTTTTTCCACACTTTCAGTATCTTATAGTGCAAGGGAATGTCACACTCTCATATTCTTAGAACAGTGAATTTGAGTCATGAAGAAGAATCACGCAAAGGCACACAGTAAGCTAAAGGTTTCTTTAATAAATTATAGTTTCTTTATTCTAATAAATTATAGTTCTCATTTGCATAACTCCCTTTCTGCCTGTCAGTCTCTGTACTCAAGCTCTCAATTATTTATATTATAAATGTGATGAGATTAAACTTATCAGTTCACATAACCAACCAAACCTCTTTGTCACTATCAATTATTAGTGTTTAGTACTGTACTTGAACTGTCTCTCTGTTTCCCTCTGCTGTTCTGCTGAGACATCGCTTGTTTTCCCAGTCTAAACCTTGTGCTCAGGAAGCCCAGCTTAGCTCACCTGAAAGCCAAATTGTATTACTTGCTTCTCTATAAACATCTGCCAGGTCTCCAGAACTACTAGAACACTTGCTTTATGGGGTGTTCACAATATATAAACACAATGGGATGAAGATGTGTAAAAATACATATAGTAAGACAAAGCATGACCTTTTTAGGTTGTGAAGTCAGCAATGACAATGACAGATATGTCATGTTCCGGTCATTAGATGAAAATTCCTTTGACTGAAGGTGAGATGAACTAAGAGAAAAACACCAGGAGGACAATACTTTTTCCACTGAGGACATCCAGAAATAGCTATAACCTGGAATTTGCAAAACCCTGCAAGAGCAAGACAGGATGGAATGGGAGGTAAAGAGGAGAAAAACTTCCACATATTTCCTCCAGATCTGTTGCTGTGGAGTGAAACTTTCAGGTTTTACTTCCATGGAAAATTTCATCTGAGCAGAACAAAAATATCCCTTATATTTATCTTCACTGAGGAAATATCTTCAAAGACAACAGAGCACTAACTAGAACTTAAAATAAGTTTTAATTTACAAACATAAAGCTTAGGTTTGGCTGGTAGCTGAGGCTTACCTTGCTCATGTCTTTGCTCTGCCTCTCTTGTCTAGGGTACCTAAACCACCTGTAAACTATGATAATGAAGAGCTATTTGATGACAGAGCAGCTTGTGTATTGCCATTGATGTCAGCACTAAATGTCTAAACAGCTGTCAGAAAAAAATGTTGCAGAATTGTCTTGTGTTCTAGAATGCTTTTATTTGTAGACCATCCATTTCTTGTACATCTTGGTGCAATTAACTACTCAACTGTCAATTAGTGGGTGGCTGGTTCTTTTAAATGACTTTTTGTTGAATCTTTTTTTAAGGTTACAAGTGTTTTAGCTACCCATACGTGTATGTTGTGTCCTATATTTCTATTTAAACAGGCATTTATTTCTAAAGGCAATTTCCCTCTAATACTGTTGCATTTTTCTACTGCAAGTACAATCATTAAGGTTTAACATGATTATTTGAATTTATTTACCTCTTGTGCCTCCAAATTCTGAAGTTTCCTATAATGAATCTATTTCAAAACTTCTTCTCTTTCATTAACATTATAGGTCAATCAATTTGTTTTTACTCTGCACTCTTTGGAAGCACAGGTGCAATGGTTTTTGCTAGTTTGTGTAAAAAAAATCTGTGATGTTTGCTCAATTAAAATAATGTTGTCTGTTAATACTAATGGATGTTTTAATAAGTCTCCAAAGCATCTTTACTACCATGGAAATGCAGAATATATTATCAACAGTTAACAAGTCATTTGCTTTCCATAGTTTACTCTCGTTTAGGAATGGAATAATTGTTTTTGTTGGTCCAGGCTTCTAAAATCTTTATTCTATCACTGTAGTCCTCCAGAGGTATACAGCTGCACACTTTTATAATTTTCTGATTTCTCCCACCATTTCAGAATGGTGCTGAATTCTGTATTTATTTCTAGTTTATGTTAATTTTGAATTTAGCGTACTAGGCTTAATTTTGTAAAAGTTGAGAGCTGTAGAAGGACCTATGAAGCCATCTAATACTTCCCTAGAAAGTCCACTTCTAAAGGAGAAGTTTAAATGCAGTATCAGGTGCTTTTGCAAGACATCTAGGTCTGGGGCAAATACTTGACAGAAGAGTTAGTGAGATTTCAGAGCTGTCAAAAGCTGAAGTCTTCCTTGTAAAGTCCACACTCTTTACAGAAACCTCCTTGACTATGTTTCTGAAAGTGGCATAAGGGGAACATCATGGTGGTTTTATTTAAAGAGAATTTCTGATCAGATGACGTTCTTTAAGAGCAAATTAATTTAGGCTGTTTTCTTCTTTGTTACTTCAGAAAATGAAAGGTGGCACCAAAAACTCTAGATAACTTTTTCTGTGACATCTAAGCTGATTCACAGCTTGATGTAACAATTATTGATATTGACCAGTAGACTTTCATAGTATTTCTTGAGATTTCTTTTGTCTTTGCTTTGAATATTTTCACTAATATTTTGGTCAAATAGATGACAGCTATTTTTTCTAAATATTTTAATTCAACTTCTAGTTGTTAAACTTGTATGTAGTCTATTCTAATGTCTGTACTAATTATTGTAAAATGTTTTTCCTCCAGACTCCAACAATTGTCATTGAAATACTTATTTTTAATGTATTTTGCATTGGCATTGTAGGAGGTTTCGTGTGCCAGAGAACTTTCCCCTACTTTTTAGGACCTCAACTTCTGAGGGGTTACAAAGCTGCTGGCTCCAACTGACTGTGCTGGCCACAGTCGTGGGGTCAGATGGGTGGGGAGCTAGAGCTGGACACTACCTACCTATGGGTACCTACCTAACTACCCTACGGGTACAAACTGGAACACAGGAGGTTCCACTTAAATATGAGAAGTAACTTCTTCTCAGTGAGGGTGACAGATACTGGAACAGGCTGCCCAGGGAGGTTGTGGAGTCTCCTTCTCTGCAGACATTCAAACCTTCCTGGACACCTTCCTGTGTAGCCTCATCTGGGTGTTCCTGCTCCAGCGAGGGGATTGGACTGGATGATCTTTTGAGATCCCTTCCAATCCCTGACATTCTGTGATACCGTGTGATTCTGTGATCCACTCTGACTGGAAGAAACGTGGTCTCAGAAAGCTGTTCTCATGTGCGGAGGGTGGTCGTTTGGCTGACATTTCTGCTTCAGACTAAAGGACTGCCTTTTCCTCTTGTTTCTATAACTTTAGCACTGGTCACGTAAGAGATGTAATGGGTCAGCAGTATGGCTGTGCAGTGTTAGCAGTTTCTTAGGGACAGGGATGGCTTCAAACCCACTGGTTGAATCATGTGCAGTCATTTGTCTGTGTCCTTACCTGAAATCTGTGTGCGATTCCTGTCTGCTCCTTCCATCTGCTGTGTATTTCCTGGCACACAGCCGGGGTGCTTCTCAATGGAGCAGAGAGCTGTAGGATAAGGGCATGGAGGCTGGAGACAGCTGCAGTGCAAGGAGATCTCTATGCAAAGCAAAGTCAGGAAAGTTTGCAATTAAGAGTAGGAGCAAATTTACTTATCCTTCTGGGCTTTCTTTTGTTAGGCAAGCACACTTCTACTGAAGTCAGAAATCTAGTCCTACTTGCTTTACATAAAATAACATTGACCTTCTTTTAAGGCAGCCCAAAGGGCCTGACTCTTCCCACTGATTTACAATAATTACATGGAAGTTATCATGTTCTTGATTTACAAGAATTACATGGAAGTTATCACATTCTTGTTCTGCAAGCTATTTAGAAATATCTTATGGACAAAACCCTGTAATTTTAATATTAATCTAAGCATTTTATACCAATATGTAAAGTGATGCCCAATAAAGAACTTGAGTATAATTTTTAAATCAAACACGAGAAGAAATGTAATCTTCATCTTAAGTAGTGTAGACTATAGTAAATAGTGCATTTAGATGTTATACCTTTGCCAAGTCAGAAACTAACAGTCTCTAAAACATAGACAGCTGCTTAGCAGTTAGCCTTTGCTGACTACATTTTAAATTAAAAAAATGCATCTCTCTAGTTACAGACTCCAAAATGTAGTTTCATTAGGTGAATGGATATTTCTACAGCGCACAGTATGTAACACAATTGGTACACCTTCTCATCTGGAGATTATGAAGTCACTGATTAGGAACCAAAAAGCCTCTGTGGAAACAAATATTTAAAATACGTGTGCATGGTTTTGCAAGACAAAAATGTTTTAACAATTTTAAGTGCAATCTACTTAGGAAAGACAAATACTAACCTGGTTCTACCGAATCCCATGCAGTTAGTCCAGTTTAAACTGTTTGAAGGTATGGGCCATGTTATTTTAAAAAAACTCAGCTTTTGCAAATAAATAACAATGAACATAGGTATTTTGAGCAATTAGAAAACAGGGAACAAAAGGCTTATTAAAGTAGATCTGGGGTTCTTTAGGGATATATGAATTTAAAAATGTGTATCATTCAAGAGATAAAAAGGAAAAAATGTGAATATATGTATGTATACACATACACACATACGCTTACATTTGTACAGTCATACATTCTGAGAAAGAAGTACAGTAATGTAAAAGAACTCTTTTTATTGAAATTTCATGGAATCACAGCTGTTCCTGGAAGTAAGAAATATATGAGGTGTTTCAAAGCTATATAGAAATAAAAAAAACCAAGCAGAAATATAATTTTAAGTTGCCTCAGGTATTTTACAGAAGCACACTCAAAGGTAGGTGTTTACTTTGGCATGGACACTCAGGACTCCCTCTCTGCAGCCAGGTTCTCTTACTGGCTCAACAACATCAGCTAAATGAGATATAACCTAAGTTGGTCAGGCCTGCTGAGACTAAGTTTGCTCTGAGCAAACTAAGAAGCAAAACTTTAGATGCTCTAAGGCAGGGGTGTCAAGCTCAGTTTCACCGGGGGCCACATCACATTTAGGACTGTATAAATGTAGGAGTAGTTATACAGTCCTAAAATTACATTTGGCCCTTTGAGGGCACCCATGAGGCTGATGTGGCCCCAGTGAAGATGAGTTTGACATGCCTACTCTAAGGAATACAAATGTCAGAAACTGGTGTGCTTACAGATTTTATATCCTTGTTAGAAGCAAGATATAAGATCAATATTTTAGCATATAAACTCTGTCTATAGACTGCTTGTGGGGCTTACTGAGACATTCAACTTTGGCCTTCCTCTTTATGGTTGTCTTAGGATTTTACCTACTGTACAAAGGACCAAGCTTTAAAAAGTATGTAGGTATTGGCTACGATGGCTTTCTGTCTTTGATGCTTAAATAGAAAGTGTTCCTCAAGAATTTTTAAATACTATTAATAGGTAGAAACATTTGTATCCCACACATTTGATAAATTACATTGCAAAGAGAAGCAGTAAAGAGCAAAAACTAGCGAGAGTGAAAACTGGTACACATCCTGAAATACGTTTGATGGAAAATACAGGCTTCTGAGAAGTCCAGTCTTGTCCAGGGAAGAATGAAGAATGACTGACATGGCCAATTTGACACTCCTCTGTGTCATTTTGTGCTTATTGTTATTACAATGTATGTGGGAAAACCACACAACTTTGTTTTCCCTGTTAGCTTGGAGCTTAAATGAAAACTGATTGAACTTGTTAAGTCAGGCTGTAATAGATAACATCCTTTATCTCAGTCAGATGCATCCCAGCTAATAAATATAATAAAGAAGAAAAATATACATTTGAGAAAGTAAGACAGAAATTATTTTTTAAATGATGTACATATATAACTGGGATTTGTGTATCTAAAGGGTTTGAAGAGATAGTATTCCAGAAAAACTTTGAGGGGGACAGTCATCAAATAATGGACATATCTGTGCATGTGGACTGTATGTGTATGTAGACTTAGTAAAGACCTATACTTGTGTATGCAAATGTATTCCAAGTGATTTCATATACACAGTTTACTTCTAGCCTTGTTTATTCTTAAAGCTTCTTGACAGGCCTCTGAGGGTTCATTGCATACAACGGTAGCCCAATAGTGTGAAATCAAAGTGCTCATCAGAAGTTTTTTGCATTACTGTCAATGGTACAAATTTAGTAAAATATTCTATTTTGTTTTTTATTTAACTTGAACAGTCTCATTCTTTTTGCTATTTCTTCCTCTTTCCCCATGACACAAAAAATACTGCAGACAGGTGACAACATGAAAATCCTGGCAACAAATATAGCATCTGGGATTGTTTCATGGAACTGTAGCTTTCTTAGAATTGCATTTAAATCCACCTGTGTTCAACCAGGAGTTCTTCAACTCATGTAAAGGAGATTTTTTTTTCAGATCTCCACTCTGCTTCTGTATCTCCATTATTATTATTTGGTCTGATTGTGCCTTTTGGGGAAAATTTCAGAAACTGATCACTTCAAGGGAGCTTTTGTGTGTGCAATAAGATAGACAAAGATCCGTATATACATACACACTTGTACCGTGGCTGTGTGTATGTGCCATATCTCTGAAAGATTGCAGCAAAAATGAGTGACGAGCAGCACAAAATGTCTTTAGTCACGGACAGCATATAACCTAATGGGAAGTTAATTTTATTTTGCTGTTGGTCATTATAATTTCTTCCTTGCTCATCTTCCCTCCTGTCTGAAAAACAATGTGCTCTTGGAGCATTACCAGAATTTTTCATCTATATACATGTAGGTAAATTTCTGAGAAGGCAGCACCGTCTGTTTTACCTGATGCTAGGCTGGGTTGGTATCCAACTGCAGCTCAAACAGAATTTCCCTGTGTGGGTCACAGTAATACTGCTGTTGGTTACCATGAAGTGAAAGAAATAACAAGCAAGTGCAAGCATCCAGCTGATGGAATTGTTTGAGAATATTAGGGAAGAAAGAAGTCAGGAATAAACAGCCTAGAATCATCTTTATCTACACCTCTTCTCACATAGTACAGCTCTTTCCTTCAAGTGTCTAATGACAAGGTCTAATGACTCCTTAGGAACATCTCAGGAACAAGTAAGGCACTTCAGTAGGGAGCACTACCCTGTCATAATACATTCACAGATACGACAAGGAGGCTTCTTGTGTGTGCAGAGCTAAAAATGAGCAAGTCTAAGCAGCAATATATGTTTCGTTTATTCTTTGTCTTACAACATGAGCAAGTTTGGACGGTTTCTTTTTTGAAATTAAGTATATATATTTCAGCAGATGTGTTGCTTATAAACTGTGTGATACATCTGTTCCTTTGTGTAATTTCTGTTGAGAGGCTGCTGTAGAACATCTAAAGCACATTGTATTATTAGTGTAAAATTCAACCACAGCAACAGTACCACATAGGTTAGAGGCTGTACAAATACTCAAATAGGCATGATTCTGATTTCAGCTATCTACAGTTATCTTAAAAAGAATATAAAATGAGCAAGTGGGGCAAGCAATAGCTGGGAGCAAGTAGGAATTTTAAACAAACAAACAAATAAGGCTATGTCTAATATTTTACCAGAATAAAAACATAGGATAAAAGCAAAGACTAATCAAACTTCCTTTAGAGGTTTTTTTTTTTCCTGACTCTAACTTTGACTCTAAAGATATCCAGCCTCAGTATATATATTCTTGTCAGCTCTGTCTTGCTAGACAATTCCCTTGGCTTTCTCTCAGGGCCTTAATGTTAGTGTTTTTACACTTTAGCTAAAAAAAAAACCAAAATCTGCTCTAAAAATATCCTTTTGATTCTCCTTTTCCAGGTAGAATTTGGGACTGACATCTCACCTCAGTAGGAGATCCCATGCTATAATGCAATATGCCTTTTCTAACAGTAGTATAGTGGTGTGTTCTGTAATCTGTTGCAAAGATGTGACCAACGGAAGAGTGAGAAATGTGTGGCATTCAGAAAGCAGAACTACTATTATGAATATCTCCAAAGTGAGCAGATTATGTTGAGTCTGGGCTTTTGTGAGGAACAATAGTTCAGCCCTGTGTGTCAGGGAAAGGATGTTTGTTGTTTCTGAATCCCATCTATAATACCTAGTCTTCGTTAAATGGCGACATCCAAGAGGGCATTTTCAAAGGCAAATATGAAGCAAATTATAGCAATTTCTTTCAGCCTTTGAGGACCTACAGTCATAATGTTTCAGTGATTTTGTAACTCAGGAAAATGCATCACTTAGGGTACCACAGCACCCAGGGAATGTACCAATACTCCTTACTCTGCAGTTTGTGGAGATGCTGGATGTGTCTGCCCAAGTACCTCTGGAAATGACAGTAAAAATAAGTGCTTTCACTGAGGGCTCTCTTGGGGAGTCTTGTTTTCAAGATCTTTTCATGACCTGAAACATCCAAGCAGTACATATTAAATAAAGCAAATACAAATAAATGATGGAGGCTACTAGAGCCATCTGACTGTTGTGCAACCAGCCACCCTGACTTTTTTTCTGTGAAATACATATAGAAATATGTCCCCAAGAGTGAAAATAGTCATTGAGTGTAATTAAGTCACCATACAGCAAGGGAGATCTCTGCTGAATTGCATGTGCTCTTTTATAGTTACTGGGACACATCAGTACATGAAAACTCTGCTGGAATGAGCAGCAATTTCATGGCAATTCATGCAAACATTACTCATATCTTCTGGCAAGGTTATCTAAGGATAAAACTTATAAAAAGAACATATTCAGATGAACTACTTGCTTTAATTGCCTGCAAGTCTGTACAGTATCTCCCTTATCTCTTTGCCTTCATACATTAAAAAATATATTAAAATGGGGTCTTTTTTTTAGCATTTAGTAGATGAATTAAGAAACAATAACGTTACAGAGTAAAAAGCTAAAGTATTACTGACTTGTGATACTGAATCATTCATTATGCAATAAAATACATGAAGGAATGAGCAGATGTTAATGAACTGCATTAAAATGCAAAGAGCATTTACCTTACGACATTGTGATTCTGAAGTCCATAGACATTTTGGGTAGAGGTGGATAGCTATTAGATTGCTCAATCTGCATGGTGCCAATAAAAATTCTCCGTATAACTAATTTATTTTATGAATCTGCACAGTAGGTTTTGGACACTGAAAATCATTTCACAAATTGCATGCCACCGTAGATTTGCAATCAAACTGACATTGAAAGACTGTATAATTGAAGGCATAGGGAAAACATCCAATAATTCAAACTCTTTGTATGGTCCTCAAGGAGTAATCTCAAGGAAAATGAAAAACACAGGTTCCTTTGAGTGTTGGTCTTTGGTATCCCACAGCAGCTGTGATGAAAAATTTCTCCCTCCTTCTTCGCTTCTGAAAATATTTATGTGGTGGCATAATCAGTCCTGCTGACTCCTGCTATGTAAGACAAGCCAATACTATAAACGTGTCTCAGTGTATGGGCCGATGCTCTAATGTCAAAATAGCTGTCATGCTACAAAAGAATGTGGATGCTTAACCTGCTGGTTCCTGCAACTAGTACTTTACTAATATCTGTTTGGGTAACAATCATTTGTGAAATTACAGGTATTCAAGGACTTTCTAGTCAGCAGAAAAAAATATTCTGAATCACAGCTAATAGGGCAAATAATGTGGAAAAAATTTAATGCAAAGGTTGGGTTTGCTAGAACCACTTTCCTGCTAAGCTTATTAGAACTGTCCAAGAGATCTTTGTTGTTAATGAATGAAGAAAAAACAAGTATGAGGGATGTTTTGGGGACTGTTTTAAGAGTGGGCAAAAGGTCTGCTGCACATTTGATAAAGTTGTCTAAGCAGCAAGAGATGAGAGATTCTGGGAGGGTCTTGATGCCTATACAGAGAAAGACAAGAAACACTATTATTGTAAACATGGCTCTTAGCAACTTTTACAACAAGCTTAAAAGTGAGTAATCATTATTTATGAAAAATTCATGGCTGGCAGACTCCTGCTAGGATGGACTAAACAAATATTGTGGTCATGTTTAGACAGTTCTCGACAGTTTTTCCTTTTTTCTCTTACTGGCTCAATTTTTTTTAAGAAAAATGAGAAAATAATGTTTAATACTTTTCAGCATTATGTGCCAATCTTAGCATTGTTTTATAATGATGAAAATGCTTCTAAGAATACCAGACTTCACCAGATTGAAACTCTGTGTGTTGCATTATTCACAAGCTATTTCAGGAGAACATGTAATGAACCTGTAGTAGGTGTATATGGGATTAATTTACCTTTCTGCAATGATTTAAATGACACTCTTGGAAGCTTGAAGCTGAAATATTGAAGCATCTTTCTTCTGGCAGAGAAGTTTAAATGTTTTACTATGAAAATGAAGAAAGTTAAGGCACTGATTTGCTTCTGTTTTCTTCCTGTTGCCACTTCTTCCTGAAGTTTACATGTTTCCACTGGAAAATAATAATACAATATATATTAATATATTATTATTATATAATAATAACAATTTAAAAAATAATAAAAGTAATAGTTAAAACAACAAAACCATCTCACCAAGGTATTGAATGCTAGCACATAAGCTTGAGGTGTCCAGGTCATTGCCAGAGAGCTTGCCCCGAACTGCACAAAATAGCAGTCACAGAGTCTTTACTCTTCACATTTGGGGTGTTCTTTTAGGATTCTGTCTTCAGCTGACATAAGACTGTGGATGGAAAAATGCATCTGTGTCAAATCTGGCAACTTCTTTCATCTACAAAAAAAATCCTAAAGTGAGTACCTGTATTTCCCGATTCATGTTTCCACATAGTTACTCAGTGGCACAAGTATTCCAGCTTATACTGCAACATAATTTCAAGGATGAAGAACAATTTGTTTTAGAACAGTCAGGGAGTATGTTATAGGAACTGGCTTATCTTTCATATCACATGGTATTGACTATTTAACCCAAACTGCTGTGCTCCAGGCAAGAATCAGTGTTAACCTTTGGCAGTACCTGCAGTCAGTGAGACTATTGGATCTCCTTTCAGAGAGGGCTTTATCCTTCCTTTACTTCATATAAATCGATTATCTTCTAAGGCTCAGATGGGCCTGAAGGCAAGATAAAATTATCTCCTACCAAATGCCTGTCCTTACTTCCACACCCCTGTGCTGAAAGGCTGGAAGGTGCTATTGTAAGTTGAGATGTTATTTCCTTAATGATCACCATATTTGAGAAGAACCAACCCTCAAAATCTTTCTCATAGCAGTATAAAGATCGCTTTGAACTTTTCTGCTCACCATCATGAGAAGCAGGAGGTAGGGTTTGAATGTTTATACACAACACTGAAGATACCTCATAGGACCAGAAAATCTTCACACTTGCTTTCTGTGTGTCTGTGTAGGATGGCAGCAGTGACTGATGTTGCCATTTTTCTTAGATCTCACACTTTTTAATTTCCACTCAGGCTGCCTGGACTAGTCTATTGTCTTGAGAATAGCTAAGACAAGTAGTTAATTAGAGCATGTCTGTCTTTGGGAAAAAACTAAACCAGAAGTGGTTAATGAGAGCAGTTCCTTGGTCCTTCAGTACTAGTAAAGTTACATTACAGTGATTAAGACTGAAAAACGAGGAGTGTGAAAATATACTTAGGAGCTGTGAACATCTGAGTTTCAAATAGCGAGCAGGTTATGTATGGTGGTGTATTAAAGGAGGCAACCTGAAGAAATAGCAAGCTATAATGTGCATTATGGAATGTTAGTGGTAATTTTGCAGGAATATCAAAAGGAGGAAAACTTCAGGTGATGAAAGTGAATAGAGATGCCCACTTATATCAAGTATTGTACAGAAGAATTAAAATGATAAATAACAAGACTTGAATTTTATAACAGTAAGGGAAATGTGGCAGTTTTTAATACCTTAGAACAGCTTATATCTTGCTCTGACATTTATCTTTAGACACATCACAAGAATTTCAGCAGAAAATCTGATGGAATATGTTAATTGTCCATTATCTTTACTGCAGATATACAGAATACATATTTTTCTTTACTTACTTTGAGCAGGAGAGTTAGTTTTGTCTCTCTGAAGCCTTTATTTTCTGTCATCACACAACATTGGACAACCAGATGGTCTTACTTTATCTGTGGCACAGCTCAGCTTAGTATCAGAGTTACTTGAAAAAGATATCTCTTCTCTCATATATTATATTGACCAGGTATGTTAATCTGCATTTCCTACTGGTTTCTGTCCTGAGATTCATGGCAAAGTGGCCTAACAGCTTGATTTTCTTCAATATTGCATCACAATGTTGCTGATCTTGTATTTTCCTTAACCTTTGAAGTGTTTTGCAAGGCATACTTAGGGATCTTTGACTTTTCTGTCTGTCATGACTTCCACTATTTCTTTTTTATTTGAGACAATCCTTGCATAATATTTTTATACTTTTGAAGGCATCAATGATGCAACGTCTGTTAAAAACAGAGTACAAGTTATCTGAAGGGAGCCAGCAGCTGACTATTTAGAATACTTTTGCTGGTTGGTAGGGATCTTGGTTCTGGTTTCTGTTTTGCCAGCTTTGGCAACCCAAGGCTACAGAGTTATCTGTCTGTGCCAGTAAATGTGGTGAAAACAGAGAACATTTCCAACAAAGAGCCTAAAAAAACACAAGTGTGTCTTCTCTCTAAACAGTCAGGTACGGAACTGTAGCGTGATATGTCCATTAGCTTAGATCCTCACTCAGAACAGTAACACACTGATTCATTTTCGCTTGATGATAAATTCTAAAAGCCACAACCCCTTCGAAAACTTGTGTTTTACTTTCATCTTGTGTGTGACTGTTAGTCTACAGTTTTCTTTTTCTGTCTACAAAGTGTTGTGAAAGAGCATATATCCAATCCGTAAGATCTCCTCTAAATTTGGACCTTTCTGTGGGGCATAGCTGGTACTCAAGTAAGCAGATGCTGAGTCTGATGTAAGTCTCATTATGATCTGTGGCAAGATTGACTACATCTTCTTTCATCAATGCATAGTGAGGGGGACATAATGCTCTTTGCAATCACAGTCAAGAATCTTATGCTGGCTGTACTCTTCCATTTTCAGCTCCGTTAGCAGTATGTATTAAACTATTTTACTATTTCCTAGTTATTCATTATAATGGTGTGATTTCCAAAAGTTCCACTAGAAGTGAAAATTAGATTTTAAAGTCTGGTATTGAATAATGTGAATATGAGTGGATAGCAGTGAACTTTCAGATCTGTTGCTCTGGAATGAGTGGTGATTTTCTTTGGCAAAGTTTACAGGTGGAACTAACTTTTTATGAATGTTGTCCTGCTTGCTTACTGAGACCATCACAGCTATAGCAGTAAGGTGTGGTGATTGGAATCAGATTTTTCTGTTTATTTTTGCACTGCAAATCTGACATGATTCAGAGGTATTTATTTCTCAGATGTATTCTTTAAATGGACACAGGTAATTCCACAAAACCATGTAGTAGTGCCAGAGGGATGAAATATAATAGTCCATTGGTTGCTAACTCGATCTAGCTCACCTGTGTTCAGTGCAGGGGGCTGAGGGAGTGGGAAGAAAGGTGACTTTTGCCCATTCTCGTGCTTGCTTGATTCTGAGGCCAAACTCGAGGTCTTGGAGAGGGTTCTTGCACCCAGCAGTGTGCTCCACTCTTCATGTACTCCCGCAAATAATGAGAAGGGCACTGCAGTTGGGGTTGGAATGATGCAAAAATATTTCTTGTGCTCAAGCAAAGACTATAACTTTTGCAAAAATTGTTGATACATAAGCAGATTAAGTATGACTTCTAAAGTAAACAAAAGGAAAAAGTGGTATCTTCTAATAGTTACAAATAAATGTGGCAATCTTTCTATTATTTATGGGCCGAAAGTGAGCTTCTATGTCAGTGATATGTCAAAATGGTGAGCTTCCATGAAAGAGCTAGGAAGCATAAATCATTTTGTATTCCACCAGGACTCAGTAGCCATCTGGCTATTTGCCAACCAAACCTGGAAGGCAACTGTAACAAATGTGTGCTTTACATACTTGCCAAAGTATTTAAAAGTATTATTAATCTATTTTTCAAATAGTTGAGTATTTTAGGCATAGCTCATAGTATTCAGCTCAAAGAGATGCTCACAAGTATTGCTATTGGAAATGAAGCTTTCAAGAGAACAGTAGATTTCTGAGGTCATGTTTTCTGCAAAAACAGTCCGATTACAGGACAGGTGAATGATGGAGTCTTCTAGATAAAAGAATAAATAGTTTTTATTTTATTTTTAGTTGATTATTTAAAAGTTAACATAGTGATCATGTGAAAGAAATGTTAATTTTATTGGTTGGTTGTTCAATTATGTAAAACTGTAGAACTTGAATATTACCAATAGATCTTTCTTCCTGTATCTACCGCATATATTTGTATTCTGTAGGAAAGGTATTCCCATTTCTACAGTAGTTGCAGTCTAAAGGATAAAAATGAATGTGTTTCCCCAAAGGTATTAGGTGTTGTTGTTTGGCAGAAATTATTATACACAAGGGGAGTTTGGTGGATCTTGTAATACTAAATAGGAAGGATGAAGAATGCTGACTCCTAAGCTGCTCTTCACACATTGTCTAATATCACTGCGATACCACATGCAGATTCTAACCAAAATCCCTAAAGATGAGGTCCAGAGGGAGTTACTGTCTGTACAAAATGGGAACCAGTGGCAAAGTTTGCAATTAAGCTTAGTTTCTTGGCAGATAATGAAGTTTCATACATTTTTTATTAGGAATTATTAATCCAAACATTACTGTCTATTAGGAATCACTCCTGCTATTAATTTTCATTTTCTTCTAATTTAAATTGTTGTCATCCCATGGAACAGCACAATTTCATGCAATTTTGATGATGAATGACATACCAGCAGAAGGAAAATTCTCAGAGAGCTACTTGAAATCAATTCTGGCCTGGGCCTTAAAACTCCTTGCAATGTTTAATAATGTACATATCTGGAGAAATTGTGATCCTCTAACATGTAATTTAGAAATGGAAAAAGAAGGCTGAACTTATCATAAATATTAACAACAACAACACTTCCAACCCATTGTATTTTGTTCTGTAGACACATGGCTTGGATAGATGAGAGTAAGACTTGATTTTCCATTAGGAAGTGGTCCCTTTTCATTGCTTTAATGTCAAAATGCAAAGTGACCTGAAGAGATCTAAGTATCTAAGCACTCTTATTGGAAAAAAAAAACAATGAAGCAGAGGTGGTAGATTGTGTCCAACTTCTTATAGAAGTCATCATTTCATACAAGATGACCTAGGAAAAGGGATTTGGCCTGGTGGTCATATCACAGCCAGTGGTGATAACTGCAAATTAGCACATTTGCCTTTTCCTTATCACGTGTTGCAGTGGCAGTCTTTTTAGCTTTCTGGAATTTATTTCTCTTATTTAAAACTAAAATAAGTACAATCAGTTTTAAAAGGATATGCAAAAATGCAAAGTAGAAGACAGACAAGAATGGAAAAAAGAAGCACAATTTGGTTTGTGTTTGTAAATTTTGGCATGTGCTTTTTCCAAAGTGATTGTTATCACTAGAATTTGACTACGTGAAAAGCACAAATACATTGGACAGAGATTTCGCAGAATTGATGCAAAGTCCAGTATTTGAGCAGTATTTTTTAGTAATCCAGTCTGAGGTCAGCTCTGGGATATAAGGACACATGCACGGTTAACCAGTTGTGTAAACCATTATTGTTGATCCTAAAGTAAATTTCATTGCTGTTTGGACACTGTGCTAACAATAGATTTTATGAAGACAAACAGTCTGGTTTGCAAAACTAAAAGTGGTTCTGAGACCACTGCCAGCAAGTGCTTAGGAAGTGTTTATAGCTATATTTGTGTTGAATCAGTCTAGCTAATGATGAAAAGCTTCTTCAGAGTTAAGGATGTAGGAAGGACATTTCTTGTGGTGTGCACCAGGTGTTCTCAGCCCTATGCAGTCAAGTGCGTGCAATGGCTCATGTGTATGTTTCTGTTACAGGACAGAGTGGGGCCGAGTGATGCAACTTTATTGACTGTAATTTTCTCTATATGTTTTAGATAAGGAGTTTCCAAAGAAATACCCATATTTAATTGTTAAGTTTATTTACTTGTTTACAGAAAATACTATACTGCCAACTTCATGTTATTGTCAAGATGTTTTCTTCAACTTTTTCTTTATTCTCCAGTTACTCTGAAATATCTATTTACAAACAAGAACATTGTCAACTTTGTGATTGTGAAACTTAGTTGAGTGAATGATGTCCATTTCTCTCTGGACCTGTATCTCTAGGGGCATACATACTCATATGTGTATATAGCTTATGAAGGAAGATAAGTTGACTTTAGAAATTAATCTTATAATTAGCAAGGACAGGCCTGTTTTTTGGTGTCCTAGCTGAAATCAGTGAGGCTAGATTTTATTTCTGAGAAAAAGCCGGGCTTTTGCTGAATTAGGAGCTCAGTAGGAGCAGGGAGCAGGGGCTGCCTGGAGATGCTTTGGATCAGCTACTTTATCTCTGTGATAGGCAGTGATTCCCCATCAGGAGCTTTGTTTCTTGCTCTAGACTTAAATCATGGCTCTATCTAGCATGCCAAACCTACTCGGAAGTTTTGGTTAGACCTCTGACCAGGTCCCCTGAGTGTGCTATGGCCTGTGCTCATGACTGAGGCATCCATACGACAAGTCATTATCATTACACTACAGCTCACACATGTCAATGGACAGCGTTCAGATAGGAATTATTTCATTTGACCTAGATACCGCAGATCTGGGTCAAATTTTAATTAGTGTGAATTAGTCACTGATTCTACAAAACACTGCATTATGTTTGTGTGCAGCCTTATGTGTGCTAGTAATCCCTCTGAAACCAATTGGTAATACACAAAGGTCTCAGGAGTGTAACTATTTGTATGATGAAGCTCTTAATGTTGCAGGCAGTTTGCACTTATTAGTCCTGTCAGCATCCCTTTTCCAATCCAAAACTTAAACCCCAGAGAAGGAAATTCTGCATGAGGCCACTGGGTAGGTAAGTAGTAGGAGATGTCATGTTGTATTTTTATGCAAGTCTCAAGTCACTGAACAAGTTCTATCATAGAAATGGTGTGTTACCAGTTGGCATCTCTCCGCTTGGCAGGCAGAAAGGCACCTCTCTTACTGAAATCATCTCAGATCTTCAAAAAACTACGAGAAAAGGCTTTCCTTTGACTCCATCATTCATCTCCTTTATGGGCAGATGTTTCTTCTATTATATACTGTTTTAAAGACAGGAATAGAACATAATTAAAATGGATAAAAGTAGATTAAGTGATACTAATAGGAAAAGAAAGATATTAAATGAACAAATATTTCAGAAACTAAAATTTGTTGACTGAAAGGGGATGGTTTATTTCAGTACAGCAAAGTAAAAATTAAAACTAATAAAGACAGCATGTAGAAACTCTAGAATTATGAAAATTGTGTTTTCTTGAAGAGTTATAAGTCATACAAGATCCCACAGAGGCAGATGGCAGTGGCTGTAAATAAAACTACATAAGTTAATTTTTTCAGAGTCCAATGGTGTAGGAGAATTGAAAAGAATTTTAAAAGGGTGATGATGCATGCCATTCATTAGCTTTCCTATTTCTCTTGTAAAATTATTCTAATAATTTAATGTAGTTTAAATCTTGGTTGCTTTTTTTTTGGGTGGAAGGGGGGTGGGACACAACAAAACAGAGCTCACTCTTACTTGCAGAATGGTTTCAGAGTCCTGATTAGCAATTTTTAACCCTACCTCAGTATTTCACATTGTAGTATTTACATTTAAATAGGATCTTAGTATAGAGCTGTGTTCCTACCTAAGCCAAAAAGTGAGGTGCTATATGTTAAATTTCTGCACAGTTTTACTGGAAACAGTAAGCAACTGTGGAAATCTAAGGTAACCTGAAGAGATATAATTGACACATATATCTCCATCTCAGACCTGTAGTGGGTAAGTGAATTATTTCAAGCAAAGAAAAATGCTGACTTCTGTGTTCCTAGTAACTTCTCATAAATCACATAGTTGCAAACCAGCAGTAGATGAAATCACAGTAACATAGAGTTAAACCACAGGCACCTGGAAGTTTGTAAAATGAAATTCAGCCCTGTGTCCCTGTAAAATGAAATTCAGCCCTGTGTCCAGGGGGTGCTGTGTCTGCCCTTATAATGGCTACAGGATTGTGGTCCAAAGCAAATTGTTTAGTCTCCAAGCACTTTGCCTAATATACACCTTTTGGGGTAATGCAGCCCAGAACCTGCTCTTTGTGTTCTGAAATGATTGTGAAGTGCAGGGAATGCTAGGATATACAGATACATATGGTTTTGCTTTTTCTCATTCAAATACCTAAACACCAAATTACAAAGCAGGAAGTGTCTGACCTGCACATCAAAATTGTGTATTTGCTTAAGAAAGTGAGAAAAACATTATGTCATTATGTATTATAGTTGAAGAAAACATTCTGGATTGTTAATTATACTGCATAGTGCAAGAAAACCTTGAGATTCTGCATTTTGGTACTTTGTAACGTATCGTAGCAAATGGGAGATTTGAAGTTTGTAAATCACAATGCATTTCCAGCCCCAGAAAGCACAGGATGAAAATACCTCTCTGTTTTACAGTAAACAGCTGTAGTAACACAACAGCTGCGGAGAAAAACTTCAAACAAGCCAAGGCACTTGAGTAGTTTCTGTGCATTCACAGCCAAGCCTGATGAGTCATATGCAGTGTATGTAAACTGATATTATAATATGTATACTGCATGCATTGCACTTGCATAATTGTATTAAATGCTCATGTGAGGGAGTCTTATATGCATGCATGAAAATGCCATTTAATACATACTGAGCAACTCTCCTGCATCTGCCAACAAACTTTCAGCACAGGACACGGCACCCTGTTTGGCCTGGGGATAAAAACCTGGTCCCAGTGGCCCATCCTGAAGATGATAATTCTCAGGCTTGATAGGCGTCAGCAGAAAGGTGACATCAAAGGATTAATTTGGAAAGGAACAGTAATTTTGCTCTTTTTGTAGTAAGTTCATTCCTTATTTAGAGGATGGTAGGAAGTGAGAGAGAATTTGAAAGAAAATTGGACAGATAGATGATGACAGTTGGCTTGACTAGAGATGGAAATCACTGAGGAGCACATATTCTGACCACAGGCTATACTGTACTATAAGCTACAAAGCACATTCAATAGAAAACTTCTCTTTGGATCAGGAGATTATGATAGACTGAAAAAGAGAGCAGCCTTTTGGTGGCATGGTGGCACAGCCAAGAAGACTAATCAACTTGTATAAAAGTGAATGCATTGAAAATGGTCGAAGTGGCATGTGTCAAGATGAGAGAGTAAGATGTTGCTGAGGTCAAGATGAGAAACATGGTGAGCTGGGTTTCAGCTTCAGCAATATGAACTGAGAGGAAAGTCTTATCTTGGAGATGTTATATAGAAAGAAAGAGATTTGAGCTGGATAAACAGGCTGAGGTGAAGTTGACACCCCTTGCAATCACAGGAGCTGGAGTTGTGGCAACATCAGCAGGTTTTGCCCAGTCATAGCTGCAGGTTCAAATGACAGAAACACTTTCCCAAGCTCTCATTTAAGTGGATTGCAATAATTTTTTATATCAATGCATTAAGCCCCTGCTTAAGAAAATGCTTTGACAGAAGAATCTAAAAATCTAAGGCCTTAGTTTGTTACTGCAGTGCTAACTGAAGATTGAAGTAGAAGTGAAGTAAGATATCAAATCTGTGCCACTTTCCTGTAAGGTGTCTTCTTTCTACCTCTATTACTGTGATCAATCAGAATGATTGTTACTATAGCCTCATAAAGGCTTAAACTGTGCTTAATTAGTAGTTTAAAATATGCAGTTTAAATATGAAGTTTAAGGGGAATGGATTTTTCAAATAAATTATTTTTATATGTTGGACAGCCTTTCTTAACAATGCTATTTACTGGTGATCATTACCTGCTGGTTTTAGGTGAGACTTTTGTACTGGTTTTAGAGTTTTCAGGAGACAAAACAGTTATGGAGAATGTGCATTTGTTCTGACAGGCCATGCATTTTACCTCACTGATATAATCAGTAACAAAAATCCAATTTCAGAGAGAGTATGAGTTAAATTAAAAATATATTTGTGTAAGTTTGTTGTAAGATAAAAATGCTTTATTCATATCTCAGCCTTTTATGCAATAATTTCTTTTTCCTACTCAGCACACTTGCTCATTTAGATTCCCCCATGATTTGCACTTGCTCTTTTAATTGATACTCTCTTAGAACCCAGCACTCTGGCAAGCATTTGTGTGTTTATGAAGAAGTTAAAAGAGGCACTTTGAATCACCCATCTGGAGTCTAGTTTGACCCCCTTGACTCTGTGGCTGTCAAGATACTCCTTCATTCAAGTATTAAGGGAGTTCATAGATTAGGGTATTTGGAAACTAGGAGCTACATGATATCTAAAATCTGAAAAGCAAAATGTGAGTGAAGCCGCCTTCTTGTGCTTGACTGAATAAGAGACACAGTTCAGACCTTAAGGTATTTTCTGGTGATGTGAATAAAGTGACATAAATGAGCAGAGTTAAAATTATGTACCAAGTTTGGAAAAATAACGCTATTTGTTTCTCTCTGCTTCCCTTTCATAGAGCTATAAAACTAATTTTTCTGGATATTGAAAGTGAATTATCAAAATTAATTATTAGAATCTCCTGTTTTTATCAAAGGAATTAATGTTTACAAATGAACACAATACTCTTTTCCTCCTCTTAAGTTTGTTTTCTTAACCTCTATTACTTCTTAGAGTACCTAATCACTTCCAATGAAGGATTTTCCAGAATATCTCCAGAGAAGAAGACTCCACAACCTCTCTGGGCAGCCTGTTTCAGGGCTCTGGCACTTCAAAGTAAATAAGTTTCTCATCATATTTAGGTGGAACCTCCTGTGCTTCAGTCTGTGTCCTTTGCCTCTCATCCTGTCGTTGGGCACTACTGAAAGGAGTCTGGTCCCATCCTCTTTGACATCCACCCTTGAGATATTTATATACATTGATGAGATCCCCTCTCAGCTTCTCCAGGCTGAACAGACCCCACGCTCTCAGTCTCTCTTCATAAGAAAAGTGCTCCATGCCCCTCATCATTTTCATAGCCTGCTGCTGGACTCTCTCCAGTTTTTCCTTATCCTTCTTAATCTGGGAAGCCCAGAACTGGATGCAGTACCCCAAGCACTTCTTTGTTGCCTTTAGCAGAGGTAGCTAGGCTCAGCTTTAATTGGGCGTTGGCCCTTCTAATTTTCTCTCTGCCTCACTTCACAGAATGTTTGTGTTCCTCTTGAGTACCCTGCCACTCCTTCCAACCGTTGTCAATTCTCTCTTTATTACTAATTTTCAGCCGCAGCTGTCTATTCAGCCAGGCTGGCCTTCTACTACAGCCTGCTCCTGTGTCCTCTCACCGTCTTGAAGAGAGACCAGCCTTCCAAACCAGAAGGACAAGTCTGAGAATCTTTGCAGATCCCCTCAGGCTCCAGGGAGATTTGATCTCAGATCCAGAGCATTGGAAATGTAAGAGTGTTTATGCAGGGAGGAAGTGCAGAGGTTGAGTTGTAACTCTGAGAGTACTTTAACAAAGGGATGCTGCGTGACTTGGAAATCCTGAGAAATTACTTTTGACCCCTTACCAGAGGACAATACAGGAAAAAAAACGAAGAAGTAACAATGAAAGCAAACCCCAAACACCTGATGTATTAGCATGAGCGTTACCCATATTTAGTTTAAAGCCTGAGAAGTGGATAAAATGTGGTCTGGCATGGACGTCACAACACAGAACTATGCCAGTCACCAGCTGAGATTACAGCTTCTTTTACCAGTTGGAAGTGACCTTATTTTTCTATGTAGTCAGGGGAAACCTGTAGCTCCTAGAGGGATATGAAGTGGTGTTAATCTAGGAATCAAGAAGAATTACACCCTGGAAGTGCAAAGGCATTTGTTTTGTTAGATTTTTAAAGCTCAGTATTTTAGTGAATATTTAGAGAAACGTTGAATCAGAAGATATGTCTGCAACTTGAAGAAAATTGTATTTATCATGGAAGCTCAATATTGCCTTGTTGGCACAGTGTTTGAACCAATACTCGTGCCCAATTTCTGATTGCTCGGTAGTTGGCAGACACTGACTTTAGAGTGAAGTGGTCCAACTGTCTCTCCAGGCAATGAAATGTAGACACTGTGCAGGAAAGGGCTGAAGGGAAGAGAGATTGGCTTGCACTCAAACTCTGCCCCTGCAGCTGATGTGGATACAGCCACACGTGTGCCTGTGAAGAGGAGTCCAGCTTAAGTATAATGTCCAACGAGGCATCAGTGTAGCCTGTAATAACGAGTTTAGGAATTAGTTAGATGTGGCTTGTAACAGGCCTGAACTTTTAGGAAAAATGAAGCCTCTTAAATACCTGTAATGTGAAGGATTTTCACATTTAAGTAGGTTTGACACATATTCTTTTGAAATACATTTCCCTAAGTTTGTATTTTAACATGCTTTTTTACTAAAGTGGGCTTTTGCAGATATTGCCTTCCTTCCTTTCAAAGAGTACCTTGAAGATCACAAAATGTCCATGGAGTCAATCAGCTTAGTGATGTTTTCTTCAGCTCACAAAACACCAATGCCAGAGAGTGCATCTTTCAGCAGGTGTACAACACAGGGGTAAACTAATACAGATTGAGTTATGATGTTGATATTTTTCAGAGGGTAAGATTTAGAAAAGGACATGGAAAAAATTAAACCATTTTTTCATTAAGTAACTCTTTGCCCTATTTCCCATATGGTCTTGCAGCTCTTTTTAAATTATACACAACAAAATTATTCTATCCACGTGGACTGTATATCACATTTATTATGATGGAATGCTTGGCGACTGCCTCTGGTTTGTATTTATGGGCACATAAAAATTTAAATTCAGCAGGAGACCTGACCGAAACTAAAAGAAAAAGTAGAATTTTCTCTAATGGAACAGCTGTTAAATATTGTGAATAGATCTTGGTATAGTCAGGAGTCCTTCTCTGAGCAGAAACAGGCAGTCTTCAAAACATTGTATTGTGTATATTGTTTGTCTAGGCCTGATCTGAAGAGGCGCAATATCTTTTATTAAGTTGGGTAGCACATGATCTAGTTACCTTTTTGATAAAACCTGCATTTCTCATATTAATATTCTTAGAGCTTGCTTTTTCTGTATTTTTATATTACAGTCCTTAATAATTTCACTGTTATAATACACTGGAATAAAGAGAACGTATATGGAAGTGTAAACAGTACAGATGCACAGCAGGGCTTTGCTTGGACAGGAGTAGGTAGACAAGGGAACAAATGAAAATTCATGAGAGATATCAATTCTGATAGTGATTTCAATCACTATTTTTTCCAGTAATATAAATCATAAAATGTGCACTATATATGAACATAAAGATGGGCAATTGAAGTTGGAGAGAAAACTGAGAAGAATATAGATGCATTCCATTCTGTTTATAAAGAGTGCGGAGACGTGATTAAGCAGTGTACATTATTCATAATATAATTGTGTCTGTGAGAGCTGCAAATCTGTGTGGCTTTCAGATTTTCCAGTGAATTTGTACAAGTCGACCATATTTCCACTAGTGTTTGAACTGGTGACCCAGCCATTTTACATGTGTTGGATTTCTTCTGCTCCTGCATGGATTCTGTCATTTTTCACATGTTGATTTTATGGTAGAGTTTTATGGTGGTCTTGATTTTGGGAATTGAAGACCTCTTGCCAGCTGTTGATGCTAATACGTTCCATGGGGGTTTTTTTTGCCTTGTCTTCTGAAATTATAAGTTCTTTGCACAGATGGTCTGTATTTTTTTTTTCCTCCTTCTATTTTTATACTGTGAAGAAATGTCTACTGTAGGAATATTTTGCCAAGAAATCTAGCAAATTGCAGATACCTAAGATACTAGGTCAGAATCAAAGTTCATCTGCCATGGACAGCATCTTATCTGTGATGGTGGACTCTAAGCTAACAATGGAACCATTATAGCATTGTGCAAACGTACTTCTCCTGCACACTCAGATTTCTGAGATTTGTGAGTCAGGGACTCACTGAGTCAGACACAGTGTATTTGGTATATTTAAGAGGCCTTTTTTCTGTTAAAAAGTATAAGGTCCTAATGTATCTGACACTCCAGGTCACGAAGGGCACAATGAAGGCACAAAGAGAATATAGAGACATATTTCTTGACTCTGTGCTCATTGGAAATCTGATTCAGTTTTTAGAACCAATTCTGTGTATGTTTATGGCTGTTCTTGAATATTCTGAGACCATGCAAGCTAAAGACCTTTATATATAACAGAACAGTTGCACTGATCATCTGCAACAATAGGAAATGAAGTGTGTACTAATGCTAAAAAGAAAAACCAAGATCATTTGGGCTGCTTTTTAAACACATAATATGAACCTCAGCAGAACCACAGATATTCAGCTCCCATCTGTGTGCAATGTATTTTTTTTTTCCAAATACACTTTAAGACTGACAGTTATATCTGTTGGCAGCAGTCACTTTTCAGGGAATAGGCTTTGTGCAGCTACATTATATGTGTACAGCTAATTTAACATGCTTATCTTGGTCAAATGTTCTCCATTGATGAAACTGTGGAATGGATTACTGCCTGTAAAATAACTTCAGTTTTTGGATGTGTAAAGGTAGCGAACACCTTCCACTGGCATGAAACAACCCTTACGGTTTCTGCAATATAACCACACAGATTTCAGTGAACAAATTATTCTCATTTTATTTGCCTTTATCTTATTTTGTCTATAAGACAATACTTTGTGACCCTCGAAAGTGTTGGGCTATTTCAAACGTAACCCAGGTAACTATAATCTGAAGAAACATGATCAAGTGTCTGACAATTAGAAACTCCAGACTAATGAAATGGACCAAAAAGATTCAGGTATTTCTTGCACTGTAAGAGAAGAGCTTCTGGAGTTTGTAAGGGCTGTGCATAAAGTGTTGAATTTCGGTGTGAATTCTGTCCAGACAAGGTGGTCCTTCCATGGTGCTTCCTCTCCAGTACTGCTGGCTGCTCCACTTTCATGTCCCCCTGCCTGGAAATGTTGATAGTTCATATGGTTGGGAAAAAGATCTTCAATTTAGCATGGATTTGTCACATTTTGATATTATTCTATTCCTTTCCTTATCTCTTTCAAAGAATCATGGAATCATTTCATTTGGAAGAAACCCTCAGGATCATCAAGTCCAACAATTTCCTTAAGGAATGTACAGGGTGATCCTCTTGGAACTACACCTTGATGTTTTCAGAGTCTAGTTATTTTAGTATCAGAAAGTGTCTGACTTCTGCAGTGTGTTATGGGAATAGTATTAGGGTTAAAATAATCTTTTCAGTTGCACTTGAAAAAATAATCAACATCGCATGTGGTTATTATGGATTGTTTGTTTTGAGAGTTCTGAGGATTAAACTTAGTGCATAAGCCCATGAATAGGCTAAATCAGTCCAGCATAAGTAGCATGAAATAAAGAGATGGTTTGCTATTTTAGAACCGGGCTGTCCAGCAGGGATTACCACCTACCCTGTTATAATCTTTGCAGTGATAAACACACTGTGTTTTTGGAACACAAGGGAGAAACTGAATTAATATAGACTGTCAGAAGCTGAATTTGCTATATTTCATTTCTGTTCAGCTTTCAACTAAAGAATCATTAGCAGAGAAAGAAATTACTTATTTTCACGCATAGAGAATTTTCAGTGTCTGTGGCTCTTCACAGTATATGAACAGGATAAGCAGCAGCATGTCTCCACGTTCTTAAAATTCAGGAGGCAGAGTATCTGCTCCATTTGTGCCATTCAAGTGGTGGAAAGGATGCAGAATTTAGTTGCATGCACTTCATTGTGCAGCTCCTTGTTGTCACACCGCACCATGCCTCTAAAAACCTACAATGCCTAGAAAAAGGTAAATAAATGCAAAAAGCAGTTCTGAGTCTTCAGCATTCTATTTCCTACCTCATAGTCCTATACTCTGCCATATGAGCATTGCAGGAACAACTGATTTATTTTTTCCTCTTGGTTCAGTGTTCCATAAGAAAATACTGATTTACAATAGCTAGAATGATAATGAAATAATATAGTATGTATATATACATATATATATATAAAAATATGTATATGTGTGTGTATATGTGTATATACACATAAAAGATATTCTTAAGAAGGTAAATACGTGGAACCATCTTCTTAAATGGAGCAGTATCTCCTTTCATTATGGCTGTAGTTACCAGAATAGACAGCATCATGGCTTCCTGGGGAGATCTTTCTCCTACGACCTAATTAGGGTCGCTGAGCTGGCGTAAGCACTTGCTTTTAGGTGGTTTAAAAGTTATATATGGGCTGATTCAGTGGCTCAATATGTTTGACAACTGGGTCATAAATCCTTCCTGTGTATTTGTCTCATTTTCTCATCTTGATTTTGAGTACACTTCCTTACCACTTCACAGAATATTAAGATGTATTCATTATGGCTGGTAAATTGTATCAGAGGCCTTCAATGTAAAGTACAAGAGCTGCTCTTAAAATGTCAAAGACCACCAATAGGAACATAAGTGCCAGTACTTTCAAAGATCTCGGCTTTCCTTTTTTATCCCTTTTTGGCTTCAGGGATTTCTTTTTTTTTTTTTTTCCTTCTGAAGTTACAAAGCTTGATTCAAAAATCGTCTGCAATTCCTACTGCCAAAGGCTAAGCTATAAATAATTCTTCCCTCATTTGCTGTTTTTAAGTTTAACAGTTGGAATAGGCCTGTGGAGTGTATGTCAAAGTTACCTATCAAGTTCCACAGTAAAGAGAGAAAAATGTACATGCAATTTAGAATTCCTGATGAGGAAATGAGTTATTGTGTTATATTTTGATAGAAACCTGGGTAGTCCTATCATTTTTTAGTATTTTTCTGTATTTATAATCCACAATCAGAACCTCTTAATGAAAATAAAAAAAAAATATTGGGGAAAATATTAAAAAATAAGCTTTGCTAATAGAATTTTCAACTAATTTTCATGAGTTTTCTACTTTCCCAGGAACATCCAACACAGCTTAATTATAAATATTTTACCCCACAACCGAGGTTGACTGAAAAACTGGGGTTGTGTGCCATTAATGTTCCATGGAGAAACCTTATTTTAAACATGTTTGTTAGTAAGCATATACAAAAGTATTTTGATGTAGTGGAACTTGGAAGTTTTCAAGCTGTAAGATATTTCACTTACCTTCCTCAAAATGCTTAATGAGGAAATACAGTATTTTACCTGTAATGTGAGAGACCACGATCAACCCAAGAAGATGGTACTCAAATTCTGAATCCTGTATCATCCACTAATCATCATTGGTTTGCTGATGCTTTTTTTCCACTCTTCTCAGAATCACAGAATGTCAGGGATTGGAAGTGACCTCAAAAGATCATCCAGTCCAATCCCGGAGCAGGAACACCCAGATGAGGTTACACAGGAATGTGTCCAGGCAGGTTTTCAATGTCTCCAGAGTGGAACCTCTTGTGTTCCAGTTTGAACCCATTACCACTTGTCTTACCATTGTTTGTCCCTGAGAAGAGCCTGGCTCCATCCTCCTGAGACTCACCCTTTATATATCTGTAAACATTAGTGAGGTCACCCCTCAGTCTCCTCTTCTCCAAGCTAAAGAGCCCCAACTCCTTCAGCCTTTCTTCATAAGGGAGATGCTCCACTCCCTTCATCATCTTTGTTGCCCTGCGCTGGACCCTCTCCAGCAGTTCCCTGTCCTTCTGGAACTGAGGGGCCCAGAACTGGACACAATATTCCAGATGTGGTCTCACCAGGGCGGAGTAGAGGGGAAGGAGAACCCCTTTCAACCTACTGACCACCCCCTTCTAATCCACCCCAGGATGCCACTGGCCTTCCTGGCCACAAGGGCCCAGTGCTGGCTCATGGTCATCCTGCTGTCCCCAGGACCCCCAGGTCCCTTTCCCCTACGCTGCTCTCTAATAGGTCATTCCCCAGCTTACACTGGAACCTGGGGTTGTACCTGCCCAGATGCAGGACTCTACACTTGCCCTAGTTACACTGCACTTTCTCTTGTCTCTGCCTCCACTTTCTCTGCTGCAGTGTGCAGCTGTAGCTACTGTTGCTGATCCTGAGAGAATTCTAGTGTATTAACTCATATGCAGAATGAATCTACCTGATTTTTGAATTAGCACAAGCGGTTATGGAAGTTAGAAATTTCAGAGAGAGGACCGTGTATCTGAAGAAGTATGAGTTGGCCTGATGAGATGGGAAAATTATAGATCATAGCACAAATAAACCAGGAAAAAAAATATAATATGACATCATCCAACTCCAACTTTGTCTTCTATTCCATATATCGAAAGGAATAGAAGGTTAAATGTGTACAAAGGAATTAGTAAGTAACATCAGTTATTAACCAGAGTTTCTTGAAATGTCATATTTTCTGTTCTTTCAGAAAGAAAGGGAAGGAATGAATTTATTCCACCTGGGTAGCTGGGTTGCACTTTAAGACTGCACTTGTTCTGTAAAGCATCAGAAGCCAAAAGACTAAGTGGCTGCATTACTTTCCCCCACACACCCTGAACCTTCAACTTAAGTAATTCCTCTTCAAAGGGTCTGCTCTGATTTATGATAGATTATAAAAATGACCATCTGTTGTTTGTATCTGCATAGATGTTGCCCCTTTCAAATTTTCAGGTTAATATTAAACCCATACATAATTCTGATGCTAATTTTAGGGCTGGTCAATTATTATTTTTTATTTTGTTAATACCAGACAGTTGTTTCATAAAATTTCTTTTGCTGTTTGTAGTAGACCTGCTATTTTGATGTTGATCTTAAAAAAGAAATATTTCTGTCAAAATATGATGCTACAGTGACTGATGAAAGTTGACGTTTGATATCAGGCACTTCTTGATTGCAACTCTTCTATCAACACAGATATTTAATCTGATTAAGTCCCATACGTTACTGAGGAGGATTTGAGCTTGCAAGACACAAACTGCAATCCCTATGGAAACCCAGTAGTTGTCTTCTGAAGTTGTGAGTCTTCCTATTCAATCTGTAAAGAGAAGTACTGGAAAAAAGGGGATATCAGAAGGCAAAACCCAATAAGACAAGGAGAGCCTGCCAAATCTGGTTTTATTTTTTTTTTTACCACTGCCAAAGAACCAAGTTTGTAGTACAAGCTTATATACCCACTCTTTTTAATTTATTAATGCTCTTTCCAAACAGGGATATTAAAACAACCAAACAAAAACAACAAAAACCCACCAAAAAAACAACACTAATAATTTTTTGAGGAAGCAGTAACTGAACTTTCTATGCTTTTAGAATATAGAGAAATAGCTCTCACCACCATGGCTGGCCCTCTCAGCTGACCTAATTGAAGGTATGACTCTAAGAACGTGAAAAGGAGAAAGCAGCAATACTAACGTTATTCCCACTAGATGGGAAAGAAGATGGATAGATGCATGGCAAGGGAGGGAAAGCAAGAGAAGCAGTGAAAAGAGCCTTAGTGACTCTGGGAATTTCTGGAGAGTGATTTATTCAGCCAGACTTTCAGACCTAGCATTGCAACAGATGCAGTGTTTATTTATAGGTCAGGCACTTCAGACAAGGTAATTCATCAGATGGAGTCAGAAGTCAGGGTGAACTGCTGACTTTCAGTTCATGAAAATGAATAATCTGAGCCATGAATGATTGCATTGACCTATTTAGTCATAATTGCAGAGCACGTTGAGGAAAAATACATGCATCCTTTCAGCCTGATGTATGCAGGGATAGAAGATGCTCATCTATCTCATTTTCTTAGTCTCTCTGTGTTTACGACATCCAGCACACATTCCATACAGCGTGGCCTTTCTGTGTCATGTATAGGAGCAGATCATGTAGGAGCCCATTAATTCCAGGATTCCAGCAATGATTTGAGCACTGAATGGATACTGGTGCCATCCAAACTGTGTGGCAGAGGTTTGTGTACAATCTTAGTTTCTCAGTCATTGTGGTCTTTCCTGTCTGGATTTCTCTAAGAGACTGTAGAAATGGAAGAGAGAAGGGGTTTTGATACATGACTGGTCTTGTTTTACCATAGGCTTGGGATGCATCTTGCAGAATCTGGTACTAATGGCCACTACCATTTAGACATCACTACAGGAACAAAGCTGCTAAGGAGGAGTGAAAACTAAGGGAATGAACAAATATGCTACTGACTTAGAATGCTTTGCCACTCCCTTTTGCAGTTAGCAGCCCATAGTGTATTGTTTTTTATCTTTAAAGTTTTTAAATGTAAGATACTAGGCACAAATCTTTCTGACGTGTAGGTGACTAACCTCTAGAAGCTCATCTAACTTTTTGATCATAATTTATGTATGACATATCCTATTAACCAGTCTTAATGAATACTAGATGATATTAATTTATGCTACTTGCAGTGCTTTTAGCAAAAAGCATTTATGAATGGAAAGCAGAATTTTCTAGTTTTCATTTATGAATGGAAAGCAGAGTTTTCTCTTTTTCATTTATGAATGGAAAGCAGAGTTTTCTCCTTTTCATTTATGAATGGAAAGCAGGACTGTCTCTCTTCCCACTGCCCGGTCACTTTGAATTTCAAGTGTTAGTTCTGCTGTCTTCAACAGGCAAACTATACTGTGGTAAGAGAAACAACTACGAGATTAAAATCTTTCCATTCTCCTCTGCCCATATCTGTAAGAAAGTTCTACGTATTCTATAGTATTCTACTATAAAGTTCTATGTTCATTCTATGCTAAAAGCAAAATCAAAGAGTGTGAAATCCTCATCTGTCTGTGATGCTGTTGAGAAAGAATTCTATACAAAGATAAGGAATATTTCTTGTGCCTAGCACTGTATGATGCCACAGCACTGTGACACTGATGCACAAATTTATTACTTAATCTCATCTTTAAGTTTTCATTTCTGACAGTAATTTCTGGATCATTATGCTAGATGGATGGTACTTTTCTGGCATAGATTCAGATGAAACACTTTGCCAGTTTTCTCATCCCTTTTTGCTAAAATGAAAAGAATGAGTCCCAAAATGGGATGTAGCCATTCTGTTTCCACTGCCAGCTCATTCTTTGAACTCTGCACATACTGCTGCAAGGAGTCAGCAAGAATAGTAAGGGTACTTTTCGTGATTATAAAAGATACTCAACAGCAATAAGTTTCACAGTTTGGAAATCATTTTTTCTTCTTAATGCTTTCACTGTTTTGCTCTCTCTGCTTATCTGAACTACATTTTTTTTTTTTTTTTTTTTTAGCGGATTAATTGGAACTGACAGTAACCAAGTCTTTATTTTATGACTTGTGAATACTGGCTTATTAAAGTACTGTTGAATAACATTCATACGATGCCTTTCATCCAATGACTTCCAAGTGCCTTGTACTCATCAAGCTTCACTGCAGCCATGTGAATTAAGTATTGCTGTAGTAGAGACAGTCAAACCAGAATGTAAAAAGATGCAACAGTCTTCTCCATATTCAGTGCCAGGTGCACATAAGGATTCTGCTTCAGTTTTGTCTTATGATTAAATGTTATTTTCATGTCTCGTTTTCTGAACTGTTGGGTAAAGAGTAGGTCCAACCAGTAAACTAAGGGTTGTGTAGAAGCTATGCTTTCCTCGCTGTTGTATCATTAAACATAGAGTGTAGGTGGAAGATAGCAAATGGTACTCTGTGATTTAAAGACATCATAATAACCTGATGTAAGTAGAAGGTCATTTTGCGTCATTTCATTAAGTCATGATGTAATGAAAACTACACATATTGAAGTTTCTAGGCGTTCTCTTAACACCTGTGGAAACACACCTGTGCCCACAGGATCACTCCCTGTTTCAGGTGTATTACAGGCAGTGTGCCTTTTCTGGCTGGTGAAACTTTATGTATATTCAGGAATGAATCTGTCATTTCATAAAATATCCCCTTATTAATACAGTCCTCTCTTTATTATCTTAAAAACCTCTTATATGTGTCAGTTGTACATGGCTGTTGGTAAATGACATGCTTCTTGGTGTTCAAAAGGGTGCACTGAGGACATTTTATCCCTGATGTACCAGAGAACAGAGTAGGAGCAAACTCAAGTGCACTGAGTTTGACTGTCATCTTTTCTGACAAATAATTTGAAACTGGAGGCAACAAATTGTCATGGTAAGTTTTCTAAGCATAATACAAGCATGTGAGAATATAAGTACAAATATACAAATATAATCATTATGCAGGGGCACCTGATTTGAATAAGCACCTATGTAAAAAAAAAATGGTACCCCTGAAAAATTCTTCCTCATTTAATTTGTTTTCAGACTTCCCTTTCAGTTCGTGTTAGGCATCCAACTGTGAAAAAAGAATGTGCTTTCTTTTTCTTTAACCAAATAGTGCCTGGTTTTAGTTTTCCTGTAGGTTTTTTTTGAAGGAGATTCTTTAACTGCAGAATGAAAAAAAAACTTTGCCTATTGTTGCTTATTCAACAAAAACTGCTGAAAAACAAGGTTTCCTGCCTTTGGAAGAGGTCTTTAATTTCACTGTGTTTGGGTCACATTGAATTAACCACTTAAATGCTGATATTTAGTAGGCACTACCCTCATGAAGAAGTAGAGAGACTGAAATACATGATTGCTTGTGGACACAATCTCACTGTGAGACCCCACGTCTGTCAGACACACGGCTCTTTGCACTTCCACAGAAAGTGATCCATTTCTTCCTCCACCACAATCTTCCTACTCAGCACATGTAGGAATGTTATGTTCCTAGAATACTGCAGAAAAAAAGTGTAATGTGATACCAATAACACAAGACCAACATGCATGACCTGTCAAAATTAAATGGCCTTATAAACAGCAAAGCACCGAAACACTTCATACTATTTCTTACTATGAAACACCTGGACTTCTGCAGTTGTCTTCAATAGGGTTCTTGTCCGCTTTTGTAGGTGGAATACAGCTATGATGCAGAAGTAATTTATTGATAACTGAATGTAATGATGGATATTGAGATTATATCTAAACTAGCAAAACATTGAGAGCACTTGTGTTGATAACACGTTATGATTAATTCATAGGATGGAAATGAACGTACAAAGATAGAATGGTACCTCATTAAAAAGTGAAAGCAGAAAAGCCCAAGTGACTAATACCCCTTCTAAAAATGGAACTCATTAATCTTGACTCTGCCAGGAAATGTATTTGGTCAGGTTTACATGCAGAAATTGTTTCAGTTTTTCCAGTGGACCCACGTAAACAGTTAGCACTGTAATCCAGTGAATTAAGTTTTAAGTAGAGAAAACATGAGGCTTTTTAGGATGGAAGAAGTAGAAAAATGTGCAATAGGTACACACTTGCACAATATAGCAGGATGAAAACTGACTCATCTAACACTATGTTTCCTGTCATCCTGCAAAGAATTGTTTGTACTGGTGTGTGTGAGAGGAATATATCTCTGTCAGTTGGGCTCAGCTGATAGCTTTAACCCTGGCAATTTATGTGTTCCGTTATACTGTCTAAACAACAGAAGGTGTGTACATTTGGTAGCAGTAAATTCAGGGTGTTAATTGATTTACTTCTAATATCCACAACTATCAAAGATTAAAATATGACAAGCAGACAAATTATAGGTGAATTCACAAACTCAGGCAGCATTTATCTTCCGGGTTCTCTATATAATATCACATTCTCCTTAGAGCTGCTGCTGCCTAGACCTTCGTGTTGGAACTTAACAATCATTTTGCTTTAGTGATTTCCCTGTTTCATAGCAGGAAAGTGTCACCTTCCAGCATTGGAATGAGGCCTGGTTTATATTTCCTAGTACACAGCTCAAAGATTTTGAGGACTCTGTATCCCACTATGTCTCCATACCATTTGTAATCTCTTGCTTACAAAGTAAATCCTTCATTTTCTTCTGAGAGAAAGGAATCTGAATATTTTATTTTTTTTTTTTCAGAACTTCTTAAATTTATTTTTGAGAGAAAGCAAGAGTAATAATGGGTTTCGGCCTCTGTTGGCTTTTGAATGTTTTTCAATGTGTGTTTTTGAATGCGTGTGGATCCCTTCAATAAACAGTCCATAGATCCCTGGAAAGTCTGCAAACTGAAAACCACTGACTGCCGTTTCTTCACATCAAAGAATTTCAAAGGGTCCTTTGAGGCCATTCCAGTCCAGGTTTTAATAAAATAATGTATGTTTTCCTTGGTTTCACAGTATTATCTAAAATAATCTGATTTGTCTTTCTGTTTTGAAAAGGAAAACACATTACATGGTAATGACACGTCTCCTTTGTTTCAAGAATCCAAATGAACATTGTTGTAATTTTGTGAATAGTGTAAATTATCAGCAGCTTTATATTGAAAAAATACATTTGTAAGAGTGTTAGACATGCATATATTTTACATATACACACAGAATACATTTTTAAGGAACTCTCCATTTGTAACCCAGAATGATAGTTAAACATGACTCATTCTGTAATTAAACTGAAGGGAGTATCTGCCAAAACATTTGTTCATGTTTGCTCAATTTAGAATCTACCGAGGTTTTTGCCCTCTCTTTTTTGTACGTTTTTCTTTGTAAGATACTTGAACAATGCATTGAGTCTCAGAAATATTCAGAGAAATAAAGTCGTGTCCCATGTTAAGAGATGAAATTTTTTTTTTTTCTTTTTAAAAGGAAAAATCCTCATGACTATAAATAGAATAATCCTTTCATTTGGTCAGATGGCATTTGTTTTGAATGTTTTTTATTCCAACCTGGTTTTGCAAAACTGTGTTAATCCAGTCAAGGGACAGAGGAGATTACATTGTTCTTATGTATTCGAAATTTCAGCTTTTGAGTGATGAATGAATGCAATGCTCCTGAGTAAACTGTGGAAGAAGCCTTTATTCACAGATATGACTTCAGTGGGATTCTTTGTGGTCCTAGAGGTCCAGTGCATATCCAGTTGCAAGAGTAAAAAATAATAGTAGAAGAAATATAAGAGGTGGAGCGAGCAAACAGGAGCGAGTGGGCAGGAGAACTGATTCAGAGTCCGCTGTAATCATAGGTGAGACTTACAACCGCGATCAGATGCCTGCAAATGACACTGATGCACTCAGTATCAAAATAAACATCCCATGGGTAATTTATTAAGAGAAAATAATAAAAAGGATGTGCTTTATGCCTTTTTAAAGCAATACCTGTCTTGTGGAGCTAGTAACACCTGCTGTTAAAGCGTAAGAGAAATCCTTATTTACACAGTTCTTTCTCGTTAAGAAAAGATGCTTTTGCGACTAGAGCTTTATGTTTATACTTGATTATAATTAGAAACATATAACATGTAGAATTACTATTTGATTTTTCTCTTGGAATAGCACAGTGTAATCCCCTGGCAACCTCATTTTCAGGCTGAGGGCTACATAGACTAATGCTGAGCTTTATTCAAATGGAAATGCTCTACATTTTTCTGTGTGGACAGTAGTCTTAGCAACTTGAATACTTGGAAGAATTACAGAGAAATCTGAAATATTTCTAGCTGAGAAGATCAACACATTGTCTTAAATGTGTTTAAAATATTTAAATGCATATTAATTCTTCTAAAATAAGAATCTTCTGTTGCATAGTGCACAAAGCATTAAACATAGATACTGTAATCAACTTTTATTTAAACTCAGTTAAGCAGTATTAGAAACAGAATGTGAAGGATGAAGAATTCTTAGCCTGGGAGTAAGCCACATTAAACATCTGTCAACCTGGTTGAGCCGCAGGTGTATCAGGAGCCTTTTGTGTTAGCAGCATTGCTGGAAGAGCTCTGCTCACATGGCTGAGGAAAGGATCTGTGCATTCCTTCGACCTGCCTAACCAAGCTCCTGTGCTCAGCAGCAGCTGCTGAAGTGCCTTGTCTTCTCTGGAGTGTTCAAATTGAGACTTTGGGCTGCTGTGCAAAGGTTGAAAAGGTGCATTTTTCACCACCTGTTCCCTTCACTCTGCTCTTCTGCTGTAGCACAACCTCTTTTGAAGTAGAAGTAGGTAGTAGAAAAAAGTATTGCTTCCCATTAAAATGTTGTGACCCTTAATGTACTTGGAAATATTGAAAATTCCTTCACAATTTTTCTCCAGATCGTGATGTTAAAATCTATTTGAAGCACTGATTTCCCAGCAAAACCAGCTGGTTTACTATACACGTTTCTGATTTGGATGATATCATGAATGCTTGCTCTGAATACAAAATAGCACAACTATCAGGGAAAGTTTCATCCATCTACATGCACAAAGCTGATTATGCGTAATGGATTATGACATGAAGGGCTTATTACAGTTTGTTTGCAGAAGTATTGAAGAATAGATTTATCTTTGTTTGCCCTCAAAGTGCTGCTGGTTCCTAGGGTTACACCTCCCTGGTTAGTAACTGGTTTTAAATAGCAGAAAGCATAGAGGAAAACTGTTCTGTGAAGTCTGCTTTATTTTCAGCATTCCGGGAAATCACAAAATCCTTTTGATTGAAAAGAAAATAGCCCTCATAAACATACAGTATGTGGGATTGTTTCTACAGATATTTTCAATTATTTGTGAATGGCGTTACATCTACTTGTACAAAGCCAAATCCTGGACACTGGTACTTACTCTCAACAGTTGTACACTAATAAACAGATTTTACTCTGAAGTTGTTCTCCCCTGCCTCAGCTAATCTCCATCCTTCCAGGTGATTAAGGTGTGTAATGATGCATCTTTTAACCTCGTTTGTGCAAAATGGACTTTATCGCTTGCGTGTTCTGTTTTCCCAGAGAAACCTACCACTTCAAGAAAAGTATTTGGTTCTGTTTGGCACACGGGTAGGTATGTGTCCATAAGATACAAAAATACATATTGTATATGTATAACACATCCCCTTAACTTTTTTTTTTAATTATTTATTGCAAGAGGAGCTGGACTATTCCCATTAGCAATATTAGAGAAAAGGGTTGTATGCAGCAGCTGTGCAATGGTCAACAGGCTGCACACATGCTCTTATGCTTTCTAAAATACAAAACAAATCTTTTTTTCTGGTTGATTTGTGTGTGTGTCATTGGTGCACTGCACTGTGATGATAATGGTATTAATCTGTCACTTTAAGTCACTGCTTTGTATTTCCCCCCCTTCTGTTTTATAGCATCAGCAATTAACCATTTTTTAAAATCAAAACAGGGTATATATAAAAATTGTATGTAAACAATTTGTACTTAATTAAGTTTTGATGCCTGTCTCAGCTACAGAAACTACGTGCCACTGCACTTGTGTAAAACATTTCTGAACTCCCATTATAAATATTAAATATTATATAAATAGACACTAAACCAGTAGGAAAATTAAACGCCAGGGAAGACTAAAAGAAACCTGATGGAAAGCTAATGGA